>NC_080775.1:21465737-22072959 GCF_020826845.1 Diceros bicornis minor
TCCCAGGTGCAGACCTATACACTGCTCATCAAGCTATGCTGTGGCGGCGACCCATATACGAAATACAGGAAGATGGGCACAGATGTTAGCTCAGGGCCAATCTTCCTCAGCAAAACAAAAAAATAAATAAAATGACAGGTGACAATCATTAACTTCTTCCTCAGTTTTCACACTCTCCAAGTAATCTACTTTAAAGAAAATAGTACTTTTATCTTTGATTACCATTTATCTTGGCTGTTTATTTGTATTAGTATCTTGGTGGAACAACACCTGCCTTTCTAGCTTTCTAACTTGAGGTGCCCTGTCACTTCATCAGCTCCACCGTGAAACACACCTAGTTTTCTGGTTGCTGCTTTGTGGTTTCCTGTTGTTGCTGATTCTTGCTCTGAGAAGTTTCTCAGGAGCTGCTGCTCACTGCCCAGCACGGACGCTTGAAAACAGGTGTTCTGTATGGAGAGGGGTTTCCCTCGGCTGGTTCCTAGCTGGACTGCTGTGCATTAGTCCTGTGGGTGTGTGATTGGGGTCATGGGTCAAGAGCAAGCACTGGGGATGAATGCCAAGAAAAACAGTTCACCAAGTTGTTTTCCTAAGCTCTTTGTCAACCCAGCAGAAGACGGGATGATCACTGTAAGGGGACTCGCCCCAAAACAGACCCGAGAGGCCCCTCTAGGCAAAGGGGCCTTATAGTGAAACATAGTTTTGCTTTTAAAAGTAGGGAATGGACTTTTGTTTTGAATTTTAGAACTTTCAATGAGACAAACGCTTTTTTTTTTTCTGAGGAAGATTCGCCCTGAGCTAACTTCTGTGCCAGTCTTCCTCTGCTTTACATGTGGGTCGCCGCCACAGTGTGACTGCTGACTAGTGGTGTAGGTCTGCACCCGGGAACTGAACCCGGGCCACTAAAGCGGAGCGCACCAAACTTACCCACGAGGCCACAAGGCCAGCCTGAGACAAATACTATTAATCTTAGTTTTCCTTACTGAAAATGAAACATACATAGATGACACCATATTTTTGTATAAATTAAACTAGGCCTTTTGAAATGAAATTGTTGTGAACTTTTATAAACATTTGGAAGCTGTTATATTTTTAAAATAATTTTACTTTGTTAAAAATTCATGCTGGGGCCTACCCAGTGGCATAGTGGTTAAGTTCACGTGCTCCGCTTTGGCGGCCCAGGGTTTGTGGGTTTGGATCCCAGGCGCGGACCTATACACCACTCATCGAGCCATGCTGTGGCGGCGTCCCACATACAAAATAGAGGAAGACTGGCACAGATGTTAGCTCAGCAACAGTGTTCCTCAAGCAAAAAGAGGAGGATTGGCAACAGATGTTAGCTCAGAGCTAATCTTCTTCACACACACACAAAAAATTCATGCAAACTATAATTCCACTTACAGTCCCATTCCTCACCTTGTTATTGGCGTCAAAAGAAACATCTCTTTCATACTGATAACTGAATGTTTACAATTGTGTCAGTATAGTAGAGATTTCTGTGAAATGGGAGTTTCCTTTGATGATGACTTGGGCTACAGTTCAGGTTTGGCGGGTCTGTCCAAAGAAGCAGACTCCCTTTGTAAGCCACCCTGCTACGTGCGTTCTCACCATCGTCACCAACTCTCTGTCTGTCTCTCAAGTCTCTCTGGCTGCTTTGGGCTTGGTGTCCCCAGGGTGCTTGTAACTGTGGGTGCTAGCATTAATGTATTTTTTAAATTACAAAAGTTATCATGACCACTTTTCAAAAAATTTGAACACTAGAAAAAAGAAAGCAAACCTCCCATTATTCCATCATCCTACTAGCAATTTTTATATTAAAATGTATGCATATGTATAATTTTCCTATATTTTCTTATGTATACTTTTCCTACATGGTTGAATCACAGCATACACATAATTTTGTGGCCTGCTTTTGTCACTTAAATAAAAAGAGACAAATACTTGCAAGATTTTAGAAATTGCATTTTGTACTGTTTGCTGTAACTCGGTAATTTTCTGGGCCAGATGTGCAGTTTGCCCGGGTCCTGACCTGTCGGATCCTATTCAACACATGTCAGAGCATCATCTTCACAGCAGAATGGACTCTTTATCTAGAAAGAGGACTTGCTGATTACCAGTTTCTTGGGCCCAGAGCTTGAAACCCTCCTCATTGTTAGCAAATCTTCCACAGGAAAGCCAGGCCTCCTCGTGACACCACCTAGGGATCTACTGCCTAGTGCACGTGGCGAGGGGGTGGCACGCATTTTTCCCAGAGTGCTGGTCACAGGAGCTCCATAGCTGTAATCCTCTCTTGATTTAGGGGAGAGGGTCTCCGGGAATTAGGGGAGGAGAAAAGGCAGGACAGAGAGAGGCCGGTTGTGGGGGTACCATGCAGCACTGTGGAAGACAAGGAGAGCTTTCAGGGAGGAGGCTGTGAAATGGTATTAATGGGCCCTGAACATGAGGCTGGAAAAATGCTGTGAGTTTGCAAGAAAGTTCTTGATACCGCTCTGGAGCGCAGTTTGTGTAGTCATTGCTTATGGGAGGCAGATTATAGTGATGAGGGAGATAGCAGGCACGAAGCATGCAAACCCAGAGAAAAGGCAGATGAGAGAGGGAGACGGGAGGAGGTGGATGTCAGAGGGGCAAATGCGTATTTTCTAGATCTGGGCCCAAACACGGGCAGCCCAGAGAACTTGTACCAATTTGCTGCCTCTTCATTGGCATTGTCTTCACTGGAAATCCTCAAGTCCCACGAGCAGCTGCAAGTGGCTTGAGTTCAATTTTCAGGTTTTGTTCCCAGTGCTTGACACTCCTGGGTTCTTCCAGGTTGACCCGATTTTAGGCCTTTGGTTAGTTGTAGGGATTGTGGCGCCCTGACCCCGTGTTGGCCGGCCAGCTGGCTGGCTGCCCTTTCCTACTCTTGGATGGAGGGTGAGGGCAGGTTGTCAGGAAGCTGCACCAGCCAACCCCGAAGGCAAGCTGTGAGCCGGCCTGACGTGCTTTGTCTCATTCAATGTGCCCTTTGAGGATGGCGTGTTTCCCCCCGTTTTACAGATCAGGAAATCGAGGCTTAGAGAGGCTGGGCAGTCACATAGCTGCCAAGGTGTGAGTTGGTACAAATGAGAATAATGGAGGGGAGTAAAGTCGGAAGCACTTAATGATATTCCAGAAATGCTGATCCCCCCCGCCCGGGTCCAGGGGAACCCAGGCTGTGGTCAATATTCAGATGAGCATGGCAGACGAGGCCCCTCCGAGTTTGGGCTCAAACCGTGTGTCCAGCTTTCGCTCCTATCATGATTCCAACCTCACCAGACCCTCCACAGAACCAAGCCACACAGGCCTCGAAAATGCCGTGTCCCCTGGATCCCTGCCTCTCCCAGGCATGGCCGGTGACGGGAAACAAGGACCTGGACACCGCCAAGGCCGCAGTCGGAGCTTCAGTGGCTCAGCGTGAATTCCCAGTCAGTGGCCACGCTGTCCTTCCACCTGCCCATCCCGGGGGCACAAGAGCAGGTGACCCCGGAACAGAGTCAGACCGGAATCAGGGCCTCACAGTGCGGAGCGGACTGGAAAAGAGGTGCAGGGACCCGTGGTGGGACTGGGAGTTGAACTGGTTTGAAGGATTGCGATGGGATCAAGCGGATGATTGGAGAAGAAAGGCCAGTTTGGGTCCCTTGGGGGAAGTGACTACTGAGTAGGATGGGCCAGAAAAAGCAGGGAGGGTGACAGCCAAGTGGAAGCTTTTAGGGGAAAGAAGTAACAGACTTGTCGCCGACTCTGGGCAAGCGATCTGCCCGCACCGTCTCGCTTCTCAGCTCTGCGGGGGAGCCACTTCCAGCCTCTTGTTTCCCGGGGAGGGGCCCCAGGGGGGCAGATTCCCCAGGGCCAGCTCCGGTCATGGGGTGTCAGGGATGCACCAGGGGCCCAGGGACAGAGGGGATGATGGCTGAGGACAGGGGGCTCGGAGACCAGGATCCTCGTGGGGCGAATGTGGGCGGTGGCTGAAGCCCTTGGTGTGGGAGAGGGTGGGGGGAGGACGAGAGGCTGAAGACACACCCTCAGGGACCCTGATTTTTAAAAAGCAGGTGGAGATGAGCCATCTGTACAGGAAGCTGAGGGGCCGGGAGAGCTCCCAGTTTCTTTAATCACATCCACGTCATGCCAGAAAGAACGTGAGGCTGGCGGAAGTTGAAAGGCGACACCACCGTGTCACGCGCTGGTCATGAGGCCTGGAGAGGGTCCTGTAGATCAAACCTGAAAATGTCTCTCGGATCCAGTGGTTGGAATGGCATTCAGTGACACGAAGAGGAGCAGTCTGGGTGGCGTGCGGGGCAGGGGTCAGAAGACAGGAGGACGTGTCCCGTGGTTCCTGTGCCTCCACGCGTGACGTCCAGCGGAGCCGTGTGAAGCGGCAAGGACGGGAGTCACCTCGCGGCCTGCAGCAGGGAGCCACAGCATTTTGATTCTGATGCTGCCTTCTCAAGTTTAAAATTAAAGCAAGACACTTTTTTGCTGATCGAGTTAATTCGGTTTCCCTCAAATTCTGATTGATACATCTGGTGTTTTTCACTTGGCTCGCTGAGCAAGCAGACGGATTAATTAGGAGGTTTTACATTTTTGGCATCGCTGCCGTTCCTGTCGCAACAATCTTCCTGGTTCTCGCGGTCCCCGCCCGGAGCAAGCACAGACAGGTGTTCTCTGCAGCTGAATTGTTCACGTCCACAGGATTCTTTGAACAAAATAAGGTGCACATTTTCTTTGCAAACTCTTGGCCTGACACGGTGGTTGTCCTTGGCTGAACACTGGAATCGCCTGAGGATTAGGATCCTAGGATCCTGTGTAGGCTCTGTCCACCCAGGACCAGCGAACTCGGAGCCTCTGGAGTGGGGCTCAGACACCCGTGCTTCTGGAGCTCCCAGGTGGGCCCAGTGTGCAGCCGGGACTGGGGACTTGATAGGTCCACAGGCCACCTGGCCCTGCCTGTCTCGGGCCGCCGTTGGCCGTCAGGCTCCTCTCCTGTCCCGTCCCGGCCCCTCTGCCCCTCTGGGGAACACCCCTCTCCCTCCCGGGCTGTTGGCTGAAGCCTCCCAGCTCCTGGAAGCCTTGCGGGGGGGAATTCCTGTCTGCAGGCCTACAGCTGTTCTAGAGCCAGCGTGGTTGCTGGAGAGCTCTTCTCCCAGCCGGGAGTCAGGTGGGCTTGTCATCCATGCTGATGTGAAACTGGCATGTCACAGAAACGCTCAGGCTCGGGTTTTCTTGTGGGACCGAGTGCAGGCCTGCTGGCCCCCAGCACCGCAGCAGGCGGGATGTGGCCTCAGAGAGCACGGCCGCCCACTCCTGCCCTGCGGTTCTCACAGCCTCGCGGCCTCTTAGGTCCTTGTAAGTTTCTTTTTTTTTCTTCTGACCTGTGACCTACATTTAACCCCTCTGTCAGAATAGTCTTCTTGAGGGCCGGCCCCATGGCCTAGTGGTTAAGTTTGGCGCACTCTGCTTTGGTGCCCGGGTTGAGTTCCCAGGTGCAGACCTACACCACTCCTTGGTGGCCATGCTGTGGCAGTGACCCACATACAAAATAGAGGAAGACTGGCACAGACGTTAGCTCAGGGACAATCTTCCTCAGTGAGAAAAAAAAAAAAAAAGAATAGTTTTCTTGCTCTGTTACTGCAGCTCTGTTTTTGGCTTGACTTTTGGAATTAACGTCCAACCCAAGACCAAGAAAAAGATCCCCAAAGGCTTGAGGACGCCCATCTGGCAGGGTCCCAGCCTGTGGCCCACTCTCACCCACAGGCCTGCTCCTGGGGAAGAGGCGGATCCCCAGGACCTCCTGCAGCTTGCTGGAAACAAGAGCGGATTTCTTTGCCTCCAGGAGGTGGGTGCCGAGCAGGTGGAGGATTTGGAAGCTGACTGGTCTCGGGATTAAAGCAAGTTGAGGTTCATCGACACGATTCTATCCTCGCTGCCTTCCCGGCCCAGCCCAGCCAGAATCCCCCTCCCTCCTGGTACTAAGACAAACAGGCAAAAGTTCCCACATCCAGTTCTTAAATCCCAGCTTTCACATAACAGGATAGATCTCATTTTAGCCAAAGAGCAGATTTCCAATGGGGATTTCTTCAGCCAAGCCTCTTAAAAAGGGCGATAAGCTGCCATCAAGTGTCCAGAGACATTGGCTCTGCACTGCCGTAACATCTTCCCGTGTGAAACAGATTGAACTGAGATAATTTGGGATAAACAATTTGATATTTTATCCTAAGTTTTACAAAATATTTCTTTTTGAGTAATGACAGAAAAGATAACATGACAGAGACTGTTCATCTTCCTTTGTAACTTCTTAGGACACACAAAAGAAAAAAATGACGCCCTCCTTGCCACTCACGTCTTTGTCAATTTCATCTTGTAAAACAAGGATTTCTTTTTAAACTGCACTGACCAAAGCTGGGCTTGATTGAGCTAAACTCCTGTGATAATCCAGGAGATACTGGTCGGGGGACCCTCACGCTCCTGGCTTCAGGGTGTTTATTACAGGGAGGGCCCGAGGCCAGCAGTCAGCGGTCCTCCAGAGTAACAGGGTATATATTTTCATTCCGTTTCTGAAGCGGGAGGGCAGAGGGTGTGAGGAAGGAGCCGGGCTGGAGAAACCTCGCTGAATCCGGTTTTCAATCTGGAGGAACCAGGCTCGGGGTGCTGTTGGCGTCCGGTGTGTGAGGAGGGAGGAAGGGGGTCCCTTCCCCCGCCCGGCTTCCCACGTCGGGCGGCACCAGCATCAGGAGTGGGCCCCAGCTTTCTTTGCGACACGGCTCTTTTAGATGCTAGCAGTTTCCCCCGGGAATCTGAGTGCTCAAGAGGTTTCCCTTTCTCTGTCCGACACGAAGCCGTCATTCTTCTTTTCCTCCAGACCAGAGGAGCTGACCGGAGCCTCTCAGTTTACGGCGTGTTAACGTTGCTCCCAGTGAATCAAGTCTGGGGCAGCGGGCCAAGCAGTGTCCTCCGACAGGAGGCCGGGCCGAGTGCCAAGACGGTGGGGCGGCTCCAGCCTGAGCTCCACACGGCTAAAAGGAGGCCCCGTGTTTCCAGCCCTGACACTTGTCCCCACCCAGTGCTTTGATAGTTTGCAAAGGGCTTTCTGGTGCATCCTGTGACCATTGGATGCGCCCAGTGAGCTGGGGGAACTGAGAGGGAGGGGGTGCTCAGAGGTGAGGAATTGGGACAAAAAAGTGGAACAAAGTCCCTGATGTCACCAGCTCGCTGTGGAGGTGTGGACAGATGCGGTCACGCCTGAGGTGGGGCTGGAAAGGGTGGGTTTGGGGAGCACTTCTCTGGGGAGTCGAGACCTGGAGAAGGGGGCACAGTGAGGGGCCATCAGCAGTGTCACTGGGAGTCGTGCTTTGTCCCCATGTCACCTGTGTGGTGCTCTCCTTTTGGAGGCCCCTTGTTTTCTTGGCCATGACCTCGCTCAAACTGAAGCCCACGGGTGTCCCGTGTGTGGCTGTGACCTGGGAGCCCTCCCGCCCAGCCCACTGGCCCGACTTCAACTCAACTGGGCACCTGGTTCGACTTCAACTCAACTCGGGAGGGGTCTGTGCAGAGAGGAGCTGGGAGCCAGGGGTGGTCAGCAGTGAAAACAAACACCAAGCTAGAACCTGATTTTCTTAAGGAGTCTAGAAAAGAGGAAGTTGGTAGGCAAATTAGGGGATTTCATCCTGGATTGTGCTTTGTAAGGCATCTTCGAACCCCTGTGGGGCTCTCCCCACCCTGGAAGCCCGGAAAACTTGTAATGGGATTTGGGGGTGTGAGTGACAGAGCCCCAATGCAAACTAAGTAAAAAGGGTGACTTAATGGAAGCTGGCCCTGGTGGTCTAGAGGTTAAGATTCACTGCCTCTGCCCCGGTTCGTTTCCCACTCAGGGAACCACACCATGACCTGTCTGTTGTCAGACTGTGGCGGCTGCGTGTGGCTGGGATGCTGAAAGCTCTGCCACCGGGATTTCAAATACCAGCAGGGTCACCCATGGCGGACAGGTTTCAGTGGAGCTTCCAGACTAAGACAGACTAGGAAGAACGACAAGGCCACCCACTTCCAAAAAAATTAGCCATGAAAACCCTGTGACTAGCAATGGAGTCTTGACTGTGCCGGAAGTGACTCTCCGGCACATGGAAGGATGCTCGCAGAATGTCACAAGCTGGACAACTTTGCTGCATGAGACAAACCTGAAGCTAGACTCAGAGACCAGAGGGACCCAGGGCCGGAATGCAGCCACAACAATCTTTTTCTCTCCTTTGTTTCCCTGTGGGCCCCAGTTTGACTCTCTGAGACTTCCCTATGTGAACGGGGAGGTGGGGAGTGAATGCACAGAAACCACCCCACAGCCCCACCGGCTCCAGGAGAAAGTTCTGGGGGAGAAGCTGTTGGCCCCGGTGCCGTCCCTGTGACCAGCTCAGCTCTGGTTTGTTAGCAAGAGGGCAGCGAGCACAGCTGGGACAACAGGAAGACTACACAGCCCCGACTCCATACCCTCTCCTCCTGTCCCCTCGACCAGCCCCTCCCCCAACCGGGGGACCGGCTCTTCCTTCCCCGGCTGCCTCCCCTTCCTAACCAGACGAGCCTGCCCGGAGCTGACCCCGATGACTCAGTTCATGAAAACCAACGACCACTGAGCCAGTCAGCCAGCTGGTAATTTGCTGGTTTTCAACTGCTCTTTTTCAGGTCTCCGAGGTGGCAAGTCCCCCACAACGTCCCACTCAGGGAGCTATGTCAGGGTCGGGCGTTCGGGCTCACCTGGTTCCATGTTCTCCCCTGTGAAGGGTCACAGAGCCCCTGGTGGCGGCTGCTACCTCATTTCAATCCTTAGAGAAAAATGACATCTCTATAGGTATTTTATCAAATCGCTTCTCTTAAATGTGTTCTGGATCTTAATGGTGTTCAAGTTTAGGCAGTGTGCACTTCAGCAAACTATTTCAAAGCCCTGAGCAAATGACAGAAGATTTAAAAAGGAGCGCTCAGTCGATGGTGACAGTTCAATCGAAATTAGCAGTAGAAAATAGTGATTTTAACTTAGGTATTGAAAATTAGGACCCATTTCATCAGTTCCTAAAAACCTTTCCTGCATGTTCTCTGGAAAGTCTATCAGTTGGGGACATATTTCTATGAAACAACCCAAACTTAGATTTATTACCAATGTCCTTGTTCATTTAGTTATTTTTTTCTAGACACATATAACTAATTGAGCTGGCCTCACGCTGTTCTCAGCCAGCGAGCTCAGTACTGGTTTCTTCTCCCCAGGAAGCTGTCCCGCTACCAGTAAACTCACTCCCTAGTGTGTTCTTTGGTCAAAGAAACACATTAAGTTTTAATTCTTACACATTAGTTTGCTCATAAGTTCCTCCAATCCTCTATTTGCCTGATTGTTGCAAAGCACTACTGTTTGTCCCCCAGGGAAGTACACTTTGCAGTGATGAGAGAGAAAATAATCTGTCAAACACCCCAATCCTTTTTTCTCCTATCATGCGGTATTTGTTTAAACGACATAACACAACATTTGTTTTTAATTTTTTTACTAAGGCACATGACGTATAGAAATACTGAGGTACAAAACGCAAATTTCTGCATAAGATTTTTAAAATAATCATTTTGGAAAATGAAGGTGAACATCATCTTCCAGGATATTCAGCTTTTAGCTTGTTTTTTCTTTTGGACCAGTTCAACCAGCAGCTTGTATCTAGCGATACAGTCTTCCTGCAGGAAGAGAGAGAGAGAGGTGAAACGGTTACTTCCACAGGTCAGTGTGGCCTTCGGGGGCAGCCTGCTGGGGCCGGCTTGTTGGCTGGGCCCAGTGTTAACGAGGTGGCCTCATGGCTGCTCGCTCTGCACAGAACTGCCTAGAACTTCCCAGGTGAGGCCAGCTGGCCACGGGCAGAGGAGGCTAGAGAGGTGCACGGACGAGGCCGGCTGAAGTCCAGCCCGAGGGGCAGGGCCGGGCTGGGGGATGGGGCCAGGGCAGCTGTTTGGGAGGCCTGCTATCGTTATCATGCTTCTGACTTTCAACTTGCTAACTGTAATGATCATTTTTAATGTTTCACTATTTCATCACAACATGACACTTCAGAGAAACCAAACAGCTTGCGGCCCGGCATCCGCGCTATTATTCTCATTTGGGTCTGCCTCTCCCTAAGGGCTGCTGGGAGCTCCTGTGGGAGGGCCCAGCCCCACAGGACACCGGCAAGGCGTGTGCTGGAACTCTTCCTCCTGCTCGTCCCAGCCCCACCTCAATCTTCCAGCCCGTCAGGCTAGACGACGACTAGCTTCAGATCCCAGCAGCCTGTAGACACTGTCACTCCTTGGGGTGGGGACTCGTGACTGAAGCAGAGATGGGGTGATGCTGGGGAGGGGCCTCATCACTCCCATGTTTACCACATGATACTTTCCAGAATCCATTTCTGTTTCTGTTCAAAAAACACCTGCCCCAATGGCACTATGAACGCCTTCACTAACTTAAAGTCCAGAGCACACCAACTTCTGCTCCAGAGCAGACGACTTTATCAGCCGCCTGGGACAGAGAATGGATGTTCATTCTCTTCCTAGGATTTTAGCTTAGTAGTGTTAGGAGAGTATCTCTCTCTGTTTTTTTTTTTTTTTTTTTGATGAGGAAGATTCTCCCTGAGCTAACATCTGTGCCCATCTTCCTCTATTTTGTATGTGGTACACTGCCACGGTGTGGCTGATGAGTGGTGTAGGTCCGCACTCGGGATCCAAACCTGCGAACCCGGGCCACCGAAGTGGAACGCACTGAACTTAACCACTAGGCCACAGGGCTGGCCCAAGAATATCTTCTAGTAAGTGCCTTTTCTGCATCCCCAAAGAGTACTTTCCTAGAGTCCTTACAAATCCCAGCCTTTCTCAGTAGCTACGCTGCCCGTTGGTGCAGCCTAGCCCATGACACCCAACAGCCAGCCCAGGCCCTCACCTGCAGGACAGTGTGGCCCCTGAGCGGTGACCAGCAGGCCTGCCAGTGAGCCCAGCTGGGCATGCGCCTCAGGCAAAGGCTCTCCTCAGGCCCAGAGTTCCCAGCGCTCACAGGCCACTTCCAGGAAGTCACTCCCTAGCGGGCGACCAGCCGGCGCCCTCCCGGACCTGGCTCTGACGCCAGGGCTTAATGGGACACCTGCAGGACAATCAAAGGGCTGCTCGTTTCTGGTGGAAACAGGAAGGTTTCCAAGCCCCAAGGCAATGGGTTTCTGGGTGTGCTAGCCTTAGGAATCCACAGTTCCAGCTCCTTCCTTTGAAGCCAATGTCAATTCATCACACATGTAAATGCCTGTGTCTTGACAGATGCAAGAATTTCAGGGAAAATAATTACCTCTGGCAAACCAGTGGGAGAGGCTGGGAGGATCTGTGTTTCTCAAATAGATCAACTGCTAATGGTTTATTTTTCTCCCCGGGAATTCTCCACTTCATCATTTTAAAGTAGGTGATAGATAACTAGACCTGTACACACGGGGACATTCATGGCCACAAGCTAGATTTTCCAACATAGAATTTCAATTAAAAAAAAAAAGAATGTAAATGAACATCGAGGTGCCCAGGGGCTACTGAGTGACGGGCAGCAGAGATTGGTTCTCTGGGTTTCTTGGTGTTTCTGGTGCCTCAAACAGAGTGTAGCCACACGGCGAGAGGCCCCGGAGACTGTGGGTGTCGGGAAAGATCACACTGTGAGGCTCCACAGCTGCGACCGGCAGAGCAGAAGGCGAGGAGCAGGGTGAGGGGGTGGCTTTCCACAGGGACACCGCATCCTCCCGCCCCCCTGAGCTCTTATTAGAGAACTATCTGCAGATGTGTTTAAGCAGATACTAAGCTCTAAACAGGAAACTTAACAGAAAAGAGAAGAATAAACAGTCTGGGCTACAGAGGGTAAGTTGAATCCTAAACATCAGTCACTCTGGCTCTGACTCCACATAAACACGGCCTCCAGGGCCACCGGTCAACCGGACGCCACTGCTGAGTCCAGATGAAGTGACATGGCACGGCGAGGAGCATGGTGACACCGTCTCCCACCCCCCCTTGGTTGAGGGCCCGTTAGAATGCTAGAGGCATTGGTGATTTTGAGCCACGTTCTCCTCACGTGGGTGAAAGGGAGCTGCCACCGAGATGGGGAGCCTGCTTGGTGACGTGAGTGCTTCTCTCAACCTGCCACCTGAGGAGGGCCAACGCTCCAGAAGGTCAGCAGGGTTGTTGTGGGTGAAGTTTATGTTCTATGCACGGATGTTCTCTGAGAAAACACAACCGGTCTGTACAATGACTAAACTTAGAATCTTGACCTCACTTACACTAATCAATCACAGGCACGGATTCGCAGGCTATCGGGAGAAATACACTGGAAGATAACTGGTAAACGGGAGGTCATGTAGATAGCTGTGGACAGAAGGACACGAACGAGATGGAAGACAAATCAGGCAGAGCTGGCTGCAGCCACCCCAGTGGATTTCTAAAACCAGTGGAGCCTTCCTGCTCTCCCTGCTTCACCCACCTTACTCTTAGATGGGACACATTTGGCTATTTTGTCCCAGCGGTCAGAAGATCCCTTTGGGTATTGCTGTAATGCTAATTCCAGAAGTTTCTGTTGATTCTGAGTCCATGGCTCCTCTGCAGCACGAGTTCTCTCTTTTTTCTGGCTCTCCTCATCGCTGGACTCATTCTGTTCCGCTACATCAAAGTCCTTCTGCCTCTTTCCTCTGAACTTCTCGTCTGGCTCGGCCTTCGTCCCCGCATCTGGCAGCCTGGCTGGCCTCCGCCGCCGTGGCCGGCTCTCTGGGACCACTGCCTCCTGCTCACCGTCCTCCTCCTCCTGCTCATCCTCCTCCTCCTCCTCGTCCATGGGCTGCTCTGCACCTTCTCGCTGGGTGATGATGTCATCTGGCAAGGCCGCGGGGGTCTTGATGGGCCTGCAACTCTGCGCTGTTGACTTGAGTTCAGAGAGTCTAACCATTCCTGTGAGAAAGGGCCCATCACACATGAACGGGGAAGATCAGCTCAAGTGACAGGCAGACAGTGTGCTCAGCATTTTGTATATATTATTTTACTTAACCTTCACACTATTCTAGAAAGTTAGGTATCATCATCCTAATTTTACAAATGAGCAAATTCAGTCTCAGAAAGCAGCAGAGGTGGGATTTGAATCCAGTTCTGACTGATTCCAAGTCTGCCCTTTCCAGCACTCTGAGGAAGAGTGGGTATCTACAGAATCAGGTTGGGATCAAAGAATGCAAAGATCTCCTTGAGAAGGAATAACCTGGTACTTTTTAGGGAAGGAAGGATGTTCTTCACATTCAGAGTTGTTGTTAAGTGCGTTAGCATAACTAGAATCAATCTGCCAAACCTTACTCTATGCTTGCCATCTGCAGGTGAGCCCCCAACACTGTGGGGTCTGCTCTCTGTTCGAAGCTCCTCCTGGAGCCACTGTGATGCCTCGTTTGACAGTAAAGGGCAAACAAACTCAGTCTCCCAGCCACAGATGTCATCTCAGAGATAGCCTGAACTGTTCAACTACACGTTTCCTGTTCCCTTCACACTTTGTGCCCCCTCCACCGACGCTCTTGTAAGATGATATCTGTTCATGACTTTACACCACACTGCCTTTTCAAGACTATATTTTTGGAGAATGTCTTGGAGGCAGGCTTCTTTCACATAACATCTCTTTACCTATTTCTGCCTCCATGCCCAGACACATAAGCTTATTGGGAGAAAAGGCATCTGGAAATGCCCTCTTTCCTAAAGCCTGCAGAGCCCCAAGGTGGAGCCTTCCTGGGGATGACTTCTGAGATCTTGGGGTCTGCTGGTCCCTGGCTAGCTCACCTGCATTGCTTTCTCTGAGACCCACATTGAAGTTAAGGTGGAAGGTATGGGAGGCATTTTCTTCCTGGTTCCAAGCAAAGAGCATGGAGACTCTAACAAAATTCTAGTTAGTGTCAAAGGAAACCAATTTTGGGAAACAGATTCTTGGGAAAGCTGCTTGTTGTCTATTCTGAAGGAATAGCTACGTGTGTGTAATGACGGGGTGGATGGTGTGGGAAACTGCGTACAGTGCATTGTGCGGTGTGCAGACTGGCCTTCCCCTGTGTGTGTCCCCCACCCCCAATACTGGAGAACAGAGTTTTCTAGTTCTGTAAACTTACCAAATACATCTTAGCACCCGCTGTCTGTGCAGGGCTTGACTGGCCTTTTGGTGCCTATATTTCGACCCCTGTCAGAGAGATGACCAGTAGAGTCCACTGGGCAAAATTACTACACCATCGTATTTAAAGATATTATTATAAACAGGGACTTATTTGAAGAAACCACTTTAGATTAACAGGGTGAAGTGGGTGCCAACTCACCTGGGGAGCACGTGACTGAGTCCTTCATTTGCTTGGCTTTGGTTGTCACCTATTTCAAAATATAAAAGCAAAGAAAATCTTACTTTCCAGATATCTACTGTAGGTCAAGTGACCTATTTCATATGTCTGTGTGAACAAACAGGGTTTACTGAATCTTAGACCTGGAAGGACCCTCAGTCATCAGTCCAACCCATTCATTTAACCAACAAGGAATTTGCAGCCCAGGGAGATGAAATGACTTGCTCCAAAATATCCATCCAATCAGTGGCAGAGTCAGAATAAGAACTGAGATCACCTGGTTACTTCCAGCTCAACGACATTCCATCATACTGGGCTGCCTCTTAAAATATACTACTTTCAAAATTATTATACAAATAGGTCATGTTTTTTTAGTTAGAATTTCCTGAAAGAGAATATCTGTCTTCACTGCAGAATATTATACCAATGAATATTATAAACAGCGGAGTAATTTACTCTTTTTTTTTTTTATAATTTTATTTATTTATTTTTTCCCCCAAAGCCCCAGTAGACAGTTGTATGCCATAGTTGCACATCCTTCCAGTTGCTGTACGTGGGACGCAGCCTCAGCATGGCCAGAGAAGCGGTGTGTTGGTGCGCACCTGGGATCCGAACCCGGGCCGCCAGCAGCGGAGCGCTCGCACTCAACCACTAAGCCACGGGCCCGGCCCTGGAGTAATTTACTCTTAAGCTAATGATGTTATAATATAAAAGTCTTTCTTTTCTTTGCATCCTGGAAAGAAACCCTAAGAGCACATAAGATTGACACTAGAGGAAGAATCTCTTGGTGGAGTAGGGCAGCTGGACCCAAGAACTACGAGACATTTCTGTACATGTCAAAAAAGACCCATGTAACCAACACTCTGACCAAGTTATAGAACATTCCTATTACCCCAAAAAGTTCCCAAGTCAGTCTCTACCCTGCCATAGACAACCATTGTTCTGAATTCTATTATATATTTTTAAAAATACGGGATCAAAATTAATTAAAAATTAAAAAATGGATAGTTAATTGCCCCAATGTATTTATCAAACAAGCCATCCTTTCTCCATTTATTTAAAATGTCAACTTTATTAAAATTACATTCCATCATATAAATGGCCTACTTTTCTATATTCTGTATTCTATCCCATTAATCCATGTATATTCTTGCACCAATATTTCACTGCTTTAATGAACTCTGAAAGTAAAACCTCAGAAAGCAGGACTGTCAAGAACTCAGGCAGATCTGGCATTCAGTCTGGTTTTACCTCTTATTAGCTGGGTAACGTTGAGCAATTTCCAATCCTTTCTCTGTCTCATGCCTTACCCTCTGTAATATGTGGATACTACTACTAATACCATTTGCCTGTTAGGGATGCTTTAAGTTTGAAATAAGCTCTTAGCATGATACTTAGCAGATATTAAAGGCTCAGTAAATATTACCTATTATAAGTGACATGGTTCATTTGTTTTCCATTCATGCAAAGGGCAGAATTAGAGAAAACATTTAAAGCTGCTTAGAAACACTCTTCAATTTTATTCCCTACCTTCCTTTCTCTCCAGATGACCTTGCTTCTTATTTTATGGGAAAAAAAATTGAATTTATCCGACATGAGCTTCCTTGACTTCCAACTTTCCCCCAAAATCCCAACTCAAATTTTGATTGCATCACCATATATCCTTCCCATCTTCTGTCCCAATTCAAAGAAGGAAATTATCTTCCTTCCTCTTGAATCCTCTCAAAACTATGCTCCATCAATTAATTTATTTTGCTTTCATATTCAGCTTCTCCCTGTCCATCAGATGCATCCCATAAACCTTCAAACTGAGTTCAAGTGGTCTCCACTCGAAAAGACTATCTTCCCTTGAGTTGTCTTCCATTCCACTTGGCTTTCATGACAGTATCTCCTAGTTTTCCTTCTCTTTCTCTGAATGTTCCTTCACTGGCCCCTCCTATATACTCCTGCCCCTTGCTCCCTAATGTAATGTTCCTCAACATTCTGTCCTTGCCATTCACATTTTCTTTCCATTTTTTCCTTTGGTATCTCATACCATCTGTTCAATAATACCTTAGAAAAGAAATGATTAACCTGTGTCTCTGGCCTTCACCTCTACCTTGGAATGCCAGTCTCACAGAAACTGACCATATAACAACAGTGGATCATCAGATCTGAAAAGGACTTCATCTATATAAGAATAAGCTTTCTATGTACCAGGCATTGTTCTAAATAAAATGTGTGTGTGTATATATATTCCTCACAACAGCCATATTAGGTGTATATAAAATTATCATCCCCACTTGACAGAATCTGAAGCCCAGAGAGAATAAATAACACGTCCAAGATTAAAAGGCAAGTGAGTAGCTGGACCCAGGCGAGTTGGGCTCTAAAATCTTTGCTCTCAATCACTATGATATATTTTGAATCCAATTCTGCTATACTGCGTGGTTTCCCTCTCTGACTGCCACTAGATCTCTTATTTAGAGGTCTCCTAGCTCCTCAAACTAAACAAATCCAAACTAAACTCATCAACATCTCTGCTTTTCCTTCTTTTTGTTAGTACTATCATCCCAGTCACCTGGGCTCAAAACCTGAGAGTCAATTTTTGGACTTTTCTCTCCCTTCCCAACCAGCTGCCACATTCTTCACAAATCAATCCCATCTGTTCCCTTCTCTCTCAGATCTCCACCACCTGTGTTAGTGACCAAACTAAGATAACAGCTTCTAACCGGTCTCCAACTTATTAATAGTTCTTATAGAATAATATCCCCAAGGCAGTGTTCTGATCAAACATGTTTGATAGCTCATCACTGACTGTATAATCAAGTGTTCAATTCTTAACCTGACATGCAGGGAAATCTACAATCTCATCTATTCTCTTTCCTGTATGTATATCCTTTCTTTCAGCAGAACTAAACAGTTAATGCTCCTCCAGATAGTCAGAAATCCCTACACTGTACGTTTGCCCATCGATAACATTGTCTGAAATGATTTCCTTTCTTCATCAAACTTCTCCTTAAATATCTGTCTGGCTTCAAGGTACTCTCAAGCGTGAGTTTCTTCTTAAAGATCTTCCTGATGTTCACCACCAGGACTGCCAACTCTGGTGACAATTAATCCCTCTTCTTTCTCAGTTTCTTTTCTTTTTTCTTGCTGAGGAAGATTCACCCTGAGCTAACATCTGTTGCCAATCTTCCTCTATTTTGTATGTGAGCCACTGTCACAGTATGGTCACTGACAGACGAGTGGCATAGGTCCACGCCCGGGAATCGAACCTGGGCTGCCAAAGTAGAGCGAGCCAAACTTAACCACTAGGCCCTGGGGCCAGCCCTCAATTTCTATTGTATTTTTTTTTTAATTTACATTTTTTTTTCCCCCAAAGCCCCCAGTAGATAGTTGTATGTCATAGTTGCACATCCTTCTAGTTGCTGTATGTGGGACGTGGCCTCAGCATGGCCGGAGAAGCGGTGTGTCGGTACGCACCCGGGATCAGAACCCAGGCCGCCAGCATCGGAGTGCACGCACTTAACCGCTAAGCCACGGGGCCGGCCCTCTATCGTATTTTTTAAGATTTTAGTTTTTTACATTATCATACAATAAAATTACCTTTTTCACCTTTGTTGTACAGTTCTATGAATTTTAAAACATGTATACATTCATGTAACCACCACCACATATAGGATATGGAATAATTCCTTTCTTTTTTCTCCTGCACCTTGTTTTCTTATTTAACAAAATATTTTGGAGATTATTCCAGAAGAGTACATGAAGATCTCTCTTGTTCTTTTTTTTTTTAAAACAGCTTAAATGAGATATAATTCACATACCATACAATTCATCCACTTAAAGTGTACAATTCAATGCTTTTTAGTATATTCAGATATGTGCAACCATCATCATGGCCAACTTTAGAATATTTTCATCACTTCAAAAAGAAACCCCATACCCTTTAGCTATCATCCTCCATCCACCCCATCCTACTCCATCCTCCACAAAACAATAAGCAACCATGAACTTACCTTCTGTATCACTAGATTTCCCTATTCTGGACTTTCATATGAATGGAATCACATATGGATTTTTGTGGCTGGCTTCTTTCACTTAGGGTAATGCTTTTCAGGCTTATCCAAGTTGTAATACATACCAGTACTTCATTCCTTTTTATTTCTGAGTAATAGTCCATTGTACGGATATACCACATTTTGTTTATCCATTCAGCAGTTGATAAACATTTGTGTTGTTTCCATCTTTTGGCTAGTATGAATAACGTTGCTATAAACATTTGTGTCTAAGTTGTTGTGTGGGCATATGTGTTCATTTATCTTGGGTATATACCTAGGAATGGAATTGCTGAGTTACATGGTAACTCGCTAACTTTTTGAGGAACTGCCAGACTGTTTTCCAACATGGCTGCACCATTTTACATTCACACCAGCAGTATATGAAGCTTCTGATTTCTCCACATCTTTGCTAACACTCACTATCCAACTTTTTTATTTTATCCATCCTAGTGGGTGCGAAATAGTATCTTGTGGTTTTGATTTGCATTTCCCTAATGACTAATAACATTGAGCATTTTTTCATTTGTTTATTGGCCATATGTATATCTTCTTTGGAGAAATGTCTATTCAGATCCTTTGTCCATTTTTTATTTGGGTGATTTCTCTTTTTATTATTGAGTTGTAAGAGTTCTTTATATATTCTGGATACAAGTCCTTTATCAGATAAATGATTTGCAAATATTTTCTCTCATTCTGTGGGTTGTTTTTCACTTTCTTAATGGTGCCTCGTGAAGCATAAAAGTTTTTAATTTTGATGAGGTCCAATTTACCTAATTTTTTTTTTTGGGGGGTTGCTTGTGCTTTTGGTGTCATACCTAAGAATTCTTTGCGAAATTCAAGGTCATGAATATTTACCCTTCTGTTTTCGTCTAACAGTTTTTTAGTTTTGCTCTCTTACATTAAGAATATCGCCATCTTGACAATGTTAAGTCTTCTGATCCATGAAGAGAGGTTAGTTTTCCATTTATTTTGATCTTCTTCAATTTCTTTCAACAACATTTTGTAGTTTTCAGAGGTAAAGTTTGTACTTCTTTTGTTAAATTTATTCTTAAGTATTTTATTTTTGATGCTATCGTGAAGGAAATTATTTTCTTAATTTCATTTTCAGGTTGTTCATTGCAGGTACATAAAAATAAAACTGATTTTTGTATATTGATTTGTATCCTGCAATCTTGCTGAACTCATTTATTGGTTCCTATGGTTTTTTAGTGAATTCCTTAGGATTTTGTATATATAAAATCACATCATCTACAAATAAGGACAGTTTACTTTTTCCATTTCAATCTTATTTCTTTTTCTTGCCTAATTGCCCTGGTGAGAACTTCCACTGCAATGTTGAATAAAAGTGGTGAGAGCAGACATCCTTGTCTTGTTCCCGATCTTAGCAGGAAAACATCCCCTCTTTCACCAGAAAGCATGATGTTAACTGTGTGTTTTCAGTAGATGCTCTTTATTAGGTTGAGGCACTTTCCTTTTATTCCTGTTTTGTTGAGTGTTTTTATCATGCAAGGGTGTTGGATCTTATCAATCGCTTCTACTGAGACCATCTTGTGATATTTGTTTTTTATTTTATTGATATAATATATTTACATTAACTGATTTTCAGATGTTGAATCAACTTTGCATTCTGGAGATAAAGCCCACTTGATCAGGGTGTAAAAATTATTTTTTTAAGTTGCTGGATTTGTTTTGCTGTATTTTGTTGAGGATTTTTGCATCCATATTCATAAAAAATATTAGTCTATAGTTTTATTTTCTTGTCATGTCCTAGTCTAGTTTGGTATTAGGGTAATACTGGCTATTTATAAAATGAGTTGGGAAGTATTCACCCTCTTATATTTTTTGGAAGAGTTTGTGAAGTACTGGTATTAACTCTTCTTTAAATGTTTGGTAGAATTCAGTGCTGAAGCCATATGGGCCTGGGCTTTTCTTTGGGGGTCGGTTTTTAAATTTTTTTATTACTAATTCAATCTCTTCAGTTGTTATAGGTCTATTTCAATTGTCTATTTCTTCTTGATTCAGTTTTAGCAGTTTATGCCTTTCTAGGAATTTGTCCATTTCATCTCTATTAGAAAAATAGATATCTAATTTCTTGGCATACACTTGTTCATTATATTCTTTTACAGTCTTTTTCATTTCTGTAAGGTTGGTAGTAACACCCTTTTTTTCATTTCTGATTCTAGTAATTTGAGTCCTTTCTTTTTTTTTCTCTTGGTCAGTCTAGCTAAATGTTTGTCAATTTTATTGATATTTTCAAAGAATCACCTTTTGGATTCATTTTTTTCTCTATTGTTTTTCTAGTCTCTATTTCATGAATTTCTTTTTTTTTTTTTTTTAATAATTTTATTTATTTATTTTTCCCCCAAAGCCCCAGTAGATAGTTGTATGTCATAGTTGCACATCCTTCTAGTTGCTGTATGTGGGACGCAGCCTCAGCATGGCCGGAGAAGCGGTGCGGCTGTGCGCGCCCGGGATACGAACCCAGGCCGCCAGCAGCGGGGGGCACGCACTTAACCACTAAGCCACGGGGCCGTCCCTATTTCATGAATTTCTGCTCTACTTTTTATTGTTTTCTCTCTTCTGCTTGCCTGAAATTTTGTTATTCTTTTTTCTTGTGTCTTAAGGTGCAAGGTTAGATTATTGATTTGAGCTCTTTCTTCTTTCTTAATAAAGGCATTTACAGCTATAAATTTCCCTCTACAAACTATATTAGCTGCATTCCCTAAGTTTTGGTGTGTTCTGTTTTCATTTTCCTTCATCTAAGAATTTTGATTCCCCTGTGATTTCTTTGACTCATTGGTTATTCAGGAGTTTAACTTTGACATATTTGTTGACTTTCCCATTTTTTTCCTACTACTGATTTCTAATTTCATTCCTTTGGGATCAGAGAACATACTTTGTATTATTTCTATCCTTTTAGATTTATTGATGTTTGTTTGATGGACTAGCATATGGTCTATCCTGGAGCATGGTTTATGTGTACTTGAGAAGACCTTACATTTTGTTGTTGTTGGATGAAGTGTTCTAGAGATGTCTGTTAGGTCTAGTTGGTTTTACTGTATCGTTCTTCTGATCATTGATCTTCTGTCTAGTTCTATCCATTACTGAAAGTGGGTGTATTGAAGTTTCCAAATACCGTTGTATTGTCTATTTCTCTCTTCTTTTACATCAGTTTTTGCTTAATGTATTTTGGTTCTCTGTCATTGGGTGTATACGTTTATAATTGTTATATTTTCCTTTTAATCATTATAAAATGTCCCTCTTTCTCTCCTGTAACTTTTTTCTTTTAAAGTCTATTTTGTCTGATATTCGTATAGCCACTCTAGCTTTTGTATGGTTGCTGTCTGCATGATACATCTTTTTCTATTCTTTTATTTTCATTTTATTTCTGTCTTTGAATCTAAAGTGTCTCCTATAGACAACATTTAGATGGATCATGATTTTTTATCCTGACAATCTCTCTTTTGATTGAGTTGATTAATCCTTTTACATTTAATGTTATTATTGATATAGTTGGATTTATGTCTGTCATTTAACTTTTTTTTATGTCTCATGTCTTTTTTTATTCCTCTATTCCTCCATTATTGCTTTCTTTTGCATAAGTGAATATTTTCTAATGTAGCATTTTAATTTCTTTTTTTTTGCTGAGGAAGATTCACCCTGAGCTAACATTCACTGCCAAGCTTCCTCTTTTTTTTTTTTTTTTGTATGTGAGCCACCACCACTGACAGACAAGTGGTGTAGGTCTGTGCCGGGAACTGAACCTGGTTCATTGAAGCAGATCACACACCTAACTTAACCACTAGGCCACTGAGGCTGGCCTCATTTTAATTTCTTTAATGATTTTTTTAGTATACGTTTTTGAGTTTTTTGAGGTCACTCTAGGGTTTACCATATACATCTTAACTTATGAGAGTCAGCTTCAGATTTATACTAGCTTAATTCCAATGATATATAGAAACATTCTATATTATTCCCTTTCCCTCAATATTGTGGTATGATCATTACACATATTGTATCTATTCATGTTACAAACCCAACAGTACATTGTTATAATTATTACTTTATCATCTATAGTAGTTTACTTAGCTCAATACAGCTTTCCTCCCATCCACCTCCTTTTGCTGTTATTGGCAAACATTGTTATCTTTCTATATGTTATAGGCCCAACAATAACATTATATATCTATTATTTTATACAATTGCTTTTTAAGTCAGTTAAGAGGAGAAAAATATGCATTTATACTTTCTTTTGTAGTTACCTAATTACCTTTTCTGGTACTCTTGTTTTTTTCATGTGGATTCAAATTACCATCTGGGATCACTTGCTTTCAGACTGAAGAACTTCAGTTTTTATCTTGAGAAGTTTTTATTTTGCATTCATTTTTGAAAAATAGCTTTGCTAGATGTAGGATTCTTGGTTGACAGGTTTTTCTTTCAGCATTCTGAATATGTTATTCCACTGCTTTCTGGCCTCCATGGTGTGGCTGAGAAGTCAGCTGTTAATCATATTGGGTGTTCCGTTCTAAGTGACGAGTCATTTTTTCTAGCTGCTTTCAAGGTTTCCTCATTCTTGGCTTTCAGCATTTGAATTATGACGTGTCTTTTGTGGATATCTTTGAGTTTATCCTACTCAGAATTCACTGAGCTTCCTGATGTTTAGGTTAGTGTTTTTCAATAAATTTGGGAAGTTTTCACCCATTGTTCTCTGGATATTTTTTCTTCTCCTTTCTCTTCTCTCCTTCTAGTACTCCCATTACGCATATGTTGGTATGCTTAATGGTGTCTCATATTTCTCTGAGGCTCTGTTCATTTTTCTTCATTCATTTTTTTCTCTGTTTGTCAGCTTGAATACTCTTTTGACCTATCTTCAAGTTTGCTAATTCTTTCCTCTGCCAGTGCAAATCTACTGTGGAGCCTCTCTAGTGAAAATTTTTTATTTCAGTTATTGTACTTTACAACTGCAGAATTTCCACTTAGTTCTTTTTTTTTTTTATAATTTACATCTCTTTATTGATATTCTCTGTATTATGCAACATTATCATCATCCCTTCCTTTGTTTCTTTAATCATGCTTTCCTTTAGTTCTGTGAACATATTTATACTTCAAAGACTTTTTCTATTAAATCTGACATCTGGTCACTCTCGTAGGCAGTTTCTGCTGTCTTCTGTTTTTCTAGTGTATGGGTCATTTTTCCTGTTTCTTTCTATGGCTCATTATTTTTGCTGAAAACTGAACATTCAGATAACATATGGCAGCAATTCTGGTTACTGGTCTCCCTCAGCACCCCCACCCCGCCCCCTACAATCAGGCTTGTTATTTTTATTTGCATGTTTATTTGTTTAGTGGATGGCTGGATTATTTTAGTGAAGTCTATGCCCCTCTGCCCCCTACAGTGCTAAGCCTCTGATGTTGCTCCTCAGGGAGGTGCAAGTATGTGCATGCCCAGTCATCTTGGGATGATAGTGGTATTAGTAGGATTCTCTTCCTCTTTACCTGACCACACCCAGCTGTTAAACTCCACTAAGTGCTGGCTGATGCTCTATTGTTTACAAAATGCCCCAAGGCATCAATTGCTCTACAAATGAATGAAATCAAGTCGTGGCTCCTTTGAAGGAACAGTTTCTGAGGTCAGTGTTCGATATTTGTTCTGACCCCAGGAGGGCTCCTCCTGGAGAAGTTATTATCAATGAGTTGGTTTGAGAATACCTGGTTAGTTACTCCTTGTACTGATAGAGAATTCTCAACATAGTATACAATAATTCCCTCTTATCCATGGCTTTGGTTTCTGTGGTTTCAGTATATTTTGGATATTAATCTCTTATTAGATATGTGGCTTGAAAATATTTCCTCCCATTCCATAGGTTTCCTTTTCATTTTGTTGATAGTTTGCTGTGCAGAAGCTTTTTAGTTTGACGGAGGCCCATTTGTTTATTTTTGCTTTTCTTGCCTTTGCTTTTGGTGTCAAATCAAAAAAATCATTGCCAAGACTGATGTCAAGAGGCTTACCCCCTATCTTTCTTCTAGGAGTTTTATGGTTTCAGGTCTTAATTCAAGTCTTTAATCCACTCTGAGTTGATTTTTGCGTATGGTATAAGATAGGGGGTTCAGCTTCATTATTTTGCTTGTATCTGTCTAATTTTCCCAATACCATTTATCGAAGAGACTGTCCTTTCTCCATTGTATATTCTTGGTTTTGTCAAAAATTTGTTGACCATATATGCATGAGTTTATTTTTGGGCTCTCTATTCTGTTCCATTGATCTACGTTTCTGTTTTTATGCCAGTACCATACTGTCTTGATTACTATAGTTTTGTAACATAGTTTGCAATCAGAAGTGTGATGTTGCCAGCTTTGTTCTTCTTTCTCAAGATAGCTTTGGCTATTCGGGGTCTTTTGTGGTTTCATACAAATTTTAGGATTGTTTTTTCTATTTCTGTGAAAAATGCCATTGGAATTTTGATAAGGATTATACTGAATCTGTAGATTGCTTTAGGTGGTGTGGACATTTTAATAGTATTAATTCTTCTAATCCATGAACATGGAATGTTTTTCCATTTTGTGTTCTTTTCAATTTCTTTCATCAATGTCTTATAGTTTTCAGTGTACAGATAATTATCTCCTTGCTTAAATTTATTCCTGGTATTTTATTCTTTTTGATGCAATTGTTAATGGAATAAACAATTTTCTTAAGTTTTCTTAACTTCTTTTTCTGATAGTTGGTTGTTGGTGTATAGAAACACAACTGATTTTTGTATATTAATTTTGTATCCTGCAACTTTACTAAAATACTATTAGTTCTAATGTTTTTTTGGTGGAGTCTTTAGGATTTTCTATATATACTATTATATTATCTGCAAACAGAGATGACATTGGAGATGATATGGTCATCACCAAATCTGTTTCTCTTGTGTAGATCTAGATGACTTCAATAACATGGGTGCCAATTTAGTCTTGAATGTTCAGTGTTATTTTTCTCACATATTCCATAATGAATTTTTCAGTTACTCATTCTGCTTTTACATCACGTGCAACTGCAGAAGATATGGTGTCTGACTTAATGCAGGTTTGCAACAAGCTATGTTCAGGACATTTCTCTAGCCGCATCTTTGGAGAAGACATATATTCCCACATAGGTCTCACACAGGTGAGGCTTCTCTTCTTCCTCAGTATCTGAGCAAATAATATTGTGGGCTACTGGCTTAGGTGGGCCTTTGGGTAACGCTCTATCCACATGTGTATTAATAGTTACATGGATTGTAGAATTGTAGGAAAATTTGGTTCACCATGTTCTGATTCTAAGCAAAAAACACTTTATAATCCTTCTTAATATAGTTATGCCTACATTTACCTCTAAAATTCTTATGAAATAGGGGCTCTATGATCAAATCTTGGACCTAGGGGTTAGGGTGGAGTAAACGAAAAAAAATCGAAAATAGGTTGCATTCCTTTAATGAAAACACTGATGAAAGTAATAGAAAATTATATTAGCCAAATGAAAATTGTGTTACTAGATGTGACATTATTAATATCTTTCAATTCAACTAAATTACCAAAAATTTATTAAATATTGACTTAGTGTATCACTGTACTGAGAACAGTGGTATACATATAAGATATAGTCCTATCCACCTGAAGGGGCTTCCAATTTGGTTATATCCTTGCATACTCGGCCAATAGATTTCAAATTAATTAGGACTATGCTTACAAGCATTGTTTATTGTTTTAAAAAAGTCTTTTACTTCTAAATCAATATTGGTTAAAGCAAGGAAAGAGCAATACAAAACAGGCTTGCATAGTCACAGTTTGGGAGTTTGTCCTCACCTCTCAAAAAGGCCAATTCTGTACTCCTTTCCTTGAGTTACTGCCAATCACCAACTGGGTGAATTTAGTAAAGATTCAAGCCCTTTGTACTTTAATTTCCCCAATGTGTGTCAGAGAGATCTGTCAGCGATTAACTGTCACACTACTGATATGCAAGGCTTCAAAGAATTGGGCAGGCTAGGTAGATATCTTGTTCCTCTCTCTCTACTATTCTGTTTGATCCTCCTTAAGCTGTGTCTTCAGTGGAAGAAGACAACTGAAGCAGACAAAAGAAGGACATTTTCTGGTCAAGGGTTTGTAAGTAGTTGCTATTCCTTTGCCATGACATTCAAATTAACCCTCAAGGCCCTTTGATGGGGAATACAGGTAAGCAAAAAAATTAATAGATGGCTCTAGAATTTCTCTGAGACATAAAGCTGTCTTTGTCAAAGGGATAGTCTGGCAAGTGTTTCAAGTAGAGGTTGAACGCTCCCACTGCCCTCCCAGGCCTAGGTGTCATTAGGTGTCCTGCCAGCTGGATGTCAGAGGAAGCAGCAAACTATTCTGCAGCATGGATGAAAGAATATGGAGCACAGGTTGAGGGTTAATCTGGAAGAGAGAAAGTGAGGGAAACTGAAGAGAAAGGAGGGAAAAAGCCAGAAAGAGGATAAGAATAAGGGAGAAAAGCAACTGGAGATGGCATGACCAAGAAGGGCACTGGATAACAGTAATGTCTAGTATTGATTTTTAAGTTGCTTGTATTGGCTGTTCCTCTATTTACTCTACAAAATTACTAGGAATGTTGATCATTGTGTGAGCTGCAGGCTCCATTTAACCCAGAACCATCCCTGCTCATTAATGTTTTTGTATGAGTGGATTCTTTTTGAGGAACTCAATATAGGACAGTACAAAGAGGGCACACTAGGATGCAGGTATTTGAAGGAAGAAGAGTATAAGCCCTGGGAATTAACACAGATATTGGGAAGATTTTCAGACTTTACCAGACAGTGGAATCATTGGTCTTAGACAATTAGTCCTAGATCTCTGAGAGGCAAGGAAGGCCCATCTGACATGTGAGTTACAACAGTATGACAAAGATAGGGAAAAATAGTAATTCTAGATTGTATGTTTTTTTTTGTGTGTGTGTGAGGAGATCAGCCCTGTGCTAACATCTGCCAATCCTCCTCTTTTTTTGCTAAGGAAGACTGGCTCTGGGCTAACATTGTGCCGATCTTCCTCCACTTTATATGGGACGCTGCCACAGCATGGCTTGCCAAGCAGTGCGTCGGTGCACGCCTGGGATCCAAACTGGTGAACCCCGGGCTGCCACAGCAGAGCATGTGCACTTAACTGCTTGCACCACCAGGCTGGCCCTCTAGATTGTATGTTAACTTGTTTACTATGTAAATTCAGGCACATTATCTAACATTTGTGTGCCTCCAGATTTCTCTCCTATGAGTCTCCTGAAAATTCATTCCAGATCTAATGAGTTTTGTACCCACAGAACTATTAAACTATTAACATTTAGCAAAGCCACAGGATATAAGACAAATATACAAAAATCCACTGTATTTCAATATATTAGCAATGAACAATCTGAAAGTGTAATTAAGCAAATAATTCTTTCACAGGAGCTTCAAAAAGATTAAGATACTAAGAATAAGTTTAACAACAGAAGTACCAGATTTGTATACTGAAAACAACAAACACTGCAGACAGAAATTAAAGAAGCTGTAAAGAAATGGAAAGACATCCCATGTTCATGGATTTGGACACTCAAAATTGTTAAGATGATAATTCTCTCCAAAATGATCTACGGATTCAATGCAATCCCCACCAAAAAGGTCTTTTGTAGAAGTTGATAAACTGATCCTAAAATTTATATTGAAATGCAAAGGATCTAGATAGCCAAAATCATTTTGTGAAAGAACAAAGCTGAAATGACTTGTAGTATATAATTTCAAAATTTACTACACCACTATAGTAATCTGGACAACGTGGTGTTGTCATCAGGATAGGCATACAGGTCAATAGAATAGAACTGAGAGTACATAAACTCTTACATTTACAGCCAACTGATTTTTGACAAAAGTACCAAGACAATTTAATGGTAATAGCCTATAAACAAATGGTGTTGGGGCAATTGGATAGCCATAGGGAAAAAAATGAACTTCACCTCTACCTCACACCAAACACAAAAATCAACTCAAAATGGATCGCAGACTTGAAGGTAAGATCCAAAACCATAAAACTTCTAGAAGAAAAAGTAGGAAAAAATCTTTGTGACCTTGGGTTAGGCAAGTAGTTCTTAGATACAACACTAAAAAGCATAATCCATAAAAGAAAAAATTGATAAATTGGACTTCATTAAAAGTAAAAACTTTGATATTTCACAAGACATTATTAAGAAACTGAAGAGATAACCCACAGACTGGGAGAATATATTTGTAAATCATATATCTGAGGAAGAACTTGAGTCCATATTATATATAAAGAACTCTTACAACTCAATAAGTAGAAAACAAACAACCAAACCAAAATGTGAGAAAAGACTTGAATAGATATATCACCAAATAAGATAAAGGAATGGCTAAAAAGAACATGACCAGATACTCAATATCAGTATTTATTAGAGGAGTGCAAATTAACACCACAATGAGATACCATAACACTCCCATTAGAATGGTTATAATAAAAAAAGACAAAAACGCAAGAAAAAAACAAGTGTTAGTGAGGATATGGAGAAACTGGAACCCTCCAAGTGTTACTGGAAGAATGTACAATGGTATAAGCCACTTTGAAAAACAATTTGGCAGATTATTAAAAAGTTAAACACAAACTTAATATATAACCTAGCAATTCCACTTGAAGGAATCTAACCAAAAGAAATAAAACATACATCCACATAAAGACTTCTATTCTAACATTCATGTCAGCATTATCCATAATAGCCAAAGAGTGGAAATAATCCAAATGACCAGCTACTAGAGAATGGATAAACAAAATGTAGTATTATCCAGATAATTGAGCAATGAAAAGAAATGGACTATTGATACATGCTACAATATGGATGAACTTCAAACAACTTTTGTTTGCAAGTTCAAACAAAAAAGCCAGATGCAAAAGAATAAATACTATATGATTCTATTTACCTGTAATTTCCAGAAAAGGCAAATTTATACATATAGGAAACACATCAGTGGTTGCCTGGAGTTGGGAGAATGGAAATGACTGCAAACTGAGTTGAGGAAACTTTTTGGGTGTTGAAAAATGTCTAAAACTGGAATATGGTGACTGTACAACTCTATAGATTTACTAAAAATTAATGAATTGTAAACCTACAATGGGTAAATTTTATGTTATGCAAAATATACCTTGATAAAGTTTTTTTTGTAAGAACAGATGAGATCCACTCTCAACAAATTAAGTGTACAATATGTTAACTATAAGCACAATGTTGTATAGCAGATCTCTAGAACTTATTCATCTTGCATAACTGAAACTTTATAGCCTTTGAACAGCAACTCTCCATCCCCTCCGCACCCCACAAGCTCTTGGCAACTACCATTCTACTTTCTGCTTCTATGAGTTTGACTATTTTAGATACCTCATATAAATGGAATCATGCAGTATTTGTCCTCCTGTGACTGGCTTATTTCATTTACGTTCTCAAGGTTCATCCACGTTGTCGAACTGTTGCAGAATTTTCATCCTTTTATACACATTCATCACATTTTCTTTATCCATTCATCTATCAATGGACATGTAGGTTGTATCCTATCTTGACTATTGTGAACAGTGCTGCAATGAACATGGGAGTGCATATATCTCTTAGCGATCCTGATTTCACTTCTTTTGGCTACATACCCAGAAGTGGGATTGCTGGATCATATAGCAATTCTATTTTTAATTTTTTAAGCAACCTTCATACTGTTTTCCATAATGACTACACCATTTTACATTCCCACCAACCATGTGCAAGGTTTCCAATTTCTCCACATCCTTGACAACATTTGTTATCTTTTGTTTTTTTTGATAATGGCCATCCTGACAGGTGTGAGATGATATCTCATTGTGGTTTTGATTTGCATTTCCCTGATAACTAGTGATGTTGAGCATCTTTTCAAATACCTGTTGGCCATTTGTACGTCTTCTTTTGCCCATTTTTTAAACTTCTTTTTCTTTTTGGCTATTGAGTCATAGGAATTCCTTATATATTTTAGAGATTAATCCTTTATCAGATACATGGTTTGCAAATATATTATCCCATTCTGTAGGTTACCTTTTCACTCTGTTAATTGTTTCCTTTTCTGTGCAGAAGCTTTTTAGTTTGATATAGTCCCACTTGTTTATTTTTGTTTTTGTTGCCTGTGCTTTTCATGTCATGACAATGAAATCATTGCGAAGACCAATATCATGAAGCTTTTCCTCTATTTTCTTCTAGGATTTTTATAGTTTCAGGTCTTATGTTTAAGTCTTTAATTCATTTTGAGTTGACTTTTTGTATAGTGGAAGATAAGGGTCCAATTTCATTCTTTTGCATGTGGATATCCAGTTTTTCCAACACCACTTGTCAAAGAGACTATCCTGGCACCCTTGTCAAAGATCAGTTGACTGTATATGTGTGGACTTATCTCTGGGCTCTCTATTCTGTTCCATGGTCTGTTCCATGGCTTCTTTATGCCAGTACCATACTGTTTTGATTACTGTAGCTTTGTAATACATTTTGAAATCAGGAAGTTTGATGCCTCCAGCTTTGTTCTTCTTTCTCGTGATCATTTTGGCTATTTGGGGTCCTTACGTGGTTCTGTATGAATTTTAGGATTGCTTTTTTTCCTTCTATTTCTGTAAATCAATAAAGCTTTTATAATAAAAAAAATTTTAAAAGAATGAGGTAGGTCTATATATACTGACACGGAAAGATATTAAAGGTAAAACATTTTTTCTTTAAATTTTTAAAAGTAGTTTTAAAAATCAAGGTAATACTTGTACATAGCAAAAAAAAAAAAAAAAGCAGTACACAGCAAGGGCTTATAATGAAAAGCAGTGTACCCTACACCCAGAGGCAATACTTCTGTTCACAGTTTTTCTGATGGTTACAATTACACATAACTAAATAACACGCTTCTGGTATATTATATCTGGAATTCACCTCTCTTTGCTACCTCTACCGATAGCCCCTGGTCTAAACTACCACTGTCTTTCGCAAGGACAACTGAAATAGCCTCTTACTTGGCCTGCCTTCCTGCTTCCACACTTTCCCCGTCACAGTGTCTTCTCCACAAAGTAGTCAGAATGACGCTTTTAGACCTTGTACTCCTTTGCTCAGAATCTTCCAGTGCTTTCCCATCTCAGAGTAAAATCCAAAATTTATACGTTGGCCAGTGAGATCCTCTAATGCTCTTGGCCTTACCTTCTGTGACCCCCTCCTGCTCACTCCTTGTCAGCCACATTGACCTCTTCGCTGGACTCTGCACACCGCAAGCATGCTCTTGCCTCTAAGCCTTTGTAAGTGCTGTTTCCTCTGCCTGGAGCGTTCTTTCTCAGCCAACCTTGCTCCCTCACTTCCTCTGTGACCCTGCTCAAATATTACCTCTTAGGACTTTCCTCAGAACCCCACTTTAAATTGTGACTCCCTTCAGTCTCTAATCTCTTACTCTGCTTTATTTTTCTGCATAGCACTTGTCACTATCTACAATTTTTCTTTTACTCCGTATATTCAGGTTCTTTCCACCATGCTTTTCTCCCATTCTTTAGGGCAATTGTCTTTGCCTGCAGGGTTGCAGCTTAGTTGCAGGTAAACTGGTATTCCAGCTCAGGGGAAGGGAAAAGTGACTAAGAGCTCCTATGAGCACACATTACTTCAATTATGTTCCCCTGCAAGGAAAATAGCCTAGCCATAGAAGAGCTTGGGGGGCTGAGAAGTGCAGTGTTGCCGGGCAAATATGTGCCTGACTACAAATGTATTACTAGAGAAGGGAGAAGATATTTTGGTGGACAACTTGCCATAGTCTTCTACAACTCAGTAATTTTAAAAATTGAAAAACCATCTGTAATATATAAAAAAATGTTTAAAATATGCAAAGTTATGTAAGACCTTACATAATTATGATCTTGTAAATATTACTCCCTGTAGAGACAAGTACTATGCTGTGATCATACTTCTTGTACCACTCAAAGAATGTTCTCAATATCAAATTCTGTTACTCTTTCCATCACCCCACTTTTCAGTATACTTAAATTTGGACTATGTTTTTTTTGTATGGTTTTCTGTAGTTTGTGGAGTTTTTAGTTGCCTTTTTTTCTACATACATAAATTTTGCGAAGTTCTCAGCCATACTATCTAGTCTATAAAATCTCCCTTTCTCCCAGGGTTTTTCTCACACAGTCCTTCGTTCTCCTCTTCCAGCGTGGACTTGCTATACCATTGTGGGGTCTTGGGATATCTGTTCATTGGGCTGGATCCACTATTCCTTGGATTCTGTGTCTTCCTCTTTTTTGATTTATTTCTCTTTTTTGCTGGAGTACAATCTCAGAAAACTTCCTAAGAAAGAGTAGGCGTCCTTGCCCCATGTAGTGATCAACACACTTGGTCTGCTCTCGATTCAGAACCGTGAAAGCATTGTTCCCTTGTCTCCCAGAATCCAATGTTGCTAAGCAATCTGTGTCACTCAAATTTGCCTTACTTTGGGAGTTTTTTCTCCCTAGAAGCTTTAAAGATCTTCTATGTAGTCTCAGTGTTCATAAATTTTCCCAGAATCTTTTCATGTATCCTACTTGACTTTGAAAGGCTCTTACAAATTGGTCTCAGGTGTTCCTACATCCTGGAAAACTTCATTGTACTATTTACTGAATAACGTTCTTGCATCTGTTTTCTCTGTCTCTCACTGGAACTCCTTTTAATTAGATTTGGACCTCTTGAGCTGATTTCCTGTATTTCTTATCTTTTCTATAATATTTTTAAATTACTTATCTTTTTATTCTGCTCTATAGGAGATTTTCCTGATGATAACTTTCAACCATTCTACTTGATTTATTTGGATACTTTTTTTTGTTCTGATTCTTTTTTCATAGCATCCTTTCCTTTTTCCCTTGTTTTATGAATTTAATATTTTCTTGACTCTCTAGATGCTAGGAGGCTGGTATAATGAACTAATTCTAGAAGGCTGGTATAACCCTACCTAAAGATATCCAACTAACAAAACACCAAAAATTCTATAATATTCTTACCTATATATATAAATGCAAGAATACTAAATAAATTATTAACAAACCAAATCCAGCTGTTTTTAAAAGAATAATGTTGTATGACCAGGTAAAGTTTATCTTGGAAATACAAAGAAGAGACCTTGATAATATATTCATTCTCATTAGGTCATATGAGAAAAATTATATGATCATGTCAAGAGATGTTAAAAAAACCATTGTTAAAATTTCACATCTGGGCCGGCCCCGTGGCTTAGCAGTTAAGTGCGTGCGCTCCGATGCAGGCTGCCCGGGTTCGGATCCCAGGTGCGCACAGACGCACTGCTTCTCCGGCCATGCTGAGGCCGCGTCCCACATACAGCAACTAGAAGAATGTGCAACTATGACTTAAAACTATCGCCTGGGGCTTTAGGGGAAAAAAAAAAAAAAAAAAAAAAATTTAAAATTTCACATCTATTCCTGAACATGACTATAATAAATTAGAATTGGAAAAATTAAATTGAAGGAAATTTCCCTAGCATAATAATATATTTCTCATATCAATGACTAATATTAAAATTAATGGCCAAACATTAGGTTTTCTTATTAAAATGTTGAGCAAAAACATCTGCACTAATCACTATTACCATAATATAACATTTCTCTAGAACTGCTAGTAATATAATCAAACAAGATAACAAAATACAATTATTTGCAAAGTCTTATTTGCAGAAGATAGGACTGTCTATCATAAAGTTCTAACGAATTAACACAAACTCTATTTGAAATAAGGCCAATAAGTAAAGGCGGTAAGTTACAAAAATCAGTGCTATAGTACTTTTCACTTATTTGACGGGCAATGATGAAAAACAAGAAATAACATTCAGTGTTTATGAGACTAGGAGGAAGTGGTCTCTCTCATACTACCAGCACCATTGTATGTTGTTATAACCTCTCTGGAGGCCAATTTTAGAGCCAGCAAAGGTTCTAAAAACATGCATATTCTTGAACCAAGTAGCTCTACTTCTAGGAATACAAGCTAAGAAAACAGATGTAAGTGGAAAGATGAATGAAAAAAGAAAAAAAAAAATAGACATCCCAGTAAAACAGCAAAAAAGGAAGCAATTTAAATGATAATCAGTAGGATGCCCCTTAATTATATCAAAACAACATGGAGTATTATATAAGTGTTTAGAAAAATGATGTGGATCTTATTTATCGTCATGGAAAGAAGCTCATGTTTCCTAGTGAAGTGATACAGATTAATACAGTTAAAATTATGTACGGTCATATATAGGAAGACTAAAGTCTAAAATGATATATAACAAAATATTTATAGAAGTCATTTTTTTTATGGTTGATTAGAAAAAAAATTTTACTTCAGTGTATTTTTTTAAAGTTTCTTTCTTTTTCTTGGAACACAGAGTTTTACCAAAAATGGTCTATGATAAAAGTCTCTAGACATCTTTAACGTATTTTTCATAAACACAGCAACACAACAGCATTAAGTAGTGATAAGAACATATTAGACAAGGAATCAAAATATTTGGTGTTGTCCCAACTCCACCAATAGTTGTGTCACCTTGAACAAATATCTTAGCAGTTTACTCAACTGTAAAATGGGGATAAATAATGGTTGCATATCTACCTCCCAATGCTGTTGTGAAGAGCAAGTAAAATAATGCATATTTAAATATTTCGAAAGATGTAAAATACTATGAAAATGAATGATGGAATACTCAGTATTATCACTTAAAATAGTTAAAAATGTCGATTTGATCTCAACTGATTTTTGCAATGTTATTCTGTTTGGTGTTTTGTTAGTTGGGTATCTTTAGGTAGGGTTATACCAGCCTTCTAGAATTAGATTATAAACTGTTTAAGTACACAGTTTATCATCTTGTCCTATGTGTGATTTTGCTCAATGTTGAGATAGAAATGGTGACACAGAATGCAAATTTATAAACCTCTGGCCCAGAAATCATATAATATGTAGCAAAACTCTAACCAGGCCAATGCACAGATTGAGAATTAATTATATAGTTTTCTCTGATGGACTTCAAAAGGTCTTACTACCTCAAAATAACGCTCTGCCTTCTCTTTCCTTCAGGCAGGCAATCAAGTTGCCTGAAATTCTTACACCAATCATTCATACACTTGGATAAGAACCTGAAGGCTTCTATTAAAGTGTGTGTGAGATTTGGTAACACATTAAGTTATTATCTATTAATAGCGGATTGAAAATTGGTTATTAGATTAGCTAGTGACTCATCTAGCAAGAAGAATGGCATAAAGGCCTCATTCCCGTCTAAAACCGGGATGTCTTTAAAGGTCGTGAGGTTGAGAAGGTGAGGGAAGAAGGCAGGGAGGAGCGTGAGGTCAAGACAACGGCCGTAGCAGGAAGCCTGGCTGAGAGGGTGGTGAGGAGGAGGACAGAACATTAAAAGGACAATCCTTGTCACCTTATAACTTGTTTAGGACTAGTCTGACTCTAAAAGTAATAGCAATAATGTATTTGCAAAAATAATTACTATATATTTAGCTCACTGATAAACCATTAAATTTATTTTCTATTGAATAGTCCACTTCCAGATTTTTGAAACAACTGCCACAACAACATATAAATCCCCCAATAGGTGTCTCCTCTATCTCCTCGCTAGTTGTAGCTACATAAAATAAAATTGTGAATTTTATGATCCCCCCCTTCACTTGCATATGGGGCCACTTATCTAACTACACACCTCTTACCTCTGACTGTGGCGCTAAGCTAATTATAAAAGCCTGTCTAAATCTACCCACCTGTCTTTTGTTTTGCTGCCTACCTGGGCTTTTTCCAAGCAGGCAGAAAATCTCCCATCAGTCTGTTATCACAACCAGAATGCAAGAGATTAGTGACCACGGAGAGAAGCAGAATCAGTTTACATCCTCTCAGGCCAGAGAATGATATTACTTCACAAGCAAGAAATCTGAGGCTCCCTGACCTTAATTTAGAAAACCTGCAGTTAATAATCACATTAAAGTTGGTTTCACATGCCAGACAGTTTTTGTTTCCTCTGTTGTTTTTACAATTCGAGTGTCCTTTGTGGTTACCAAAATTATTTGCTGAATGGCATATATTAACATTTAAAATATTTAATCTATAATAAAGTAGATCTTACAGTTTAGGTATATCCGAGTTAAAATGCACTTTGCATTAATTTTTTTACAAAGCTAATAACATTCCTTGTGTTTATCCAGAGTAGAATTTAGCAATTTAACTCGTTAATTATGACAATTAACACACTAAAAGCACCTTTCTTGAGGAATAAAATAGGTTTTTTACTATAATCAGTCAACCCAAATAAATAACATATAGATCCCGCCACAGGCACACTCTCACCCCTCCCCAAAAAAGGTCAATTGTTTCTTGAAGGAAAGAGAACTAAGCCTGAAGCTACAAATTTAGCAAGGAAAACGGGTCAAAGAACAGATGTGCAGAGCTGGGGAGCAGTGGTACCAGTGATCAGGTCAGTAAGCAGAGGTTCCAATGACAGCAAACCAAACTTGGTTTCTTTTTCATACTCAAATACTTAATGAAAACAAATCTAACTAACACCATAAGCCAAAAAGAAATATAAGTGATCTTCGAAAGTGTGATTAACTTTCACTTAACATTCTACCAAAGGAAATGTATTAGCCGACCCCTGATTTCAGCTGCTTCAATGTAATTTACTGTGTGTTCACTTAAATGAGTTATTGGAATCTTTAGACACCTGTTCTCTTTTAGAGAGAGTGATTTATAGTTCGTGTGTGTGTGTGTGTAGTTACTGAAATGAAATGTATAGTCCAGCTATGGAGATGACGCTCACAGTATGAAAATGCAGTGTAAGTCTATATATATACTGACAGAGCACAAGTTACAATGGCATTTTTGGTGCCCAAAATGTTTAGGTTTACTAAATATTTATTTCCAAGGTACTTTTGGTATTTCGAAAATAGAACCTAATATTTGGAGGAAAAAAACATCTCAAAAAGTCATGTTTCCTACTTCCATGATAAAAAAAAATCTATTACAGACATGGAATCAGTCTCCCTTGGGTAAGTCTAGAAGAAAATAAATTGAAACAAATGGGATGAATTTGCAATAGTTTGAAAAGACGTCTTTGCCTACACCAAGACTGCACTAAGACTACTCCTGTAAATTATGTAAAGATTTTCTAGATCTGTGATACAACAAGCAATCTCAAGGCTCTGTTGATTACATCATATATACTCTTAGCATTTAAACTTGCATGTCTCTCCTCTTAAAAATATAAAAATTGAACCAGATTTTAATGACAACAAATTAATTTAAAATATTGCTTTATTACATTTCCCATTTGCTTCTGGCATTATTAACTGTAAGGTCTCATAGAAATATTACTTACAAAGTTAAAGGGAATGCTGTCTTCCAAGGAGACACTACATTAGTGAACTATCCTTTCTCATTAGTCAATTGAGCTAAACGTTTTGGGACCCTTTAAGCCAACGTTTGTTTTACAACTTTCTAAAAATTATTTTAGTAATTTTTGTTAATCATTATATTAACAGTAGTTGAATAATTAGAGGGTCATAGTACTTAAAACATCAATAACCATGGAATATCTTTAATTTGATCAGATATGTACTTATAAAGCATTATTAACTTATCTTTTACAAACAACCTTAAAACAAGATAATAAAACGTACATCCCAGTAACATTCTTAGCAGAAGAAAAGGTATCCTTATGGGTCTCTAGTCCTCCAGTCCAATTACCTAAGATAACTGGTCTCCTCAAGAAACATGGCAAAAAAAACCAAAATTTGTTACAAGATACAAAAGCTATTTTTCCAGATGATCAGACTTTAACTCTGAAGCCAAAATAATGCAAAATATCTTATAAAGATTTAAATAGTAATCTTTTAAATGTGATTTAAAAAAGACCTATATGGTAGTACAAACATTCATATAAATAACGTAAAATTCTCAAAGCAGCTCCTACCCTCCCCCCCCCAAAAAATTGACAGTAATATGTTTTATAAGTTTGTTTCTAAAAAAGTGGAAGTTTACTGTGAAAAATAACTCAACAGCATTTATGTAACAAGTTGTTTTTTTTTGGAAGTTGTGTTCATTAATCATTTTGCAGGGTTTTTAAATTGTTCATTATCCAAAAAGACCCAAAGGTACTTCAATACTAACAGAATTGAAGAGGACATGTGAATCTTTGTTTTCAGTGACCCTTTAAATATTTTAGATCTATAGGATTTATTTAAAGTAAATTTGGTAAAGAATTTGTTTAGTGAAGAATATTTACTATCATTTATGAAAAATAAGAATCACATTAATGAAAATAAAGATTTCTCTCACTTTCAAGTAAAAATTTACCGAGTTTTTAGTACATGTCAGGCTCAGTGGCAGGTGCTTCTGTAAGATTCTCTGCCCTAAATTTCCTGAATAAAAGCACCCAACGTGTTAGATATAAACTTTCCGGGTAAACACATTGTCTTTTAAATATTACGTATGGCCAATCATATATATACATATATATATATATTTTTTGGTTAAACAAATAGTCAAAATGGACGATAGGTATCATCCTTGAAATAAAAATACAAACTTTCTAAGAATATTGCTCATTTAATTAATGCAAACCACCTGTCTAAATACCTACAGCAATCTGTACTTCAATGTTAAAAAGATCCAGCTGAAATATAACTTCTCTGATTCTGATCAGTCTGAGAACTATTTTTTCCGCAGCCAAAGGGGTCACTCTAAACACAAAAACTAGCATTGTTTTGATGTGATTTGGTTACAGTAGCTTAAGTCTCTAAACACTAGAATTCCTCGCACAGCTGTTAATTGTGGACCAGAGGACTGGCTGACATCTGCTTCTTACTTATGTCGTTAATGGTTCACTTCCAGGTCCTAAAAGGATTGCAGCCTTTCTCCAAAGATAATGTCGGAGGCATCTATGTCTGCCTTCTACGGAGTTGGCTTGTTCTGGTTTGTCACCCTCCATACAATGCAAATCTGAGTGAACTCACATCTGTCACCGATCGACCCAATTCGTGGGCAATCTTTTCCCATCGACCTGGGGTCCCTCCTGGGAACTTAACCATACTTCTTGTCAGCTGGCTGAGGTCCTCTTCTGTCCATTCAGGTGCCTGCAAAACATTACAGGAAAAAAAAAACATCATTTAGAGAATGTTTGCTAAAACATTTAATAAGCTTGTGAAACAAACTACTGGCAATATGCTTTCTGCAAAAACAAGAATATTAAAATGTACCTGATAATTTAGATAAAGGGTTGCGTTGCATATTTAACATTAGAACGTAAAGCTCCAGCAGCCTTTAAAATTTTCCTATATATACCAGATAAGAAAGCAGAAATATTGTGAAGCCAGGCTTTTGAGGACATTAAAGGAAAAAAAAAGACGATTCAGTTTTGCATTAAAGTGAGGAACCATCCTCAAAGCTATGAAATACATTGTGTCACTGCTGCTCACAAATGCCTCACATAAGGTTACTATAAAAGGTCTTGAAGTTTTCAGAAAAATTATACTTTAAAGAAAGCAAAAAACTTTACAAGCATAAATGAAAATGTGAACAAGTAAATGTACTGATTTAGAATCAGAGCTGAGATTTTTGTTCATTCTACGTAACAATATTTGATTCTAAACATCATGTATTTTCAAGAAGTTTAACTTATCATATGCTAGCATTTTATAAAACTTGGAAACAGGAATAAAACTAGAAACTCCTGCAACCAAGACTTAAACCATCAAGTGCATGCAAACCAACCATTTCACTTTTGAGAAGGTAAATAACTTCTAAAAGTTGATCCAATTACTAAATTGGATAATAAAATACCTTAAAGATCATAAAATCTTTTCTGCAAAAGCAAAAATTCTAAGAGCAAGCATATTCTCTGCATTTTATTCAGCAGGACCACTTGGTCAAACCCAAAGCTGAGCAAAGCAAAAGAAACTATTATCAAAGAACAACCGTGTTACAATTATTCTACGTTACATTTTAGCACTAAACTATTCCTTCCAGAGGCAGTAACCACTCTGGTATTAAACAATACTCCAGGAGTCAGCAGAGAGATGGAGGAAGCCCACCTTATTTTCCTTTAATTAAAAAGAAAGAAAAAAAAAGAAAGCAAGAAGGAAACCTTTGAGACAAATACCTTTTCTAATCACCATTTCCGATAATGAACAGGCATACATCAGGCCGTTTGCATTACAGAACCATCAGCACAGAACAACAGTCAGAGGTGAGTGACCCCAGGGACTATCTCCACAGCTACAGCAAAGCTTCTCCCTGACACTAATCCTCCCTGTCATTCTCCCACTGTGCTCTAACCACACTGACATCCGCCTGCCTCACTGCAAGCTTAACGGGGCCCTTCCTGACTTTTTACTGTCTCCCCCAATCAATGGTTCAAGCGTGCTCTTTTCACCATGTCCAAATGGCAGCTTCACTCATAATCAAAGTGCGCTGCCCCTGTTAAAGGGCTTTCCGAATGGCTCTCCCATTTGCATTCATTTGCAAAGCAAACTACTTTTATTCACTTTGTTCTGCTATCAAGAATGTTCCCTGAAGCAGATAAATTGGCATAAATACAACCTGCCACTTAAGAGTCAGTAAATAATAGCCAATAGTAGGGAGGATTTTATCAATCATTCTATTTTGTATCCACTAAAAGCTGAAAGCCTCAAACATATTCATCAGTGCAACCGTAGGATACATGCATAAATTCTCCTCTATAAAAAGGTAGCCTACATGGGCTATGGTCAGAATTTCTTTGATATTTAATGAATATCAGAAATTTAATTCTCCATATCAGATAATTTAAAAATTTACACTGAAGGTTTTTTTCTTTCTTTCTTTTTGCTTGTTTTTACTTTATTTAGGGGAAAAAGTATTAGTATTCAGATATTATTTAGAGGGACATAATTGGATTTTCAAGAAAATCATATTTTTATTGCTAAAAAGCTGAAATTTTAATAACTATACCAATTGGCTTCAGAAATGCAAAAGAGTTATGAAGAATTTAAATATAAGCTTATAGTACAAAGTCATACCATGAAGAGCATTAAGGTGACACTGCACAGAGATATAATAGTCAAATTATACAGTATATCAATGCAAACTCACACTATTATCAAATCGTGTTATTTCTGCATTAATTATAACAAACATTTTTGGGGCAAACAAAATTTCTAAAATGTCAATAATATAAGCCATTGTTTCACATAGTAAACTAATTCTTTAATTTCTATTTTTAATAGACTGGCTTTTCAAATATGCTGAATATATGAACAATGGGCATTAAAAATCTGATTTTAATTCCTCCTTAATGAGTCTAAAAGTACAGTGTCACCTTTTTTCTGGGAAGGAAAAATTTTAAATCAAATATTTGGGCTGATATGCTGAAAAATCATCTGTTATGATGATCTTTCCTTTTAGTTTCATAGTTATTTAATAGCCATGATTTTTATTAATATAAAAAAAAAACCTAGATCAATAATAACTAGGACCATAATCTGAAATCTTTGAGAGAATCTTTTTAGCAATTCATTATTCTCTCTCCTACAGCTGTAAGGCAGTTTGGTGAATGTGTAATTCTTCAGCAATAGTTAGTTGTGTCTTTAGAAGCAACAGAGCCTACTGTGATCCAGCTACCACAGCAGCCATGAGGGTGGCCATGGTGTGAATGTGTTCTCCTTGTTCTAATCTGGAGCCAACTGTAGCTGTGAAAGTCAAATGAATGCATAAGCATACTGCTTTGCCACTTAAAACCATGTGTGTCCAATATTACTGAGACACTGGGCCAAAAATTCATCTCTACAGTAAAGTTAATGGAAGATACCACATGGTGTGGGGGACAGCTGTTGTGACTACACAAGCATTCCAATTTTGCATCAGAAAAGCCTCACTCTGGGAATAAATCTCCATACTGAATACAAAATAAAAAGTAAGTTTTCAAATATTCTATATTTTTATGTAATGATCCAAAAATATACCTACAAAGTAAGAGCTGATATGAAAATTTAAATTGTATTCCCAAATAATGTCCCTTTGGGATAGATTTTTGTCATAAAACCAGCTCTGTTCAAAGATTTGGGGCCTTTGAAAATCCTTACTATTCTTGAGGGATAGGAGTTGGAGGCTGTGGGGGAAAGCACACTATATTTTTTAAGTAACCTATAAACATTTTTCCCCTCATAGCTATAGACTATAAAATGTTAATTACAAAGTCTCATGTAATTTCGTACTGAAAGCTTATGGCTAAATTAAAAGAAAAATTTTAAATGTACTTATTATTTATTGTATTTTTATACTTTAATGATAAAAGGTCCATTTCTATCTAATAAATAGATGTTGAAACTTCCTAATGAATAACGCAGTCATGCATCGCTTAACGACAGGGATATATTCTGAGAAACGTTGTCGTTAGGCGATTTCTTTGTGCAAGCATCGTAGGGTGTCCTTCCAGAAACCTAGATGGTATAGCCCACTGCAAACCTAGGCTACATGGTACTAATCTTATGGGACCTCTATCTAATATGTGGTCAGTTGTTGACCAAAACGACGTTATGTGGCACATGACTGTATTTCTATGGAAATGACCTATTAATGATCATTATTTATATAATTACAGAGGTTATAATTTTGGATTCAACAATTTTTAATAGATCTAGCTCAACTCATAAGTTCTCAGAAATTTTACCTAAGAAGTAATATCCTTTCATAGCATCACCCAATTAAAATATCAGATGTATATCTAATAATGTGGATGGTATATCTAAGAATCTAATTATCTGCCACCCTCTAATTCTATGTTCTACACTGACTTTGTGTTTTAGAATGTGCATTTGGCTTTCAGCTATATAATTTTCCGTTTCAATTTAAAAACTGAGCAGTTAAGTGCCCTTGACTATATAGGTAGATAAATTGCATGTAAAAAAAAATACAACAAAATTAAAAACAAATCACTTTTGTTTTTATGTCTTTGTAAAAAAAAAAATCACTTTTGTTTTAAATGTCTTTTCACTTCTAGGAAAAGAAACTCTTCTTCGAAGAAAAGCTTGTAACTCATCCGAAACTATTGTTCTAACATTGTGACCCTTTAGCAGCAATCATTATTCCATGCTGTGCCCAGAAAGGTCTCCTCATCTGTGGTTTAGCTACTTTGCCAAAAGAGAGATCACTGCTGGACCAGTGATTTGAAAGTGTGGTCTATGGGCTGGCGCCAACCTGCAAAGAGTTTGTTATCATCTGTGACAAAGTAAGTTCAGAAACTTAGAGGGGCTGGCCCCGTGGCTTAGCGGTTAAGTGCGCGCGCTCCGCTACTGGAGGCCCGGGTTCGGATCCTGGGCGCGCACCGACGCACCGCTTCTCCGGCCATGCTGAGGCGGCGTCCCACATACAGCAACTAGAAGGATGTGCAACTATGACATACAACTATCTACTGGGGCTTTGGGGGGTGGGAACTTAGAGCAAGGGCTAGAACCTACAGCAATTCAACACTGCCACATCAACCACGTACGCGATTAGGAAACTCTTCCTTTAAACAGAACAAAAGCCAGTTGGGGTGTTGTCAAACTAGCATGGAGGGTCACACGAAGTGCAAGATGCATTCCTGGTAGGCGTAATAGGACTACAGATTGGTCAGCAACAGATGGAAATAAAAATTTTTAAAACCTGGTCCTTCACTACAGAAAGTGTGAGAAACACTGCTCAAGACAATGCAAATAGCTCAAATTCCTTTTTACCTCCTTTTTGGGGAACAAGAGTAAATAAATCCCCCTTGAGAAATGGACACAAAGATGTCAGATCCATTCCTTTTTAAAATATTTTATGCCATTAAGTGTTGTGGTGATTTGGCACACAGTAAAAGATAACTAATACAGGAAGATTACTCCAGGCATAGGGAACAGCAAACTGCAAAGGCCTTGTGGTGGGAGCATGTCTAGGATGTTTGAGGAACAGCAAGATGAACAGGGCGGCTGGACCAAAGCACGCAAAGGGGGCAGGGGGAGGAGACAAGGCTGGAGAGGTAAGGATGTAAGATCACAGGGCCTAGAGGGCTCTGGCTCATTTACTCTGCACGACACACAAAGCTATTGGAGGGATATATTTTTTTTAACTGAGGTATAATTGACATACAACATTATACTAGTTTCAGCTCTACAACCTAATGATTTGATATTTGTATATATTGTGAAATGATCACTACAATAAGTCTAGTTAACATCGGTCACCATACATGGTTACAGAATTTTTTTGTCCTGTGATGAGAACTTTTAAGATCTACTTTCTTAGTAACTTTCAAATATGCAATACAATACTAACTATACTGTACATTACATCCCAGGACTTATTTATTTTATAAGTGGAGATTTGCACCTTGTGACCCCCTTCACCCATTTTACCTAACCCACCCTCTGCCTCTGGCAACCACCAATCTATTCTCTGTATGTATGAGCTTGGTTTGTTTGTTTAGATTCCACATATAAATGAGATCATCTGGTATTTGTCTTTTTCTGTCTAAGTTATTTCACTTAGCATAGTGTCCTGAAGGTCCACCCATGTTGTTGCAAATGGCAAGATTTCATTCTTTTTTTATGGCTGAAGAATATTCCATTGTATATACATACCACATTTTCTTCATCCATTCATTCATCAATGGACACTTAGGGTGTTTCCACATATTGGCTATTGAAAATAATGCTGCAATGAACATGGGTGTGCATATATCTTTTTTGTGTGTGTGAGGAAGATCAGCCCTGAGCTAACATTCGATGCCAATCCTCCTCTTTTTAGTTGAGGAAGATTGGCCTTGGGCTAACATCCGTACCCATCTTCCTCTACTTTATATGGGACGTCGCCACAGCATGGCCCGACAAGCGGTGCATCTGTACGCGCCCAAGATCCGAACCTGTGAACCCCAGGCCGCTGAAGTGGAGTGTGTGCACTTAACTGCTGCACCAGTGGGCCGGCCCCTGCAAATATCTTTTTGAGTTAATGTTTTAATTTTATTCAAATAAATATCCAGAAGCAGAATTGCTCAATCACATGGTAGTTCCATATTTGATTTGTTGAGGAACCTCCATGCTGTTTTCCATAGAGGCTGCACCAATTTACATGCCCACCAACAGCGCATAATGGTTCCCTTTTCTCCATATCCTCGTCATCACTTGTTATTTCTTGTCTTTTGGATAAACAGCCACTCTAACAGGTATGAGGTGATATCTCATTGTGGTTTTGAATTGCATTTCCCTGATGATTAGTGATTGTGAACACCTTTTCATGTAACTGTTGGCCAGCTGTGTGTCTTCTTTGGAAAAATGTCTATTTAGGTCTTTTGCCCATTTTTTAATTGGGTTATTTGGTTTTTTGCTATTGAGCTGTATGAGTTCCTTGCATATTTTTGGATATTAACTCCTTATCAGATATATCATTTGCAAATATTTTCTCCCATTTGGTAGGTTGCCTATTAATTTTGTTAGTGATTTCCTTTGCCGTATAGAAGCTTTTTAGGTTGATGTAGTCCCACTTGTTTATTTTTGCTTTTGTTGCCTTTCCTTTTGGTATCAAATCTAAAAAGTCATTATCAAGACTATGTCAAAGAGCTTACCTAGGTTTTCTTCTAGCATTTTTATGGTTTCAGGTCTCACATTCAAATCTTTAACCCATTTTGAGTTAATTTTTGTGTATGGTGTAAAATAGTGGTCTAGTTTCATTCTTTTACATGTGGCTGTCCAGTTTTCCTAACACCATTTATTGAAGAGACTGTCCTTTCTCCATTGTATCTTCTTGGCTCCTTTGTTGAAGATTAGCTGTCCATAGATGTGTGATTTTATTTCTGGGCTTTCAATTTTGTTCCATGGATCTGTGTGTCAGTTTTTAACCCAGTACCGTGCTGTTTTGAGTAGTCTGAAATCAGAGAGCACGATGCTTTCAGCTTTGTTCTCTTTCTCAAGACTGCTCTGGCTATTCACGGTCTTTTGTGGTTCCATATAAATTTTAGAATTGTTTGTTCTAGTTCTGTGAAATTTGCCATTGGAATTTTGATAGGGATTGAAGTGAATCTGTAGATTGCTTTGGGTAGTATGGACATTTCAATAATATTAATTCTTCCCATCCATGAGCACAGGATATCTTTCCATTTACTTGTCTTCTTCAATTTCTTTCATCAGTATCTTATAGTTTTCAGTGTACAGGTCTTTCACTTCCTTGCTTAAATTTATTCCTAGGTATTTTATTCTTTTTTTTTTTTCCTGTGAGGAAGATCAGCCCTGAGCTAACATCTGCCAATCCTTCTCTTTCTGCTGAGGAAGACTGGCCCTGGGCCAACATCCATGCCCATCTTCCTCCACTTTATACGGGACGCCGCCACAGCATGGCTTGACAAGCGGTGCGTCGGTGCGCGCCAGGATCTGAACCGGAAAACCCCGGGTTGCTGCAGCGGAGTGTGCGCACTTAACCGCTTATGCAACTGGGCCAGCCCCGGTATTTTATTCTTTTTGAGGCAATTTTAATGGGACTGTTTTCTGGAGGGATTTTTTTTCCTTTAGTTTGTTGTGTGCTTATTTTGTTTGTTGCAGAGGGCTTATTTACAACGGGGCTATTTACAAAGGCATGGGTGGAGGGGAACCACAAGAGCTAGTACAATAACAGTGCTGATAGGGAAACCTGGAGGAGACTCCCAAGGAGTAGGCCTCCTTACAAGGTAATAGTGAAATCAGGTGGAGGGACACAGCTGGCCCAAGACGACAACATCCAGAAGCACAGCTGGGATTGGCATCAACTTCTAATTAAGTTTGTGATAATTTACTGCATAGGCCCAATAGTTGAGTAATATAGAGTAACATGGGGAGGTGGTAAGAATCTCTCAAGTCTTTAATGATAGTACTAATCTTTGTAATTTTCTTAGGAAAGAAATACTGTTTTTGATTTACTATTTGGGAGTACCCTTTTGCAACTGAGGTTGTCTGAACCATAAAACACAAAAAACTGAGTGACATTTTTTTAATTCTCCCAAGGATGGTATATAAGTAGCACTGGAAAGAAGTTAATTCATCACATATAGTAGATGTGTAGGGCATTAGGGTGTAATTCTTTCATAAAACTGTCTTTGAGAAAGGCTGAGTGAGAGAGTAGTTCCAGGAGATTTGCATAACTGAAATCTTAGATTGGTGTTCTTCAGGCTATTTTTCAATAAAGCTTTCTGACCATTTTTATCCCTTTCCTTAGAACACTGTTAAGTAACAAATTCAGGCTGGGGAAAGAGAACTGGAAGGGGGGCGTCTAACTACTCCTTGCACGGTTTTTTATCCAATCCTCCTGTTTCACTCCACACCTTTAATTCTGAGCTTTTCTGGGCTTCTGTGACATGAGTCAGTTCCTCCCTCCTGCAAGGACAGAGTGGGGAAAGCTAAGACCTAAGTAGCTACTAATTATCCATTGCTTCCCATCTTCTAAAATTTCATTAATATTCCCTGTCTGCTGTAATTGTCTCTTCCATCCTCTCTGCTCTAGGGTTTATGCCTTTTTTATTCTCATTTTGAGGGGATTCAGAAAGGAGTAATGATAAACAAATGTGATCAAGGTCATACCTTTACCGAGTATTTGATTTCACGTGGAGAAATTTGTGAAGTCTTATTTAAAACTGTGATACATGTATCACATTATTCAAATTCTAACCTAGTGTGTACTAGAATCATCTATTCATGATAATTTAATATTGTGATAGAGTTGATTCCATTTTATGATGTTTGCTGACATCTTTGAAGGTTCACTCTTCCCTCTTCCCCTTGTACCCCACATCTGGGCGAACAGTTAAGAAAGTCTGGGAGGGGCCAGCCCCAAGGCCTAGTGGTTAAGTTTGGTGCATTCCATTTCAGCGGCCTGGGTTCAGTTCCCAGGCGCAGACCTACACCACTAATTGGCGGCCATGCTGTGACAGAGACCCACCTACAAAATAGAGGAAGATCGGCAACAGATGTTAGCTCAGGGCAAATCTTCCTCAGGAAAAAAAAAAAAGCCTGGGAGATTGAAACCTTGCAAGCTGCTCCTGTGTGCGACAATCCTTACCCCAGCCCCACCCCCAACCACAATAAAAAGCCCCAAACCAGTCTCCTTTTCCAGCTCTCTCAAGCAATTTTTGGGCCAACATAGGAAGCCTGCCCTGTTTTCTCCAGAAAGCCTTATTATATAATAAACTTTTTTTGTATTCTCTTGGTGTGTGTGTGACATCATCACTCTTCATATCTGAACCAAATTTTGGGTGTGGGAGAGGTCTATCCTGTCCCTGCAAGGTGGCCACAATTGTTATCAGGAGCAGGATGTCTAGAGGAAGACCACCATCGCTGGCGATCTTTCTTTTCTTGCTTTGGTTTGCTAACTGGCTCTGCTGCTTGGAGATACAATTGCTGAGTTCTCCCAAGGCTCTGATATAAATTTAACCAACCTCAGTTGGAAGTTCCAATAATTGGTGTTTAGGGAGAGGAGTATGGGATTGGGGGCCCCCTTTAAGTGGCCTTGGGTCAGGTCTCTCAGCTCAGACCCATCTATGTGTCTTAGATTGAATTGTGTGTCTGGATTCCAGCATAAGCCATGACTGACACTAGACTCAGGAGAAGGATTCATCCTGGATCTGACTGACTGGTTGTGTGTCTCAACCAGGCATTGCCTCCCATTTTATAGAGGGCCCAGGGGCAAAGACTTACAGCTTGTGTGGTATACAGGCCCATTGGGTGCTCACTTGTGTGGAGGAACAGCAGTCACTGTTTGAAGAGCAGTCTTTATTTAAAGAGTTGAATGACTGAGATTCACGCTCCTAAAGGCAGACGGCTCACTAGGAACCTACAAAATGCTTTTGCAGCTTCTGCTGCCTATGTCTCTGTCACAAAAAGGATGTTGCTCCTCAGGGTTATAGGGAAAAACACCCACGGCATCCCTGTGGCACAGCCAAGGCATTAATTCAACCACTGTCATGGGGAAGGACCTTAATCCTGATGATTTGATTTGAGGCTCTCTGGAGGAAGAAATTTATAAATATGAGCAGTGTAGAGAAGACCTCCCTAAAGTACTATATATCCAGTAACCACCACCACACTAAAAGAAAAACCAAAAGAAAAGGAGAAAGAAACCTGGATATAAGCGGAATGTATCTGTCAGCTAGGGCTGCTGTAACAAAATACCATAGACTGAGTGGCTTAAGCAACACAAATCTATTTTCTCACACTTCTGGAAGCTAGAAGTCCAAGATTAAGGTGCTGTCAGGGTTAGTTTCTAGCTGAGGCCTCGCTTCCTGCCTTGCAGATGGCTTCCCTCTCACTGTGTCCTCACAGGGCCTTTCCTCTGTATGTGGGAGGAGAGAAAGAAATCCCTGGTCTCTCTTCCAGGACACCAGTCCTATCAGATTAGGGCCCCATCCTTATGACCTCATTTATCCTTAATTACGTCCTTAGAGGCCCCATCTCCAAATATAGCCACATGGGGAGTTACAGTTTCAATGTATGAAGAAGGGGGACACAATTCAGTCCCTAACAAGGAGGAAACAAACAAACAAAACTGAAATGGAAAACCACAATTAGGCCCAATTGGTAACCTGAAATTTACAAAAAAGAATTTATAAAACAAAAAGATAAAAAAGGCACAGATTGGCTTTTGTGCCTCTGTAACACTGGTTCTGAATTAATTTAATACCTGCTGAAATACACCAACTGGCAAACCTTCATGGCCTTAATCAACACTGGGGCTCAAATTACAGTTACACTGGGGATCACGCTAAATTTAAACAAGGTACCACCTATAATCTTAGGGGAATTACTGAATGTGATACAGAGGACAACAGGTATACCTCACCTTAAGCACAGGAACTACTGTCTTGCCTAAATTCCTCATGGTCACAGCACCTATTGTCCTAAAATAGCCTAATAGTGGTCACGGACTTTCTCAAGGTATGAGTAATAAATTAAGTATTTGGCACTTACAAATTATTTTGATAGAATGGAACCCCGTGGACTATCTCCTCCCCCATTAAAATAGTTAATACAACCCAATGTAAACGAAAACAGCGCCTTTAATGATTGAAATCCATTATGCAAGACATATTTAGAGAAGGGGTGATTATCCCCACTACTTTGCCACTTAACAGCCTAACTTGACTGCTCTTAAACTTGGGAAGAATGAATGGCGGCTTATGATAGACTACCTCAACCTTAATGCTGTGGGCCTCAATATAGTCCCCATAGCCAATACTGCAATTACTGACTTTATCCTACCAGCAAGCGGTAAATATTCTGCTACTATGGATTTGGTGAATATGTCTTGTTCAGTGCCTATTCAACAGCCTCTTGACTGCAGTTTGCCTTCACCTCCAAAGGGACACGATACACTTTCACCCAGCTACCACGGGGTACCTCAAGAGCCTTGTCATTGCACAGTCTTTCAAGACAAGATCTTAACTACATCCTGCTTTCTCCAGGAACACAGGGATGACATTACATCGATGACTTCTTCCTCTGAGGAGATTCATTTGACACACTCGTTCAGGATACACAAATACAAAGGAGCTCTCAAAAAGGGAATGGGCCACTGCCTCTTACCTAGTATAAGGCCCCATAGCCTTGGCTAAAGTCTTGAAAACTATTCGGTAAACTGAAGGCTGCTCCGCCCATGGCACTGTCAAGAAACAGCTATTGATTCTCTCAGCACCCACAACTTCTTTTAGGCTTTTTTGGGTTCTAGAGGAAACATATTTCTCATTTACAAATTGTACTTAAGCCCTTTTATGCTGTTACTTGCAAACTGGCTCTCCTTGAACGGGGCCCCTTCTACTGAAAGACTCTAGAATCCGTCCAAATGGCAAAACAACAGACACTCCTGTTAGTGCCCCCCACAGACTCCTTCACTGTAGAGGTTTTGGCAACCTTCTCTCAGTGTCAGAATACCAGTTGTATACAAGTAATGACTTTAAAATGGTAAAACCACAAATATTTGGACTTTGCTAAAATTAAACTTTTGTCGTTTAAAGAAACTGTTTAAAAAAAGAAAAGGAGGGGCCGGCCCGGTGGCGCAAGCGGTTAAGTGCGCGCGCTCCGCTGCGGCGGCCCGGGGTTCGCTGGTTCGCATCCCGGGCGCGCACCGACGCACTGCTTGGTAAGCCATGCTGTGGCGGCGTCCCATATAAAGTGGAGGAAGATAGGCACCGATGTTAGCCCAGGGCCGTCTTCCTCAGCAAAAAAGGAGGAGGATTGGCGGATGTTAGCTCAGGGCTGATCTCCTCACAAAAAAAAAAAAAAAAAAAAAAAAAGAAAAGGAAAGCCACAAACTGAGAGGAAATATTCATAACACATATCATAAAAAAGATTTGTATCACAATTTGTTTATCCATTCTCCTATTGATGGACATTTGAGTAGCTGCCAGCTCTTGGTTATTATGTATTATGAATACAGCTGCTATGGACATTTGTTTATATCTGTCTTAGTGGTCATATATTTTAATTTCTCTTGGAAAAACACCTAGTGGTGGAATTGCTAGGTCATAGGGAAAGTATACATTTCACTGTATGAGAAGCTACATAAATATTTTTCCAAACAAGTCATATTGTTTTACACTCTAACCAGCAATGAATGAGGGTTCTCATTGCTCCAGATCCTCGCCCACACTTGATACTACCAGTTGTTTTAATTTTGACCATTCTGGTGGGAATGAAAATGTATCTTATTGTGGTAATAATATGCATTTCCCAGAGAACAAATGATCTTGAGTATCTTTACATGTGTGTATTGGCCAACTGAATATCTACTTTTGTGAAGTATGTATTCATGTCTTTTGTTCATTTGTTAATTGGGTTGTTTATCTTTTTATTATTCAGTTGTAAGAGTTCTTTATATTTTGTGGACACAATATCTTTGTCCGATTTGTTTTATGAATTTCTTCTTCCAGTCTGTAACTTCCATTTTCATTTAAAATTCTTTAACTTTTATTTGGAAAAAGTTTTAGACTTACAGAAAAGTTGTAAAAATAATATGGAGTTCCAACGTACTCTTTATCCACCTACGATGTTAATATCTTTTTTTAAATTGAGGTATAATTGACATATAACATTATCTCAGTTTCAGATGTACAATGATTTGATATTTGTATATATTGCAAAATGATCACCACAATAAGTCTAGTTAACATCTGTCACCATACATAGTTACAAAATCTTTTTCTTGTCATGAGAACTTGTAAGATCTACTCTCTTGGCAACTTTCGAATATGCAATACAGTATTATTAACTATAGTCACCATGCTGTACATTATGTCTCCATAACTAATATTTTATACCTGGAAGTTTGTACCTTTTGACCCCTTTCATCCATTTCGCCCACCTCCCACTCTCTGCCTCTGGCAACCACCAATCTGTTCTCTGTATCTAAGAGCTTGATCTTTTATTTTTTTTAAGATTCCTCATATAACTGAGATCATTCGATATTTGTCTTTCTCTGACTTATTTCACTTAGCATAATGCCCTCAAGGTCCATCCATGGTATCACAAATGGCAAGATTTCTTTCTTTTTTTATAGATGAATAATATTCCCTTGTGCATCTATCTATCTATCTATCTATGTATCTATCTATCTAATCTAATCTATCTCACCTTTTCTTTATCCATTCATCCATCATTACACACTTAGGTTGTTTCTATATCTTGGCTATTATAAATAATTTTTACAATGAGCATGGGGATGCATATATCTTTTTTGAGTTAGTGTTTTCATTTCCCTTGGATAACTACTCAGATGTGGTATTGTTGGATCATATGCTAGTTCTATTGTTAATTTATTGAGGAACCTCTGAACTGTCTTCCACAGTGGCTGCACAAATTTACGTTCCCACCAACAGAGTTCCCTTTTCTCCACATCCTCGCCAACACTTGTTATTTCTTGTCATTTTGGTAATAGCCATTCTAACAGATGTGAAGTAATATCTCATTGTGGTTTTGATTTGCATTTCTCTGATGATTAGTGATGTTGAGCACCTTTTCATGTACCTGTTGGCCATCTGTGTCTTTGGAAAAATGTCTATTCAGATCCTCTGCCCATTTTTTAATTGGATTGTTTGTCTTTTTGCTATTGAGTTACATGAGTTTTTTATATATTTTGGATATTAACTCCTTATCAGATATATGATTTGCAAATATTTTCCTCTATGTAGTGTGTTGTCTTTTCATTTTGTTAATGGTTCCTTTGCTGTGCAGAAGCTTTTTAATATGACATAGTCCTACTTATTTATTTTTGCTTTTGGTGTCAAATCCAAAAACTCATCACCAAGATGATGTTAAGGAGCTTACCACCTACGCTTTCTTCTGGGATTTTACGGTTTCAGGTCTTATGTTCAAGTCGTTGATCCCTTTTGAGTTAATTTTTGTGTATGGTGTAAGATAGTGGTCTAGATTCATTCTTTTGTATGTGACTGTCCAGTTTCCCCACACCATTTATTGAAGAGATTGTCCTTTCCCCACTGTACATTCTTGGCTTCTCTGTTGTAAATTAATTGATCATATATGTGTGGGTTTATTTCTGGGCGTTCTATTCTGTTCCATTGATCTATGTGTCTGTTTTACGCCAGTACCCTACTGTTTTGATTACTATAGCTTTGTAACTATTTTGATTACCCTAGTTTGAAATCAGGGAGCATGAAGCCTCCAGCTTTATTTTTCTTTCTCAAGACTGCTTTGGCTTTCGGGGTCTTTTGTTGTTCCATACAAATTTTAGGATTGTTTGTTCTATTCCTATGAAAAATGCCATTGGAATTTTAATATGGATTGGATTGAATCTATAGATTGCTTTGGGTAGTATGGACATTATAACAATATTAAATCTTCTAATTATGAGCACAGAATATCTTTCCATTCATTTGTATCTTCTTCAATTTCTTTCATCAATGTTTTATAGTCAGTGTATAGGTCTTTCACCTCCTTAGTTAAATTTATTCCTAGGTATTTTATTCTTTTTGATGCATTGTAAATGGGATTGTTTCTCTTTCTGATAGTTTGTTATTAGTGTATATAAATGCAACTGATTTTTGTGCATTGATTTTGTATCCTGCAAACTTTACTGAATTTTTTGATTGATTAGTTCTAATATTTTTCTAGTGAAGTCTTTAGTGTTTTCTATATATAGCATGCTGCCATCTGTAAATAGTGACAATTTTACTTCTTCCTTTCTGATTTGGATGCCTTTTCTTTTTCTTGCCTAATTGCTCTGGCTAGGACTTCCAATACTATGTTGAATAAAAGTGGCAAGAGTGGGGGCCCTTGTCTTGGTCCTGGTCTTAGAGGAAAAGCTTTCAGCTTTTTACTGTTGAGTATGATGTTAGCTGTGGGCTTGTCATATATGGCCTTTATTATGTTGAGGTATGTTCCCTCTCTACCCACTTTGTTGACAGTGTTTGTCATAAATGTACATTGAATTTTGTCAAATGTTTTTTCTGCACCTATTGAGATGATCATATAATTTTAACCTTCATTTTGTTAATGTGGTATATCACATTGATTGATTTGTGGATGTTGAACCATCCTTGCATCTCTAGAACAAATCCCACTTGATCATGGTGTATGATCCTTTTAATGTATTGGTAAATTCAATTTTGTTGAGGATTTTTGCGTCTATGTTCATTGGGGATACTGGCCTGTAATTTTTCCTTGTGGCATCCTTGTCTGGTTTTGGTAATAGGGTATTGCTGACCTTGTAAAATGAGTTTGGAAGTACTCCTTCCTCTTCTTTTGGAAGAGTTTGAGAAGGATTCATATTAATTCTTCTTTGAATGTTTGGTAGAATTCAGCAAGGAAGCTGCCTGGTCCTGGAGTTTTGTTTTTGATTACTGATTCAATCTCCTTACTAGTAATTGGCCTGTTCAGACTTCCTGTTTTTTCATGATTCAGTCTTGGTAGGTTGTACATATCTGGGAATTTACCATTTCTTCTAGGTTGTCCAATTTGTTGGCATATAATTCTTTGTGGTAGTCTCTTATGATCCTTTGTGTTTCTGTGGTATAAGTTGTAACATCTCCTCTTTCGTTTCTGATTTATTTGAGTCCTCGCTCTTTTTTTGTTGATGAGTCCAGCTGAGTAAGAATTTAAGAGGTGTCACCTTAGTAATGGGAGAGCAGTTGCTCTGGATTAAAGTAGACTCCTCAAAGGAGGTCACCATTGTGCAAACTTGAGTCAGCCAGGTGCAAACCCCATGACTCTAGCTAGGAAGCACCATGGCTGTGGTGCTGAGTCAAAGAGTTCTCAAGATTGAAAAAGACAGTGTCAGCCAGGAGGACCTGGCAACCTGATACAGATCACAGGTGGCCCAAAACACTGGCATTGCATTTGGTTGAGCCACAAGCCAGTGTCGTGCCACTCAAAATTAAAAACACTTTATTCAAATCTTTGAATATTAGAGATAGTATGAGTCTCATTTCAGCATTCTACTTGGTAATTTATATGGACTAAACCACATATTAGTGTACTTGAAGGGGCTTAAACCAACAGGCTGTGTTTGCAGCCGTCCAGCAAGCTGTTGGTATGCTGTCTACCTTTGAAGTCCCACAATCTTCATGACCCCCTTGAGCTATGCATCAATGACTGATGATTTTGCCAACTGGAGCCTCTGACGAAGGGAAACAGCTTTGACCTTAAGGTATCCCTGGGGTTTTGGATTTGTTGTCTCCCTTACACAGCTATCAGGTAGGTACACCCTTTTTGAAAAGCAACTATTAGCTTGCTACTGGACTACTTTCAAAAAGAATGCCTGGTTTATGGAAGCCTTGTGACTCTCTGGTCTGATATTCCCATTCTGGGGTGAGTCAATTCAGATTCAATGACTCATAAGATGAGAAAGGCCTAACAAGCCTTGCTTGTCAAATGGAAACGGTATGTTCAAGAACACAGTGGACCTCGCTCCACTGGCAGCTTGTCTCTGCATGAAAAAGTGGCAGCTATCCCTTTGGGAGAAACTTTATCTTCTATTCCACCACCTGAAACAAAGCTGCTGGCTCAGTGAGGCCCTCAATTCACAGAGGTTCCCCCAAACGCCTGGGCCTTGTTCACTGATGGTTAGGCTAAGCAGAAAGCTGATGGTATCAAGTGGGCTGCTACAGCTGTCCAACCTCAGTACCAGCTGTGAAGAAATAAAAAGGGACGTCACTGTGCTCAGTGAGCTGAACTATGAGTGGTGCCTCCCTAACACTGACACTTTTTCAGGGTAATGTGTTGCCATTCCCATGTGATCAGCTGACTTGGGCCACATTATTGTGGCTCTTGGTAATCTTTGTCATACTTTCAGCTTTCCAGACCATTTGCGGTCTGTCAGGGGTATGCCTGTTATTGCAAAAGCTGCTCAACAATGGACCAAGAGTCAAAGGATTTGATGGGACTTCCCTACCACCCATAGGTATCTGGTTTGGTTAAGTGTTAGAGGGGCCCCCTCAAAAACTGACTCAAAAAGATTTCTGCCTCTCTCTCACTCACTTCCTCCTGGTCTTCATACCTTAGTAAGGCAGTTTGGTCATTAAATGTCACTTTCCCCTGAAAGAAATCTTATTCTTTCAGCTACTTCCTGGGTAATGATTAGGATGAAAAGAGAGGGGGTTACAGAGATCTACTTAGAAAATTTGAGATTCCACCTTAACTGATCCTGGCATGATGCTTCTTTTTTCCCCTTATAACAATCCTAGGCCCGCCTGGTTGGTATATCTTCCGGATAGCAGTCCAACCAAAAAGGAGATTCAACCTTAATTCTGTTTCAGCTAACCAGATTCTCTTGTTAGAGTCACATGGTCCTAGATCACGATCACTTGGTTGAATATACTTCTTGCCAATACAGTCCAAAGTGTGTAAATATAAAAATGACCTTTTCCTCCAATGCTCATTTTAAAAAAAGAGTCTTCCTTTTTTAATAACATAGAAATATATATATTACTATATATGTAGATAAGTTAAATCTTAATCATTTATATTTTTGTCCAGAATACCATTTTTTCTTTCATTAAGAACTTTGAATTCTAATTTGGCTCTTGTATTGACTTCCTAGGAGGCCTTAAAAAATTCATTACATCTCTTTTTGCCAGTTTCCTAGCCTTAAAGGTTATGATAGCATTATTGTTTCAGGAAAACAAGACAGGATATAACTTTTGCAGAGCATTAGAAAGATGTAGCCAAAAAATAAAATGGGGAAAAAAATACAACAAACACCACAAGTCATGATTTAGGTCCTCTGCATGCATGATCAGACCATACAGTGTTATTCTACAAGCAGGGATAAAGATTTAAATAGAGTGAACATTTGTTTATAATTTAAAATAGTTCTAATGCAAAAAAGTGCTGTGATGTGCTACATCTTAAACAAATTTAGCACAACACTACAATTTCCTTATCTGTATAATGGAAATTATATGGCATACAAAAGGCAAATAGACCAACGTAACAGACACAGGGTCCTGAAATAGATGCATATACAGTCAACTGATTTTTGACAATGGTATCAAGGTAATTCAAAAGGAGAAAGAACAGTCTTTTCAACAAATGGTACTGGAACAACAGGATATCCATGTGAAATAAAAAATGAACTTTGACCCCTACCTCATCCTTGAGATAGGCAAGGATTTCCTACACAGGACACTCAAATCACTAACCATAAAAGAAAAAACTTGATGAATTGGACTTCATGAAAACTGAACTTCTGCTCTTCAAAAGATACCATTAAGAAAATGAAAAGGTATACACTGTCAACAACTCTGAAAGGTCTACAATTTCACCCTATTTGTAGACTAACAAGTCAGCCTGGCACAGTTTCATGGATGCTAGTAGAAGATATAACACTCTTGGGTCAGAGATAAAGAACAGTTTATTACTCACAGCAGTAGCATTAGCCAGAATATCAGCATTTTTGTACGAATTTCCCAAGCCCTCAGGTATAGCAGGATGCATTAGCAATTGTACAGTTTTCAGCTTGACTCACAGGAGACATCTGTGGCAAGTTAGTCATCAATAACAACACTGGAGTTGAGGTTGACCTGAATGCCTTCCAACACTATGGCAGGTGGTGTCACTGGTCAGTTCGAATAATCAGGGACAAATTTCATACCACCTTTTTTTTTTTGCTGAGGAAGATATGCCCTGAGCTAACATCTGTTGCCAATCTTTCTCTTTTTGCTTGAGGAAGATTTGCCCTGAGCTAACATCTGTGGCCAATATTCCTCTATTCTTTTATTTGTATGTGGGCTGATGCCATACCATGGCTGATGAGTGGTGTCGGTCTGTGCCCAGGAACCAAACCTGGGCTGCTGAAGTGGAGTGTGCTGAACTTAACCACTAGGCCACCGGGCTGGCCCCCATACCACCTTTTAAAACTGCATGATTCCTATTGTAGGAATAACTCCCTCATGTAGCACATAAATAATAGGTCGGTGATCCTTCTGAGTAACCAAGAATAGTCTCACTTTTCAGAGATCTCCTTAGTCATCTAGGGGCTAAATAATCTACTGGTGGTGTTTCATTAAACACTTGAAGGTCTCTTATGACCACTCCCAAGATTCAAGTCACTATATTTTTTCAGAAGGAAACAAATTAATGGCTACCCTCATATCAAAATATAGTCCCAGGGTGCTCACACATGATGGCCTTGTAAAGAAAGTTTATTTACCACGGTTAGGGCACATGGGAATATGTTACATATGGGACCTTTATGAGTCAAGGAAGGCACAGGTTGACATTTCTTCCAAAGTGGCCTCCCAGCTGGGTCCTACTCCTTAGAGTACTCAGTTCAGTTTGAATAACTGAATCTAGTCCTTGTCTTTTGAGGGACTGCTTAGAGGTAATCAGCTTAACCTGTCCTGTTTGTCAATGCCAACAGCCAAATGGCATTTTTCTTTCCCACAGAGTAACTGAGAGATGGCTATGGGAATGAGGATAGATACAACATCCAGAGGTGTTGATAGATGTTTAGTGTGGGAGGTATAAGATCTGGGGCCATCTCTTGCAGTTTTTAATAGTGTTGTCAGGAATATTAAGGGGACTAGTGATCAAACTGTGGCGCAGACCCAGCAGTCAGTTAAATTTAAGGCACTGGAACAGTTGGAGAGAGGTGCAGCAGGGCATTTTCCTTTGTGAGGAAGGTTCCAGGGCTTATTCTGAAAAACAAAATTATTAATGTTCCTCTCTACCCCATACTGTTTTTTTCTTTAAGAGTCAGGTACAAGAGGAAAAGTAATGTAATCCTTTATAAGACTGTTTCCTTCCTTTCCACATATAAAAAACAGTAGAAAAGGAGTGATGTCAGCATCACGGCAGAGTGAGTTCCCTTTGTCTCTCCCCTCTAAGTTACAACAAACGGACATTCATTAACCAACAGAGGATTCCCTACACAACACAATAGGACGTCTGAGAGATCCAGGTAGCCATACATCTGAAGGTGGGTGGACTGGATCCCTAGGAAGCAGGGATGGTGAGTAGACCCCTCTCCCTCCCAGGCAGCAGTGATCTAGGTCACAAGTTCTCACACAGTGGCTGGTGCAAGTGTAAGGGGAGCCAGGGGTAGCCTGGCCTGTGCAAGAACGCTTTTGGAGTGGCAGCCCGGCCCATGGGAGAGCCCACAGTGCTCAGAAAGAACTGAGAGAGACAGTTCAATGAGCTCAGGAGTAAAATTAATGAGCAGAAGGAATACTTCACCAAAGAGATTGAAACTCTAAAAAAAACAAACAGGAATTCTGGATATGAAGAACACAATTAATGAGATAAAAAATAATCTAGAATCTATAAAAATTAGAGCTGACATTATGGAGGATAGAATTAGTGAAATAGAGGACAGAAATATGGAAATGCTTCAGATGAAGGAGGAGAGAGAACTAAGATTTTTAAAAAAAATGAAGAAATTCTTCGAGAAATATTCGACTCAATTAGGAAAAGCAACATAAAGATTAAAGGTATTCCAGAAGGAGAAGAGGGGGAGAAAGGAGCAGAGAGCTTGTTCAAAGAAATAACAGCTGAGAACTCCCCACATCTGGGAAAGGAACTGGACTGACAAGTACACGAAGCCAATAGAACTCCTAATTACATCAACACAAAAAGACCTTCTCCAAGATCTTTGCCATAGTAAAACCAGCAAAAGTCAATGACAAAGAAAAAATATTGAGGGCAGCAAGGCAGAAGAAAATAAACTACAAAAGAACCCTTAACAGGCTTTCAGCAGATTTCTCAGCAGAAATCTTATAGGCTGGGAGAGAATGGAATGATATATTCAAAATAGTGAAAAACAGGGGCTGGCCCAGTGGTGTAGTGGTTAAGTTCATGTGCTCTGCTTTAGCGGCCTGGGGTTTGAGGGTGTGGATCCCGGGCGCAGACCTACACTCTGCTCATCAAGTCACGCTGTGGCAGCGTCCTACACACAATAAATAGAGGAAGACTGGCACAGATGTTAGCTCAGTGACAGTCTTCCTCAAGCAAAAAGAGGAAGATTGACAACAGATGTTAGCTCAGGGCCAATCTTCCTCACCAAAATAATAATAATAATAATAATAACAATAATAATAATAATAATAATAATAACACTGAAAGACAAACACTTTCAGCCAAGAATATACCCTATCCAGTGAAACTACCCTTCAGATACAACGGAAAAATAAAAGCTTTCCCAGATAAACAAAAGCTGAGGGAATTCATCACCACTAGGCCTGTCTTACAAGAAATGTTGAAAGGAGCTCTCCCATCTGAAACTAGAAAGCAAAGGTTTACAAAACTTTGAGTAAGGAGATAAATACACAGATAGAATCAGAAAATTACAGCTCTACATCAGAACAGGTCAGTAAACATGTAATTACAACATAAAAGACAAAAGGAAGGAAAGCATAAAAAATAATTATAAACACTTCAATTTAGTCACAAACCCAAACACAGAAAAGAACAATTTGTGGCAACAATAACTCAGAAGGGTAAGAGGAAAGGGATGGAACCTGCTTAGGCTAAAGGAGATAAGAGGCTATCAGAAAATGGACTATCTTACCCACAAGATCTTTTACACAAACCTCATGGTAACCACTAAACAAAAAATCAGAGCAGAGCCACAAATCATAAATAAAGAGAAGACTGAGAAAACCATCACAGAAAACCACCAAACTTAAATGGCAGTCAGAAATACAAGGGAAAAGAAACTATGGAAATATAGAACAACTGGAAAACAAGAGATAAAATGGGAGTATTAAGCCCTCATATATCAATAATCACTCTAAATGTAAATGGATTGACTTCTCCAATCAAAAGACACAGAGTGGCTGGATGGATTAAAAAACAAGACCCAACAATATGCTGCCTCCAGGAAACACATCCCAGCTCTAACGACAAACAGAAGCTCACAGTGAAGGGATGGAAGACTATACTCTAAGCAAATGGCAAGCAAAATAAAGCAGGTGTTGCCATACTTACATCAGACAAAGCAGACTTCAAGATAAAAAAGACAATGAGAGACAGAGGGGCAGTATATTATGACAAAAGGGACACTCCACCAAGAGGACATAACTCTTATGAATATATATGCACCTAACACAGGAGCACCAAAGTATATAAAGCAACTATTAACAGACCTAAAGGGAGAAACTGACAGCTACACAGTAATAATAGGGGACCTCAACACCCCACTTACATCGATGGATAGATCATCCAGACAGAAAGTCAGCAAGGAAACAGTGGCTTTAAATGAAAATCTAGACCAGATGGACTTAATAGATAACATAAAGAACATTACATCCAAAAACAGAATACACATTATTCTCAAGTGCTCATGGAACATTCTCAAAGATAGAGTATATATTGGGAAACAAGGTAAGCCTCAATAAATTTAAGAAGACTGAAATCATATGAAGCATCTTTTCTGACCACAATGCTACGAAACTAGAAATCAACTATAAGAATAAGGCTGGGAAAGTGACAAATATGTGGAGACTAAACAATATGCTACTGAACAACCACTGGATCAATGAAGAAATCAAAGGAGAAATTAAAAAATACCTGGAGGCAAATGAAACTGAAAACACAACATACCAACTCTTACAGGATGCAGTGGAAGTGGTGTTAAGAGGGAAATTTATAGCAATACAGAGCTACCTCAACAAACAAGAAAAATCTCAAATAAGTAATCTTAAACTCCACCTAACAGAACTAGAAAAAGAAGAACAAACAAAGCCCAAAGTCAGCAGAAGGAGGGTAATAATAAAAATTAGAGCAGAAATACATGAAATAGAGACTGAAAAAACAGTAGAAAGGATCAACGAAACTCAGAGTTGGTTCTTGGAGAAGATAAACAAAACTGACAAACCCTTAGCCAGATTCACTAAGAAAAAAAGAGAGAAGTTTCAGATAAATAAAATTAGAAATGAAAGAGCAGAAATTACAATGGATACCACAGAATTACAAAGGATTATAAGAGAATACTATGAAAAACTATATGCCAACAAATTGGACAACCTAGAAAAAATGGATAAATTCTTGGACTCATACAACCTCTCAAAACTGAATCAAGAAGAAATAGAGAATCTGAATAGACCAATCACAAGTAAACAGACTGAAACAGTAACCAAAAACTTCCCAAAAAACAAAAGTCCGGGACCAGATGGCTTCTCTGGGGAATTCTACCAAACATTCAAAGATTTAATACCTATCCTTCTCAAACTATTCCAAAAAATTGAAGAAGACGGAAGCCTTCTTAACTCATTCTATGAGATCAACATTACCCTGATACCAAAACTAGACAAGGACAACAGAAAGAAGGAAAATTACAGGCCAATATTGCTGATGAACATAGACGCAAAAATCCTCAACAAAATATTGGCAAACTGAATACAGTAATACATTAAAAGGATCATACACCACGATCAAGTAGGATTTAAACCAGAGACATAGAGATGATTCAACACCCGCAAATCAATCAATGTGATATACTACATTAATAAAATGAGGAATAAAAATCATATGATCATTTCAATAGCTGCAGAGAAAGCATTTGGCAAGATCCAACATCCATTTATGATAAAAACTCTCAATAAAATGGTACAGAAGGAAAGTATTTCAATATGATAAAAGCCATATATGAGAAATCCACAGCCAACATCCTACTTAACAGTGAAAAACTGAAAGTCATCCCTCTGAGAACAGAAACATGACAAGGATGCCCACTCTCATCACTCCTATTCAACATAGTGCTGGAGGTTTTGGCCAGAGCAATTAGGCAAGAAAAAGAAATAAAAGGTATCCAATTAGGAAAGGAAGAAGTGAAACACTCAGTTTGTGGATGACATGATTCTATATACACAAAACCCTAAAGAACCTACCAGAAAACTATTAGAAATAATCAATAATTACAGCAATGTTGCAGGGTACAAAACTAACTTAAAAAAATCAGTTGCATTTCTACACACTAATAACAAACTAGCAGAAAGAGAAGTCAAGAAAACAATCCCATTTCCAATAGCAACAAAAAGAATAAAATATCTAGGAATGAATTTAACCAAGGAGGTGAAAGACCCATACACTGCAAACTATAAGACGTTATTGAAAGAAATCAGGGAAGACATAAAGAAACAGAAAGGTATTCCATGCTCATGGACTGGAAGAATAAACATAATTAAAATGTCCATATTACCTAAAGCAATCTATAGATTCAACGCACTCCCAGTCAGAATTCCAATGACATTCTTCACGGAAATTGAACCAAGAACCTAAAACTTACATGGAACAACAAAAGACCCTGAACAGCCAAAGCAATCCTGAGAAAAAAGAACAAAGCTAGAGGCATCATGAGCCCTGACTTCAAAATACACTACAAAGCTATAGTGATCAAAACAGCATAGTACTGTCACGAAAACAGACACACAGATCAATGGAATAGAATTGAAAGCCCAGAAATAAAACCACACATCTATGGACAGCTAATCTTTGATAAAGGAGCCAAGAACATACAATGGAGAAAGTAAAGTCTTTTCAATAAATGGTGCTAGGAAAACTGGACAGCCATGTACAAAAGAATGAAAGTAGTCCATTAGCTTACACCACACACAAAAATGACCTCAAAATGGATTAAAGACTTGAAGGTAAGACCTGAAAGCATAAAACTCCTAGAAGAAAAATTAGGCAGTACATTCTTTGACATTGGTCTCAGAGCATCTTTTTGAATACCATGTCTACTCAGGCAAGGGAAACAAAAGAAAAAATAAACAAATGGGAGTACATCAGACTAAAAAGCTTCCACAAGGCAAAAGAAACCATGAACAACATGAAAAGACAACCCACCAGCTGGGAGAAAATATTTGCAAATCATATATCTGACAAAGGGTTAATATCCAAAATATATAAAGAACTCATAAAACTCAAAACAAAAACAAACAACCCGATCAAAAAATGGGCAGAGGATATGAACAGACATTTTCGCAAAGAAGATATAATGGCCAACAGGCACATGAAAAGATGTTCAATATCACTAATTATTAGGGAAATGCAAATCACAACTACAATGAGATATCACCTTACACCTGTCAGAATGGCCACAATTACCAAGACAAGAAAAAACAAATGTTGGAGAGGATGTGGAGAAAAGGGAACCTTCACACACTACTGGTGGGAACGTAAACTGGTGCAGCCACTATGGAAAACAGTATGGAGATTTCTCAAAAAATTAAAAATAGAAATACCATACAATCCAGCTATCCCACTACTGGATATTTATCCAAAGAACAGGAAATCAACAACCTAAAGAGATCTACATACCCCTATGTTCATTGCAGCATTATTCACAATAGCTAAGACATGGAAGCAACCTAAGTGCCCATCAACTGATGAATGGATAATGAAGATGTGGTATATATATACAACGGAATAGTACTCAGCCATTAAAAAAGACAAAATTGTCCCATTTGCAACAATGTGGATGGACCTTTAGGGTATTATGTTAAGTGAAATAAGCCTGACAGAGAAAGACAAACACTGTATGATTTCACTCATATGTGGAAGATAAGCAAACACATGGATAAAGAGAACAGATTAGTGGTTACCAGAGGGGAAAGGGGTGGGGGGGGTGGATGAAAGGGGTAAAGGGGCACATATGTATGGTGACAGATAAAAACTAGACAATTGGTGGTGAGCACGACACAGTCTATATATAGAAACTGATATATAATAATGTAGACCTGAAATTGCACAATGTTATAAACCAATATGACCTCAATAAAATTTTTAAAAAAACAGAAAATAAGCAATAATGACTGCCCAAAGATTTTCCAACATAAATTTAGGGTTAGGGTTAGGTTTGGTATATACTTGTGAATGAAATTGGTGGGTCACATGGTAGCTCTAAGTTGAACCTGTTTTTCACAGCAGCTGAACCATTTTACATTTTCACCAGTAACTGACGAGGATTCTACTTTCTCCAAATCCTTGCCAACATTTGTCATTTTCCTTTGTTTTTGTTCTTGTTATAGCCATCCTAGTGGGTGTGCAGTGGTATTTCACTGTGGTTTTGATTTGCACTTCCCTAATGATTAATGATGTTGAGCATCTTTTCATGTCCTTATTGGTTATTAGCATACCTTCTTTGGAGAAATGTCTATTCAAGTCCTTTGCTTATCTTCGAATTGGGTTGTTTTTGTTGTTGTTGAGTTGTAAGAGTTCTTTACATATTCTAGACATTAATCTCTTACCAGATATATGATTTGAAAATATTTTCTCCCACTCTTCCATTGTCACTCTCTTGATAGTGTCCTTTGATATTTATAAAAGGTTTTAATTTTGATGAAGTCCACTTTATCTTATGATTTTTTTTTGTTGCTGTGCTTTTGGTGTCATACCCAAGAAATCTTGCCAAATTCAATGTCATAAAACTTTCCTCCTGTGTTTTCTTCTAAGAGTTTTATAGTTTTATTAGCTCTTATGTTTATGTCTTTGATCCATTTTGAGTTAATTTTTGTATATGATGTAAAGCAAGGGTCCAACTTCATTCTTTTGCATGTGGATAACCACTTTTCCCAACAGTATTTGTGGAAAAGGCTGTCCTTTCCCCATAAAATGGTCCTGGCACCCTAGCTGGAAATTATTTAACCATATATGTGAGAGATATTTCTGGGCTCTCTGTTATGTTGCATTGGTCTACACGTCTGTCTTTACACCAGTACCACACTATTTTGATTACTGTAGTTTTGTAGTAAGTTTTGAAATCAGGAAATGTGAGTCTTCCAATTTTAGTTCTTTTTCAAGACTGTTTTGGTTACTGGGGGGTCCCCCGAGATTCCATTTTGATGGGGACTGCACTGAATCTGTAGATCACTTTGGGTAGTATTCACATCTAACAATGTTAAGTCTTCCAATCTATGAACATGAGATGCCTTTCCTTTAATTCATGTCTTTAATTTTTTTTCAGCAATGTTTTATAGTTCTCAGTGTACCTCATTCATTTTTATAATGAAGCTCAAAACCACTTTGTCTAGTGAGTACCACTTGCTTACCAGAGGTCAGTCTTCTCCCTACACCCATGTCTGCCTTGGGGCTACATAAACTTTATTATGCTACATACTTTTTTTGCATCTGACATTAAGTTTAAGATTTACTCATATTGATAAATTATAGTTCTAGTTCATTCATTTTAACTGCTACGTAGTATTCATTGTGTATTAGTTCTTAGGGCTGCCACAAAATATTACCACAGTGAGTGATGTCAGTAACATGGCAGAGTGAGCTGTTCCCTGTGTCTCTCCCTCTTCGAACTACAACTAAAAGGATGTTCATTGATCAGCGAAGGATACTCACACAGCACACTAGGACGCCTGAGAGACCCGAGCAGCCGTATATCTGAAGGTGGATGCACCACCACCTCCCCAGGAGGCGATGGAGATAGGTGAGCACCCTGTGTACCCCAAGCAGCCCAGCACACGTGTGCAACTACTTTTCTGGCTGGAGAGATTGTAGCACCGCTGTGGCCCCGAGGGTGGGAGTGTGCCTCAGAGTGACTGTGGAAACAGGTGATGGCAGCCCTGAGCCCCCTGTGTGATCACTTCTCCATCTAGTTGGGGAGCCCTCAGGACCATGCAGCCCACAGAGAGTGGCACAGGCTTGACCCAGTGGGGAAGCCCCGCCTGCCCAGCACAAAGGCCGGTGCTACCTAGGAGCAGAGGGTGGCTGAGCTGCCACTCAGGCAAACAAGCTCCCGGCTGCCGTGAACACCCACAGTATTACTGTGGCCCCAAAGTGGGGAAGCGTGTCTCGGCGGGACTGTGAGAACAGGCAGCAGTGGCCCCGAGACCCCGTGTGATCACTCTTTCATCTAGTGGGAGAAACAAACCCACCGTGGTCCCAGGGAGAGGCTTTGGCTCGGTCCCAGAGGGGACATCCCACCCATCAAGCACAATGGCCGGTGCTACCTAGGAGCGGAGGGCAGCTGAGATCCCAGTCCAAGCGAACAATCTCCCGGCTGCTGTGAGCACCCATAGTACTACTGCGGCCCCGAAGCAGGAAGCATGTTTAGGTGGGACTGTGGGAGCTGGCGGCAGTAGCCCTGAGCCCCTGTGTGATCACTCTCTCGTCTGGTGGGAGAATCCACGATCCTACCTGGTTCCAGGGAGAGGCTTTGGCTCGCTCCCAGAGGGGAGGTCCCACCCACCAAGCACAATGGCTGGTGTGACCTAGGAGCAGAGGGCAGCTGAGATCCCAGTCCTGGCAAACAAGCTCCCAGTTGCCGTGAATACCCATAGTACTGCTGTGGCCCAGAAGCAGGGAGCACGGGTCTGTGGGAGCAGGCGACAGTAGCCTTGAGCCCCCCACGCGACTACTTCCCCATTTGGTGGGAGACCCCACAGGGCCGATGCGATCCCAAGGAGTGACCCAGGCTCAGACAGCCACACCTGACAGGGATTGTGGCAGCAGGCTCAGGCTACACAGCTCCTGCCTCCCCACAAGTGGCAGCAGGTGGAACCTGCATACAGAAGCTATTACTATGTGCTAGCACAAATCTATTCCATCAAATGGTACAAAGAAATATATTAATACTCCAGACCAGAAGGAAAAAGACAAACACCCAGAAACCAATCCTGAAGGCATGGAAATCTATGATCTACATGAGAAAGAATTCAAGACAGCCATCATAAGAAAACTCAATGAGCTACAAGAGAATTCTGAAAGACAGTTCAATGAAATCAAGAACAAATTACTGAACAGAGGGAATTCTTCACAAAAGAGAGCGAAACTATAAAGGAAAACCAAACAGAATTGTTAGTGATGAAAAACACTATGGATGAGATAAAGAAAAATCTGGAGTCCTTAAACAACAGGGCTGATAATATGGACGATAGAATTAGCAATCTGGAGGATAGGAACACAGAAATGCTTCAGATGGAGGAGGAAAGAGAACTCAGACTAAAAAGAAATGAAGAAATTCTCTGAGAAATATCTGACTCAATTAGGAAATGCAACATAAGGATTATACGTATTCCAGAGGGAGAAGAGAGGGAAAAAGGAGCAGAGAGCTTGTTCAAAGAAATAATAACCGAGAACTTCCCAAACTTGGAGACGGAGCTGGAATTACACATAAAAGAAGGCAACAGGATTCCTAATTACATCAATGTAAAAAGACCTTCTCCATGGCATATATTAGTAAAGCTGGCAAAAGTCAACGATAAAGAAAAAATACTAAAGGCAGCAAGGCAGAAGAGAATAACCTATGAAGGAAGCCCTATCAGGCTTTCAGCAGATTTTTTGGCAGAAACCTTATAGGCTAGGAGAAGGTGGAATGATATATTCAAAATTTTGAAAGACAAAAACTTTCAGCCAAGAATATTATATCCAGTGAAAATATCCTTCAGATATAATGGAGAAATAAAAACTTTCCCAGATAAACAAAAGCTGAGGGAGTTCATTGCCACAACACTGCTCCCCCCAAGATTTGATCAAGAAAGCCCTCATACCTGATAAAAAAGAAAGAAAGGGTTTACAAAGCCTTGAGCAAGCAGATAAACAAGCAGACAAAATCAGAAATTGCAACTCTCTATCAGAACAGATAGCAAACAATTATAACTCTAAAGATAAAGGAAAAGAAAACATCGAAAATAAATATTATCACTTCATTTTAACCACAAATTCACAACACATAACGGAATAAGTTGTGACAACAACAACTTAGAAGGGGAAGAGGAAAGGGATGAAACCTGCTTAGACTAAGGGAACAAGAGGCTATCAGGGAATGGACTATCTCATCTATGAGATCTTTTATACAAACTGCACAGTAACCACTAAACAAAAAATCAGAACAAAGACACAAATGATAAATAAAGAGAAAACTGAGAAAACCATCATAGAGAGCCATCAAACTGAATTAGCAGTCCAAAATACATGGGACGAGAAACAGGGGAAAAACATTAACAACTGAAAAAGAAGAGATAAAATGGCAGCATTAAGCCCTCATATGTCAATAGTCACTCTAAATGTAAATGGATTGAATTCCCCAATCAAAAGACACAGAGTGGCTGGATGGATTAAAAAACAAGACCCAACAATTTGCTGCCTCCAGGAAACACATCTCAGCTTTAAAGACAAACATAGGCTCAGAGTGAAGGGATGGAAGATGATACTCCAAGCTAATGGCAAACAAAAGAAAGCAGGTATTGCCATACTTATATCAGACAAAGTAGACTTCAAGATAAAAAAGGTAATGAGAGACAAAGAGGGGCAATATATAATGATAAAAGGGACACCCCACCAAGAAGACATTACACTTATGAATATATATGCACGCAACACAGAGCACCAAAGTACATAAAGCAACTATTAACAAACCTAAAAGGAGTTATCAACAACAACAACACAATAATACTAGGGGATCTTAACACCCCACTTACATCAATGGATAGAGCACCAGACAGAAAGTCAATAAGGAAATAGTGGACTTAAGTGAAAAACTAGATCAGATGGACTTAATAGATATATAGAGAGCACTCCACCCAAAAAGAACAGATTACACATTCTTCTCAAGCTGCATGGAACATTCTCAAGGATAGACCATATGTTGGGAAACAAGGCAAACCTCTATAAATTTAAGAAGATTGAAATCATAACAAGCATCTTTGCCAACCATAATGCTATGAAAGTAGAAATCAACTACAAGAAAAAAGCTGGGAAAGTGACAAAGATGTGGAGACTAAAAAACACGCTACTGAACAACCAATGGATCACTGAAGAAATTAAAGGAGAAATCAAAGAATATCTGGTGACAAATGAAAAGGAAAATACACCATACCAACTCATATGGGATGCAGCAAAAGTGGCCCTGAGAGGGAAATTCATAGCAATACGGGCCCATCTTAACAAACAAGAAAAATTCCCAAATAAGCAATCTTAAACTACACCTAACAGAACTAGAAAAAGAAGAACAAACAAAGCCCAAAGTCAGCAGAAAGAGGGAAATAATAAAAATTAGAGCAGAAATAAATGAAGTTGAAAGCAAAAAAACAGTAGAAAGGATCAATGAACCAAAATGCTGGTTCTTTGAGAAGATAAACAAAATTGACAAACCGTACACTAGACTCACTAAAAAAAAAAGAGAGAAGGCTCAAATAAATAAAAATAGAAATGAAAGAGGAGAAATCACAATGGATACCACAGAAATACAAAAGATTATAAGAGAATACTATGAAAAACTATATTCCAACAAATTGGACAATCTAGAAGAAATGGATAAATTCTTAGACTCATACAACCTCTCAAAACTGAATCAAGAAGAAACAGAGAACCTGAATAGACCAATCACCAGTAAAGAGATTGAAACAGTAATCAAAAAGCTCCCAAAAAATAAAAGTCCAGGACCAGATGGCTTCTCTGGAGAATTTTACCAAACATTCAAAGAAGATTTAATACCTTTCCTTCTCAAACTATTCCAAAAAATAGAGGAAGATGGAACACTTCCTAACACATTCTACGAGGCCAACATCACCCTGATACCAAAGCCAGACAAGGACAATACAAAGAAGGAAAATTACAGGGCAATATCGCTGTTGAACATAGATGCAAAAATCCTCAACAAAATATTGGCAAACCGAATACGGCAAAACATCAGACAGATCATACACCATGATCAAGTGGGATTTATGCTGGGGACACGGGGATGGTTTAACATCCGCAAATCAATCAACATGATACACCACATTAACAAAATGAGGAATAAAAACCCACATGATCATCTCAGTAGATGCAGAGAAAGCATTTGACAAGATACAACATCCATATATGATAAAAACTCTCAAATTGGGTATAGAAGGAAAGTACCTCAACATGATAAAGGCCATATATGACAAACCCACAGCCAACATCATACTCAATGGGGAAAAACTGAAAGCCATCCCTCTGAAAACAGGAACAAGACAAGGGTGCCCACTTTCGCCACTCTTCTTCAACACAGTACTGGAGGTTCTGGCCAGAGCAATTAGGCAAGAAAAAGGAATAAAAGGAATACGAATAGGCAATGAAGAAGTGAAACTCTTGCTGTTTGCAGATGACATGATTTTATTTATAGAAAACTCTAAAGAATCCATCAGAAAACTATTAGAAATAATCAACAACTACAGCAAAGTTGCAGGGTACAAAAATCAACTTACAAAAATCAGTTGCATTTCTACACTCTAACGATGAACTAACAGAAAGAGAACTCAAGAATAGAATCCTGGCCTGGCCTCGTGGCTTAGCAGTTAAGTGTGTGCGCTCTGCTACTGGCGGCCCGCGTTCAGATCCTGGGCGTGCACCAACGCACCGCTTCTCCGGCCATGCTGAGGCCGTGTCCCATAAACAGCAACTAGAAGGATGTGCAACTATGACATACAATTATCTACCAGGGTACAACTATCTACTGGGGCTTTGGGGGGGAAAAAAAAGAAGGAGGATTGGCAATAGATGTTAGCTCAGAGCCAGTCTTCCTCAGCAAAAAGGAGGAGGATTAGCATGGATGTTAGCTCAGGGCTGATCTTCCTCACAAAAAAAAAAAAAAAAAGAATACAATCCCATTTACAATCTCAACAAAAAGAATAAACTATCTAGGAATAAATTTAATCAAGGAGGTGAAAGACCCATACAATGAAAACTAAAAGACATTATTGAGTGAAATCAACGATGACATAAAGAAATGGAAAGATATCCCATGTACATGGATTGGAAGAATAAACATAGTTAAAATGTCCACACTACCTAAAGCAATCTACAGATTCAATGCAATTCCAATCAGAATCCCAAGGACATTCTTCATGGAAATAGAACAAAGAATCCTAAAATTCTTATGGGGCAACAAAAGACCCCGAATAACTAAAGCAATCCTGAGAAAAAAGAACAAAGCTGGAGGCATCAGAATCCCTGACTTCAAAACATACTACAAAGCGACAGTAATCAAAACAGCACGGTACTGGTACAAAAACAGACACACAGATCAATGGAACAGAATTGAAACCCCAGAAGTAAAACCTCACATCTATGGGCAGCTAATCTTCGATAAAAGAGCAAAGAACATACAATGGAGAAAGGAAAGTCTCTTCAATAAATGGTCCTGGGAAAACTGGACAACCACTTGTAAAAGAATGAAAGTAGACCATCTGCTTTCGCCGTACACAAAATGGATCAAAGAACTGAAGGTGAGACCTGAAACTATAAATCTCCTGGAAGAAAATGTAGGCAGTACACTATTGGTCATTGGTCATAAAGGGATCTTCTCGAATTCCATGTCTACTTGGACAAGGGAAACAAAAGAAAAAATAAACAAGTGGGACTTCATTAGACTAACGAGCTTCTGCAAGGCAAACGAAATCAGGATCAAAATGAAAAAACAACCCACCAGCTGGGAGAAAATATTTACAAACCATATATCCAACAAGGGATTAATCTCCATAATATATAAAGAACTCACACATCTGAACAACAAAAAAACAAACAACCCGATCAAAAAATGGACAGAGGATATGAACACACATTTTTCCAAGGAAGATATGCAGATGGCCAATGGGCATATGAAAAGATGGTCAACACCACTAATCATCAGGGAAATGCAAATCAAAACAACACTAAGATATCACCTTACACTCGTGAGAATGACTATAATCACCAAGACAAAAAACAAATGTTGGAGAGGACGTGGAGAAAAGGGAACCCTCATTCACTGCTAGTGGGAATGCAAACTGGTGCAGCCTCTATGGAAAACAGTATGGAGATACCTCAAAAAATTAAAAATAGAAATATCTTATGATCCAGCTATCCCACTTCTGGGTATTTATCCAAAGAACTTGAAATCAACAATCCAAAGAGGCTTATGCACCTCTATGTTCACTGTAGCGTTATTCACTACAGCCAAGTTGTGGAAGCGACCCAAGTGTCCATCAACAGATGATTGGATAAAGAAGATATAGTGTATATATATACAATGGAATACTACTCAGCCATAAAAAAAGACAAAGTCATCCCATTTGCAATAACATGGATGGACCTGGAGGGTATTATGTTACGTGAAATAAGCCAGACAGAGAAAGACCAACACTGTATGACCTCTCTCATATGTGGAATATAAACTAACACATGGACAGAGAGAACAGTTTGGTGGTTACCAGGGGGAAGGGAGTTGGAGGTGGGTACAAGGGGTGAAGGGGCGCATTTATATGGCGACTGACAAATACCAACGTACAAGTGGAATCTCACAATGTTATAAACTATGATGACATCAATAAAAAATTTTAAAAAATATTACCACAAACTGGGTGGCTTGCAAAATATAAATAATTCTCTCATAGTTCAGGAGGCTAGAAGTCTGAAATCAAAGTGTTAGAAGGGTTGGTTCTTTTTGGAGGCTCTGAGAGAGAATCTGTTCCACACCTCTCTCCTAGCTTCCGGTGCTTGCCATCAATCTTTGGTGTTCCTTGGCTTGTAGCTGCATCACTTCAGTCTCTGCTGTGTCACCACATGGACTTCTTCCCTGTGCGTGTTTCTGCGTGTCCTTTCTGTTTATGAGGACACCAGTCATTGGATTTAGGGCCCGTCCTAATTCAGTATGACCTCACCTAACCAAGATCCTATTTCCACATAAGATCACATTCTGGAGTGCTGGGTGGACATAAATTTTTGGAGGGCACTATTGAACCCACTACACATTGTATGACTATAATATGTAATTTATTTATCCATTCATTCCCCTTATTGATGGTCATTTAGGTTGTTTCCAATTTTTCACTATTAGAATGCTGCGATGAACATCTTTTAAATGACTCTACCTACACGTGCATGGGTTTCTCTAGTGTATACATTTAGAAGTGGAATTCCTGATTACTGATAATAGGATATGGGTATCTTCAACTTTACAATTAAATATTGTCAAACTGTTCTCCAAAGTAATTGTATTAATTTACTTTCCCATCAGCAGCAATGGAGAGTTTCTGTTTTTCCTTCACAAACTTGTCAACATCTAAATTTTAACTTTGCCAGATGTATTAGTCTATTATTATCGCAAAACAAACAACCGCAAATCTCAGTGTATAAAACAACAGGCATGCATTTATGGCATGAGTCTGTGGGACACTCAGAGACAGCTGATCTAGGCTGGGCTCGGCTGGCCTAGCTCAGCTGGATCATCCATATTCCACATTCCTAGGGAGGTATTATAATCATACTCATTTAACAGACCAGAAACTTAGAAAGTTACCCTATTTTTTTTGGTTCTAAGGTCTCACAGCAAGTGAGTAACTATTTTTAAACTGGATCTCCAGATAATGTTGAATGGAAGGAAATATATTATTTTCATGTTCATGATTTTTAAGGGAATGCTTCAAGTATTTTAATAGTAAGTATACAGAGGTTTGCATTTTGGCAGTTGGGTAAAAGGATGTTGAATTCTATTGAATACCTACTTGATTATGACACACTTTAAGAAAAAACTACAGTGAAGAAATTTTAACATACAAATAGAAGTAGAACTAAGAATATAATAAATCCTCATGTACCCATCACTCAGCTTCAACAATTGATACACGACCAATCTTGTTTCACAGATCCACCACCCACTTCCTCCATCTGTACTATTTTAAAGCAAATCTAAGACATTAGAAAACAACTTTTTAAAACTCAGCATCTAGGGCCGGCCCTGTGGCCTAGTGGGTAAGTTTGGTGCACTCCCTTTTGGTGGCCTAGGTTCAGTTCCCAGGCACAGACCTATACCAGTCGTTGGTGGCCATGCTGTGGTGGTGACCCACATACAAAATAGAAGAAGAATGGCACAGATGTTAGCTCAGGACAAATCTTCTTCAGCAGGGCAAAAAAAAAATCACAACTCAATATCTAACATTTTTGAGGGGATTTTTGTTATCTATGTTCAACACTGACCTCTACTTTTCCTTTTTCATAACACAATTTAATTTACTTTTGAAATTAAGATTTACATTAGTCTCATAGAAGGACTTTGGGAGTTTTTCCCCTCTCTATATTAGAATAAACTATGTAAATTAGAGGTTATTTGATCCTTGAAGGTGTGGTAAGTGTGTATATTTTTTGCCACATGTAAATTTGGGTTCTGTTTTGTTAGATACATGAAGATTATTAGGGTCAGGATTCTTATTTTTTCTATCCCTTTACTTTTAATCTTTCAGTGACATTGTGCTTTAATGTCTCTCTTAAAAATAACATGTGGCCACATTTTGTATTAGTTTTTCAATTTTAAAAGTCTATTTTCATTTGTTGTCATTATTGAAATATTTGGACTTATTCTTTATCTTAATTTGTGCTTTTTATTTACCACATGTTTTCTTTTATTCTTTCTCTTTTCCTACATGCTGTTGATCAAGTTTTCTTACTCTCTTTTCCTCCATCTATTGGTTTGAAAGTTGTACATCCTAGTTTTAAATATTTTTAAAATAATCACTATATTTTTAAAATAATCACTAACGAAGTCTGAAGTTAATCAGTATCTCTATCCTTCTCCCATTCAATACAAAGATCCTAAAGAGTTTCTTTCTGATTTCCTTCTCCTGTCTTCTAAGTATTGCTGTCATGTATTTTAGTTCCAGCTTGTTTTTAACCCCCTCCAAGTCAGTCATCATCATTATAATAATTTCTTTTACAGTCAATGCTTAAGATTTATCAACACGTTTACTTTTTTGGTCACAACTTTTTCTTGCTGCCCTCTCCTTCCTTCTACATTCAATTTTCCTTAGTAGCCTTCATAGTGTGGGTCTGTGAATAACAAACTGTTGTCTTAATTTGTCTGAAAATATCTTTATTTTATTCTCATTCTCAACTAATACTTTAGCAAGGCATAAAATACTAAGTTGACAATTATTTTCTCTCAGCACTTTGAAGATATTTTTCCATTTTGTCTGGGATCTTTTGTTGCAGATGAGAAGGTAATTGTTAGTATACTATTGTTCCTTAGTTTTCTCTCTGTAATTGGTTTTAAAATTTTCTATTTGCTTTAATGTTCAACAGTTTCTCCATGGTTTGTTTAGATGTGGATTGTTTTTATTTATCCTGTTCAGGACATTGTGTACTTCTCAAATATGATGACTTGTCTCTCTTGTCAATTCTGGAAAATAGCCATTATTTTATTAAATATTTCATCTCTCATCCTCTCCTTCTGAAATTGTCATTAAGTAGATGTATGTTGTACTTTCTCATACTGTTTTCCATGCCTCCTAACCATTCTTCTATTTTCCATCCTTATCTCTTTGTTCTTTATTGTGGGTGGTCTGACCAGATCATCTTCTAATTCACTAATTTTCATTTCAGCAGTTTAATCAAATCATTAAAAAAAAACTCAATAACATTTCATTTCTAGACGTTCTTTCCTTTTTTCCTCTTATCCTGTCATGTTCTTCCATTATAGTTTTATTCCTTCTTTTATCTCTTTAATCATTTATTTTAAAGTAATTAATTTTATGGTCTCTTTCAGATTGGTTTTCTTATCTCCTGTTCTTGGAATGAGTTGTTTTTCTTTGTTGCATCTGTTGACTACCCTCAAAGTTTATATTTTTATTGTGAGCACATCTTCACTGAGGTTTTTTTTTTTTAAATTTCCTCAACAGGAGTTCCAACAGCCCTAACTTTTGTGGTAGAGAAGTTTTTGCATTGGCTTCGTCAGGACCCTAGGGGTTTTAATGGCTCTGAACCACTGCATTTTTCCCATTCTCCTTTCACAGAAGGGTAGCCCTTAGAGACTAGGCTTTATGCAAGAGACTCAATGCCAGCTGCCTGTGGACCTAAAGGCACAATTTTTGTCTCAGGTAGGTATTAAAACCCCAGGCACCAATGCTTATATTCTGTGGTGTCAGCTGCTGCTTATGACTGTGGTTTTGAGCTGTTGTTACCGGCACTAAACAAAACTGGATTTCCCTTTTATTTATTTATTTTTTATTTTTTTTTATTTTTTTTTGTGAGGAGGACCAGCCCTGAGCTAACATTCAATGCCAATCCTCCTCTTTTTTGCCGAGGAAGACTGGCCCTGGGCTAACATCCATGCCCATCTTCCTCTACTTTATATGGGACGCCGCCACAGCATGGCTTAACAAGCGGTGCATCGGTGCGCACCCGGGATCCGAACCGGCGAACCCCGGGCCGTCGCAGCGGAACGTGCGCACCTAACCGCTTGCGCCACCGGGCTGGCCCCTTCCCTTTTATTTTTTTAATTAAGGATATGATTACATTTTTTGTTCTTAATACTTAATCTTATATTGGAAGGGCAGGGTTCATTCATATCAGCTCAGTCTTTTATGTTGCTAGAAATTTCCCAAGGAAGACTTCTCTAGGCCTAATCTACATTTACTCTTAAGTCTATAACATAATAGCCAGTTTATCTATATCTGTATAACATGTGTAGATACCATAGTTAATCTATGATTTCCATGTGCTATGAAGGAATCTAGAATTGATTTTTGATATGAGGACCAGAAAATGATTTGAAGTAGAACAGCCAATGACAGGAAGCAAAGAAAAATAAAAATCTAAGGAAAAGGAATAAAATAGCATATATAAGGCATAAGTATATGTAAGCATAAATACTCATGTTCTCACAACCCAGATTTCATAAATGCAGCTGATAAATTTGCCACATTTGTTTTACCTCTCTGCAACGTTTCACTCTCTCACTTCCTGTTTTAATCTTTCTGGTTCTCCTTACTTTGGGAATATTCCTTTGTGGTTCTGATTCCTCCATCTGTCCCCTAGATGTTTTTCCTCTACATCTACACTAGTTTTAGCTATTGAATGGACGCCAAGGTCTCCAGTAGTTACATCTCTAACTCTTATCTCTTAAATTCTACATTACTAATTGTCTGCTGAATGTTTCCTTCCACTGGCATCATAAACTCGGCATCTCTCAAACTGATTATATCTTCCTTGCTCCCCAACTATCACCTCCTAACTGTGTTCCTTTATCTTTGTTAATGGTACCTGCCTCTTCCAATCACCTGGTAGCCATTTTTAGTCCCCCACTCCACCCTTGCTGTATAGCCAATCAGTTGACAAATCTTGAAGATTCAGAAGATTCATACAGTCTCTCCTCTGGTCTCTACTTTCCCTGCTAGTTACCTGATTCAGGGCTTCATTATCTCTTACTCAGCCTATTGCAGCAACTTTCTAATTGGTCGTTCTCCTCTCTTTAACCTTATACATCATTGTAGCTAAACATTTCTAAGATAGAGACTTAATAATATCACTCTACTACCTACAAAATATGATTTAAATGCCTTAATCTCACATTGAAGATCTATGATTTGCCTGCAATCTACTTTTTCAAACTTATTTCCCTTTACCATTTCAAGTACTCTGTCCCAGATAAACTACATTACCCACTGTTCCTGGTAATATGCTCTGAATAGTCTTGTCTCAAGAGTGCTTTATATCATGCAAGTTCCTCTTTCTGAAATTCTCCTCACCCCACTTCTAAATCCTTCATAAAGCCTTTGTTTTTTTTCCTAGGTGGAAGTAATCTTGCCATCTGCTGAACTGCAAAAGTACTTTAAGCCTCTCACAAAGCTCTTACAGTATACCTCAAAATATGCTTACTTAGGTCTCTGTCCTACCTTTTCAACTAGATGATATAGTGGTAGTGGCTAAGAGCATGGATTCTGAAGCTAGTGAAGTGGGTTTGAATCATGGCTATGTCATTTATTAACTAAATAATTTGGAAAAAGTTATTTTATCTCTCTGTACTTCAGTTTTCTCCTCTGTAAAATGAGGAAATAATAGTGTATACCACAGGGGTTGCTGTGAGGATTAAATGAGTTATATATAAAGTGCATAGAACAGTAGTAGGCACACAGTGGCCACTTAATAAATATAAGCTAACATTAAGGACAAAATTGGGTATGTTTTATTTATCGTTGTATCACCCAGTCACACTATTTTCCACATAGCAGGCAGTCAGCAAGATTTTTTTTTAATTGAAAAAATTACAACCAACAAAATACTGGATACACTATACACCTAAATATAAGAAGAGTGGTTCCGAAATAGTGCTATAAGAATTCAAATGAGGGCAAGATCATAGTAAGATGAATTTGTAAGAAAATATTTGAGGAAAGAGTGACTCCCCAATGAAATAGTATTTTAAAAGGTCTAATCTGAGGGGCCGGCCTGGTGGCGTGGTGGTTAAGTTCACGTGCTCTGCTTCGGCAGCCCAGCGTTCATGGGTTCGGATCCTGGGCATGGACCTACGCACCACTCATCAAGTCATGCTGTAGAGGCGTCCCACAGACAAAATGGAGGAAGACTGGCACAGATGTTAGCTCAGGGATGATCTTCCTCAAGCAAAAAGGGGAGGATTGGCAGCAGGTGTTAGTTCAGGGCCAATCTTCCTCACCAAAAAAAACAACAAAAAAGGTCTAATCTGAGAGAAGCATACACAATGATAATAGTCAAACTATTAGCAGTCATGAGATAATGAGATAGTGGACTAACAATGAGGGATTTCAAAGGGAGGGATGGAAACAGAGCGAGATAAAGCCAGAATAAACTGGGTTTATAAAAACAGGAAGAAGTTAAAAAAAAAAAAGCTATAAAATCCTGAGTCTATAGTATTGGCAGACTAAGGTGCAAGTACAGATTTGAGAAAGTTGGGGAGGATTAAGTTCGGTTTTAGATATGTTGAATTGAAGGTACCTTGTGTGCTATGATACGGCAAGGTCCTGTAGTAACTATAAAAGAAAGGTAAGAGGTGTTAAAGATATAAATTGAGAAGTCCTCAGAATGGAACTGATCGCTGGAAATGTAGGCATAGATGAACTGGTAGGAGTAAATATGGAAGACAAGCAGAGGACTAAGGAGTACAGTTTGTGAGAAAATTCCATCACTGCCTTCCTATAATTTGAGATGGTGTCTAATAAGGTTAATAGTCTAGTTATCAAAAACTGTCAAAGAATGTTCTGATGACGGACCAGTATAAACTCAGTAATTGGGAAACCCAGTAAAATCTATCTGTCTCTCTAGTCAGACTGTAAATTCCATGAAAGCAGAAGCTGTTAAGTTCTCAATGTATCCTTCGGGCTTACTTCAGTGCCTGGCACATAGTGGTCAATAGATTAGATATCCGTTGGATGAATGAGTGAATAAAAAGCAGTGAAAAGTGTGCTTGTGGGTGAAAAGATTCAATATAACATTCAATATAATAGGATGGTGTGCAAATATTAAGCAAAATGTCAGAATAAGAGGTACAAAGTTCTTGGAAGTATATACTATTTGGAATTGAGAAAAAATATTTCATGAGTTAGAAGAAATATGTATCATTATTGGAATAAGCTTAAGCTTCTTTTCTTATCACACACATGTATTTATCTGTAAGATAATCCTAAAACATTTATTTAGCTGATTCTATAAACTCAGTGAAATCCTAGCTTTCTGATCTTTTTGGTGAAGAGCTTAATTTTTCATGCAAATCAAAGAAGATATAAATGTGCTGTCTTCTAATCAAAATTCTAGTTTTAGTCAGTACATTTACTTACTGAGTTTTTGCTAATGACCTCAAATTCAGAAAATATTTTACAGTCTTACTGTCATTGGACAGTTTTTCATCTGTGCAGGTTTTGGTTGTGTGAAGAGATATGAATATTACAGAGAATAATGGCAATATAAAAAGTTTTAGACAGTGACAGAGCAGGAAAGTACACCATGATTTTAAAAAATATTATTTGATTTTGCAGTTTTTGATTCTATTAATCATTTTGAATTATTTCCCATATGTTGATTTTAAAATCAATTGGCTTTATACTTAATTTTCCGATACATTCAGAATAGTTTTTAAAGATACTATCACTTAAAGGAAAAATGGCTGTTTGAAAGAATAGATATTTCAATTTCTCTATGGAAAAGAGATTATCTTGGTTTTGGTAATTATATGGATATAAATTTAAAGGCTTTTCTAGATGATATAATCTATTTTTGATGCTTCTCTTTGTCTCTTCAAGCTGCACTAATCAGAAGATGATAAACCGCGAATTTGTTAACCTCATTTGCCATTTCATAGAGCCTGACCCTCCATCAAGCAAACTCGAGGGAAAAAGTCACTATTAAGTGGTTAATAAATGCTACACTAAAATTCCTGCTAAGTCTACATAAATTACATAAATATTAAAATATTATTTTAAAAATTGGGCTGTACAATTTAATGGCACTTAGAAGCATAAAGTGTTAACTCAATTATTTTTTGATTGTTAAATGCTCCAAAGCAATTGTTTTAATGCAGAAAATCATAAAAAAAAACAAAACACACACACACTGGTCATTTGATTGGAAGACAATCAGACATATAGATCAAATACACTACAGTTTGAATAGGTAATAAGATTGTTTGTAATATACCCAAAGAAAGAAGTACATTTAAAAAGTCTATATTAAATTTTATTTATCTGAATAAAAAAATTTTTACAAATTATATAGCTATTAAATTCTTATAATTTGGGGAAAATGGCTTTTCTGTGAATTGAGACAAACTTACTTAAAATGTCAAAGAAAGTATGCCATTCCATGCTCTGAATGCACCAATAAAAAAATATAAACACTTCTAGAATTTTAAAAATTGAAAAAAATTGTTTGAGCTTTAGATTTCTTTAAACAGCTCTACGTTAAATTGTACTTATTAAGTATAGTATCGTGGTTGAGCCAAATTTAGTTATGAAAGGTCCATAATACAATGGCCATGATCCTATTAAAGGGAGTAGGGTGTAACGATCAAGAGTAAAAGTATTGGCGTCAGATAGACCTCCTTTTAAATCAAAGTACCCTAAATACTAACTGTATAAATTGGGCAAAGAATATAACTACTCTAAGCTTCAGTTAACTCATCAGTAAATGGGGAATAATAATAGTACCTCATACAGTTGATGTGAGGCTTAATTGAGGTATTTCATGTACAATGCCTGTCATATAAGAAATGATCAACAAATGTTAGCTATCATCATTATTATTATCATCTTATCATTGTGAAGGGAGCTATCTGCTACTTTATTGGAACTGCTTTAAGTGACATTTTTAGAACATAATTTTGGGTTCTGGAAAAAATAATTTAGTATGGCAAATGGATATCAAAGATTTGATGTTTCCTCAATATGGTTGACTAGATATCCGGATCATCCCTGTCGCTGAAAACTAACAATTATATATGTATATATAAAAGCTTTGAAAAACTCACAAGACAATAAAGATTTTTTCAATCTAAAATCTAAGTGAAGCTAAAAACCTAGTCTCACAGGGCCTGAAACTTCAGAGAACAAAAATAAACTCCAGAGCCTACACAAGGTGGGAAGTCTAACAGAATCTTCCCCTGCCCTCAATAAAACTTATTTCTATTAAGGAGCACATCTTCAGTTTAAGGTGAATAAGAAAAAAATCTGCCACGTAACTCCCATCCACATGGGAGGTGCTGAGCACCTCAGAGTGATAAAAAGTTCCTGAGAATGTGTAACAATGAGCTGGCTCTCACCAGGATTTATAGCCCAAATTTATATTATTTGGGCAATCAAGAAAAGCTCCAAGTCCTGAATTCAATTTAAAGTGGTACTATGCTAGTTGTGTCATGGTCACCAGGTGCCTGGAAGGAGGTACATTCATCTAAGGCCTGAAAGAGCTCAATAACTTTCTAAAGAAAGATCAGCTCCCAATAATAACAATAATGAAAAAAACCACTAGGAACTGAGTGAGAACTCAAGAATAAAACAAACAGGAAGGAGTAAAAGACCCACAAAACTATATATCAGATCAGCAATAGATGTTAGCTCAGGGCTGGTCTTCCTCAGCAAAAAAAAAAAAAAGAAAAAAAGTATGGAACATTTACCCAAAATTTATCAAGTATTAGGTCACAAAGAAAATCTTGATAGTTTCTGTGCTTAGTATATATCTATGCCACACCTTGACTATTAAAGGAATGAAAAAGGTATTCATAACAAAAGGAGAGCCAAAACAACAATAAAACCAACCACTCTGAAATTTTATAAAACTCTCCAAAATAACTTGGAGGAAACAAAAAAAGCAGAATTAAAGACTATTTAGAGAGAAAGATGGAGAACACTCTTATATAACAATCTATGGGTACTCCCAAAAGAGTATTCAAAGGGAAATTTATAGTCTCAAATGCATTAATTAGAATGAGATAGAAATGCAACTGAAAAAAGCTGAAGATCGTTTTAAAAAAAAAGAAAAAGGCAGAAATTAATGAAACTTTTAAAACAGCAGAAAATGGCTTGATAAATCAAGTCATGAGCTGGTTCTTTCCCAAGAATGACAAAATGGGCAAACCCAGACCCACAATAAATTAACATTAATGATAATAAAGAGATATAATTACAGATGAAGAGGACGATAAATATTATAAAATAAGAACCAATTTCAACATTTAAGAATAGTAAACCACTAGCATTCTCTATTACTCCCTAAATCATAACAGAGGGATAAATAATAGCAGTTCTTTAAATACTCCCCTAGACTTTCATTATCAGCTGTTTCAAAATACTGAAACATAGATGGAAATGGAGAAAAATAAATAAATCCTAATTCTTTTTTTGTTTTCTTTTGTGAGGAAGATCAACCCTGAGCTAACATCCATGCTAATCCTCCTCTTTTTTGCTGAGGAAGACCAGCTCTGAGCTAACATCTATTGCCAATCCTCCTCCTTTTTTTTCCCCCCAAAAGCCCCAGGAGATAGTTGTATGTCATAGTTGCACATCCTTCTAGTTGCTGTATGTGGGACGCGGCCTCAGCATGGCCAGAGAAGCGGTGCGTCGGTGTGCGCCCAGGATCTGAACCCGGGCCGCCAGTAGCGGAGGGCGCGCACTTAACCGCTAAGCCACGGGGCCGGCCCTAAGTCCTAATTCTTAACCAAAAGATTTGTTTAATGATGGTTTATGTCAGAGTTTTGTCACTTTCAAGCTGAATCTCTTTGTCTACCATTTAGAGGTTTCCTAATCTCTTTGTAGAGGTTAGGATTAAACACTTATTACACGTCAAGTATCAAAGTGTTTTACATATATTAACTGATTTAATTCTCACAATAACCTTACTACTATCCTTATTTTATAACAATGAAATGATGAAACTACTATTATCCCCATTTTTATTTAAAAAATAAAAATGTCCACATTAAAGATGACAGACAACTGGATCATGATTGTTTTGTAACTCTGGGTCTTGAGTTCCAGTTTATCTAGCAGACTTAATAACAAAGAAAGGGCTGCTTGAAGGTGTCAAGGACAACTAAATAGGAGGCTCCTTTGACAAAGAGAGAGAATTCTTTGTCATAATATAATTACCAGAAATAAATATGTACTAGTCTTAGGTCCCTTTCTCTTTTCTAGCTGTTTGGCTAACTCGTCATCCTTAATGTTCAGCTCAAGTGTCATTCCTCTTCTCTGAAGTGTGGCTTTGCCTTTGTGTATTCTTTTACTTTCCCATTGTAAGTACTGTCATTTCTAGACAGTGGAGTTCCAGAGTAGGACTAGAAGGTAGTCATAAAAATATCACAGAGTTAGAATTCAGTAATTGTTTATTAAATTAAAAAAAAAACCCTTTGAATAATGATTATAGCTCTTTTTTCCACCTATTCATTCACCTAAAATTTCCTCTGAATCATCCCTTACCCTTTCCTTCTTTCTTCAGTTCTCTTCCAAACCTAATGCCTCTTGTCCCTGGTTTTGATCCTATCTTCTTTTGTTTCCTTTAAAGTCTTGGTCCTTTAATCATCCCCTTTCAGTAGCTTCAATTTGTACTTCCTTTGCTCTTTCTTCTTGGCATTAAAAAGTTGGTTCATAAATTCCATTCAGAGGAGTGACATGAGACAAAATGGTAGTATAGACAGTCCCAAGTGCCTGTCCTTCCACAGAAACATTGACAAACTAAGCAGAAACCATCCGAACCAACTTTGTCAAGAACTATGGAAAATAAAAGCTTATAGAAACCAAGCAAATGCTGAATCAAGAAAAAGTCACCTTAAAAATAGTAGGAAAGCTTTGTAGCATTTTTACTTGCCCTTGCCCCACTCCTTGCCCAGCTTGGTGGTGATCTTGAAGATGGCAGTCTACATTCTCAGTATGGGACACTGCTCCTTGGCTCTGGAAGAGGCAGAGCAGACCTTATTTGCAAATTACTGTGCTTATCTACCCTAACCTGTCTGATGCAAGGTGCTTGTCTTTGTCACAAGACATAAATAGGCTGAAAGTGAAAGGATGGAAAAAGATATTGATGCAAATAGTAACCAAAAGAAAGTTAAGTGGATATACTAATATTGGACAAAATTAAGTAGAAAATTGTTTGAAGAGACAAAGAACGACATTATATATTTATAAAAGGATCAATTTATCAAGGAGATATAACACTTATAAACATATATGTCCAAACAACAGAGCCCAAAATACATGAAACAAACATTAAAAGAACTGAAGTAAAAAACAGTTCTACAATAACAGTTGGAAACTTCAATACCCCACTTTCAATAGGGGTAGACCATATAGATAGGAGATTGATAAAGAAACAGAGGACTGGAACAACACTATAAACCAGCTAGACCTAACGAACATCTATAGAACACTCCACCGAACCACAACAGAATACACATCCTTCTCAAGTGCACATGGAATATTTTCTAGAATAAACTATATGTTAGGCCACAAAACAAGTGTCAATAAATTTAAAAATATTGAAATCATACAAAGTATCTTCTCCAATCACAAATAATAAAAGCTAGAAATAAATAACAGCAGGAAAACTAGAAAACTCACAAGTATGTGGAAATTAAACAATACACTCTTAAACAACCAATGGGTCAAAAAAAATCACAAGGGAAATTAGAAAACACTTAGAGACTAATGAAAAGGAAAACAAAACATACCAAAATTTAGGGGATGCAGTGAATGCTGTGCTCAGAAGGAAATTTATAGCAGTAAATGCCTACATTAATAAAGAAGAAATATTTGAAATCAACAATTTAAACTTTACACCTGAAGGAGTTAGAAAAAGATCAAACTAAACCCAAAGCTAGCAAAAGGAAGGAAAAAATAAAAATAAAATAGAAAAACAATAGAATCAATGGAACAAAAAGTTGGTTCTTTAAAAGATTAACAAAATTGAAAATCTTTTAGCTAGACTGACCGGAAAAAAAAAAGAAAGGAGATGCAAATAACTAAAATCAGAAATGCAAGTGGGGACATTACTACCAATGTTTCAGAAATAAAAAAAAATTTTAGAGATTACTAAGAACAACTGTATGCCAACAAATTAGATAAATGAAATGGACAAATTCCCAGAAATAAATAAGTTTCCAAAACTAACTGAAGAAGAAATAGAAAATTGGAACAGACATATAACCATAAAGAGATTGAATCAGTTAAAAAACCCAAAAACTCTCAACTACAAATGTCCAGGACCAGATGACTTCACTGGTGAATTCTACTAAACATTTAAAGAAGAATTATCACCAATCCTTCTCAAACTCTTTCAAAAAATTGAAGAAGAGGGAACACTTCCTAACACATTCTGTGAGGCCAGTATTATCCTGATTCCAAAGCCAGACAAAGACACCACAAGACAAGAAAACTACAGACCAATATACCTTTCGAATATCGATAGAGAAATCTTTAATATTAGCAAACCAACTCCAAAAGTACATTAAAACAATTATATACCATGATAAAGCGGGCTTTATGCCAGGAATGCAAGGGTTGTTCAACAAAAGAAAATCACTCAATGTAATACACCACATTAATGGAATGAAGGGACAAAACCACATGAGCATCTCAACTGATGCAGAAAAAGCATTTGACAAATTCAACACCCTTTCATGATAAAAACCTTTAAACCAGGAATAGAAGGAAATGACTTGAACATAATAAAGGACACATATGGAACAAATCATAGCTAGCATCATCCTCAATGGTAAAAGTCTAAGTTTTCCCTCTGAGGTCAGGAAGAAGAGAAAGATCCTCACTTTGCCACTTCTATTCAACCCAGTACTGGAAGTTCTAGCCAGGGCAATTAGATAAGAAAAAGAAATAAAAGACATCCAAATTATAAAAGAAGAAGGATAATTATCTCTGTTTGCAAATGTTATCATCTTATAAAGATTCCCCACAAAATACCTGTTAGAACTAATAAATGAATTCAGCAATGTTGCAGGATATAAAATCAACACACAAACTCATTTGCATTTCTATACACTAAAAATGAACAATCTGAAAAGGAAATTACAAAAACAATTCCTTTACAATAGCATCAAAAAGAATAAAATATTTAGGAATTAACTTAACCAAAGAGGTGAAAGGCTTGTACAATGAGAACTACAAAACACTGCTGAAAGAAATTAGAAAAGACATAAATAAATGGAAAGGCACTCCATGTTCATGGATTGGAAGACTTAATATTGTTAGATATGAATATTACCCCAAGCAATCTACAGATTCAATGCAATCTCCATCAGAATCCCATTGATATTTTATGCAAATAGAAAAATCCCTCCTAAAATTCATATTCAAAAATTCATATGGAATCTCAAGGGAACCCAAATAGCCAAAACAATCCTGAAAAAGAAGAAGAAAGCTGGAGGATTCACACCTCCTGATTTCAAAACTTACTACAAAGCTATGGTGATCAAAACAGTGTGGTACTGGCATAAAGACCAATGGAACAGAATAGAGAGCCCAAAAATGAACCCTCGCATAAGTGATCAAATATTTTTTGACAAGGGTACCAAGACTATTTAATGGGGAAAGGTCATTTCAACAAACTGTGCTGAGACTATACAGGCATATCTCAGAGCCATGTTGCAGGTTTGGTTCCAGACCACCACAAAAAAGTGAGTCACACAAATTTTTTGGTTTCCCAGTGCATACAAAGTTATGTTTACATTATACTGTAGTCTATTAAGTGTGCAATAGCATTATATCTAAAAAAACAATGTACATCCCTTCATTAAAAAATACTGTATTGCTAAAAAATGCTAAACATCATCTGAGCCTTCAGCGAGTCATAATCTTTTTGCTGGTGGAGCGTCTTGTAAAAACTGCAGTATCTGCAAAGCTCAATAAAGCGAAGCACAATAAAACGAGGTATACCTGTATATGACATGCAAAAGAATGAAGCTTGCACAATATACAAAAATTAATGAAAAATGGATCAACATAAATATAAGAACTAAACCCATAAAATTCATAAAAGAAAACAAAAGGGTAAAAGGCATGATTTTGAATTTGACAATGGATTAATAGCTATGGTACCAAAAGCCACAAATGAAAAAGTAGATAAATTGGACCTCATCAAAATTAAAAAATTTTGTACATGAAAGGACATTTTTAAGGAAGTGACAAGAAAATCTACAGAATGGGAGAAAATATTTGTGAATCATATATCTGATTGGGGTCTAGTATGCAGAATATATAATGAATGTAATAAGAAAAAGATAAACAACCCAATTTAAAAAAAGGGCATCTCTCCAAAGAAGATACACAAAGGACCAACAAGCACAGGAAAAGATGCTCAACGTTATTAGCCATTGGGGAATGCAAATCAAAACCACAATGAGATACCATTGCACACCCTAGGATGGCTAAACAACAATAACTGAAAATAACAAGGTTGACAAGAATATGTGAAAATGAAATCCTTGTACACTGCTGGTGAGAATGTAAAATGGTTCAGCTGCTATAGAAAACAGATTAGGGGTTCCTCAAAAAGCTAAACATAGAATTACCATATGTCCTAGCAATTCCACTTGGGCATACACTCAAAGGAATTGAAAACAGATACTCAAACAAATACATGTACACACGTGTTCATTACAGCAACATTCACAGTATCTGAAAGGTACAATCAGTCCAAATGTCCATCAGATAAACGAATTGTGGTATATACATAAAATGGAAAATCATTCAGCCATGAAAAGGACTGACACATGCTACAATGTGGATGAATGTCGAAACATACTAAGTGAAAGAAGCCAGCAACGACAGGTCACATATTGTATGATTCCATTTATAGGAAATATCCAAAATAGGTATCTCTAGACACAAAATGAAGATTAGTGGTTGCTACAGGCTAGTGGGGACAGGGGTGGGGAATGCGAAGCAACTGCTTAATGGGTACAGAGTTTCCTTTTGGGGTAATGAAATGTTTTGCAGCTAGCTAACATCCACACCAATCACCTTCTATTCTGTATACGGGTCACCGCCACAGCACGGCTGACGAGTGGTGTAGGTCCATGCCGGGGATCTGAACCCATGAACCTGGGCCACTGAAGTGGAGCATGCCAAACTTTAACCACTATGCCACCGGGCCGGCCCCTCAATAAATGATTACTGATTGAACTAATGAAGTACCCACTTTTTTTAGGCACTGTGCTAAGACACTGGGACATAAAAATGAAAAGACATGGTTCTCTCTCCTAATAGACAGACATATAAATAATTATAATACAATATATTTATATTGTGGGGGGAGGGGATGAATAATGTATTGGTTTTAGAGTCACATAGACCATTTAAGTCTGGGCTCTGCTATTTACTAGTTAGCTATGATTATAGGCAAGTCTGAATTTTATTTCTGTTATCATTTCTGGAATTTCTTTTTCTACTCTCACTCCACAGTTTCAGTCTATTGCTGTTAGAGTCATCTTTATAAAATAGAGCACATCAGTACCCCACTCCTTCCAGTTCAAAATCCAAAGAGTCCCCACTACATAAAACATAAAATCTAAACTTCTTAGCCTCATTCAAAAACTTCTACATTTTGTTACCTACTTATCTTTCCAGGCTTATCAACTAGTATACTTCCACCAAGTTCTAGAAGCTAGACACAATGGTCTACCATGTTATCTTGAACATATTTTGAAATGTATTACCTTTGTATCTTTGTTCAAGATGTCTTTCTTCTAAGAATTCACTCTCTCTATTTGATCTTTGGGTCATAAAAAAGTGATTTTTCATGTATACTGATAAAAGGTCTTCTGCATGTAATTTAGCTTAACATATAGATTAAGCATGGGAGAGAATAAAGTGATCACATTTATGACAATATAGTCTGATTCACATGACAAATGAATAAATTAGCAATCAGGAACATACTTTGGCCTCATGGGCATTTGATTTAGGTAGAGGAAGTTATTATTCTCTCAATACTAACCATATTGTTGCATCTGAATATCTCTTCTTAAAAGACTGATGCTGGAAAACTGCTTTTCTGGTCCAGCAACTTGAACCTAATCCAGGATCAAACTAGTAAGCTCTGTCCTTGTGATTCCTAGGTAGAATATGGTGAGATACTCCCAGGAACTTTAAAATGATGGAAATAAGATTGTTCTTTGAAAGAAAAACACATAAAGCATAAGAATATGTTATGAATATCGGGTGACGGAGTGAAGTCAATTAGTGGGAATCAGTTTAATTCAACAGCTGAATTCAATTCAATTCACACTTACTCTATAGATAGACACTACAGTGGATATGAAGATAAAAAGGGCATGAACTCAACCATCAGGTGGTTTATAATGGAGTAGAAGAGCAATATAAGTGAACAGGTAATTATAATACAAGACTTATATCTCCATTTCTTCCTAAAAATATTTATAGTATTAATAAGACTGGCTGCAAGGGAAATAGCACAAAACACAAAAAAGAAATCCTATATTCAGAATACAGAAAAACTTACATTATAAAAGGAAGATCAGAAACAAATGTGAATTTTTTTTAACTCTCTCCATAGGCACACCTATTTATATTTTACATATTATCAAAATTTTACTTTTGGAAAGCATTTAACACACTACAATTCATCTTGTGTATGCTCTCCTTTCCCTGGCAAAAAAAAAATCTAATTTATTTAAGTATCTGTTTTATATAACATCATAATCCTACTAAGACAGAAGTGGTTCATTTACAGATACAGGAAAAAGAAACAGGAAATAGTATTCAGCTAATCAGTAACATGATGTCGGACCAGAACAAGCAGCATATTAGTTGTCAGGAAGTGGAAAGCATTCTCAGATTTCAAAGCAACATCGATGTGATAAGACTCAAGGCAGAAGAGAGCAGGTGGTGTGGCAGCAGTCATTCATTAGAAGATGCCCAGGCTTAACAGAAGACCCACTTTGAAGATTTAATTATCAATATTATCTTGGCATTCTTCAAATTGATTGTAACTGTTTCCATTGTAGAAAGTTTCTAAGAAGAAAATAAATTTATAACTAAAAATTTAAAGTCAAATAGCTAACACAAGAGAAGTGATTGTAAAAAAATTCTCAGCCATCTATGAAATAGTCTTTGAAAGACATTATGAAACTAAAGACAGCATTAGAGAATACTAGTCAGAAGAATAAAACATGCTGATAAACACCCACCTTAACCATATCTCCATTAATTCTTTTAGAAAATTATCTAATTAAGATTAAACTAATATTTATTGAAGGGCTATGATGTGTCTGCCACTTTTACATAATTCTTATAATATTCTTTCTTGTCTATTCATAGATATACTTGAATATATGTATGAATGTGATATATACAAACTGATATATAAATCCCATCCACATATTTTATCCTACACAAAGGTACAGTTTCTTATTTTGTGCTTTCACTTCATCTTAGTCCATACAACTCTGAAGTCAAGACTGTAATTATTCTCTCTTTTCCCACTCAGAGAAAACTTCTCTAACAAAATGAGTTACTAGGAATTTAATATAGCAGGGTATGAAAACCTGCTATATTGTTTACTTTTTACTGCTTAAAACAAATGTCTCCTAGTTCAGAACTAACTATCCAGTGCTTACTGAAGCCATTAGGTTCCATATGTGTGTGAAAAGGGTGGAAAAGAAAATCTCAGTGTAAATGAAAGAATTGAAGAAAAAAACAAGATAATTTTGGGGGGCGAAAGAGTTCCTAAGATTGGGAAGGGTAGATAGGTTTGTGGATACTCTGGTGCTGTGTGCAGCAACCTGGAGGTAATTGGATTTTGGAAGGGAGTGACTGTATATTTGTTTTTGGAGGCAGGCTTGAGAGCGGTGGCGAGGTGCCATGGTTAGCTTGGCATGAGGGAGGGCAGTTGCCCATGGGTCTCTTGCTTTTTCAGAGACTACAGACACCGCACTGGCCTGAGCAGGACGACAAGCAAGTGGGACTCAGTTCAAAAGGAACCAGAGGGCATTCTCAGATAATTAACAAAGCAGCAACCCCAGACTGAGTGACTTCTTGGAGAGACCACTTGGAAAGTGACTGTGCCCGCAAAGAATGAATAACAATGGACTTCTCACAGACCCTGATGGGGAAGGGCTTACAGTCAGAAATTTGTTTGGAAAAACTGAGAGATTTGATGTTTTTTGTACTCTCGTGTTATCAAATAAGTTACACCTCTAAAAGAATCTTATAAAATATAGATGCTCAATATTTGTAGACAGTGATTTTAATAGACTTAAGATACGATTTTAACAAAGTGAGAATACTAAACACATAAATAGTGAACATATTTTTTCAGCTTTTTGAGCTCTCAACGCACTTGCCCTTTTCTGTCATGATGATCAAGACAACCTTGAAATGCACTTTCAATAGCCTCATACTTACTTCTCTGCTATCCATTCTATAATAATCAGAGACAATGTTTAGAAAGAGTTTTCCTTTTCTTCCTGAAGCTTTACTTACATGATAAACATCTTTAACACAAAAGGCCAACTCAGCAAAATATATGATTTTCTAATAGGCAAAATTCAAACTTACGTTTTGGAAACGGCAGATATCCTAGATATAATATTGCCATAGCCAAATTATTTTGAAAATATAAAAATGTTTTAGAAAGTGTATGTAAAACAATTTTATTAAATGGTAAACTAGTGATGAAAATATTCAGTGGCAAGCTGATATTATCAATGATGAATACAAATAGTTAATTGCTGGGTAACAGATTAAGACCTCTCACTAGAGACTTCAGCTGTTATCAAACTAATTGCATTAAAAAGTTTTACAAAAGAAAACCCTGTTCTTAACAATAAAACAGATCAATCTAGGCAGTTTTAGGTAGCTGAAGGTCTAGCAACAAAATTATCTCACCAATACTCTGATGTTCTCAGGGCTTTTTCTTTTGGGACATGAAAAAGATAATCATTTTGACAGGTTTAAAGTCATCTTGCTAGCCAAGTAACAGGAAGGTAGATATTAAATGACTACAGAGTAATATAATAGAAGACTTAACAATATAGACAGAACAAACTGATAAAAAGAATGAGGAAATAGGCTGGTATTTATATCTTCTAAATATCAACAGCAAAATAATCCACAAAACTACAGCGAATCCTGGAGACAGATGAAGGATGGCTGAATCAGTTTACAGTTAAAGGGGAAAAACCTGAATTTTCCCAAGGAACAGTGGTGCGCTGAAGCCCATTCATACCAGCTCATGACAGCCAACTGCTAAAGTTTCAGGAACTTTGTAAGCCAGTTGTTAAACATACCCATCATTAAAAATTAAATTATATAAACTGGTAATTAATTAAATTACACTAAAAAAGGTAATATTCAAAACTCATCACTTCCTAACTATTTTACTACATTTTATTATTATTATGTATGCTTTTGAGAAATTCACATCTATTATATCTACATGGTAGAAATATTATATAATGGTAAGCTACTATTGAGCATCTTTTCCCAACTCCACTTTCAGTGACTTCATGTTGATAATTTCAAATCAGCCATGATGGAAGTAATTACCACTGAAATTGGTAAATGCTACAAATTGAGGCTTTTTCCCTCCAAAGAACCAATTTTTAAAAATTTACCAACCCGCCACTTCCATGGAATATTCTAAAATTTTGATAAAGAGGGCTCATTTCAAATGAGTAACACTGTAAAATACTTGAAAAACTACTCCCTGAAAAATCATTGATGACATATAGGGAATATTATCTTAAATGGTACTAAATTATAAATTAGATTAATTCTGGAATGCTCCATAATTTAAATAAATGACCATTTTTATTTTATAAAGAAGGATATATCATCCATCTTTAACTGATTGCTATGACTTTGGAGGTTTAATTTTGATTTACAGTCAATCTAATCAGAAATGAAGAGGATTTGGCATAAGAGTAGAATAAGAAACCACGAAGAGTCATGATTGAATCCACAATCATAGTTCTAAGTGCTACTATGAACATTTTTAAACAGGAACAGCATTCTGGAAGTTGCTTTCCTGATAAAGATATATGCCCTTCTTTTTCACTTAAAATTTTTTCTCTGTTTTACATTCATACACCTATTATCTCCATTCAAGTATCTATTTTCTCACAAAAATCTGATTTTGTTTCTGTTCTTACTGTTTTTTTGTTTACTTGCTTGTCTTCACACACCATAACACTTTCAAAACACTAAACTTGTGTGTCTATGGATGAATATGAAACTGAGGAGGGCGGACATGTTTCTTAGAACTTGAGGGTTTTTCCAAGGTGCCTCATGGGATGAAGAAGAGGCCAAATGGATAAGACTCCAGCCTCCTTCATTTTCACATTAACCCGAGAAGCTCAGCTTTTTGTATCTGTCTTGCACATACTGAGGTGCTACATAAAATGTCATTAGAAAAAAGGGAGGGAAGGAAGGGAGGAAGGAAGGAAAAACAGTGTGTTAGAGAACGTATGTGTGTGTGCATGCGTGCATATGTACCATCTGTAAATACGAAAGGTGTGCTTGTGTGTTTTGGGAGGCACAGCTGTAGGTAGATTCGGACTATTCATGGTTAAAGCATCAGTGCATTTTTTAACTGAATTATAAACACACGTATACACATACACATATATCGAATCAATTAAAAATAATTAAAATTTTAATTTAAAATTTAAAATTACAAAGTATGTAGATAACCTAGTTTTTAAAGGGAACAAGAAAACAATTCTAAGTTTTGAATCTTCACCCAATTACATTATATGTTTTAAAAATAATTTCATGTGTCGTATTATATCATTTGTAAAACAAAGGCAACACTATCTCTCAAAACAAATAGAAACAGAGAATACTTTATAGAGATAAATAAAATGAGAAGTCCCAGAGCAAGCAAATTTTTAGACAATAAAAAACATTGCTAGTCAGAATACTGTCTCTTCAAGAATATAGCCAAACACCTTTCAAACTAAATAGTCTTTCAAATTTGAAAGGGGAAAATAAATACATTGATTTAAATTACTCGAAATGCATTTACTTTTAAAGACTTTTTTTTCTTTCCTAGAGCAAGTAAATCAATCAAATAGTAAAGAGGAAAGTGCAATAATGACTATAAGACAAGAGTTCAAGGAAGATGAAATATTGGCTGCATAGAAGATGCATGTTCCATAGACTTTGTTTTCTTTGAGGTCTTCCATCCCAATATTAACCAGGCCCATCTAGCTTAGCTTATGAAATCTGACAAGGGTATAGCCCATGGCAATAAGGATGCAGGATAGTGATTTTATTTCTTATTTTATTCATTGCAGCCCCAGGGAGACAGATAACGAGAACAGGAATGAAATCCAGGTCTCCTACATACAACATTGCAGAACATTACCACTCGGTCACCAGGGGGAAAAAGAAGGAACTATTCTATTTTAAAAGAGTTTATTTGTTATAATATTTATGGTGGAAAATTGTTTGGTTTGACTTACCCAATGACTCATTAACACCTCACTTTTATTTATCATATGTTTGAATGTTTGTTTTCACAAAAGTTGTTAGACACTTGCTTATTGGATTTAAAATACTTAAATACATTGTTTCAGAAACTGAAAAGAATGACTACCACCAATTTAACTTATAATGTCAGGCAGGTATAAAATAATCAGAAATAACTTTTTAAATTCCACTTTTCATCTAATATTCCTACTATTTGGATATTTGTCATCTTTTACTTAGTGCTGCAAAGTGCTGTAGACTCTGTCACTAATGAAAGCCCTGGCAAATTCTGGGAGAAATTACCTGGGTTTGAACCTTCCAAGAGCTTAAGAAGGTTAGAAATTTCATGGATAGATTAATATTTAATTTACTTATACTGGTAATGCCATGCAAAATATAAAATATTTGAATGTTTTTGCCCTAGAAAACAGCAATTGCATATGACTCAACTAAATACATCACTGCGACTCTGATAATCAAACATCCTTTGTAAAATAGATAAAATGTTACTAACTTAGGGTTCTCGTGAGGGTTAAATGAGCTACTTGATGTACAGCACATAGGACAATATCTGACTCTCAAAAGATGTTAGGAATGATGATGATGATAAAAATTTTATATTTCCCCTATTTGACATGGAATTATCAATAAAATCAACAGCTTTGTACTATGGTAGTTTCCTTATGCAATTTGCCTACATGAGGTATACACAGGTATATTAGCCTCTGTCTATGGTCATTCACTGCCAAGCCCTATGCCCAGGGCACCCTTTCCTAGAAGCTCATCTCGCCATCATTTTACAGCAATACTTTGTGAGAGCTTACAGACATGGTACTCAAAACCTTTCCAAATATATGCTGGAGAAAACAAAAACCAGTGAGGAAAAATATTAGAGAAGCTCTTAAAGACACAGTCAACTTCTTAATAAAAACAGCAGAGAGGTCAACTGGGAAATATATTTATCTTTATTTGGTTTCTACTAAGAAAAGGACAAAAGGAAAATTTAAATGTAAATGAAAACTTTAAAAATGACAGGAGGATCCCAAAGAAGCCTAAATAAGAGGAAAACTTTATGTTTTAGGATTTCTTAGTTTATAAAATGTTTTAACATATATACTCCTTTTTTTTTTTTAATTTTATTTATTTATTTTTCCCCCAAAGCCCCAGTAGATACTTGTATGTCATAGCTGCACATCCTTCTAGTTGTTGTACGTGGGATGCGGCCTCAGCATGGCCGGAGAAGTGGTGCGTTGGTGTGCACCCGGGATCCGAACCTGGGCTGCCAGCAGCAGAGCGCGCGCACTTAACCACCAAGCCACGGGGCCGGCCCTAACATATATACTCTTATTTCTAAGGTAGAAAGAGCAGATAATTTCACACTTTTTGTATGGTGCTAAATAATAAGAAAATTAAAACCCAGATCATATAGGTAATAAGGTGATGTTAAAACTAAAACTCAGGTCTTCTGACCTTAAGAGTCCAGCATGTTGTCTCCCACTCCCCTCATTATTATGCTATCTCAGCAGAAGTCACCATGATAAATTACTGTGGACACACGATTAATTTAACAAGTACTTACTGAGGGTACAATGTGTGCACACTTCTATGGTCAGTTCACCCACAGAAACCATAGATGAAAATTCTAATGAGAAAAGAATACAGGCTTTGAAACAAAAGAATCCAGGAAATGAAATGCTGCATAATCACACAGTTTTCACACAAAAACTCCAGCATGACCTCATTTTAACTAATTACATATGCAATGACCCTATTTCCAAATGTCACATTCTGAGTTACTGGGTTAGGGCTTCAACATATGAGTTTTGGGAGGAAACAATTCAACTCACAACAGGTAGGAAGAAGATAGATGAAGTAAAAAAAATCTAAGATCATTTTGCTGTCTGGAAGTGGCAACAGAAACTCACACAAGACTATAATAAGTCAAGATGCATATTGAATACTGTACATTATCCACTAAAAGAATAATAAAAGAGTGTATAACTACACCAGGTTTATAGAGGAGAAAAATGGAAATTTAAAAATTAATCATCCAAAAGAAAGCAAGAGAGAAAAAAGCAAAGCAAAACAAAACAACCTAAAAAACTCCCCATAAAACAAGAGGGACAAATAGAAAGCAAATACTAAGATAAGTCTAAAGCAAAAAATGTCAGTAATAATACTAAACATAAATGAATTAAATACTCACCCAAAATTTTAAAAACTGTAAACTTAAATAATAATAAATTTAAAAACTATACACAAACAGAAGGCAGTAACAGAAAGACAGCTGGAAAATATCTACCTATTAGGAAACTAAATATGAGTCAAAGAAGAAATCACAAGGGAAATTAGACTGTTTTGAACTGAATGAAAATAAAAACATGATATCAAAATTGTGGGATACAGGTAAAATATAAATACATAAATACTAAAAACATAAGATATGAAACTCTACATTTAAATAAACCAATGCTCAGAGGAAATTTACAGCACTAACACTTAAAAAAGAAGGAAGTTCTCAAATCAATCACCTAAGCTTCCACCTTAAGAAACCAGAAAAAGAAGAGCAAAATTAAACAGGAAATAAGTAGAAGACAGGAAAAAATAATAGCAGAAATCAATGAAATGAAATACAAAACTGTAAAACAATAGAGCAGATCAATAAAACCAAAGCTGGTTTTTAAAGAAAATCAGTAAAATGGATGTACTTCTAGAGACTCTGACCAGAAATAAAACAGAAGACACAAATTACCCATATTAGAAATGAAAGAGGAGACATGATTACAGATTCTACAGATATTAAAATGATAATAAAGGAATATTATAAATATCTTATGCCAGTACATTCAGCAACTTAGATGAAATAGACAAATCCCTTCAAAGACACAAATTACCAAAACTAACTTAAGAAAAAAATACATGAAACTCTACACAAATGCTTGCAGAAAAGAGAAGAGGAGAGAACACTTGCCAATGTATTCTATGAGGCCAGCATTACCTAACATGAAAAGCAGAAAAAATATCAAAATAAAACAAAATTATAGACCTATCCCTCATGAACATAGACACAATTTTTCAGAAAATGTGCATACCAAATCCACAATATATAAAAATAATACCTAATGCCAAGTGGGGTTATCCCTGGAATGCAAGGCTGGTTTAGCATTTTTAAATCAATTCAATAGTGGTGAAAGACTGAATACTTTCCAAGATCAAGAAGAAGACAAGAAGGTCTTCTCTCATTACTTAAACATTGGATTGGAGGTTGTATCTAATCAAAAAGGCAACAAAAAGACATATAAGGCTTACAAATTGCAAAGGAAGAAGTAAAACTGTATCTATATCCAGACAACATAATCATCTATATGGAAAATTCCAAAGTCTAAAAAAACAGCTAGTAGGACTAATAAGTGAGTTTATCCAAGTTGCAGGATAAAAGGTCAATATACAAAAATCAATTGTATTTCTATATACTCAAAAAAGACCATCAGAAATTGAAATTAAAAATACAATTTGGAATAGTATCAAAAATATGAAATATTTAGGTGTAAATTTGACAAAAGATGTCCCTAAGAGAAATTAAAGAAAACTTAAATGAGAGATGTACCATGTTCATGGATCAAAAGATACAATACTGTTAAGATGTCAGTTCTCCCAAATTTATTACAGATTCAATTCAATTCCAATAAAAATTCCAGAAGAATTTTTTATAGTAATTGACAATTTGATTCTAAATTTTACATAGAAATGTAAAGAAACTAGAACAGCCAATAAAATTTTAAAAAGAATAACAAAGTTAGAAGATTTACACTATCTGATTTCAAGGCTTATTATTTGGCTTATTATCAAGACAAATTATATTGGTGTAAACATAGACATGCAGAGTAACAGAATAGAGAGCCCAGTAATAAACCTATGTTGTCAACTGATTTTCAACAAAGGTACCATGGCAACTCAATGGGAAAAGGACAACCTTTTTAACACATGGTGCTGGAACACTGGATAGCCATATGTCAAAAAAAAAAAAAAAAAAAGTGTGAACCTCAACCCTTACCTCATACGCAAACATTAACTTGAAATCAATCACAGACCTAAATAAAAGAGCTAAAACTATAAAACTTCTAGATGGAAAACAGGAGACATCTTAATGACTTTGGGTTTGGCAAAGATTTCTTAATTAGGACATAAAAAGAACTTAGTACAAAAGAAAAATACGTAATAAACCGAGCATCTGAATTTAAGACTTTAGCTCTCCAAAAGACACTATTACTAAAGTAAAAAGCAAGTCATAGACTAGGAGAAGATATTTACAAAACATATAAGTAACAAAGGACTTGTGTCTAAAATACAAAAGGAACTTTAAACTCAATAATAAGACAAACACGGGCAATAGAACTGAACATACACTTCACAAAAGAAGATATGTGAATGGAAAACGAACACATTAAAAGATGCCCAGCATTATTAACCATTAGGGAACTGTAAATTAAATCACAAGATATTCCTACACATCCACTATAACGGCTAAAATGAAAAAGAATGATGACAGGCAAAGGCTGGCCAAGAGGTGGAGCAACTGAAACTCTTGCACACTGCTGGTGGGAATGTAAAATTGAACACCCACTCTGGAAAAGAGTTTGGCAGCTTCTTAAATAGTTAAATATACACCCATCACACATCCCAGTCATTCTACTACAAGGAATTTACCCAAGAGAAATGAAGGCATATGTCCACACAAAGACTTGCAATGAATTTTCACAGCAGGCTTATTTATGATGGCCAGAAACTGGAAACACATCAAATGTCCATCAACTGGTAAATGAATTTAAAAAAATGTGTTTTACCTATACAACAGACTATCACTTAGCACTAAAAAGGGAAAACTATTGAAACTTGAATAAACATGGATAAATCTCAAAACAGAGTGTGCACTGTATGCTTCCATGTACGTAATATGTTAGATTATGTAAACTAATCTACACTAATAAAAAGCAGATCAGTGGTTGCCAGGAGATAGGTGTAGGGTTGAGAATGATAGATTATAAAGGGGCATAAGGAAACCTCTGGGGGTGATAGACCTGTTTAATGACTTGATTCTGATGTTGGTTTCACAGATGTATACCTATGTTAAAATGCACTTAACTGTACACTTTAAATATGTGCAGTTTATTTTATGTCATTTGTATATCAATAACAAAACTTAAAAAGGAGAGATTGAAGATAAAAAAGTATCACTAAACATAAAAGACAAAAGAAAAAAGAGAAAAGAACTTAAAACATGAAGAACAAATGAAATATTAAAAATTAGTCAATAATCCAAAAGAATTCAAGATTTGAGAGAGAAAAAAAACATAGACCAGGGAGGACAAATAAAAAACAAATAGTAAGATGGCAGCTTTAAGCTTCAAAACGGCAGTAATTTTCTTAAATAAAAATGGAATAAATGTTTCAAATGAAATCAAATACTGTCAGGCTAGATTTTTAAAACTGCACAGTAATAGGAGGCATATCTAACATATAAGGAAACAGAAAGTGTAACAGGATGGAAAAAATGTATACCTTGCAAACGCAAACCAACAGAAAGACAGTATAACTATATTAATATAAGACAAAGAAAAACTGAAAGCAAGGAAGCATTACTAGAGATAAATCCAAATACTTCATATGATAAAAGGTTTAATTTATCAAAAAGATGTACATATTCAAAATTCAAAGGTACCAATAGCTTAAAGCAAAATCTGACAGAGCTATAAGTAAAAACTGAGAAATCTACAATCTCAATAAAAGATTTTAACACATCTCTCACTGTAATTGGTTAAAGAAGCAGACTAAAAACTACTACTAATAATAATCAAATGATTTAAAAACATAATTAACAAACTTTAATTGACATATATAGAATACTTTACCCACAGCTACACAATTCTTTTAAGAGTATATTGAATATTTAAAATAATTGACCAAAGAGTAGTCCACAAATCAAGTCTCAACATATTTCAAAGGACTGAAATCAGAGTGTGCTCTCTGACCACAAAACAATTAAGCTGGAAATTAATAATAAAGAGATAACTAGAACATTCTCATGTGTTTGTAAATTAAGAAATATACTCCTCAAGAGTCTATGGGTCAACAAAGTAATCACAATGAGAATTAGAAATATTTTTAACTGAATGGTACATAAAACACAAAATATTAAAACTTGTGACTTTATAGCTAAAGCTATTCCTAGAGGGACATCTATAGCCTTTAATGCATATATTACAAGAAAGACTGCAAATCAGTATAGTAACTCTGCATCTTTAGAGGTTAGATAAGAAGTGCAAATTAAAGTCAAAGAAAGTAAAATGAAGCAAATAATACAAGCAGAAATTAGTAATATAGAAACAAGCATACAATGTAGAAACTGGAAAAAAGCAAAAAATGGTTTTTTAAAAAACTAATAAGTTAAATCAAAAAGACTAATGACAGATAATGAAAGATGAGAAAGAACAAAAACACACAAACATCTAATATCAGGAAGGAAAAGAAGGAAATCATTACAGACCTCATAGACGTGTGCTGTCTAATATGGCGGCCACTTATCACATGAAACTATTTAAAATAAAATTGAAATTATTTACAATGCAATAAAATTAAAAATCTAGTTCCTTAGTCACACTAGCCAAATTTCAAGTGTTTAATAGTCACATCCCATATTGGATAGCACAGATATATAACATTTTCATAATAAGCAGAAAGTTCAATTAGCACTATTATAAACATTAAATGAAAATAGAAAGATATTATGAACAACTGTATAGTGATGAATTTAATAATTTAAACAAATCAACAAACTCCTGAGAAAAACACAACTTACTTAACCCGACACAGAAAGAAATATAAAACCTGAAGGATCATATAAGTCTAAAAGAAATTAGATCCCAATTAAAAATCATCCCTCCAAGAAAACAGATGGCTTTACCAATGATTTCTTCTAAATATTTATGGAAGAAACAATTCCAATCTTATGCAACTCTTCCAGGAAACAAAGATAAAGAACAAACAAAGGATGGTCTTTTAAACAATGGTGCTGAAGCAATTAGATTACACACAGGCAAAAAATAAATAAATAAAAACCCCTGGCATAAACCTCACACTTAATATAAAAATTAACTAAAAGTGGATGATACATTTAATGTAAACTACAACACTATAAAACCTTTAGAAGAAAACACAGGAGAAACTCTTTGAGACCTATGGCATGGTAAAAAGTTTTCAGGCATGACCCCAAAGAACAATACATAAAAGAAAAAAAATAATAAACTGCACTTTATAAAAATTAAAAACTTTTTCTCTGCCAAAGATCCTTTTAAGAAGATGAAAGAACAACTTAGAGACTGAGAGAAAATATTTCCAAACCAACTATCTGAAAAAGGACGTACATTAGAAATATATAAATAACTCTCAAACATCAATAGCAAAAAAGCAAATAATCCAATTACAAAAGAGGACATTAATATTGTTAAAATGTCCATACTACCCAAAGCAATCTACAGATTCAATTCAATCTCTATTAAAATTCCAACAGCATTTTTCACAGAAATAGAACAAACAATTCTAAAATTTGTATTGAACCACAAAAGAACCCAAAAAGCCAAAGCAAACTTGGGAAAGAACAACAAAGCTGGAGGCATCATGCTCCCTGGTTCCAAACTATATTACAAAGCTATAATCATCAAAACAGTACGGTACTGGCATAAAAACAGACACATAGATTAATGGAACAGAATAGAGAGCCCAAAAATAAACCCACACACATATAGTCAATGAATTTATGATCAAGAAGCCAAGGATATACAATGGGGAAAGGACAGTCTCTTCAATAAATAGTGTTGGGAAAACTAGACAGTAACACGCCAAAGAATGAAACTAGACCTCTATATTACACCATACACAAAAGCCAACTCAAAATGGACTAAAGACTTGAACATAAGACCTGAAACCATAAAACTCCTAGAAGTAAACATAGACGGTAATCTCCTTGACATTGTTCTTGGTGATGATTTTTTGGATTTGACACCAAAAGCAAAGGAAACAAAAGCAAAAATAAACAAGTGGGACTACATGAAACTAAAAAACTTCTGCACAGCAAAGGAAATCATTAATAAAATGTAAAGGCAACCTACTGAATGGAAGAAAATATTTGCAAATCGTATATTTGATAAGGGGTTAATATCCAAAAATATACAAGGTACAGCTCAACAGCAAAAACCCCCAAATAATCCATTAAGAACGGGCAAAAGTCCTAAAGAGACAGTTTTCCAAAGAAGATATACAGATGGCCACAGGTACATGAAAAGGTGCTCAATATCACTAATCATCAGGAAAATGCAAATCAAAACCACAATGAGATCTCACTTCACACCTGTTAGAATGGCTATTATCCAAAAGACAAAAAGTCACAAGTGTTGGCAAGTATGTGGAGAAAAGGGAACCCTTGCACACTGTTGGTGAGAAGGTAAATTGGTACAGCCACTATGGAAAACAGTATGGAGGTTCCTCAACAAATTAAAATAAAACAATATGATCCAGCAATTCCACTTCTGGGTATTTATTTGAAGAAAATGAAAACACTAATTCATAAAGACATAGGCACCCTCATGCTCATTGCTGCATTATTTACAATACCCAAGCTATGGAAATAACCTAAGTGTCCATCGATGGATGAATGGATAAAGAAAATTAATACACACACACACAAGGGAATATTATTCATCCATAAAAAAAGAAGGAAATCTTGCCATTGGTGATACCATGGATGGACCTTGAGGGCATTATGCTAAGTGAAATAAGTCAGACAGAGAAAGACAAATACTGTATGATTTCACTTACAATCTGATTTTTTTTAGTGGAATTTAAGAAAATGAAAACAAAAACAGACATAAAAAGAACAGATTGGTGTCTACCAGAGGTGGGGTGAGGGTGGTGGGTGGCCGAAATGGGTGGAGGGGGTGAAATGGTACAAACTTACAGTTATAAAATAAATAAGTCATGGGGATGTAATATACAGCATGCTGTATTATTAACTAATTATAGTTAATAATAACTGTATTGCATATTGGAAAGTTTCCAGGACAGTAAATCTTAAAAGTTCTCATCACACACAAAAAATTTGTAACCGTATGATGACAAGTGTTAACTAGCCTTATTGTAGTGATCTTTTCATAGTATATACAAATATCGAATCATTATGTTGTACATCGGAAACTAATACAATGTTATATGTCAATTATACCTCATTAAAAAGAAAGAAAAATGAAAGGCATAAAAAAGAAGTCACTCTCAAGAGATCACATAGTGAATGATTCCACTTATACAACATTCTCAAAATGACAAAACTGTAGAGATAAAATAGATTAGCGGTTGTCAGAGGTTAAGAATAGTGGGAAGGGGATGAGTGTGAATATAAAGAAGCATGACTGGTATATTTATGTTCTGTATTTCAAACAGTTCTGTATCTTGATTGTAGTGGTTGTTACATAAATCTACACATAATAAAATGGCATACAATTATACACAGCCATTGTACTAACGTCAATTTCTTGGTTTTGAAATTGTATTGCAGTTACATAAGATATAATCATTAGGGAAAACTGGGTGAAAGGTACATAAGAACTCTCTGTACTGTCTGTCTTTGCAACTTCCCATGAATCTAAAATTATTTCAAAATAAAAAGCTAAAAAAAGAAGAAACAATTCATATTTTATAAGTCCAGCACATGACTGACACTCAACCTGACAAAGACATTATAAGAAAAGAAAATCACAGACCAATCTCTCTCATAAACATAAAAGCAAAATCCTAAACAAAACATTACCAAATCAAATCAAATAAAACGTATTTATTCTAGGAAAGCAAAGAGGTTTAACATTAGAAAAACAATCAATGTACTTCACCTCATTAACAAAATAAAGGTAATAAAGCATGCAATCATCTTGATGCAGAAAAAAGTATCTGATAACATTTGACAACATTCATTTTTAATAAACAAGAGTTCTTAGCAAATCTAGGAAGAGAACTTGATTTCTTTTTTTTTTTGTGAGGAAGATCAGCCCTGAGCTAACATCCGTGCCAATTCTCCTCTTTTTGCTGAGGAAGACTGGCCCTGGGCTAACATCCGTGCCCATCTTCCTCTACTTTTTTATATGGGACGTGGCCACAGCATGGCCTGACAAGCGGTGCATCAGCGCACGCCGGGGGTCCAAACCCAGTCCACCAGCAGCAGAGCGTGCGCACTTAACCGCTATGCCATGGGGCCGGCCCCTTAATTTGATTTTTAAAAAACCTAGAGTGATGTCAATGAAAACAGCAGAGTAAGGAACTCCAAATTCCACCTCTCCATAAAAGCAACAAAAAAATGGACAAAATCTATCAGAATTAACTTTTTCTGAATTCTAGAAATTAACCAAAAGCTTACAGCACCATGGATAATGTGTATTCAAGAAAAACAGCTGATTCTTGATAAGAACAGCAAACTTGGTGGTACTTTAACTTACCCAGTCCTATTCCCTGTTCCACAGCTCAGCACTGCCTGTGAAAATAACAGCTATATTCTTGATACTGGAGGCAGCAGAATGAACTAATTTGCAAAGAATTGTAATTATTTGTTCTGACCTGCCTGGTGGCTCTCTTGAATACAGGTTCAAAAGGTTTGTCTTTATTCTCCCTAACTCAAAATTGGCCTAATGCTAAAGTAAAAGCTGCTTCCCTGAGGGCATCTGTTGAAAACTTTTACAGACTAACACAGTAGCTCCCCCTTATCTGAGGAGGATACATTCCAAGACCCCCAGTGGATGCTTGAAACCACGGATAGTACCAAAGCCTACATATACTATGTTTTTTCCTGTACATACCCACCTATGATAAAGTTTAACTTATAAATTAGGCACAGTAAGAGATTAACAACAATAACTTCTCTTTGGCATATCCTAACTGCCAGCATCACTACTCTTGCGCTTTGGGGCCATTATTAAGTCAATGAGGGTTACTTGAACACAAGGACTGTGATGCTGCAACAGTTGATCTGATAACTGAGGCAGCTACTAAGTGACTAATGGGCAGGTAGCATATACAGTATGAATATGCTGGACAAAGAGATGATTCATGGCCCGGGCAGGATGAAGCTGGACTGCAAGATTTTACTAAGTTACTCAGAATGGCGTACAATTTAAAACATGAATTGTTCACTTCTGGAATTTTCCATTTAATATTTTCAGACTGTGGTTGACCACGGGTAACTGAAACTGGGGATAACGAAACCGCAGATAAGGGAGGACTACTGTATCTTAGCCGCTGCTGCCTGAAGTGACAGAAAACAGTTGGGCAAACAATAGATTAACCAAAAAGCTTGGGAAGAAAGGCTGACAAGAGAGATACTCTCACATTTCTGGATGCAGGCCCTGTACATGCTTAGGGCTGTGAGTATGCTCAAAAAAGACCTGAGAAGGACCTAAGTTCTCACCTGCTGCTAATTTTGAGGCTCTCTGAAAGCAGAAAGTAAAGGCTAAGGCAGAGTTGTAAACTGCTTGTCCGAGTGTGGAAGGCAAGCCTCAACACATACACAGAGTCCATGGCAAAGACTAAAAGAATTTTTGGCTCCAAGCATTAAAGGAAATCTCTGTCTAATTACTAGCTGATCACTAAGCTAATGGAACAGGGACTTCAGCGGCCATACATGACAAGAAAACACAAAGTTTATAGAATTAGTTCAGAAAAGTCACTAACCACCAAAGAAAAACTACAACAAAAACTACAGTAAGTCCAACATAACAACAAATCCTGGAAAGGGAAAAGAATCTGATTTCCAGAGTTGCCAATTTATTATATTCACAATATCCAGTCTTCAACAACAACAATAATTACAAGGCCTGCAAAGAAACAATATGGTATGGCCCATACAAAGGAAAAAAGAAATAGAAACTGCCTGAGGAAGACGAGACAATGGACTTTCTAGACAAAAGCTTTAAATCAGCTATTTTAAATATGTCAACAAGGTAAAGGAAACCATGTCTAAAGAACTAAAGGAAAGTATGAGAACAATGTGTCACCTAATTGAGAACATCAATAAATAGATTAAAATTATTAAAAGGAATAAAAGAGAAATTATGAGGTTGAAAAGTGTAATAACAAATGAAAAATTCACTAGAGGGGCTCAACAGCAGATTTAAAGAGGCAAAAGAATCAGCAAACTTAAAGATAGATCTATTGAGATTATCTGGTCTGAGGAACAGAAAGAAAAGAGAATAAAGAAAAATAAACAAAGCCTCAGAGGCCTCTGGGATACATCAAGCATATCAACATCTGCATAACGAAAGTGATAAGAAGGGAGAAAAGAGAAGAAGGATGGAGGATGGAAGGAGAGAGAGAGAATATTTGAAGAACGAAGGTCAAATATTTCTGAAATTTGAAGCTCAATGAACTCCAAAAGGATAAACTCACAGAGCTCCACATCTATGTACATCATAATCAAACTGTTAAAAGCTAAAGACAAAGAGAGAATCTTGAAAACAGGAAAGGAGAAGCAACTCCTTATTTACAAGGGATCCTCAATCAGATTAACATCTGATTTCTAATTAGAAACAATGGAGGCCAGAAGGTAGTGGGATGATGTATTCAAAGTACTGAAAGAAAAGATAGTAAACCAAAAATTATTTATTTGGCAAAACTATCCTTCAAAAATGAAGGAGAAATCAAGACATTCCCAGATAAACAAAAAGTGAAAGAATTCATTGCTAACAGACTGGGCCTACAAGTGCTAAAGGGAGTCCTTTAGAATGAAATGAAGGGACACTAGACAGTAACCCAATATGAAGAAATAAACACCAGGAAAGGTAAGTATCTAGGTAAATATAAAAGACAACACAAATGTATTTTTCATTTGTAATTCCTTTTCTTTTTTTTAATCTCATCAAAAGACAATTGCATAAAGCAATAATGATAAATCTAGGTTGACAGGCATACAATATATAAAGCTTTAATCTGTGACAATAACAGATTACACGGGGGAAGTTTTGTACATTATTGAGACTAAATTGGCATTAATCCTAACTAGACTGTTATTAATTAAGATGTTAATTTTAATCCCTAGAGAAACACAAAATGTATGTCTGCAGAAAGACTTGTATGTGAATATTCATAGCATCTTTATTTATGACAGCCCAAAAGTAGAATCCAACCAAATGTCCATTAGCTGATGAATGGATAAACAGTATGAGATACATCCATACAATGAAATATTATTCAGCCATGGGAGGAAATGAAGTACTGTTAAATACTACAAAATGGATGAACCTTGAAAATGTTATGCCAAGTCAAACACAAAGGCCACATACTGTATGATTCAAATAACATGAAATGTCTAGAATAGGAAATGCACAGAGATAGAAAGTAGATTCATGGTTGCCAGGCAAGGGGAGAGTAGAGAATTGGAATAACTGCTAACAAGGAGGGTTATTTATTTATTTTTTTGGTGTGATGAAAATATTCTCAAATTAGATAGTGATGATGGTTGCACAATATAGTAAATAGGCTAAAACCACTGAAGGTGCATTTTTAACAGTAAATTGTATGTTATGTGAAGTATATCTCAATAAAAATGCTATAAAAAGGCTACAGCATACATCATATTTAATAGTGAAACGACAAAAATTTAATAAATAATGTTAATGATGAAATAAAAAATTCCAAAGGTGAAAGCTATTTTTAAAAAAATTTTTTTTGTGTGTGTGAGGAAGATCAGCCCTGAGCTAACATCCATGCCACTCCTCCTCTTTTTGCTGAGGAAGACTGGCCCTGGGCTAACATCTGTGCCCATCTTCCTCTACTTTATATGAGACGCCACCACAGCACGGCCTGACAAGGAGTGCATCGGTGCGCACCCGGGATCTGAACCCAGGCCACCAGCAGCGGAGTGCGTGCACTTAACCGCTATGCCACAGGGCCGGCCCCGAAAGCTCTTTTTGAGATTGGAAATCAAACAAGGATACTTACTATCATCACTTCTAGTCTCCATGTATTGGAGATTCTCATTAGCACAGAAGAAAAAAATGTATAATATTGGGAGAAATTATTAGAATTAAAAAATAAATTTAGCAAGGTTGCTGGGTACAAGATTATTATACAAAAATCAATTGTATTCCTATATATCAAATATAATTAGGAAGTGAAATTTAAGAAACAATATCATATACAATGTCATCTAAAATCACTAAATACCCAGAAAATAGCCAGTCCAAGAAAAAAATGTGCAATATGCACACACAAAAAGCTGCAACACATTATTTTAAAAAATATTTGAATGAATGGATTTATTCATGGGTTGTAGAGTCAATGCTGTCTGAATGCCAATTCTTCCAAAATTGATCTATATATTCAATGTAATCCCAATTGAACATCTCAGCTGAATAATTTGTGGAAAATGACAAGTTACCTTTTTTTTTTTTTTTGGTGAGGAAGATTGGCCATGAGCTAACATCTGTTGCCAATCTTCCTCTTTTTGCTGAGGAAGACTGGCCCTGAGCTAACATCCATGCCCATCCTCTATTTTGTATGTGGGACGCTGCCACTGCATGGCTTGATGAGCGGTGCGTGGGTCCACACCTGGGATCCGCACCCCATGAATCCTGTGCCATGGAAGCGGAATGCATGAACTTAACCACTATGCCACCAGGCCAGCCCTGAAAAGTTACTTTTAAATTAAATTTATATGAACATGTAAAGTGGCAATCTTCTAGAAGGAAAACAAATCTGGAAAATTACTGTACCAGATACCTATTATGAAGCTACAATAATTAAGACCATGTGGTATCAGCACAATGATGGACAAGTAGATTAATGGAACAAAGTAGAAAGTCTGGAAACAGACCCACAGAGTTATGGACACTTGCTTTATGATACAGGTGGCATTTGTAGAACTGTAGGAAGCAGTCTTTTCATTAATTGGGATGGGGACAATTGGGTTGGAAAACTTTTGGGAAAAAAAAAATTAAACTTGATCATTACTTCACACCAAACACAAAAATCAATTCCCGGGGATTACTGATCTAAAGGTAAAAAGTAGAATATTAAAGCTTCTAGAAAGATTTGGAAATATCTTTATGACTTTGAGGTAGGAAAATATTTCTTAAACACAAACAAAAAACACCAAATAAGAGAAAGGAAAAGATTGATGATTAATATTAGTAACTCTGGGCATCAAAAGACACCATTAAGCAAGTGAAAAGGCAAGCCAGATTGGGAGAAAATATGTGCACAAGACTAATTTCTGAAATATATAAAGAACTCTTTACAAATCAGTATGAAAAAACATAGGCAACCCAATAAAAAAAAACTTGAAAAGGCACTTCACATAGGAGGATATCAGTGTGCAAACATAGGAAAAAGTGTCCAATCTTATTCATCAAAGAATATGCAAATTAAATCATACATAGATATCACTACACATCTACCAGAATGGTTAAAATATAAAAGACTTGACCAAGTGTTGGCAAAGATATAGAGTAATCGGAATTTTCATATCCTGCTACTGAAGTATAAATTGATACAAACATTTAAAAAAAACAAAACTGTTTAGAAGTATTTACTGAAGTTGACTCTGCAACTTAACTCCAAAAAAAGAAATTTACACATAAGTGTACTAAAAGTACAATAATGTTCACAGGAAAATTATTCATTATAGCTGAAAACTGGAAACAACCCAAATCTCCAACAAAAATAAATTAAGCTATATTTCTAAATGGACTATTCTACAGCAATGAAAATGAACAAACTACTGCTACATACAATAATGGATAAATCTCACAAATGTAATGTTGACTAGAGGAAAGCAGATGCAAAAGAGTACACATGGGATGTGTTATGGACTGACTGACTGTGTCCCCCTAAATCCATATGTTGAAATCCTAACCCCCAATGTGATGATATTAGGAAGTGGGGGCCTTTGGGAGATGATTAGATCACAAGGGTGGAGCCCTCATAAATGGGATTAGCGCCCTTTTAAAAGAGACCCAAGAGAGCTCTCTCACCTCTTCCACCATGTGAGGACACAGCAAGAAGACTGCTGTCTATGAATTAGGAAGAGGGCCCTCATCAGACACCGCATCTGCCGGCGCCTTGATCTTGGACTTCCCAGTCATCAGAACTGTGAGAGATAAATGTTTGTTGTTTAAGCCACTCAGTATATTACATTTTTGTTAGAGCAGCCTGAATGCACAAAGACAGGATGATTCCACTTATAAACCTCAAACAGCACGTAAAACTAATCTGTGGTATTACAAGTCAGGATAATCATTATCTTTGTGGAAGAAAAGAAAGGCAATAACCAGGAGGCAGCATGAATGAGGCTTCTGGACATTAGCAATGTTCTATTTCTTGATCTTGGCAATGGTTAACTTGCTTCACCTTATGATAGTTCACTGAGCTGTATATTTTATGTACTTTTTTGTACGTATTTTACTCAATTAGACAAATTTTAAAAAGTTTATTTACCTGTTTTTTCTGTGATCTGTTCCTGTTTTCCAGCCAATCATCCATTTGTTCCTCAATTTCTTCTATAGAAGTTCCATGATCATAAGACTGAATATAGGCACTTTCTAAAGGCGTATATACAGGAAACTCAGGTTTTGGTTTTTTTACTTTAACTTTCTTCTGCTCTAAAAAATATTTAAAAGAACCAATTAACATAAGAATAAAAAGAATTTCTAACATTTTATTCATAGACCACATCTTGAAAGAAAACATCAATATTGTTCTTTCATCAAAATAGAATTGCTTTGCTAAAAATAGCCATAAGTTTTATTGTCCATTATCCACTGCATTGTTTTTAAATAGAACTCATGACGAGATGATGATTATGACATAACCACCATTTCAAATTGTATACATCTTTAGTTTTCAAAGTACTTTTTATGAAACATTTCATTCTGGCACAATGGAAAGAGCCTGGTCATCAGTGTTTTAATTGTAATTTTACGATCTAATAGTTAAAATAATATTGGGCGAGTAACTTACCTCTGAGAACAAGTGTCCATTTTCTTATCTGTAAAAGACAGCTAAATCTAACCTCATAAAGTTGATGTGAGGAAAATTATATATCCCCTAACATACTACTTGGCACAAAATTGGCTCTTAGTAAATGGTATACATTCATCTTTTCAATATTTTACAAAGGCAAAATCTAATCTGACAGCGTCAGGGGTTGTTATCAATAGATGACTATCAATTGGCCTCTTCATTAAATCCCATTTTGATTAGAGAGTTAACATTGAGAAGCAACTCCATTCTTAATTACTATTATCAACCCCCCATCTCAGCCTTATAACTATATCTTCACCATCCTGTATGTGTGTTTGTTTGCATATACTATAATGCCAGTGTAATAAAATTAATATGATATTGGCATAAAAATAGACAAATTGCTAGAAGAGAATAGAGAATCCATAAATATTTTAATTCAGTGGGAAAAGGATTTAATAAATGATGCTGGCACAATTGACTATCCATTTGAAAGAAAACTGGACACTATCTTATACCATTTACAAAAATAAATCCTAGTTGTATAAGAGATTTGACTTTAAAAAGCAAAACAATAAAAATCTTGCAAACAGAAATATAAAAAAATACCTGTACTATTTAAAGGAAGAGGAAATCTTAACTAAGACTGAAAACCTAGATGCTATAAAAAAGATAAAAGATAGAATAAACAAATCAAGAGAGAAATAATAGATTTGGAAAGAACATCTATAATTCAGAGTACAAACAGAAAATTGATATATAGAATATATAAAGAGATCTTATAAACTGATAAGGAGATAAGCAGCCCAATAGAAAAAATGGCCAAAAATAATGTACATTAAGAATACAGTGCTGTGGGAACAGTTCTAGTTAAAAAGGATACTACCTTAACTAGAAATTACATGGTATCTATATTTACCTTATATATTACTATATATATATATACTATATTACTATATTTTACCCTATATTGTTCAATACCTTTATACTTCCAGGCTTTTGAGATGATGACTTGAAAAAGAACCAACCTGATACCATAATGGAAATTAGTAACTTAAATGACATATGAGTCTAATATAAAATTGTCAAAAATTAATCACCATGAGCCCAAATAGGAGGCCAAGTATTTGTTTTTCAAAACTACTTTTCAGAGAAGAGGAAGAAGCCATATAACTGACATTACTCAGCTTCTCTCAATTTCTTTGTTTTGGACAACAAAGTACTGCTAAGGGAAAACACACATAAGCTGGAAACCATCTCATCAGTATTAATTTTGGCCATTTATGGAAAATCAGTTATAAAAAATAAGCAAATAAATCTGGTTATTTGTATTTATTTCTGGGGTGTTTCATCACAATCGCAAGTGTTTCACGTCTTTTTAAATAAGCATTTAAAAAATCACTTAAAAAAAGTAATATAAAACTTCCACTTCTAGAAAAATGGAGTAGAAGTACTTTTCCATAGTCCTCCCACTAAGAAAAACTAAAAATCCTAAATGTTACATACAAAAAAAATACAAGAATAATCTGAATGTTGGAGAGAAGACAGACGAGCTAGGTATGGCAGGACCCAATGAACAACCAACGTGGTGACTTCCCTGGGTCTTCTTTTGGCCTCGTATATCCCAAACTCAGAGCTGGAGAAGCTGGCAACCCAGAAACACTAACTGGCACAGACCAAAAAAACAAAAACAAAAACAAAAATCTCTAGCCAAAGGACCAGAAAAGTGGCAGCAAAGCAAGACAAAAATTTTAGATAACAACCAATCTACCTCAGGCAATCGAGACAGAAAAAACTGCGGCCCTACTCCTCCCCCATGCCAGCAAAGGCTAATGGGAATCCTAGACTTCTGCCATTGAGAAGCTGTAATGAGGAACTCCAGTCTCCCCATGGGTACATAGATAGCCAGACCTTTATCCCCACTGAGAGATAATGAGGATCTTCCTTCCCCTGTGGAGTCAGTAAGAGAGCAAGTGGGTAGCCTGGATTTCCACATCCACACAGGGGTACTCCCCGTCTCTGCCAGGGTGGTTTTGGAGGAAGCCTAGAGGGTAGTCAGGGCTTTCACAACCGCCCAGTGCAAATGAGGCATACCTCTACAATATCAGTAGAGGTCAGGTGGGGAATATAAGCAGGTATTCTTGCCTATCCCACCAAGGTGTTATCAGCGGAGGCCTACTGGCAAGCAGAAACACCCACACCTGCCCAACCCCGGGAGCATCCACAGTCACCTTCTCCCTCAGCTGTAATATAGGTCATGAAGGGAACCTGGACTTCCACCCCTACCTGACTGTAACAAGGCAGCAACAATCCCTTTCCACTGTTAGAGCATTGTCAGAGAATATCAGGTAAAATAGAAGAGTTAAATAAGATCCAGAGTCTTATAATACCCTAAATGTCTGAGTTTTAATTAAAAAATCACTCACCATACCAAGAACCAAGAATATTTCAATTTTAATGAAAAAGATAATCAATAGATGCCAACAACAAGATGAAAGATATATCCAAATTATCTGACTAGGATTTTAAAGTAGGCATATAAAAATGGTTTGACAAGCAATAATAAACATTTTTAAGGCAAATGAAGAAATAAAGAGTCAACAGCAAGGAAACAGAAGATATAAAGAAGAACCAAATGGAAATATCAGAACTGAAAAGTATACTAACTAAAATTAAAAACTTATTGGATGGGGGCTCAAAATGGAGAACACAGAGAAAAGAATCACTGAAGTTAAAAATAGAATAATAGAATTTGCCCAATCTGAAAAACAGAGAAAATAGACTGAAAAAAAAAAAAAAGATGATCAGAGTCTTGGGGACTTTTGGGACTATAAGAAAAGATTTAACATTCATGTCACAAAATTCCTGAAAGAGAAAAAGAGGGTAGGGCTGAAAGAGTATTCAAAGAAATAATGCCTGAAAGCTTGCAAAGTTGGCAAAAGACATAAACCTACAGATTCAAGAAGCTGAGTGAACTCCTAACAAGATAAATCCAAAGAAATCCATGCCAAGGTTGTCCGAGTCAAAATTTTGAAAAATAAGGGAAAAGAAAAATATCGTAAGAGTAGCAAGAGAAAAATGAGACCTTACCTGTAGTGGAAAAAGAAGTCAAATTACAGTAGATTTTACATGAAAAAACATGTAGACCAGAAGAAAGTGGCACAACATTTTTCAAGTGCTGAAAGAAAAGAACTGTCAACTCAAAATTCCATATCCAGTGAAAATACCCCCCAGGAATAAAAGGGGAACCAAGATATCTGCAGATGAAGAAAAACTAAGAGAATTTGTTACCAGCTGACCTATCTGATAATAATGGCTAAAGGAAGTTCTCTAAACAGAAAGGAAATCATAAAAGAAAAAAAATCTTAAAACAATAGGAAGGAAGAAAGAACAAGAGAAGAAGTAAAAATATGGGTAAATACAATATTTTCCTCCTCCTCTTGAGTTTTCTAAGTTATGTTTGACAACTGAATCGAAATTATGATATTCAGTATATGTAGAGAAACTATTAAGACAATTATATGTGGGAGAGGTAAATAGATGTAAAAGGAGGTAATGTTTGTATAGGTCACTTTAGATGGTAAGTTGTTGACACCAATAGATTGTGGTAAGTTATGTAGAGCCCCACGAAAAAAGCTATACAAAGTGACACACTAAAAAAAACACAATTACAAATCCAATTGGAATTCTAAAAAAATATTCAAGTAATCCACAGGAAAGCAGGAAGAAGAAAACAGAGAAATAAAAAACAGAGAGAACAAATAGCAAACACAAAATAAAATGGCAAACTTAAGCCCTAACATCAATAATTACATTAAATGAAAATGGTCTAAATACACCAATTAAAAGGTAGAGATTGGTACAGTGGATGAAAAGTCATGACCTACGTATATGCTATCTATAAGAAACTCATTTCAATTATAACAATATGGTGTTTGAAAGTAAAAAGATTGAGAAAGATATACCAAACAAACATTAATCAAAAGAAAGCAGGAGTAGCTATCTTAATATCAGATAAAGTAGACTTCAGAGCAAAGAAAATTACCAGGGACAGAGAGAGACACGATATTATGATAAAAAAGGTCAATCTACCAAGAGGACATAGCAATCCTAAATGGGAAGTATGCATGAAACAACAGAGCTGCAAAATACATGAGGCAAAAAATGATGGAACTAAAAGGAGAAATAAACAAATTCACAATTACTGTCAAAGACTTCAACATCTCTCTTTTAACAATTGATAGGATAACTAAACAGAAAATCAGCAAGGATATAGAAGAACTCAACAATACTATCAACCAACTGGATCTAATTTATATTTACAGAGCACTCCATTCAAGAACAACAGAACACACACTCTTTTCAAATGCCCATGGAACATACACTAAGATAGACCATATCTTGGATCATAAAACACACCTCAACAAACATAAATGAATTGAAATCATACAGAGTAGGCTTTCTGATGAAAATGGAATCAAACTAGAAATCAATAACAGAAAGATAAAAGAAAAATCCTCAAACACTTGCAAAGTAAACAACATAACTTCTAAATAATCCATGTATCAAAGAAAAATTCTGAAGGAAAAAAATGAACTGAATCTAATGAAAATACAATATATCAAAATATGTGGGACATGCTAAAACAGTGCTAAGAGTAAAATTTACAGTACCAGAAGCTTACACCAGAAAAGATGAAAAGCTTCAAGTCAATAACCTAAGCTTCTACACCAAGAAACTAAAAACAAAACAAAACAAAAAAAAGAAGCAGAAGGGGGAAAATAATAAAAATAAGAACAGAAATCAATGAAATTGAAAATTAAAGCAATAGAGAAAAGCAATGAAACAAGGAACTGGTTTTTTGAAAAGTTAAATAAAACTGACAAACATCTGGCAAAACTGACAAAAAAGTGAGAAAACAAAAGTTACCAATGTTAGCACTGAAACAGGAGAAATCACTAACAGGACATGCAGACATCAAAAGGATAATAAGAAAACATTAGGAAAAACTCTACACACATAAAAACTTGACAGTTTAGATGAAACTGACCAATTACTTAAAAAATACAAACTACAGCTGGCACTCTGTATCCACAGGTTCTGCATCCTCAGATACAAAGGGGTAACTAAAGGACTTGAGAATCAGAGGATTTTTGGTATCCAAGGAGGGTCCTGGAACCAATCCCCTGTGGATACTGAGGGACGACTGTACCCCAACTCACCCATGAAAATGATATATGAAGTAGATATTTGAATAGCCCCGTAACTATAAAGAAAACTTAATTTTTAATTTAAAAAGTCTCAAAAAAGAAATATCCAGGCTTAGATGGTTTCACTAGAGAATTCTACCAAATATTTAAAGAATTAACACCAATTCTACACAGTCTCTTTCAGAAAAGAAGAGCGAACACTTCCCAATTCATATATAATGCTGGTATTACCTTGATACTGAAATCATACAAAGACAGTACAAAAACAGGGAACTATAGACTCGCATGAAATCTCTCACGAAAATAGATGCAAAACCCCTTAACAAAATACTAGCAAATAGCATTCAGCACTATATAAAAAGAATTATACACCATGACCACATGGTATTTACTGCAGGAATGCAAGTCTGGTTCAAAATTCAAAATTTAATCAATATAATCCAGCATATTACAGGCCAAAGAAGAAATATCACGTGATCATATTAATTGATGCTAAAAAATTTTAACAAAACTCAACACCCAGTCTTGATAAAAAACTCATAAAGCTAGGAATAGATGAAAATTTCCTCCACTTCATATAGAGCATCTACAAAAAATCTACAGCTAACATCATACTTAATGGTAAAACACTAAATGCTTTCCCCCTAAGGTCTGGAACAAAGAAAGGATGCCCTCCTTCCCCACTGTTGTTCAACATAGTTCTAGAAGTTCTGGCTAGCAAATTAAGGCACAAAAAAGAAATAAAATGCAAACGAATTGGAAAGGAAAAACAAAACTATCCCTATTGTCATATGACATGGTTGTCTACATAGAAAATTCAGTGGATCTACATAAAAACTCCTAGAACTAATAAGTAAATCCAACAAGGTTGTGGGATACAAGATCTACATACAAAAATCAACTGAATTTCTTTACTTGCAGTGAACATTGGGAAACTGAAACTAAAAACCTAGTATTTACAATCACTCAAAATAAAAGAAACATTTACATGTAAATCTAACAAGACATATACATGATTTGTATGCTAAAAACTATAAAACACTGTAATCTATGCAGAAATAGAAGTATAATGATGTACACCTGAAATTTATACAATGTTATAAACCAATGTTACCACAATAAAAAAACTATAAAACTCTAAAGAAAGAAATCAATGAAGATATAAATAAATAAAGAGATATACTCAACATAGTAAATATGTCAATTCTCATAAATATGTCAATTCTCCCCAAATTGATACACAAGTTTAACACAATTTCTATCAAAATTCCAGCATGATTTTTTTGCAGATATACACAAGATTACTCTAAAGTTTATATGGAAAGACAAAGGAACTACAATAGCTACAACATTTTGAAAAAGAAGAAGAAAGTGGGAAGAATCACTCTATCCAATTTTAAGACCTACTTTATCTCTGAAATAATAATCAAGACTGTCATATTCGCAGAGGGATAGAAATGTAGACCAACGGAACAGAGGAGAGAACTTAGAACTAGACCCTACACAAGTAAGGCCAATTGATTTTTGACAAAAGTGCAAAAGTAATTCAATAGAAGAAGAATAGTTTTTAAAAAAATAGAGCTGGAAAAATTGGATATCCATAAAAAAATGACCTTTAACCTAAACCTCACACCTTATGGAAAAGTTAACTCAAAATGGATCATAGATTTAAATATAAAACATAAAATTATAAAATTTTTAGGAGAAAATCTTTAGAACCTAGGGTCTGGTGAAGAGTTCTTTGATATAACATGAAAAGCACAATCCATGAAAAACAATAACAATAAACTGGACTTTGCAATAAATAACAATAAAAACTTTTGCTCTGTGACTCTATTATGAGGACGAAAAGACAAGCTACAGATTGGGAGAAAATAGTTGTAAACCATGTATCTGAAAAAGGAATCATACCTGGAACATATATATAAAGAACTTTTAAAATTCAATAGTAAAAAAAAAAAATCCAATTAGAAAATAGGCCAAAGGCATGAAGAAAGATTTTACTGAAGAGGATATACAGATGGCAAATAAGCACATGAAAAGATGCTTCAACATCACTATCCATTAGGGAAATGCAAATTAAGACCATGGTGAGATATTTCTACACACCTATCGGAACACCTAAAATAAAAAACAGTAAGAATGCCAAATTCTGGTGAGGATGCAGAGAGACTAAATCTCTCAGGCATTGCTGCAAGTAATATAGAATGGTACATGCACTCTGGAAAATAATTTGGCAGTTTCTCAAAACTCTAAACATAAACTTATCATATGACCCAGCAATTGTACTTCTGGGCATTTATCCAAGATAAATGAAAACTAGGTTCACACACAAACTTACATACGAATATTCAGAGCAGCCTTATTTGTAACAGTTAAAAACCATAAACAACCAAAATGTCCTACAATAGGTGAATGATTAAACAAACTGTGGTACATCCATACCATGGAATATTATTAATTAACAAAAAGGAATGAGCCATTGATATATGGAACAACTTGGATGGATCTCAAGGGCATTATGATGAGTGAAAAAAGCTAATCTCAAAAGGTCACATACTATATGATTCTCAAAATCACATTCTCTAAATCATACAGTCAAAATGACAAAGTTAGAGCGATGAAAAATAGATTAGTAATTGCCAGATACTAGGGATAACGGAAGGATGGGAGAAGGAGATGGGTGTGACCATGAAGAGGTAGTGGTTGATTCAAGTGGAGGCTACATGAACATACACATGTGATAAAGCGGCAGAAGACTACACAAACACTTCATATCAATACCAATTTCCTGGTTTTGACATTATACCATAGTTATATAAGATACAACCAATGGAAGAAACTGAGAGGAGAGTGCAGGGGACTGCTCTACACTATCGTTGCAACTTCCTATGAATCTATAATTATTTCAAAGTAAAAAGTTAAATAAAAATGCAAAATTCAACAAATGGTGCTGGGAAAACTAGATACCACATGCAAAATAATGAAGTTGAACCCTTACCCAACACCATCTACAAAAATTACCTCAAAATCGATCAAAGACCTAAATGTAAGACTTAAAACTATAAACGTCTTGAAGAAAATACAGGGCAAAAGCTTCATGACATTGGCAATGATTTCTTTGATATGACACCAAAGGCAACAAAAGAAAAAACAGACAAAACTAGACTTCGTGAGAATTAAAACCTTTTGTGCATCAAAAGACAATATCAACAGAGTAAAAACGCAACCCAAAGAATGGGAGAAAATATTTGCAAATCATATATCTGATAAGGGATAATATCCAGAATATATAGAGAACTCCTAAAACTCAATGACAAAAAAACAAACAATCTGATTCAAAATTGGGTACAGGACTTGAAGAGACATTTCTCCAAAGAAACACTCATTAGGATGGCTATAATTAAAAAAAAAAACCCTAAAAAACAAATGAAAACAAAACCCAGAAAATAACAAGTGTTGGCAAGGATATGGAGAAATTGGAACCCTGTGCACTGTTGGTGGGAATGCAGAACAGTACGGCAATATGGAAAACAGTATGGTGGTTCCTCAAAAAATTAAAAATGGAATTACCATATGATCCAGCAATTCCACTTCTGGGTATATACCCAAACAACTGAAACCAGGGACTCAAGAGGTGTTTGTACACCTATGTTCATAGCATGGGAGGAGGTGAGAATGTGGAGTTACTGTTTAATGGGTACAGAGTTTCAGTTTTGCAAGATGAATAGAGCTACGGGAGATGGATGGGGGTGATGCTTGCATAACATTATGAATATATTTAATATCACTAAACTCACACTTAAAAATGGTTAAGATGATAAATCTTATGTGTATTTTGCCACAATAAAAAATATTGGGGGGAAAAGCAATATAGTGGTTTTATTGCAGCAATCATCAAAAAAAATCCTAATATTACATGAATAGGCACTTGTGGCTTGGGATACAGTTTCCAGTGACAGCATCATGCATGGATTCAAAAGGACCCTATCCCATTATATATGGAAATAAAGATGATATAATACTCTGTCACATAAGCTGCGTTGAGCACTCAAAAAGTAGTTTTATTGATGACAAAGATCCTCTTGTCAAAAATGTTGTTGAAGAATTTTAATAAATTGCTTTAAGAAGTACTAAGTAGAAAAGAGCAATGCAGTATTTCTAAACTCATAATTAATTCAACAAGTATTTACTGAGTGCCTACCAGGTACCTGGCATTGTTCTAGGCTCAAGGGTTACAGCTATAAACAAGACACTAGGCTCTGGGGTTACAGCTATAAACAAGACAAACAAAGATATCTGCCTGCATGGAACTTATAAACTGATATATTATTTTATGTAAAGTATAATATTAAATAGGTACTAATTTCCAAATTAATAAGTAAAATTTTAGTTGAAATTTGATGAGATAATCTATAGCTATAAATGTTTATAAATTCAATTGGATAAAAACTTTTTGAATCATTTTAATGGGAAAAGATTGCATTATATTTAAGCATACACAGCATTACAATTTGAAATATTGAGGGAACTGTAAATTTATACTCAAGCTGTATGATTTTAAAATTTCACATTCCTTTACTATTAGAGCAAAGTACCTAGGAAATAACACTATTTTTTTTAGATATTCTTTGCCTACCTTAAACTCTGGGGACTAGGGTTCCTATCAGGTTATAATATATAATGTGGTTCATAAGTTAAGGTACAGAGTTTCTATTTGCTCATGTTTCCAAATGTACTGGAGCTGCCGATTGGTTATAGGCCTTTCCATAAGTTATCTCAAACAGTATATTCTCCCATCCTTGAGCACCATATATTACCACAGGAAAACTGTTCTCACCTAAATTGGGGCCCTCTGCCCTATCTCTTTCGCCCTCTTCCCCACCAACCCCTGAATCAACTTACAAATCAGCACCAGCGTCTCCTTTCCTCACGAACCTGAGTTTTCCAGAAAACCTTAGGGAAGGTGAATGTTTTCGCATCCTGCCACCCTAAAGAGGCATAATCTGTCCCCCATCTTCTCACTGTCCCCTTGGCACCTCTACTTAGGTTCATCACTGGGGCATACAACAGGGACCACAAAACAAGAAGAAAAGCATGATGTTTGGAACTATTATTTCTACAGATAAGTACTTGACAGTAGGGTTTTGATTACTTGATTTTGTGTCTGTTCTTAAATCATATATGGTACAGAGAAAAAGATAAAGGAAATATTAAGCTTTACTTCTATCCTTCCTCCTCCGCCTTTTGTCTATTCAAATTTTAACATTACAACCAATTTCTTTATAAAAGAACTCAAATGTATTTTTTTTTCCATTCATGATATGGGCTGTTTCACTATAGTACTTAGAGTTCACATCTATTGACTTAGAATAAAACTCATGTAATTAGAGAATATATAAAAATATCATTAACACTGAAACAGTCTTACATTTATAAATATTCAGCTTACGTTTTTAAACCTAAATCATAAAATTGACTAAAAATTTATAATAAAAAAATTTTTCCAAATAGATACCATATTTTTGGCATAAAGACTTCCCAGAAGAATGATATTTATTTTTAAGAAATTACCCTTTTCGTATTTCCCCCTCTAAAATACCACTTTAATAAGACCACCACACCCTTCTCAATGTAGTTCTGGGGTAGCCCTCAGAGAATACTGCACAATTTCGGCAGTAAAGCAGATAGACTGGAGGGCAGATTAGCAATTAGGTCATGAAAAACAGGCAGCATAAAACAGCTATTGCTAATCTGCATGAGATGCACTTACTCAATTAAGCTGATGGAAATGTTATTATGAACTCAGTATTCCAATGATGGTCTTTAAAATTAAGAAGGATAGGGGCAAATGAAATGCACACTGGGGGATTTGGGACCTTTATATATTAATTCCAAAGTATACAATGCAGAACACTGTAATGAAGTTAACAAAATTAATTAAAAGATTCTTTGCATGTAGCCATCAGAGACTATATTTAAAAATACATGACAGTTTCTGACATTATTAACAGTAATGGGACTGTTCTTTAACATTCTTAATGTTGATACCATCACCTTTTCCAAATATGACACTGATACCAAAACATGAGCGACAGAGGTCTTATTACTCAGAGCCTAGTATGAGTATTGTTTTTAATGTGCTTTCTGGTAGTTTTTCCATTTTGAGTTTCAAGAAATGATAAGCTATTGATGAATTTTCAAACTTTTTAGAAGACTATTACACATTTTTACTGGTGCACAGAGAGTTTTCAGATATTTACATATTTTAAAATTTGTGTTTTATATAATCTTTTTTATTAAACAATAATAACAAAGTAGGAGAGAATTACTAAATCTGAGAATTGCCATCAAACTCTTAGGCAGAACAAAAATCTTTGAACAATTTTGGAAAAATGGTAGCAAACTTCAAAAGCAGTTTTTGTATTGTGATAAACACTTTATGTTTAACCCTATTTTCAAAGTTGTAGTGTGCATACTTAATCCATTATTATTGGAGAATTCATATATGCCAAAATTGAGGCGGAGTCAAGATGGCGGTGTAAGCAGACTCGGAACTCACCTCCTGCCATGGACACAGCAAATTAACAACTACTCGTGGAAAAATTACCCCTGAGACAGAACTGAAAACTGCATAAGAGGAACTCCTGCAACAACGGACAATCCTAACTGAGGTAGAGGAGGCAGAGACTCCCTTCTGGAGAGGAAAAACGCCACCTTCACAAGCCGCCAGCTTCACGGCCAGCCCGGGAGCAGCGCACAGGTACCAAGCCTCCCTGGAGGAGTGGCGCCCTGAGCCGGGGAGCCCCCGCTGTGGGCATTTTGTGGACCCAGCATAATCGAGACCAGCGGCATAATATCTGACTTTGCCTGCTACTAAAACACTGGGGAGGACCCCCAGAAAACCCGGTTCACAAAGAAACTAAAACTGGCTCTTATAGGGCCTGCGCGCAAACTTACCCGTTTCAGAAAGCATCCTAAAATCACCAGAAAGAAAGGTGCACAGTGCTGTGGTGAAAAGAGACTCACCTAATAGGCCCTGAGTGCATCTCGGTGAGGGGTGAGACCTCTCCAGGGACTGGGACATTGGCGGCGGCCATTGTTGTGGCCCGGTGTGGGCATGCTGACACAGATGCCATTGGAGTTCTCCCTGAGGCCTGCTAGCCCAGGGTCTACCCCACCCGCTAGAGCAGGCAGCCCACCCTAGAGACTGGCCCCACCCAACAACAAGCCCTCAGGCAACTTGTGGGCCTGCATAGACTGGTGACTGAATTCTCTACAGCCTGGCAACTGAGCCGACTTGAGCGGGGCAGGGTGTGCACAAGGAGCAGGTGGAGAGTGTGGGGTGGTGGCGGAGTGTGTGGGGCTCCCGCCGTGGAGAGACTGGGTCCGCTTGGGGAGGTCGGGGCGCTCACACGGGGCAGGACTGTGTTGACTGTGTGTGTGGACCTGTGGGCGGCAGGGTTTGTCAGCTGCAGAAGACTTGTGCTTCTCAAAGACCCACATAGGAGGTTTGCCCCACCTTCCAAAGCCTGAAACGATTGAGTGCTCCTGTGCCTGAGGCCAGTCCCACCCAGCTGCAATCCTCAGAGAGCTGACAAGAGACCTAATAGGCTAGCGGCTTACAGCAATTGTAAGGCCCTGAGCCTAACAACCTGCCATGCTGGGGGCCTACTCACTTAAAAGAAATACTGCAACACAAATGTGCTATTAGAACTTGCAGCCAACTGTGCTGGGGCTCCCCACACCTGATAAAGAGACTGAAGGGCCCACAACAACTACAAGCAGCTGAGCATTACAACAGCTGGCCAGGAGCATAACTCAGCCTCCCTGGGTGCCTACAGGGAGAGCAAACAGGCCACAACAGAAGGACACATGTAGCCCACATAGGGGTCAACCCTGGAACATTGAGAAGTGAGGGAAGCACACTGTAAACCTCCTAAGGCATCACTTACATAAGGTCACCTATCCGAGAGCAGGAGACGTAGCTGACCTACCTAATACGTAGACACAAGCACAGGGAAAGAGGCAAAATGAGGAGGCAAAAGAATACATACCAAGTAAGGGAACAGGACAAAACCCCAGAAAAGGAACTAAGTGAAACAGAAATGAGCAACCTACCTGACAGAGAGTTCAAACTAAGAGTGTTAAGGATGCTCACGGATCTCCGGAGAAGAATAGATGAACTTAGTGAGAATGTCAACAAAGAAATGGAAGATATAAAAAAGAACCAATCAGAAATGAAGAATACAATACTGGAAATGAAAAATTCATTAGAGGGACTCAAAAGCAGAGTAGAGGATACAGAAGAACGGATCTGTGAGCTGGACGAAAGACTAGAAGAAATTACCCAAGGTGAACAGGTAAAAGAGAAAAGAATTAAAAAGAGTGAGGACAGTCAAAGGGACCTCTGGGACAACATCAAGCGCACTAACATCCGTGTTATAGGTGTCCCGGAAGGAGAAGAGCGAGACAAGGGGGCAGAGAATCTATTTCAAGAAATAATAGATGAAAACATCCCTAACCTAAGGAAGGAAACAGACATCCAGGTACAGGAAGCACAGAGAGCCCCAAACAAGATAAACCCAAAGAGGCCCACACCAAGACACATCATAATCAAAATGTCCAGAATTAAAGATAAAGAGAGAATTCTAAAAGCTGCAAGAGAATGTCAAGTTACATACAAAGGAAACCCCGTAAGGCTATCCGCTGACTTCTCAGCAGAAACCTTACAGGCTAGAAGAGAATGGCATGATATATTTAAAGTGCTAAAAGGAAAAAAGTTACAGCCAAGAATACCCAGCAAGGTTATCATTCAAAATGGAAGGAGAGATCAAAATTTTCCCAGATAAGCAAAAATTAAAGGAGTTTGTCACCAAGAAACCAGTGCTACAAGAAATGTTAAAGGGACTGATTTAAGGGGAAAAGAGAAGACCACAAATAGGAAAAATTATCTATTTCCATGATTAGAACGTAATGGATACAAATACACAAAAAAGAGATTAGATATGATATCCAAAACATAAAAGGAGGGAGGAGGGGAGTTAAGAGTACAGCTTTCAGACAGAGGTCAAACTAAAGTGACCATCAATTCTGTATAGAAGAAGAAAGGAACAGAGAAGGACTACTAAAACACTGAGAAAAAAAAAAAAGGTAAAAAATGGCAGTAAGTACATACTTATTAATAGCTACTTTAAACGTCAATGGACTAAATGCTCCAATTAAAAGGCATAGCGTGGCTGACTGGATAAAAAAACAAGACCCATATATATGCTGCATACAAGAGACACACTTCAGACCTAAAGACACTCACAAACTGAAAGTGAAGGGATGGAAAAAGATACTCCACACAAATGGCAATGAAAAGAAAGCTGGGGTAGCAGTACTCATATCAGACAAAATAGACTTTAAAACAAAAACTGTAAAAAGAGACAAAGAAGGGCATTACATAATGATCAAGGGAACAATCCAACAAGAGGATATAACACTTGTAAATATCTACGCACCGAATGTAGGTGCACCTAAATATATAAAGCACTTATTAACAGACATAAAAACAGAAATAGACAGTAACACAATAATAGTAGGGGACTTTAACACTCCACTTACACCAACGGATAGATCATCCAAACAGAAGATCAATAAGGAAACATTGGCCTTAAACGACACACTAGAACAGATGGACCTAGTAGTTATATACAGAGCATTCCATCCAAAAATCGAAGAATACACGTTCTTTACAAATGTACATGGAACATTCTCCAGGACTGATCACACATTAGGCCACAAAACAAGTCTCCATAAATTTAAGGAGATTGAAATAATAACAAGCATCTTTTCTGACCACAACGGTATGAAACTAGAAATCAACTATAGGAAGAAAATCAGAAAAGCCACAAATACGTGGAGATTAAACAAAATGCTACTGAACAACGACTGGGTTAACGAAGAAATCAAAGAAGAAATCAAAAAATACCTGTAGACAAATGAAAATGAAAATACGACATGCCAGAATTTATGGGATACAGCAAAAGCGGTTCTAAGAGGGAAGTTTATAGTGATACAGGCCTATCTCAACAAATAAGAAAAATCTCAAATAAACAATCTAACAATGCACCTAAAGGAACTGGAAAAAGAAGAACAAACCAAGCCCAAAATCAGTACAAGAAGGGAAATAATAAAAATCAGAGCAGAAATAAATGAAATAGAGACCAAAAAAAAATAGGAAAAATTAATCAAACCAAGAGCTGGTTCTTTGAAAAGATGAACAAAATTGACAAGCCTTTAAGCTAGACTCACCAAGAAAAAAAGAGAGAAGGCACAAATAAGTAAAATCAGAAATAAAAGAGGAGAGGTTACAACAGACACCTCAGAAATACAAAAGATTATAAGAGAATACTATGAAAAGCTATATGCCAACCAATTCGACAATCTGGAAGAAATGGATAAATTCTTAGAATCATACAACCTTCCAAAACTGGATCAAGAAGAAGTAGAGAATTTGAATAGACCAATCACCCGTAAGGAGATCAAAACAGTAATCACAAACCTCCCCAAAAATAAAAGTCCAGGACCAGACGGCTTCCCTGGGGAATTCTACCAAACATTCAAAGAAGACTTAATACCTATCCTTCTCAAACTCTTCCAAAAAATTGAGGAGGGGGGGAAGCTCCCTAACTCATTCTATGAAGCTGACATTACCCTGATACCAAAACCAGACAAGGACAACACAAAAAAAGAAAATTACAGGCCAATATCACTGATGAACATCAACGCAAAAATCCTCAACAAAATACTAGCAAATCGCATACAACAATACGTTAAAAAGATTATACACCATGATCAAGTGGGATTTATTCCAGGGATGCAGGGATGGTTTAACATTCGCAAATCAATCAACGTAATACACCACATTAATAAAATAAAGAGTAAAAATCCCATGATCATCTCAATAGATGCAGAGAAAGCATTTGACAAGATACAGCATCCATTTATGATGAAAACTCTGAATAAAATGGGTATAGAAGGAAAGTACCTCAACATAATAAAGACCATATATGAGAAACCCACAGCTAATATCATCCTCAATGGTGAAAAACTGAAAGCCATCCCTCTAAGAACAGGAACCAGACAAGGATGCCCACTGTCACCACTCCTATTTAACATAGTACTGGAAGTCCTAGCCAGAGCAATCAGGCAAGAGAAAGAAATAAAAGGGATCCAAATTGGAAAGGAAGAAGTGAAACTGTCACTATTTGCAGATGACATGATTTTATATATAGAAAACCCTAAAGAATCCACCAGAAAACTTTTAGAAGTAATAAACGAATATGGTAAAGTTGCAGGATACAAAATCAATATACATAATCAGTTGCATTTCTGTACACTAACAACGAAGTAGCAGAAAGAGAAATTAAGAATACCATCCCATTTACAATTGCAACAAAAAGAATAAAATACCTAGGAATAAATTTAACCAAAGAGGTGAAAGATCTGTACACTGAAAACTATAAAACATTTCTGAAAGAAATTGAAGAAGACACTAAGAAATGGAAAGATATTCCGTGCTCTTGGATTGGAAGAATTAACATAGTTAAGATGTCCATACTTCCTAAAGCCATCTATAGATTCAATGCAATCCCTATCAAAGTTCCAACAACATTTTTCACAGAAATAGAACAAAGAATCCTAAAATTTATATGGAACAACAAAAGACCCCGAATAGCTAAAGGAATCCTGAGAAAAAAGAACAAAGCTGGAGGTATCACACTCCCTGATTTCAAAATATACTACAAAGCTATAGTAACCAAAACAGCATGGTACTGGCACAAAAACAGACACACAGATCAATGGAATAGAATCGAAAGTCCAGAAATAAACCCACACATCTATGGACAGCTAATCTTTGACAAAGGAGCCAAGAACATACAATGAGGAAAAGAAAATCTCTTCAACAAATGGTGTTGGGAAAACTGGATAGCCATAGGCAAAAAAATGAAAGTAGACCCTTACCTTACACCACACACAAAAATTAACTCCAAATGGATTAAAGACTTGAATGTAAGACCTGAAACTGTGAAACTTCTAGAAGAAAACATAGGCAGTACCCTCTTCGACACTGGTCTTAGCAACATATTTTCAAACACCACGTCTGCCCGGGCAAGAGAAACAATAGAAAAAATAAACAAACGGGACTACATCAAACCAAAAAGCTTCTGCACAGCAAAGGAAACCATCAACAAAACGAAAAGACAACCTAACAATTGGGAGAAGATATTTGCAAACCATACTTCTGATAAGGGCTTAATCTCCCAAATATATAAAGAACTCATGCATCTCAACAACAAAAAAACTACCAACCCAATTAAAAAATGGGCAAAAGACCTGAACAGACATTTCTCCAAAGAAGATACACAGATGGCCAACAGACACATGAAAAGATGTTCAAAATCACTAACCATCTGGGAAATGCAAATCAAAACTACAATGAGATATCACCTCACGCCCGTCAGAATGGCTATAATTAACAAGACAGGAAACAACATGTGTTGGAGAGGATGTGGAGAGAAGGGAACTCTCATACACTGCTGGTGGGAGTGCAAACTGGGGCAGCCACTATGGAAAACTGTATGGAGATTCCTCAAAAAATCAAGGATAGAACTACCATATGATCCAGCTATTCCACTGTTGGGTATTTATCCAAACAACTTGAAAACACCAATTTGTAAAGGTCCATGCACCCCTGTGTTCATTGCAGCGTTATTCACAATAGCCAAGACTTGGAAGCAACCTAAGTGCCCATCAAGGGACGAATGGATAAAGAAGCTGTGGTATATATACACAATGGAATACTACTCAGCCATAAGAAACGATGAAATCCAGCCATTTGTGACAACATGGATGGACATTGAGGGTATAATGCAAAGTGAAATAAGTCAGAGGGAGAAGGTCAAATACCGCATGATTTCCTTCATTAAGTAGTAGATAATAACAACAATAAACAAACACATAGGGACAGAGATTGGATTGGTGGTTACCAGAGGGGAAGGGGGGAGGGAGGAGGGTGAAAGGGATAATTCGGTACATGTGTGTGGTGATGGGTTGTAATTAGTGTTTTGGTGGTGAACATGATGTGATCTGTGCAGAAATAGAAGTACAATGATGTACACCTGAAATTTTTACAATGTCATAAACCAATGTTACTGCAATAAACATATATGCCAAAATTGTAACAATTAAGTGGTTTGTTACAAAGACATAAAAAATAAGTGGTGTGTTAATTGTAACAATTAAGTGGTTTGTTACAAACACACACATAAGTTGTGTGTTAACTGTAACAAGTAGTTTGTTACAAAGACTACATAAAAATAAGTTGTGTGTGGTAAAATAAATCCTCAGGATGTAATGTACAGCATGGCGACTATAGTTAATAATACTGTATTGTATATTTGAGAGCTGCTCAGAGAGTAAATCTTAAAAGTTCTCATCACATGAAACAAAATTTGTAACTATGTGTGGTGATGGATGTTAACTAGACTTATTGTGGTGATCATTTAGCAATATATACATACACTGAATCATTTTGTTATACATCTGAAATCAGTATAATGTTATATATGTCAATTGTATCTCAAGAAAAAAAAAGGTAAGTCTATGAAAGCAATGAAATTGGTGTATTCACACTGACTCTACAGGCAAATTTTGAGTGAGTTTGATATTTTTCTCTTTTCTTGTAAATGTGATTTTCCCCCTCCTTTTGACTATTCTTAAACAGCTTAGAAAGTTTTTATGTAACAATTTTACTTAAAAATAACAATTACATAAAAATTATATTTAGAGTTTCATTTATTCATTGACTTATTCAATTTAATTAAAACCATTTCAACAATTCCTATAACATCAGCTTCTAGTGCAATCTTAGGTTTAATTTAACAATAATAATCATTTGCCCACCCTTACTCCCCACACACACATCAGTCAACCTGAATATGTAATCCTTGATCATCCTAAACTTTTCCCTCATAACAGAAGTCTGCTTTAAATAATTATCTGGTTGATTTGAATATTATTTGGTATTTGTAATTGTCAAAACTTTTTGAATTAAATTACGTGTTCCTTGAAACAATGTTCTATACAGTGTAGGTGTTCTTAATGACACTCATTAATATTCATAGCATTATATTAATTCATATATTCATTCATTCATCTACTTAATAAACATTTACTAGGTGCCAGGACACTGTATTCAATGCTGCAGACACAAAGATGAAAAAGAAACAGTCCCTGTTCTACAGTTGCCCAAACACCCGAAGGACTGTGGTAGGCAAAAAATGGCCCCCTAAACACGACCATGTTCAATTCCCTGGAACCTGGGGATATTTTACCTTACATGGCAAATGGAACTTTGCAGATGTGATTAAGGTTGAACACCTTGAGAGAGGAGATTATCCTGAATTATTCAAATTGGCCCAATCTACTCAGATGGGTCCTTAAAAGCAGAGAACCTTTCCCAGTTTTGGTCAGAGATGTGACTACCGAAGGACAGTCAGAGGGATGAAACACTGCTGGCTTTGAAGACGGAGGAAGGGGGCCATGATCTGAGGAAGGTGGGAGGCCTCTACAAGCTGGAAAAGGAATGCAGCCCTGCCTGATACACCTTGACTTTAGCCCAGTGAGACCCTTGTCAGACTTCTGACCCACAAAACTGTAAGATAATAAATTTGTGGGTAAGCCACTAAACTTGCAGCCATTTGTTAGAGCAGCAATAGGAAACTAAAGAAGGATCACTTTGTCCAACATGTTTATTGACAGATAAGGAAATTAAAATCCTCAAAGTCACACATTTAGGTAGTGGCAATGTACTCTTCGGGTTTGGAGAAAACATACTTCTCTCTTCTCAAACCACGGTCTGGTGTCAGGGTAAAGGCAGAAAGCTAGGAATTTCAGTATCTGAAGGGAAATAGGTCTCACCATTTTTCTCATGTGCATACCCTCAAAAGCACACAAGGTGTTTTGTAAAACTATGCATGTGGTGCCTGTGTATACATTGATAGGCATGAAGTGACCAGGGATCAATTATCTTTGTATTGTCTCCTGTGCCCAGATTGGTACCATGCACTTCTCTGGGAATCCGGGTAGGTGGAGGGAAATGAAGTCTGAACCCAAAATATTCACAGTGGAATTTTTTTTTTTTTAAACATTTATTTTTTTTTAATTAAGTAATTAATTAATTTTTTCCCCCAAAGCCCCAGTAGATAGTTCTATGTCATAGCTGCACATCCTTCTAGTTGCTGTATGTGGGATGCGGCCTCAGGATGGCTGGAGAAGCAGTGTGTCGGTGTGCGCCCGGGATCCGAACCCGGGCCACCAGCAGCGGAGCGTGCGCACTCAACCACTAAGCCATGGGGCCGGCCCTTTTTTTTTTTTTTTTTTGTGAGGAGATCAGCCCTGTGCTATCATCTGCCAATCCTCCTCATTTTTTTTTTGCTGAGGAAGACTGGCCCTGGGCTAACATTCGTGCCCATCTTCCTCCACTTTATATGGGACACCGCCACAGCATGGCTTGCCAAGCAGTGCATCAGTGTGCACCTGGGATCCGAACTGGTGAACCCCAGGCTACTGCAGCAGAGCGCGCACAGTTAACCGCTTGTGCCACCGGGCCAGCCCCCGACAGTGAAATTTTTAAAAGAATAGAGATTTCACCTCCATGAATTCAGTCAACAAGTATTTATCAAGCACCTACTACGTGACAGGGACTCTTTGAAGTACTTGGATAGACATAACAGTGAACAAAACAGATAAAATCCCTACCCTCATGCAGCTTACATTCTATTGGGGGAACCAGAGAGCAAACAAAATTAATAAATAAATTAATGTTAAGTAGTGTTAAATGCTCTGAATAAAAATAAAACAATGGAAAAGGACAGAGTGTATATGCATGGGAAAGATATAGATATAGAAAATTAGACAAAAAGAGCAGGACTGGGAAAATGCCTTCTTTAATAGTATGTTCAACTTTTCCTAAAATCAGTGAGAACTGTCTCTAGTGTTCAATGGAAGACTTCAACATACTGATAATTTAGTCAAGGTTTTCCATATTATATAACAATACAAATGAAACAAAGACTTTCAAAACAAAAACCATTGGTATTTTTAGGTTTCCCATTTACTATTGTAATACAGTAAGTTGGGTAATCAATAGGATAGACTTTGCACTAAACATCAATGACAATTATAGCATTGGGGTATTTTAGGACTTTCTAGATTTTCGATGCCTCCTAGACTTGAGTAACTATAGGACCCCATGTTGATTTTATCCCTTCTTCTGATACTGAACTGTAGGTGGTTCAGTAATTACTAATATAGTATTTTCCACATACAATGCCTTAAGTACAAGTAACTCTATTTAGAGAGTGGCAAAGAAAGCACAGAAAATTTAATTACTGCTGAATTTAAGGGAAAATCCAAATTTACATAATCACTTTCATATGATATTAACACAGTAAGACAATGTTCAAAACTCACTTTGAAGTGTTTCAAGTTCAGCTCTAGTCAATGCATCTTCCTTTTCCTTCAATCTTGTTTCTTTATATTTAGCATAAAACTGCCCAGCATCCTTAAAAAAGAAGTTATAAATTAACATAAAAGTCAGTTTGCTTTATTTTAACATAACTTCATTTTAAAGCAGCATATTCATCTAGCAAGCAGTCTTTCTTTGTGTTCACGTTTTCAAATTTTATGATGAACAGAAGAAACTGAATAAACACTTCTCTAGGATTTTTCTCTCTTAGAGAGCTGATTAAAGCCAGAAATTGCAAGTATAAATTTGAGAAATAGCTTTTCTCTCAGATATGGAAGGGAGGTTTCCTCTTCCTGTTTTCTTCCATTATGTATTTTCTCAATATTGTGCTAGGGCATGGACAGAGAGCAGAAAAACGCTCCTGCTGAACTGAATTGAATTATTTGGTACAGAAAATTATATTATTGTGACTAACAAAGTACTAACACTATTTTCATATTAGTCCCTTAACTCCAAAACATTTTCAAAATTATTATATGCAAAGCTGATTATGAAACCTCTATGACCATGTGGATACAAGTGAAAGTTGTCACTCCTCCTTCCCCACACTAAGAGACCACTTTCTACCACAGAAGATTGAGGATTGAGGACACACACTTTACACAAATACTTAGGTGCCGAGAAACAGTGGCTCAAGTCTCAAGGAGTGGCACATAGGTAAGACTTTAGCAGAGTACTGAAAAAAGACTAGGACTTCAATGATCACAGACACAGAAATAAACAAATTGTTGCTCTAGGCATATGAAAATCCTGACAATGAAAAAAAACAACAACAGATCATTTTCCACCACCCCAGGACTCAAACTTCATCTGTTCTATAGCAGTACTACTTGTAACTGTCAGGCTACACGGTGTGATGCTTCTATGTCTTTGTGTATGTCTTTGTGCCCTCTAGCTGGAATATGGTGTTCCCCTGTCATTATTCTGAAGAACTCCTATTCATCCTTGAAAACTCCATTCAAGCATCACCTCCTTTGCAAATCTTTCTGACCTTCCCTGGCAGAATAATTTTCTCTTGTACACTTCTTCTGTATTTAAATACATTTCTATAATTGCTTATACCACGCTATATTCTCTCCTAGAAAATGCGAAATTTGAGATGGGGTACTTGTATGCTCAGAGCACTTACTGAGTATCTGGCATACAGCAGGTACTCAACAAACGTTTACTGAACTGAACTAGATTGAAATATATGAGAAAACTTGTAAAAAAAGAAATGAAACAGCTTGATGATTGACTGATGTGGAATAATAAGAAAAAGCGAGGTATCGAGGATAACCCTAGGGTAACATTCACAGATTGTAAGATTCCTAGAGCAGATAAATCATAGACCCATCTGAGAGGGTTTTATATCTGCAGGAAATAAAGGAACAAAACCAATCCTTGGCTATATCTCGATTCAGATGTAAACGCATGAACACTTAAACCCTCGAGTGGGATTATCTCTTTTCATTTATGATCATCCAAGTTAAAGGCTTTCTCCTGGGGTCTATGTCTCTTGGGGTTATATCAGAATTCTCCCACTTGATAATGAATTAGGGAAATAATAGAGTATTTCTAAAATTATTGAATCAACATAATAAAGATGTATCTCTTACTCTTTCCATTCCCACTTTTATGATCCTACCTCATTTCTACTAGAAGGATTTCCACAAGCCCTGGGCCGGCTAAATAGTGGTATAATTTGAAGGGCACAGAAGGCATGCACCTGACTTACTCATCCTCCCATGCCCATATATGCTTTAAATTTCAACAATGTTTTGAATTAAAGTTTTATGGTCACTTAACATTCCCTGGGCTCCTAAAAAACTCAACCTTGGAATAGTATTATTTTATATTAAACCATATCAGTCATTTATTCTTTGGTGTGAATGAATGAATGAGCTTATTAGCTTCTTTCCAGAGAGTAGTTTTTAATAGTAGGGAAAAGGAAAGGTCAAGAAGGCACTGGCTCCTGAAGGGGAATAGGAATGGTGGCACCATGCAAAAGAGGGGCACAGATAAGTTATTTATGAAGTGTGAAAGAAGGTAAGTTGAAATCAAACATCATAGTATAGTATACTGAGACATAATATGGTGATAAAGAGGGCAGATTTTGGAGCCAGACTACCTGGATTAAGATCTCATTTTTGTCATCTTACTAGCTATGTGACATTCAGCAAGTTACTCTGCTTCTCTGTGGGTGAATTTTCTCATCCATAAAATGGGGAAACAAAGTACCTAACTCATAGAGCTGTTCTGAAGATTAAATGTGTTAACATATGGGAAACACTTAGAATAACATCCTGCACACAGTTAGGTCCTATATGTGTTACCTATTTGCATTATTACTTCATCATTTTGTCAAGAACCTTATTCTCCCCCACAAAGTAAGGGTGAGTTTTTCTGCTTCATACTTCACCAAAACTCCTCCTGCAGAATCCTGTATCTTCTTGCTTATATGACTTCTCCTTACCTACACCCTCTTCACCTCAATGCAAAAATATTTTTGTGGCTAATAGCAATCTCTTCTTAGTGGTCCTACCAAAACTGAACATTTCCCTGCTAATGTTTCTTCCTTCTGCTAATGCACAGAATTCCACTAAAAATTCTTCTTTGAAATACCCATTAGATTGAAAACCATACTTACCTGAGAACTGCAATGCACCCAGTCACCTTAACCTACTGCACCTAATTCCAAGAGTTTTAATACATTCCCTAGTCTCACTCACTGTTTGTTCTAGGCAAATAATCCCATCTTTATTTTGCTCCATTTCTAAGCATTTATTTAAATGTTTCTCATGTTTTTTCTTTCTTTCAGATCTTACTTGTACTTTCAAATTATAATTACAATATGCCCACTCCAGGAAGAATTACTTCTTTAATAAACCTATGACCTCAAATAATTCTACTGTACTCAACAAACTCTACATTGTTCCAACCATCCTTGTGCACAGTTTGGTATACCACACTTTAAGATGCACTGACAAACTGGAAGACTTTAAAAGGAAAGTGGTCAAATGGTGGGATAGCTTGAAACTATATTTAAAAGGGATTGGAGATGAGACAATTAGGGATAACCTGCTAACTACCATAGAATATTTTAAGGGTTATTATGGGAAAGAATGATGTGAATTACTAAATATGGTTCCAGAAAAGGAAGTTTTGATTTTAGATAAATATAAAGAAGAGCTTTCTAATAATTAAAATTACCTGAAAATGAAATAGACTGACTTTGGAAGTAATATTCCCGAAGAGACCAAGTGGCTATATTCTTTAAGGTATGCTCTAGAGAAGATTCATGTGTTCAAAAGGGGTTGAACAAGAGCCGTTGTTTTCAATCTTTTTTCCCTGCCATTCGTCATGAGGGGCCAATTCACATGAATACATTTGTTAAGTAGAGAAAATAAACACAAAGTCTCATTTTGAGTCCAGCATAAGCCCCAGTTTACCTACACAGGAAATTGTGGATTTCTTGTGCATATAAACTTCTCATCCATCTTTGTAGACACTGCCTGGCACATAACAGAAGCTTAATAAATATTCAATGAAGGAATGCTTACTTTAATCAATCAGGACTCTGGACTGCCTAGGTTTACCTCCACAATACTGTATTAAAACTATGGAGTTTACATTATTCCAAACAGAAAGAGTTCCTATTCTTGAGGAGTTTATAATCCTTACGGATGGAACATGAGCAAAAGGTTTTTTTTTGGTGAGGAAGATTCGTCCTGAGCTAACATCCGTTGTCAATCTTCCTCTTTTTTTTTTGCTTGAGAAAGATTAGCTCCGAGCCAACACCCATGCTGATCCTCCTCTATTCTGCATGTGGGATGCCTCCGCAGCATGGCTGATGAGTGGAGCAGGTCCATACCCAGAATCTGACCATGTGAACCCGGACTGCTGAAGCAGAGCCCACAGAACTAGAACCACTTGGCCATGGGGCTGGCCACCAAAAGTTTTTACTCTAGAAGTAACTCCCTTAAAGCTTAACAAAATTTTTTGAAGGGCTCAAAGCTTGTCTGCATAGACATCAAGTAGGGGACTGATTTTACATTACAGGACTACAGCAAACTTAAAGAATTTATAGGTTATGGGTGTTCTTTGTATGGAATTGTAGAGCTTGGGCTCCTGCACAGGAAGACATTAAACAGTTATATTTGTTTATACTTAAAATTTATTTATCTATTTGCTGAGGAAGATTTGCTCTGAGCTAATATCTGTTGCCAATCTTCCTCTCTTTGCTTGAGGAAGATTGGCCCTGAGCTAACACCTATGCCCATCTTCCTCTATTTTGTATGTGGGTCACCACCACAGCATCCCTGCCAACAAGTGGTGTAGGTCTGGCCCAGGATCTGAGCCCAGGCTGCTGAAGCAGAGTGTGCTGAACTTAACCACTAGGCCATCGGGCCAGCCCCTACACTTACTTATTGAACTATTATTATATATGTTGTATTTTGTTAGGTTATATGGAGATTATATGATAAGACAAGCAGTTGCTCTTACAGCATATATAAAATATAACTAGGAATATTAACCAAAATATGGAATATAAACTACATGAGAACAGGGATTGTCCTAAAAAAAACTTTTTTTTGTATTTCCAAGGCCTAGAAGAGTACTTGGCACATAGTAAGCACTCAATAAATATTTGTTGAATGGATGACTGGAAGAGAGAGTGGTGTTCACCCAAAATTCTATCTGTTTCCCCACATTTCTTTGTCCTCTTGAGATTAGGTGGGGTCATGGGACTAGTTCTGGATGTGCTGTGGATGGAAATATCATGTATCAAACAAAAGCATCAAAAACCTTGTGCAATTCTCCAGCTCTCTGTTCTCGCCAGAGTGAGCAAACAGGCCACATGTTCCAGATGGGTACAGCTCGAAGATGGTGAAGACGTCATTGTTCTGAGTTCCTAAATGGCTAGTTAGTGCAGAATGCCCCCTTTCCTACCAACAGTGGGTAAGCAGCATAAACTAGAAAAAAATTTTGAGTCACTGGAATTCAGGATGATCTGTACCTTGCCATAGTCTATCAGTATATCCTGATTATAACACAAATAGTAAGGGCTATGAAGTTAGTACAGAGAACATGCAATGGGAAGTTTTCAGCTGGCCTGATTAGGAAAGGCTTCATATTGATGATGACAATTTATCTAAGCCTTGAAGATGTAATATTCCCAAGTCAGTGAGCTGTGAGATGGAGGATATCCATATCATAAACTTTTAACACTATTGACATAGTTCATTTAAGTGATAAAATAATATGCTGAGCTGGCATTGTCTGTCATGTTTTGGTTTACTTTTACTTCTCTATATAAACTTTAAAAAAAATATTATACAGTCCAAGGAAAACTTAGGAAGGAAGGGTGCTGATCTAGAGTGGTATGAGCAGGGAAACAGTACCACCGTCCCAACAGGAATAAGGAACACAGAAGAGCTCCGAGGAGAGAGGGAGCTGCAAAAAAGATGGAGGATGCTCCATTTCTTTTTTTGACTGTTTGACGGCACAAATCTCCTCTTTTGTTTGAAGCTTACATAGTATAACCTTCAACACAGGAAAATATTGTACATTTCTGAAAATCTGCCCACAAAGTCAATTGCTCTATATCAAATTTTGTTCTCCTACTGACTTATACTATAATCTCAGAATTACATATATTGTGAAACAAAATTACAATGAAGAACACAGGAAAACTTTAAAATTGTATACTTTGAATAAGAGTCAAAATATTTTTACAGAACTATAGTACCAGTGAATTCACAAGAAGTAATAAAATAAAAATAAAACAGAAAACCAGAAGCTATGCCTCCCTCTGCCTGAGTCAGTAGTATTCAAGAAGATGTAAGATGCAAGCCCTAAAAGCTCCTTTTTCCATTTGGACTAAGAGACAGAAGTGACCGCAGAAGTCATCTATTCAGCCCCAACTCAATGCGAGAATCCTGCTACAATTTTTATAATAATTATGATCGGCCTGAATACTCTGACAGGGAGTTTAAGATCAGACAGCTTATTCACTCACTATAAAGCTAGTTATGCAGCTGTTAGAAAAATTTATTCTTTCTTGGCTTTCCTATTTCTTACATTTAAATATTTATTTTAATCTGCTTTAAGTTTCATTTCTACCAGTAACTAGTTGTGTCACTTGGAGCAAATTGCCTCACCAATCTGAGTGTTAAGTGTTATTCATCTATAAAATATGGAATTGATGAGATTATATAACTCTAACATCCTACCTAACACTTTTGTGATATTTTTAATCTTTTCTACTTCTAGCAATAACGTACAAAACTCTGCTTTATTTTCTGTCTTTCGACCTCTGAGTAATTGCATCTTATGCCCTCCTTTCAGAGGGTAGAAGGAACGGAATCTTTGTCTTACGTTGTGAGGTCTTTCCAATTTTCCTGTATCCCTTTGTCCTTCTGTAGCACTAGAGTTTCAGCCCTATAAAAATTCAGAAGGGCTTTTCCATCCTTTTTCATTTGTTTATGTATTTCTTACATAAAGTAAGTCTGCAAAGTTTTAAAGAAAGTTATTAAAGTACTAAAAGTAAGCTTCCTCATCGCTTGGAAAATCTGTGTTTAACTCTGAGTAGAAGGGCAGGCAACTCAGCTTGCTACAAACGTCTTCTAGCCTTTTAGAAGCTTTTTTCCCTGCTAATTAGCCGTGAATGTTTTGTTTATTTGGTTTCTGACAGAGTCCCAGCAAGCAGAAGCAAAGGGGCTAGAAAGGAAGGGCCCTGACTATACAGAGGGTGACCCCCAGGCTTGCCCACAGTTGTAATTTCCATGGGAGAAGCTTCTTGGGAGGGAGGAAGCCTCCATTTATAAATAGTTCCATAAAGTACAGTATTCTCTTTACTCTCTCAAGCAACTTTTATTTTATTTTTTAAGGTAAAAGTCACAGCACTACAGAGAAGATGCCTCTATTTTCTCAGACACTGCTCCTAGGTCACCTATAAACTCTGATGGGGGTGGGGCTACGCATGCTGGAAATTTCCTACAATAATTTTTAGTTTAACTGTGTTCATGTAAGATCAGCTTGGTAGTGAGAAAAGATGGGATTGCGACTTAGTGGGAAAAATTTACAACAATAGGCAATACACACCTAAAGGAGTTTCATATTTTATAAATTACGCTGCTGAGAAATGTAACACCACGTAGAGAGAAACTTGAATGGTGAATTCCCAGAGAATCAAACAAACTATCAAACAAATAAGTTCTGAATACTCAAGATCTGTTTCATCTCAGAAAATGTAGAGAACTATGAACAAACTATGATTTACTTTGGCAATCACTTGGGATATTTGGCACTTAGTGATTTTGTATGAGAAATTGATAGTATTAACAATCTAAATTATTATGGGCTCCAACACAAATAGGCAGTGACAAAAACTAAGCTAAAAGAGTTAAACTGAAAATATGCACATAGTATTGGTTATATTTCATGAATTGTTTGCGACTTTCACGGCTATGAATGTTTCAGAGCATATATGATCAATTTAAAAATATCCAAGAAGGGCATTTTGGAGGTTAGAAAAATTTCTTGGCATTATAGTCTGAATATAGCCAACAGAGATGACTGGTTTGGTCAGATTCCAAGAGAATGTACTCCCTTCAAAACTACCATGAGAACAGAAACAGACCTGTAAGATACAAAAGTGTCATTAGGGCTATGCTTTTAATGTTAATATTAAATTCTAGCTTCAAAGCACACAGTGCCTCTCTTGATATAGTTCAAGCTCCCTGTTACATTCTAATTCATATTCCATGTCCTCTGTTGACCATTCCACTTGCTTTCTTAGCTATCTAAACACATCTTCTCAAGTTTCCCCAGTTTCTATGCACAGTCTTGCATTTTACTCTTCTCTAATGTTCTCTCATCTCTCTGTGCACACACTAAGCTTCCATCTATTCATCAATTTACAAACACTCTCCAGATTCTTTTTCTTTGGTTTCTCATTTGACTTTTTACTTTTCTGCAAATGTGGGTAAATGAATGATATGGGGCAGAGATTTTGCTAAATATACTAATATCCATACATCCTTTCATTGGATATTTTCCATCTGGGAAATGTTTGATATTAATGTAACATTATCAAATACTTTACATGTATCATGTATAATAGTTTCTAGTTCTTTGGCCTCATTCTTCTAAGCTACCAATTCTTATAATTCTCCCAATATTTTCTCAGAGGAAAGGAAAGGAATAAAACCCAGTGCTGGAAGTAATAAGGACCTTCTCAAAAAGCAAGGGGAACTATGAAAGATATCCTTTACCTCTACCCAGCCTGATCACAGAACCACTTTGAATGCTTTCTGCCCATTATGTACTCTAACTCTTTCAGTCGTAACAATATATACATATCTTGGACAGATGTGCGTGATGGGAATACTTCATTGTCTTATCAATAAACTTTATTCTGTCTAAACATCCATTATAAATTTGTCATATCAGATTTATCTATTAGAGTAGAAATTCCTAAATGGCTATATACAGAGCCTGGAGACCTAGGATATAGTCTTAGATGATGGTAGTGCTATGTGATACCGTTTTTTTAAAATAAGCAGTTGTACAATGGGGTCTAGTCATCTTTCAAGGCTCAGTTCAAGTGGCTCCTTTTTTTTTAGCTTTCCTTGGTCATCCTAAATAGAGACAATCTTACTTCTCTGAACATCTACAGAAGTCACTGTTTATACTGCACATGTGAAGCTTATATACCATACTGTATTATTATTATACCACATTGTATAACTATTTTAATTCATGTGTTGTAAGCTCTACCTGACTCTAAGGTCCTAGAAGGCATATTCATCTCTATAGCCTCTTATAGTGCCTTGTTCTGATATGTTTAATAAATTTTTATTAAATCAGCTAAACTGTTTTTTCTAAACATATAACCAGATGAAGCTTTATACATCAAATACTGATATAACTATTCTCATTTGTGAATTTTTTGGGGACAGGAGGAGGATAGAAAATAATTTAGGCAAACTAATCAGGCAATAAGAAGCTTTCCCAGCTATCTTAGATGCTAAGTAAAAAATACTGAACTTAGGAGCATAAGCTGAACCAGAACTGCCACTTTTCCAAATCCTACTGGATAACCATATATGAATGGGAAGTGTAATAAAAGAATGGGTATTTAAGGAAGAATGGGAGGATAAAAGTTGGAGATGAAGAGCTGTTGATACAATAAGGACAAAATTTGGGTAGAGATTCTGCTAGTGTGAAGGCCATTTGCTAGAAGTCTCTGATCTCCCACTTTTAGTTTAGACCTTCCTTCTCATCCAATAGCTATACATTTTTAATGAACTCTTCATGAAATTCAAAGGATTCACACACAGAAGTAAAACTCAACTGATATCTGCTTAACTAACTTACTGTATGCTTATATGACCTGGTTGTGTTAGCTCTTAAACCTGTTTGTGTCAATGATACTTGTTATTGTGACTATATGATTAAATTAAATATTACATTAAAAAGATGAAAAGTGAGTAGAAAATGAGAGTCGTTTCTATGAAAACCAAGTAGATGCTTCGGAAAGCTCAATAAAAGAGTTCCTTTTTTTTTTTTTTTTTAATTTTATTTATTTATTTTTCCCCCAAAGCCCCAGTAGGTAGTTGTATGTCATAGTTGCACATCCTTCTAGTTGCTGTATGTGGGACTCGGCCTCAGCATGGCCGGAGAAGCGGTGCGTCGGTGCGCGCCCGGGATCCGAACCCGGGCTGCCAGCAGCAGAGCGCGCAAACTTAACCGCTAAGCCATGGGGCCGGCCCAATAAAAGAGTTCCTAAAAATGCTGTTGACTAGATGTCAGTCAGTCAGTTAAAAGACTGGGGGAAATCATAAAAAGCTCTAAAGATTAGCCAATTACATTGCTTCACAAGAGTCTAGTTTAACTCTTCTTTAAAGAAATCAACTGGAAATTTGTCCTTAAAGAAACCAAGATTATAGGTATGGCTTATGCAAGAAAGGAGACTCCTATTTAGAAATAAACAATGACCCTATATCACAAGAGTGGTGAATAAATGTAAAGTGTATGCTTAAAATTTTTAAGGCTATGTGTATCAATTTTTATACTTAGGGCTCTAGTAAGGCTCTTTTTCGACCACTGTACCGATTATGAATCCAGATTGCTTCAGGTAAAGAGGGTTTATTCTAAATGCAATAAATATCTTATTTAGAAAGATTTCACAAAAGTGTCACATAAAAACATCAGTGTTGTAAATAGGCATATGTACTCACATTACACAATTTTATGGATGATAAATTAATACAAAGGTCACAGCAGACTGAAAAAAAAGAAGACAAAAGTCTAATCCTAATGGCAACTATTCAGTATTGCTTTGCTGATGCTTATGAAAGCATAAGCTATATGCTTACCAATCTAAAACACTTTCACTATTACAATTTGTATCAGAGTCTACTATATTACATTATTTTGTTAGTGAACATGAGAAAAACTAATCTTATGTCCTCAAAGCAGAATTAAAATATCAAGCATTTGCTTAAAAAAAAAGGAAAACCATCTATATAATAATGTACACCTGAAATTTACACAACGTTTTAAGCCAATATGACCTCAACAAAATAATCAAAAATAAATAAAGGAAAATTGCCTTGTTTTTCTTCTTGGAGTACATTTATCAGAAAGAAATAATTCGAACAAAATTTAACAATTAGATTTACAAGGTTTTGAAAACCCAATGCCTAGCAGCATCTCAAAACTGAAAGGCAACAGGTACTATCAAGTAAGTAAAAACTTTAAAAATCAGCCTAATCCAACGGTTTAAGAAAGCAGAGTTTCTAAAGAGATTAAAAAGGTTTTGTAAAATTCCTTATTTTTGTAAGTTTTATATAAATTTATGATGAGGCAAAATACTTAATCTGTTAGGTCTAGATATCACAGGCAGATAAATTAAAATAATAACTTGTAAATCTAAGCTATCTTAATATACTGGTTTTATTTTTGCAAATTACCCTACATGCTAACCAAGAAGTATGTTATTTTTACCAAATGAACTTTGTTTCAAATGACTTAGATTAAAATTACAAAAGGGGTTTCAGATTGACATTTTATGTGATGTTCTATTTATATTGTCTCATAACTATACTTTTAAATCCATCTACACTCTGGTTTGCCTGTTGACAGATTCTAAAGCTGGCAAAAAATAATCACTCTTAAAAAAACATAAGAGAACATGTCCTAAAATATTTTTCTGTCACATCTTCTCATAAACATACTGGTATGACAAATATACTTTCCCTCTCTCTTATTAAGTCTGACATAAAATAGCATACAAGGATTGTGGGTTTTTATTCAAATAAACAATATAATGTGCTAAACAAGTTAAAAACAAAAGCTTTTAAATTACCAAAGTACTTCAACTTTCTCTATTAACTGAAAGCAAAATATACAATTATGTAAACAATAACTATTAAGATGAACTATTTTGATGGAAGAACTGGTAAATAATTTCTCAATGGCTGGAAAGAAATATACTAGTGATTTTTAATTCATGTTCCCTTCAAATATTAAATTTTCTTTAGAAAGGAAAAAGGAGAATAAAATCCAGAAGTTGGAGTCATTCCTTTCCTTAAACGATTAAGAAAAACAGCTGTGATAGATGGAAAAAAGTGGGTAGAACTAGACAGAAATTATCTGGCTCTCTAGCTCTTTCTAAATATTTATTTTCTGAAATGAAACATTTCCTCCCCAAAATTGCAGCCTCAAAGAACCTCAAAATTTGTATAACAAAACTATATATATACTTTCAAATATTATGCTTATGTGTTGAGAATTTTCTAACCCGATGCAATAGTTAATATTAGCAAAGTAATAATTTAATAAAATATGCCTTGGTACGCTAAATATAAAAGAATAAGAGGAATTGCCATATAAACATGATATGTACCCACATTCTATTGTTTGATCAAGACTAACTAGCAACAGAAACTTTCATTACCAGTATAAGACAAAATATCCTCACTCCTCTTAAAGTTGCAAATAAAATGGAAAGCAATATATATTTTGCATAATTATACAGATGCTCATGTAAAGTTTTTTTTATGCTATGTATTTAAATACTATTAAAATAATGGGTGACAAGCTATTTGAGTCCTGATCTTTTTTACTGAATACATCTTAAATGATAATAGCTGATTAAATTTTTATTGCTTTTATATCTGCCCTAATTCCAGTGTCTTGGAATTCTAAGGTATTCTAAAAGCACTGTAAAAGACAGTTATAGGAACAGATACTTAAATAATTTTAGAACTATTCTAAATTAGGTTTACACTTATAAAAACACTATTTAGTTCAATCAGCATTATGAAACAGCCACTGTATACCAGCATTCAAAGAGCGGACATGGGCATAAATTATTTCATGAATAATTAAAATGAAAGCATCTAATATTATATCAAAGAGGTACATTTTACCTGGATTAGATGAGGCAATGCTTTTAGTGTAAGGCAAAACCAAATCCCCAGCTTGCATGGAAGCAAATCATGCCATTGTGGCTTCAGCAGCAGTCTAAAGGGAAAACAAAAAAACAAAGAAGCAAAATACAGAGAGAAAGTTGAAAAACAAAATATTTTTATAATAGATAATTTCTGTTTTGAATGGCTATTTCAACAAAAAAAATGAAGAAAATTTTCAGTGAATGACAGTTATCACTTAATCTGACTTATTCTCTCAGGAAATACAGTAGTTACAACAAATGCAATATATATAGCAAGTAAGAGAATCTAGGGGAAGGAGGCTTCTAATCAAGTTATAAAGATAAAGAAACAAAAGCCCTCTTTCTAACCCGGACTTTTCATCAGTTCTGCAAAATGAATTCTTAAACCTTATGATTACTTCAGCTATAAAAGACTAAACATCATCAGAGTATCCCCAAGTGCTGACAAGCAGATATGAAGACTGTAGCATAAACAAACCAATACATAAAAATTAATGTCATTTGCAGTTCACCGAAGCATTACTCACTGATGTCACCAGAACAGAAGACAGGCAGAATAGTCTCTGATCTCCCTCTCACATTGATCCAGTTCCTGCCCTGCTGTGTGAACTATTTAAACCCTTTATTTCTTTCTATGAATCGATAGAAGAAATGGTGGTATGTTTTTGAGTGTACTGTACATCACTGCCTCTCTACATATTGTCACTCTTGAGCTAAACACCGAAGTGATAGATTCTTCTAGGAATACTTGGTTTCTAAAGTTCAGTATACAAATTTCAAACTAGAAGAATTTGGGGGTTTAATTACTTAAATATATATTAACATTTTAAAAGGGGAAAAAAACTTGTAGAACTTTTGCTTAAGATCAGAATTTGTCTCATAAATTATGGCACATTATTATTCTTTTATAAGCCTACTACAGATATAAATGTTAGCATATCTGAAATGGATACACGTATGAAGTCAAATCATATTGAAAACATTTTAAAACAGTTTCAAATTATAAAATATTTTTATATGCTCCTACCTTTCATTTTTTTCTGAAGCACCAAGTTTTGATACATCCGCACTCTTGCTGCCTATCTTTTTTTTTCTTTCTCTCTTTTTTCTACTGAGCAGTTCATCCTGAATGTGGAAAGAATTATGGTTACAGGTTATCATTAACACGTACTCTTCAAATGTTATCAAGAGTCTTCTGCGAAGGGTAAACATTATAGAGGAACATTTATGCAAATATATGTAAGGGCCAACATGATTAAGTAAAATCATCAATCTCTAACAATAACTGTTGCCATGGTATCCAGTCCTGAAACACACATGAAGTTCAGCACTGTCACTCATGTGTATCTCCATAGCAATCAAAGTTTTCTAAGAAGAGAAAGCATTCAACTTACTTTTTCTCATTCATCCAACTTTAATAATGTCACTTCAAAAAGAATGAGTAAACAGATGGTAATTCATGAATACTGATATGTTTATCTTTAGCATATAAATAAAAATCCATAGCAGAATAAACTATGTAGTAGTATATTAGATGAAAAAAAGGTAATAATTTTTTAACCAACTGATCTCTGAAATTGCAAAATTATACTCATTTCAACTCTCACTTAAAACTTTGAACGTAAACATTCTTTACATAAGGGCCTGTAAAACAAAAATTTCTAAAACCATCTTTACAGAAAAAATATTTCCATTTGGAAAGTAATAATTAAGAAAACATGGCTCTACCTTCTACTTTTCAGCTAGATATTGGGGCCTTCACAAAATTTTATAACAAACTCAAATGCCACATTTTTAAAAAGAATTTGTTTTTCTTATGTCATGGGTTCTTCTTGACTTAGAAACATATCAAACTCTAAATACTGAGTACAAAACTACTAGAATGTGGAGCATATATAGAAAAATGGAAATTTTCATCAGTTGAAAAATAAATGTCTGAAATTCCATATAAAATTAAGGAGGCTAGATCGTTTGATTTATTACCAATACTTACCAGTTGTTTTTCCAGGTAGATTGACCAAACCACAGCATAATGACCCACTGTGAGAATAATGAACAAGAGTAATGCCAGCTCAGCATTGCTCATTTTTCTCACCCGCCTGTAGTAGAATACAGGCTGTCGCCAATCTGGAAGTCCATTGATCAGAACATCATCATACCTACAATAGCAAATATAACAGTTTTTCACGGGAAGTTTAAAATAAAAACAAAACACTTTATTCGTACCTCCATTTAAAAAGAGGAAAGAGAAAAGAAGTTTTCCAAAATAGATAACATTTATGTAGATTATCAGCATTATAATGGCCTATAAATCGAAAACACTGTCTGTAGGTCCTGTCACAGACAACCTTCTAAAAGGTACACAGTAATATACTGTGGATACCAGATCCTGTGTTTTTATAGCACCCCAATGACGTGACTCCTGGAATGACACCTAAACTAAAGGAGTCACATAGTTTACCGCTCTGTCACAGTCTGCAGTCAAGATCCCACCACAGAAGTCAGCAACAAAAGGATCTCAAAGGGAGAAAAATCAAGATTAGAGCTCTATTTGCTACCACGAATTAGATATTAATTGAATCAAATTCAGGATAAATTTTCTAGTCAGTGCTTTTATTTCCACCCCTCTACTATGCTTCAAGGTTGAAATATATTTATACATATTATTTTATTGAAGCATCTTAATGATGTAAAAGCCTGTAAAATGAGTACCTTTTAATTCTGTATTGCTCACATTTGTTTAGAAAACAAAAATTCCCAAATTAGAAAGAGATATTGAAACAACCAATGTTTATGTCAAATTTCTCAATAAAACTGTTTATTTGTAAACATTTAAGTAGCAATTTCCTCATTTTTGGCTTTGCTGGAAGGGAAGAACATAATACATAAAAGCTTTCCTAGTAATGCATTTTAAATCAGCTTTCTTGAGAGTAAAATGTCAACGGAATTTAAATTTACCTGTCAGACAGTTACTGAGGCAAATATTTTTATGGTTAAAAATCAGGACTAACCTTTATGATTGTAAAACTCAAAATGGTCACACACAAACACTGTATGTTCAAAACATACAACCTGTTAATCTTAATTGAACACAACTCATTAAATATTCTAATCACACTATTTCTAGAATTGAATCTTCACTGAAAGGCCTAATTTGGTGCAACACATTGACCAAAATATTTTAATTAAAAATATTCTGAGTTAGTTGCAGGCCTAATTACAGGAATAGAAATAGGGCCTATATTGTCAGGCAGGTCAGTAGAACTCAGTAGTAGGTTTTTCTCAAGTAAATTGACCGATCTAGGAATAATAGCGCAGCTGCTAAACTGCCAGTCTTGACATGTAAATCAATTTAAATGCAACAACTGCAGTAGCTACTTTGATAGTTATTAAATTGATACCTTGGAGATATGCTAAAAAAAATAAAGCAGAAGATTTATTACAAGCAACTGCTTTTTTCAGTAGAAAATATTGGTTATATATTCAAAATACATTTTATTAACAAATCTAGAAAACCTGTCTTTTGGATCCACTTAGATTATTAATAATACTGGCAGATCAGAATAACCAATGTTCAGAGCAAAGGACATTAATTAGTACTAAACTCTTAAACGGCAATTGTGTAGTGTACAAGAGTCTACAAATTAAAATATGGTTGCGTAGTAGCTGGACCAGACAAAATCTGATGTTAAAGATTCTCCTTTTTCAATATTGATAGCAATTCTTGAACATTAATATCAAGATATAATAATATGATTTTCTCAAAAGCTATCATTCCTGTCTTCAAAAATTTATGTTTAAATCTTTGTAAAAACTGACTCATTTTAAATTAGAAGTGGATTGGGAAAAAGGTTTCAAGTGCTATAACACAAGATTACAACATTTGAATGAAGTCCAATGAATGTCAAGTCCTGAAGTTATTCTAAATCTACATTCACTTCAGATTTGTTGAGGGAAATAAAAGGTGAATATAAAAATCATTATTTTTAGCTAATCTCTCCGATGAAATAACTTCACGTAAAAAGTGTAGTTATTAATAAAGAACATTTAAGAAAGTGGCAACAATTCTCTAAGAGCATTATTAAGTACTGAATTTGTTTTAGATCTAAACTGTATTGGAAGAAAACACATCTGAACTCATAGCTATGACTCTCATACCAAATATTTTATCACCATCATTGTTGAAATGCTATGTATCTGTTAATAGCTACCATTTTCTGCCCCACATATAAATTATATTTAGTGCACAGCCAAATTCAAGATAGCAAAACCTCATGCCCTGAACACATTAAACAGAACTAGATATTTACTAGGCTATGTCTGCCACTCGAAACAACAGTCTCCAGGGATTAAGCTTAGAATCAATGCTCTATTGATTTTACTATCAATGAACATTATGGCTCACACAACTGGCCATTTTAAGGGAAGATAGCTTCTATTATAGTTCACTTTTTAAAATATATGCTGTTAAAAGATAAATCACTGCTTTCCTGAAACACTGAAAAAATAAAGATATTTCTTAAAATATACACAGATACTATATTCATAAGTAATTTTTAAAAAATGTTATGTTGACAACACATAAAACTTAAAATATCACTGTTATGCTTTTTCTATATTTAACACATAACACTGTTAAAATGTTCTGTAACTGAGCTCATACAAACTGCTCTTAACAATTTGTTAAAACCAGATTAAGAATGCACACACGCATGAATATTATAAGACACAAAAGTAAATCTCTATGATAAAAATATACCTAATGCAAAAAATGATATGGAACTATAAAGGTATTATCTTGGAAATTAAAACATTAATTGATCAATTCCACACATCCAATGTATGACCTAATATATGTTTACTTTGATGTTCTTAAAATGTACACGAACATAAAATAATGGTTACATAATCATGAGTGAGTTCCATTCCATAATCTGCAATTCATCAAACATTTTTAGCCTAATATAAACATTGGAAGGCAAATAAATCTAAAATGTATATACTACCAACAGAAAAAATTATGTAAATTTAAAATACTAGTATATTTTGAAATATAAAATAGTAACTATGAAACTAAAATAGAATATGTGTATATTATGAAAACAAATATTTAAATAATTCTAGCATTTGCCTAAATTGTGAATTTCCCATCATGCAAAGTTTGAATTTTTAGCTTAAAGCAATAATAACAACATCCATTATTAGGTCACATTTTGAAACTTAGAGTAAAAATAAATTGTACAAAGAACATAAACAGGAAACAACTGTAAATTAATTGATCTTACTCTCCTTTATAAAATACATATATATGCTAAAACATGTGGTACACAGCACTTTATAGACTGTATATAATAGGTGTCATATCTCCTAAATAGGGAAGGTACTAAGATAGATTCCTTATTCTCAGGTTTATTTTTATTCAAACACACCTGTAATCAAGTTTATGATAACTAGGTAATGGATTTGTAAAAGTTTAGCAGATTAAGGCTGAAATAACTATATTTTTCATTGGATTTGTAAATAAAACATGATTTTATTTAGTAAACTGAAAAAAGACATTCAACTGTTATGAATACAGTGCCATAAAATAGAGGAAAAAAAAAACCCAAAAAACAAATTTAAAGTTGCGCAATTGAGTTAGCAAAAGAATACTGGTTAAAAATTTATAATAGAATCTAAACAAAAGTAAATGTGCTAATATTACTAAAGCACAATCTAGTGCATATATGCAATGATTGGTATCTACTTATCCTTTATTTCAGCTAACACTCATGGCACTTGTTTAGAAATTTATGTCAGAACATAGCTGAGCTGCTATTCCCCAAAATAAGCTAGTTATTTACAGAGTTTAGAAAAGGCTGCTATGCTATGTTTCCTTACACTAACCAGGAAAACTTGTTATTTTCATGCTATAGCCTATGCCTTTGGGAAGAACGAAGGCTTAAAAGTTTATTCACAATTGCACTCTCAGGAATCCACCCAAAAGAAATGAAAAACATCTGTTCATGCAAAGACTTGAATGTGAATATTCATAGCAGCATTGTTCATCAAAGCCAAAAAGTGGAAACAACCTAACTGTCTATCAGTTGGTAAATGGAGAAACAAAACTGGTATATGGAATACTATTCAGCAATAAAGAAGAATGAACTACTGGTACATGCTACAGTATGAATGTACCTCAGAAACATTACAATAATAGAAAGAAGCAAATGCAAAAGACTATACATTACATGATTTCATTAATATGAAATGTCTGGAAAAGATGGATTTATAGACACAGAAAAGAGATGAGTAATTGCCTGGGGCCAGGGTCAGAGTGGAGATTGCTTGCAAATGGGCTTAAGGGAATATTTTGAAGTGATGGAAACATTCTAAAACTAGATTGGTTAGCACAACTCTGTAATTTTACTAAAAATCACTGAATTGTACACTTAAAAAGGTGACTTTTATGGTATGCAAATTATACCTTAAAAAGGCTGTTTAAAAAATAATATAAAATTTGCTTTTTCCTTAAAAAAATAAAAATAAAAAGGTTATCCAGTTTGCTATTTTATCTATTTAACTGCTATTCCCCTTTCTACCAAAATTTAAAAGAATGCACTTGATTTCAGTGAAAACAATTATTTGTAAGGGAAATAAATGGGAAAATATGTCTACGACAATTTTCCAAACTGCAAATTCCTGGAAGGTTACTTGCACATTGAAAAGCACTGATTTAATGAATATTTATAATAAATAATTGTGATCCCAAAGAGCATTTTTTAATACCAGTATGAGATAATCTTCTTTTAGAAGATAAAACTATGCTCTTCTCCCCCCCCAAAGGATTTATATAAACACCAGGTAATTGTCTGTAGAAGTGCACTTCTCCCCTATGTTTAAAGGCTCCTAGGTCACCTGGCCTCAGGCGCAGACTTTAGAGGAGTGATCCTCTGCTTGATTAGTTAAGACTTTTGCCTCAAGGAAAACCAGTTACCAAAGTTACTTGTGCCTCAAGGGGTCTAAATACTACAGCTGTTTGTGTAACTGCCACTTCCATTTTTCCTACTAACACTCTGAAATAAATGCAAAGGAAACTAATCCTAAAAAGAAAATGTTAGATGAGTCTATGTTAATGAAGAAACAATTTATACCTAAGAAGTGATTTGTTCTGAAAAGATATAAATAATTCCAATGATTGAAAAATTGTTTCAAAGTTTACTGACTTTTAAGGTAACAACAAACAAAAAGACAAAATCTGATACAAAGACGTAGGGAGACTAAATAAAGCTATCTTTACAGACACATTCTTGATGTGTGAACAAAACTAGGGACTCAGTGAGAGAAACCAACTAGAAAATGCAGAGAATGACCAACACTTCTTTCAACACACTTCTAGGATTCTTTCAACACTATGGATTATCTCAAACTAGAGGAATGTCTGCTTTGGTATCTGGACCAATGCCAGCCCTTGTTATAAAGCAAAGAACACTTCAAGAGACTATCCTGACTCCTTGCTTTGCAATCTGACAAACTGAGGTATTCAAATTAAAGAGTTAAGACAAGAACCAGGAGTGGTAGCTAACATTTCAGGACATAGCATAATTCCAGATAACACATTTGAAGAAAGATTCAGAATGTCACATAGCATAATTCTGGGGCTGTCTTTAATACATATTAGCTCCCATAGAGAGATATAGATATTTAAGGCTGGCTTTAGCCTAAAATCTCAAATATCCAACCAGTATTGTTTAAAAAAAAAAAAGACTACTCTAGACCAGCCTAGAATAGAAAATATCAGTCTGTTTCACATACAATAAGAAGGTGTTCAGTGAAATTTTTGGTTTCATTGTGTATGTGTGTCTGTCCTGAGGCATGAAGCAAAACGCATTTTCTTACTGTGGGTCTGACTTAACATTTTGAAGCCCACTGCAGTAGTGCCTACATTCCACACATTCTGAAGCAGTAGAGGAAAGGGCCTCTCTGCAATCTCTTAAGTCACTGCACTATAAACCACGGTATAAATACATTACTACTCCTCTGAAAGGGGCACTGAGAAGATTCAGAGGGAGGGGGCTACCTCCACTTTCAAGTTTAACCCTAAACACAGAATCACGGGAGCAGAGTAAGGGAAGGGAAGGAGGCAAAAGAAACAGGAGAAAGAAGCAAATATTTTCCTTCCACTCTTATCTTCTAGACTTATACAAGTCTGTTCTCTCACAAATTGGGTTTATTATTTTGAGAGTGAGGAAACATCAAGAAATCGTAAGAACTTGAATATCACAAAATACCTAATTCCAAAACATTTAAGGAATAGAAAAAAAAAAAAAAAAAAGAGCAGCAAGCACAGATAGGAGCTATTACAGACATATCAAAATGCATGGGCATTTGTTTGAAGTCAAGTGGTATTTGTATTTCCCAGGGCAGACACTCATGTTAAAAATCTTATTTAATGGAGCCACGTCTTGCTAGTGTTATGACTCATGATCCTGAAGTCTATAAGTATTGAATCAACCCAGTGAACATTGTCAAAAGAAATTAACATCGCATTTCTTGGAAGGAACAAAAATAAAATAAGAATTTATAATAAATAAAATGTTTAATGAGACAATTCTTTCCTTTATAAATGGAGACATCAAACTATAACATCTTAATTCAAAAGCAGAAATGAACACTCACCTCTGCCTTCGTTCATCATCCTTTAAAACTTCATAAATGGCCACCAACTAAAACAGAAGCATTACTTTAAAATAAAAACACTCTCAATTACAAGAAATCACTTAGGAAGGTGAATGCATTACAACGCAAATGCGAAAACCCTATGTGCTCATACACACAATGAACAGATAAAATCTTAATTATAAGTAACATTTTGTGTTTTTAGTAGGACCGTAAGGGTTAAAAAACGCTTGATATCAAAACAAATCTTTGTGAAAGGTGCAAAAATAATAATTATCTTAAAATGTACTTTTTAAAAGCAAAAGCTGTAATTTAGACCAAAAAAATATGACAACTATGACCCTCCAAAAACTTAAGAGATTCTAACATAAAGTGTTGATAAAAACATATTTTGTAAAAAATTGAATAAACATATATACATTATATTTCCAAACCACTACCTCATTTTCAAATGGAAATATTCTACATATAAGTTACTATTTCCACTATAAACATTTATTTATAAATTTGTCACAAAATATATGTAATAACAGCATAGTTCACTTACTTGTCTAAATTGAGTTTCTGCATTCTCATCTTTATTCTTGTCTGGATGCAAAGTTAGTGAAAGCTTACGATATGCTTTTCTAATGTCTGCAGATGAAGCATCCTGGAGGTGGGGGTGGGGAGGGGAAAAACACAAAGCAAACTTTGTCAGAAAAAGAAATTCCCAGAACCTTGTTAAGATCTGAGAAGACAGCCAACCAAGTGCAGGACCCCAGGCAATGTAATTTGAGCAATCAGTCTAACAACCAGGCTATGCAACCAGCCTGACCCACATGACTGAACAATTATTCAATCTAATTTGGCTCTCCTCTTAACTTTTCATTACCATACAGTCATTTAAAGAAGACAGTATTTGGCAAAACTTTTAAAACACTTGCCTTCCTAAAATTAACCAATAAATCTTTTTCAGTAATTAAGAGATCAAAAAGAAACAAATTAAAAATTAATACATCTGTGTGCCTTCAAAGAAGGTCTTTATTTATTTGAGAATCTTAAAGCCAATTTCTGAATTCCAGGCTTACCATATGTGGTTTCTCCATTGTTATTTATACTGAATTTACCATCCAGCAACAGCCTATGGAATCCCAATTTCCCATGTCAGAAAGTATGCCTATTTGAAGGTAGTTAAATTTGCATTTATTCAAAATAATTATAATTAGAAATAGTTATATATAGTGTACTTAACTTTTTTTTAGTACTTTAAAGGGTATTTTCAATGGTGTCCAGTTTCCTCAGTCTGGTTTACAGAAATCGATTTGCCCATTATTTATGTTTTACTAATACAGTTTAAATATATTTAAAAGGTCACTATAGTTCAGTAAGAGTACTTCACATTAAGTGGATGTTAAAATTAAATTTTATGTAATCCTGTGTGCACAGGTAAACTGAGAGAACATCATTTTACATGGCCAGTATAAAATAAATGACAATAGCAGAGAACACAGCGTCAAGTTGGATTTAAAACTTTATTTCCACTAAATTTAAAAGTTATTCCAATAACTAACATATTCATGGTGGGGCAAAATGATAGTAACGTTGCTTATTAAATTTTATTCTTATTTTATAGCTGAATATTTGTCCAATTAATTCCTAAAACCACTTTACTAAAAAGTTCAAATGACTAAAAAACTGAACCAAAACAAAAACCTGTGCCCTGTGACTGAATAACTGTTAAAGAAATAGAGTTGGAGACAGGCAAAGTGAGACTATAATTAGTCTGTCAAGCTTTCCTTTATAAGCCATTTTCATTACCAATTTTCTGGGGCTTACTGCTTCAGGCTATCACTCTACTTAAAACTTTAGGTGTGAATATTTTTGTGACTTGTGGAGGGCTGAGGAGCTATAAAATTGGCAGAGTAAGTTTTGTAGATAATATGGTTATAGTTTTCATTCTAATTTGCTTTATAGAATTGATGTGTTCCCTACCTTAAATGGTAGGTAACATATGGTAGAAAAGGATGATTATTCACTGAAAATCTGTGATGAAGATTTTGTTGAGCAAAGAGGTCAAGTGTCAAATGAACAATGATTCTCTAATTGGGATTTTAAGTTTAGATTTTATTAAAGTGGGACTACGTCATAGAGAAAACTATTCCAAAAGTAGATTTCTTACATAGTAAGAGCTTATGCATTTTCTTGTGTTACAAAATTAATACATGCTCATTATAGAACATCTATGACTTACTTAAAAATAAAAATGACTAATAGTCACCCAAGGCATTTCCTCCTTCCAGTCTTGCCATGCTGACCCCAATCCTCCATTTTTCTGCCACAGTATGTACCCTAAAAGTAAATGTGGCCAGATAGCTCTCCTATTTCAAACCCTTCAGTAGCTCCCAAGTGCTTCATCATCTGTCTTTTCCAATCTTTTTAGCTTTATCTTCCACCATCTCGGTCCATCCTCCTGGTCCCCAAAATCACTCCATGTTGGAATGCAGTTCCCCCAACTCATGTTTTTGCTTTGCACACAGCTGTATATACTGACAGTTCTCTCTTGACTAATGAACTGATCTCTCGGGGCTGGCCTGGTGGTGCAGCAGTTAAGTGCGTGTGCTCTGCTTCGGCAGCCCAGGGTTTGCATGTTCGGATCCCTGGCACGCACCGATGCACCGCTTGTCAAGCCATGCTGTGGCGGCGTCACACATAAAGTAGAGGAAGATGAGCACAGATGTTCGCCCAGGGCCGATCTTCCTCAGCAAAAAAAAAGAGGAGGATTGGCATTGGATGTTAGCTCAGGGCTAATCTTCCTCACCAAAAAAAAAAAAAAAGAAAGAAAAAAAAGGAACTGATCTTTCAGGCTACACACAAATATTGCCTATTTTCCTCTTCAGAACCTGCCTGGTAGGGTTATTTCATCAATAAGCTCCAGCCTAAGTGGGCAGAGATGAAAAACGTGGAGATTTCCCTATCTAAAAAGACAGGCTCTAAATAAGTCATACTTCAAACTACCTTATATATGTATTTAATTTTAGTTAGTTACTTAATGAATCTTAACTTATTTTATCCTCATGACAAACCTATGAGTTAAGTACAGTTGTCATCAGGCCCATTTTACTGATGGTAAGTGAGGCAGGGAGAGGTTAAGCAACTTGCTCAAGTTCATATTGCTGGTAAATAGACAAAAATAGAATTCAAATCCAGAAAATGTTGTGTCAGAATCAGAGCTTTCCTTGTTGGCTCTCTAGATTCAGTTAGTAGATTTGGGCTGAGTCACTTCACAAGGGGCTACAGCTTTGGGAAGACAGTGAGAACAATTGTTACATTCTTATTGATCAGATAAACTATATGGAACATGTCCACATAACTACAATGTGACTATGGTCAACTGTAGTTTTAAAGGTAAAGACCCTGATATGTGTGGGCTTTTCTAACACATTTTACATCACATTTCTACTAGACACCTGAATGTTAGAACATTCATCTCCCATACTCAGTGGATTAGACCTTTTATCTCTCTGGCTTGCAGAGAAAAATTTTTGATATGGCTGTGGGTGAACTGCCATCTTTAACGCTGTCAACATCAGGAGATATACTGAGTTCATTTGCCACAATTCTTTTCCTTCTAAATGTAATATGGTTCTTTGGCAAGCTGGAGATGAATTATCTTACACTTGGATGACCTCTGTAAATAAGAGACATATGGTCATTCTTAAAAAAAAAAAAAAAAAAAAAAACCAAAGAAAAACCTATGAAAGTAATATATGTTTGTCAAAATTGAAACAATGTGATGAGATATCAGTGAAAACGGTAGAATAGGGAACTCCAAGGTCCTGTCCCTGCACAGAAACAGCAAGTAATCTGGCAAAAACTGTGAGAATCAACTTTATCTGAACTCTGGAAACTAGTCAAGGTTTACAGCAATCAGGCAAGCACTTAATAAGGGAAAAGGCAGCTGATTCTTAGTAAGGGTCTTGACGACACCAAACTGAGTTCTTGGTGTGGGTTCCTGGTGCTGGAGGAAGCAGAGCAGACCTTGTTCTCAAAGAACTGTGGTTGTTTGTTTTGGCCTGTCTGTTGGTTCTCTGATAGATTGTTAAAGTGCTTACCTCTATTTTACCAAACTCAGGAATCTCTCAGGGCAGAAAGGCAACTACCCAGGCCATTTGTCAAAAACATTCAAAGGCAAATTTATTAGCTGGTGCCACATGCAGCAAGGGATAGCAGCTGGGGCATAAAATAGACACATGAAAAAGCTTGGAAGGAAAGACTGGGAGTGAGATGCTTTGGGAATATAGGCTTTGAAAAGTCCCCATATTACTTGGCCATGTGCATGCCCAAGGTGAAGTACATATTCAGAGAGACCCGAGAAGGCCCTAAATTCTCACCTCTGACTGATCTTCAGGCTCTGCACAAGCAGAAAGTAAAGGCTAAGGAAAAACTGCCTGAGTATTGAAGGAATGCCTCAACACAGACACAGAACCTACTGGCAAAGACTGAGAGTTGTTTTTTTTTTCTGGTTCCAAGCTTTTAAGGAAATCTCTGCCAAATCATTAGCTGACCACTAGGCTAATCAGAGACTTCGGTGACCACACATGGCAAAGAATACACACTTTACAAAATCAGTTCAGAAAAGTCACTAGGCAAACAAACAACACTAATCACAAGCAGTAAAAAACAAACAAACAAAAACCCTGGGGAGGTGGGAGAATCTGATTACCACAATAGATATTCAAAATGTCCAGTATTCACGAAAAATTACAAAGCATGCAAAGAAACAAGAAAGTATGGCCCACACATGGAAAACATAAATTAATACAAATTGTCTCTGAGGAAGCCCAGACATAGGACTTACTAGACAAAGACTTTAAATCAACTATTTTAAAATATGCTCAAGAGCACATACAAAGAACTAAAGGAAAGTATGAGAATGATGTCTCACCAAATAGAGAATATCAATAAAGAGACAGAAATCTTAAAAAGGAACCAAAGAGAAATTCTGGACTTGAAAAATACAATAACTGAAGTAAAAAATTCACTAGGGGGCTCTAAAGCAGATTTGAGCAGGCAGAAGAAAGAACCAATTAACTTGAAGATAGGTCAATATGAGGAGCACAAAAAAGAACGAAGAAAAATGAACAGAGCCTAAGAGACCTGTGGGACACCATCAAGAGTATCAACTTACACATAATGAGAACCCACGAAGGAGAAGAGAAGAAGTGGCAGAAAAAATATTTGAAGAAAAAATGGCTGAAAATTTCCAAAATTTGATGAAAGACAAATCTACACATCCAAGAATCTCAACAAATCCTAAGTAGGATAAACTTAAAGAGGTCCACATCTAGAAGCATTATAATCAAATTACTGAAAGATAAAGACAAAGACAAAGAGAGAGAATCCTGAAAGCAGCAAGAGAGAAGCGACTTGTCATGTACAAAGGATTCTCAATAATGTTAACCCTAATTTCTCATCAGAAACCATGGAGGCCAGAAGGTAGTGGAATGACATATTCAAAGTGCCAAAAACAATAAATTGTCAACCAAGAATTCTATATCTAGCAAACTATCTCTCAAAAATGAAAGAGAAATTAAAACATTCCAATTAAACAAAAACTGAGCATTCATTGCTAGTAGACTTGCTCTATGAGAAATGCTACAGGGAGTCATTCAGGCCGAAAGAAAAAAATACTAGACAGTAACTCAAATCCACATGAAGAAACAAAGAACACTGTTAAAGATACCATATAGATAGATATAAGGCAATATTAATGTATATTTGGTTAGTAACTTCAGTTTTTTCCTACACGATTTAAAAGACAACTACAAAAAGCAATAATTATAAATCTATGTTTTAAATAAAACATAATATAAGTCTATGTTTATGGGCATACATGGATATAGATGTAATCTGTGACAATAACTACATAAGTAAGGTAGAACAGAGCTATATAGGAGCAAAATTTTTTATATGACAAACTAAACTGGCATTAATTCAAACTAGACTGCTATAAATTAAGACGTTAATTGTAATCCCCAGGGCAAACACTAAGAATATAAAGATCTATAGTAAAAGAAATGAAAGCAGATCAAATGCTACACTAGAAAAAAAAAATCTATCTAACACAAAAGAAGGCAGTAAAGAAGGAGTTCAGGAACAAAGAAGATATAAAACATACAGAAAGCACACAGCCAAGTGGCAAAAGCAAGTTCATCCTTATCAGTAATTATATCAGTAACAATTATAAACATATATGCACCTAACAACAGAGCCCCAAAATATATGAAGGAAAGACTTAACAGAATTGAAGGGAGAAATAGACCATTTGTACAGTAATGGTTGGAAACTTCAATACCCCACTTTCAATAATGACTAGAGAAATTAGATAGGAAATTAGCAAGGAAATAGGAGACTCAAACAACAGTGTAAACCAAATAAACCTGCCTAACAGACATCTGTAGAACATTCCACGCAATAAGAGCAGAATACATATGGAACATTCTCCAGAATAGACCATATGTTAGGCTGTGATATATGTCTCAATAAATTTTAAAAGATCGAAATCATACAAATTATCTTCTCTGACCACAATGGAGTGAAATTAGAAGTCAATGACAGAGAAAATTTGGAAAATTCACAAATAGGTGGAAAATAAAAAACACACTTGTAAACAACCAATGAGTCAAAAAAGAAATAAACAAAATTAGAAAATACTTTGATATGAATGAAAAGTGCCATTATGTTGTCTCCCTATAGATAATTGTGTACCTGTTAGAAGACCATGCTCAGTAACAGGCCAAAAATTTTTCTCTAAAAGAGTAAAACTGAAAAAATCAGTTTCCATTGATGTTTAGACTGAGACTGAAACAGGAAAGGTCATGAAATTTCAGAAACATATCATTTCCTTTTGGAGTCATGCATTCTGGAAGGTTTTAATTCATTAATGTTAACAGTTAACTATAACTATTTTTCTAACTTAAGATGATTAAGGATTAAGGGAGAACTAAATTAAATCACAATGTTCAGTTTTTTAAAAAGTCAAAAAGAAATCACTAGGGAAATTAGAAAGTACCCTGATTTGAATGAAAACAAAAACACAACATACCAAAACTTAGGATGCAGTAAAAGCAGTGCTCAGAAGGAATTTTATAGCTATAAATGATGACCAAAAAAAAAAAAAAAAACACCCAACCTAACCTTCTACCTTAAGGAACTAGAAAAAGAATAGCAAACTAAACCTAAAGCAAGTAGAAGAAAAGAAATAATAAAGATTAGAGCAGAGATTAATGACTAGAGAATAGAAAACAGAAAGAATCAGCAAAACCAAAAGTTGGTTCTCTGAAAATATCAACATAATTGACAAACCTATACTTGAGTAAGAAAGAGAAAGAGAGAGTTCAAATTACTAAAATCAGGAATGAAAGTGGAACATTAATATCAATCTTACAGAAATAAAAAACTATAAGAGAATACTATGAACCATTGTATGACAATTAGAAAACCCAGACGAAATAGACAAATTCCTATAAACACACAAACTGACTCATGAAAAAATAAAAAAACTGAACAGACCTATAACAAGAGACCGATCACTTAAAAACAAACAAAAACCCCAACTTCCAACAAAGAAAAGCCCCAAACCTCAAAACCAGATAATTTTACTAGTGAATTCTATCAAACATTTAACAAAATTACCAGTCTTCCTCAAACTCTTCTAAACAATAGAGGACAAAGGAATGCTTCCTAACTCATTCTATGGGGCCCTGATACCAAAGTCAGACAAAAACCACAAAAAAAGAAAACTATAGACCAACATCCCTTATGAATAGAGTTGCAAAATTCCTTGACAAATTTCTAGCAAACCAAATCCAGCAGCATATAAAAAAGGATTATAGGGGAGAGAAGTCAAGATGGCGGCATAGGCAGACTCTGAACTCACTCCCTCCCGTGGACACAGCCAATTTACAACTACTCGTGGAAAAATTACCCCTGAGACAGAACTGAAAACTGGATAAGAGGAACTCCTGCAACAAGGGACAATCCTAATTGAGGTGGAAGAGGCAGAAACTCCCCTCTGGAGAGGAAAAACACCACCTTCACAAGCCGCCAGCTTTACAGCCGCCCGGAAGCAGCCCACAGGTGCACAGCCCTCCCTGGAGGAGCGGCGCCCTGAGCCAGGGAGCGGCCCCGCTGTGGGCATTTTGTGGACTCAGCACAATTGAGACAAGCGGCATAATACCTGACTTTGCGTGCTACTAAAACATTGGGGAGCACCCCCAGAAAAGCTGGTTCACAAAGAAATTAAAACCAGCTCTTAGGGCCGGCCCTGAAGCTTAGTGGTTAAATGCACATGCTCAGCTACTGGTGGCCCGGGTTTGGATCCCGGGCGCGCACTGACGCACCGCTTCTCTGGCCATGCTGAGGCCTCGTCCCACATACAGCAATGAGAAGGATGTGCAACTATGACGTACAACTATCTACTGGGGCTTTGGGGGAAAAAAAGGAGGAGGATTGGCAATAGATGTTAGTTCAGAGCCGGTTTTCCTCAGCAAAAAGAGGAGGATTAGCATGGATGTTAGCTCAGGGCTGATCTTCCTCACAAAAACAAAAAAAAAACAAAAAAACCCAGCTCTTAAAGGGCCCATGCGCAAACTCACCCGTTTCAGAAAGCAACCTAAAATCACTAGAAAGAAAGGTGCACAGTGCTGTGGTGAAAAGAGACTCACCTAATAGGCTCTGAGTGCATTGCAGCCAGAGGTGAGACCTCTCCAGGGACTGGGACATTGGCGGCGGCCATTGTTGTGGCCTGGTGTGGGCGTGCTGACAGAGACACCATTGGAGTTCTCCCTGAGGCCTGCTAGCCCAGGGTCTGCCCCACCCACTAGAGCACCGATTTAATCCAGCTCAGCCAGGGCAGGCAGCCCACACTAGAGACTGGCCCCACCCAACAACAAGCCCTCAGGCAACTTGTGGGCCTGCATAGATTGGTGACTGGATTCTATGCAGCCTGGCAACTGAGCCCACTTCACTGGGGCAGGGCATGCACAAGGAGCGGGTGGAGAGCGTGGGGTGGTGGTGGAGTGTGTGGGGCTCCCGCTGTGGGGAGACTTGGTCCACTTCAGGAGGTCGAGGTGCGCACATGCAGCAGGACTGTGTTGACTGTGTGTGTGGACCTCTGGGTGGCGGGACTTGTCAGCTGCAGAAGACTTGTGCTTCTCAAAGACCCACATAGGAGGTTTGCCCCACCTTCCAAGCCTGAAACAGTTGGGTGCTCCCATGCCTGAGGCCAGCCCCACACAGCTGCAATCCTCAGAGAGCTGACAAGAGAACTAAAGGCTGGAGGCTTATAGCAATTGTAAGGCCCTGAGCCTAACAACCTGCCACGCTGGGGGCCTACTCACTTAAAAGAAATACTGCAACACAAATGTGGTATTAGAACTTGCAGCCAACTGTGCTGGGGCTCCCCACACCTGATAAAGAGACTGAAGGGCCCACAACAACTACAAGCAGCTGAGCATTACAACAGCTGGCCAGGGGCATAGCTCAGCCTTCCTGGGCACCTACAGGGAGAGGAAACATGCCACAACAGAAGGACACACGTAGTCCACACAGGGGTCACTCCTGGAACATTGAGAACTGAGGGATGCACACTGGAAGCCTACTAAGGCATAACTTACATAAGGTCACCTATCCAAGAGCAGGAGATGTAGCTGATCTACTTAATACACAGACACAAGCACAGGGAAGGAGGCAAAATGAGAAGGCAAAGGAATACATTCCAAGTAAGGGAACAGGACAAAACTCCAAAAAAGGAACTAAGTGAAACAGAAGTGAGCAACCTACCCAACAGAGAGTTCAAACAAAGAGTGTTAAGGATGCTCACTGATCTGGGGAGAAGAATAGATGAACTCAGTGAGAACGTCAACAAAGAAATGGAAGATATAAAAAAGAACCAATCAGAAATGAAGAATACAATACTGGAAATGAAAAATTCACTAGAGGGACTCAAAAGCAGAGTAGAGGATACAGAAGAACGGATCTGTGAGCTGGATGAAAGACTAGAATAAATTACCCAAGCTGAACAGGTAAAAGAAAAAAGAATTAAAAAGAGTGAGGACAGTCTAAGGGACCTCTGGGACAACATCAAGCACACTAACATCCGTGTTATAGGTGTCCCAGGAGGAGAAGAGCGAGACAAAGGGGCAGAGAATCTATTTGATGAAATAATAGATGAAAACTTCCCTAGCCTAAGGAAAGAAACAGACATCCCGGTACAGGAAGCACAGAGAGCACCAAACAAGATAAACCCAAAGAGGCCCACACTAAGACACATCATAATCAAAATGTCCAGAATTAAATATAAAAAGAGAATCCTAAAAGCCACAAGAGAAAGACAAGTTACATACAAAGGAAACCCCGTAAGGCTATCCGCTGACTTCTCAGCAGAAACCTTACAGGCTAGAGAGAGTGGCACGATATATTTAAAGTGCTAAAAGGAAAAAACTTACAGCTAAGAATACTCTACCCAGCAAGGTTATCATTCAAAATGGAAGGAGAGATCAAAAATTTCCCAGACAAGCAAAATTAAAGGAGTTTGTCACCAAGAAACCAGTGCTACAAGAAATGTTAAAGGGACTGATTTAAGGGGAAAAGAACAGACCACAAATAGGAAAAATTATCTATTTCTATGATAAGAGGGTCATGGATACAAATGCACCAAAAAGAGGTTAGACATGATATCAAAAACATAAAATGAGGGAGGAAGGGAGTTAAAGAGTAGAGCTTTCAGACAGAGGTCAAACTAAAGAGAGCATCAATTCTGTATAGAGGACTACTAAAACACTGAGAAAAAAAGTTAAAAAGTGACAGTAAGTACATAGTTATCAATAGCTACTTTAAATGTCAATGGACTAAATGCTCCAATTAAAAGGCACAGGGTGGCTGATTGGATAAAAAAACAAGACCCATATATATGCTGCATACAAGAGACACACTTCAGACCTAAAGACGCTCACAAACTGAAAGTGAAGGGATGGAAAAAGATACTCCACACAAATGGCGGTGAAAAGAAAGCTGGGGTAGCAATACTCATATCAGACAAAATAGACTTTAAAACAAAAACTGTAAAAAGAGACAAAGAAGGGCATTAGACAATGATCAAGGGAACAACCCAACAAGAGGATATAACACTTGTAAATATCTACGCACCCAATGTAGGAGCAGCTAAATATATAAAGCAATTACTAACAGACATAAAAAGAGAAATAGACAGTAACACAATAATAGTAGGGGATTTTTAACACTCCACTTACACCAACGGATAGATCATCCAAACAGAAGATCAATAAGGAAACATTGGCCTTAAATGACACTTGAACAGATGGACCTAGTAAATATATACAGAGCATTCAATTCAAAAACCGAAGAATACACGTTCTTTTCAAATGCACATGGAACTTTCTCCAGGATTGATCACATATTAGGCCACAAAACAAGTCTCCATAAATTTAAGAAGATTGAAATAATACCAAGCATCTTTTCTGACCACAATGTTATGAAACTAGAAATCAACTGTAGGAAGAAAATCAGAAAAGCCACAAATACGTGGAGATTAAACAAAATGCTACTGAACAACAATTGGGTCAATGAAGAAATCAAAGGAGAAATCAAAAAATACCTGGAGACAAACGAAAATGAAAATACGACATGCCAGAATTCATGGAATACAGCAAAAGCGGTTCTACGAGGGAAGTTTATAGCAATACAGGCCTATCTCAACAAACAAGAAAAATCTCAAATAAACAATCTAACAATGCACCTAAGGAACTGGAAAAAGAAGAACAAACAAAGCCCAAAATCAGTAGGAGAAGGGAAATAATAAAAATCAGAGCAGAAATAAATGAAATAGAGACTTAAAAAAAATAGAAAAAATTAATAAAACCAAGAGATGGTTCTTTGAAAAGATAAACAAAATTGACAAACCTTTAGCTAGACTCACCAGGAAAAAAAGACAGAAGGCTCAAATAAGTAAAATCAGAAATGAAAGACAAGAAATTAAAACAGACACCTCAGAAATACAAAATATTATAAGAGAATACTATGAAAAGCTATATGCCAACCAATTCGACAATCTGGAAGAAATGGATAAATTCTTAGAATCATACAACCTTCCAAAACTGGATCAAGAAGAAGTAAAGAATTTGAATAGACCAATCACCCGTAAGGAGATCAAAACAGTAATCAAAAATCTCCCCAAAAATAAAAGTCCAGGACCAGACGGCTTCCCTGGTGAATTCTACAAAACATTCAAAGAAGACTTAATACCTATCCTTCTCAAACTCTTCCAAAAAATTGAGGAGGGATGGAAGCTCCCTAACTCATTCTATGAAGCCAACATTACCCTGATACCAAAACCAGACAAGGACAACACAAAAAAAGAAAATTACAGGCCAATATCACTGATGAACATCGATGCAAAAATCATCAACAAAATACTAGCAAATCACATACAACAATACATTAAAAAGATTATACACCATGATCAAGTAGGATTTATTCCAGGTATACAGGGATGGTTCAACATTTGCAAATCAATCAACATAATACACCACATTAATAAAATGAAGAATAAAAATCACATGATAATCTCAACAGATGCAGAGAAAGTATCTGACAAGATACAGCATCCATTTATGATAAAAATTCTGAATAAAAAGGGGGTAGAAGGAAAGTACTTCAACATAATAAAGGCCATATATGACAAACCCACAGCTAATATCATCCTCAATGGTGAAAAACTGAAAGCTATTCCTCTAAGAACAGGAACCAGACAAGGATGCCCACTCTCACCACTCCTATTTAACATAGTACTAGAAGTCCTAGCCAGAGCAATCAGGCATGAAAAAGAAATTAAAGGGATCCAAACTGGAAAGGAAGAAGTGAAACTGTCACTATTTGCAGATGACGAGATTTTATATATAGAAACCCTAAAGAATCCACCAAAAAACTTTTAGAAGTAATAAACGAACACGGTAAAGTTGCAGGATACAAAATCAACATACAAAAATCAGTTGCATTTCTATACACTAACAATGAAGTAGCAGAAAGAGAAATTAAGAATACAATCCCATTTACAATTGCAACAAAAAGAATAAAATACCTAGGAATAAAATTAACCAAAGAGGTGAAAGATCTGTACACCAAAAACTATAAAACACTGCTGAAAGAAACTGAAGAAGACACAAAGAAATGGAAAGATATTTCATGCTCTTGGATTGGAAGAATTAACATAGTTAAGATGTCCATAGGGCCGGCCCTATGGCTTGGCGGTTAAGTGCGTGCGCTCTGCTGCTGGCGACCTGGGTTCGGATCCCGGGCGTGCACCGACACACCTCTCCTCCGGCCATGCTGAGGCCGCGTCCCACATACAGCAACTCGAAGGATGTGCGGCTGTGACATGCAGCTATCTACTGGGGCTTTGGGGGAAAAAAATAAAAAAAAAAAAAAAAAAAAAAAAAAAGATGTCCATACTTCCTAAAGCAATTTATAGATTCAATGCAATCCCTATCAAAGTTCCCACAACATTTTTCACAGAAATAGAACAAAGAATCCTAAAATTTATATGGAACAACAAAAGACCCTGAATAGCTAAAGGAGTCCTGAGAAAAAAGAACAAAGCTGGAGGTATCACACTCCCTGATTTCAAAATATACTACAAAGCTATAGTAATCAAAACAGCATGGTACTGGCACAAACACAGACACAAAGATCAATGGAATAGAATCGAAAGCCCAGAAATAAACCCACACATCTATGGACAGCTAATCTTTGACAAAGGAGCCAAGAACATACAATGGAGAAAAGAAAGTCTCTTCAACAAATGGTGTTGGGAAAACCGGACAGCCACATGCAAAAAAATGAAAGTAGACCCTTACCTTACACCATACACAAAAATTAACTCCAAATGGATTAAAGACTTGAATGTAAGACCTGAAACTATGAAACTTCTAGAAGAAAACACAGGCAGTACGCTCTTCGACATCGGTCTTAGCAACATATTTTCAAGCACCATGTCTGACAAAAGAAACAATAGAAAAAATAAACAAATGGGACTACATCAAACCAAAAAGCTTCTGCACAGCAAAGGAAACCATCAACAAAACAAAAAGACAACCTAACAATTGGGAGAAGATATTTGCAAACCATACCATCTGATAAGGGGTTAATCTCCAAAATACATAAAGAACTGATGCATTTCAACAACAAAAAAACTAACAACCCAATTAAAAAATAGGCAAAAGACCTGAACAGACATTTCTCCAAAGAAGATATGCAGATGGCCAACAGGCACATGAAAAGATGTTCAACATCATTAACTATCAGGGAAATGCAAATCAAAACTACAATGAGATATCACCTCACGCCTGTCAGAATGGCTATAATTAACAAGACAGGAAACAACATGTGTTGGAGAGGATGTGGAGAGAAGGGAACTCTCATACACTGCTGGTGGGAGTGCAAACTGGTGCAGCCACTATGGAAGGTGGTATGGAGATTCCTCAAAAAATTAAGGATAGAACTACCATATGATCCAGCTATTCCACTGCTAGGTATTTATCCAAAGAACTTGAAAACACCAATGCATAAAGATACACGCACCCTTGTGTTCACTGCAGCATTATTCACAATAGCCAAGACTTGGAAGCAACCTAAGTGCCCATCAAGGGACGAATGGATAAAGAAGATGTGGTATACATACACAATGGAATACTACTCAGCCATAAGAAACGATGAAATCCAGCCATTTGTGATAACATGGATGGACATCGAGGATATTATGCAAAGTGAAATAAGTCACAGGGAGAAGGTCAAATACCGTATGATCTCACTCATTAAGTAGTAGATAATAACAACAACAAACAAACACATAGAGACAGAGATTGGATTGGTGGTTACCAGAGGGAAGGGGGGAGGGAGGAGGGCGAAAGGGATAATGCGGCACATGTGTGTGGTGATGGGTTGTAAGTAGTATTTGGGTGGTGAACATGATGTAATCTATGCAGAAATAGAAGTATAATGATATACACCTGAAATTTATACAATGTTATAAACCAATGTTACTGCAATAAACAAAAAATTAAAAAAAAATAGTAATAAAAAAATAAACACAAAAAAAATAAAAAGGATTATACACTATGACCAAGTAAGATTTATCCCATGAATGCAAGGGTGGTTCAGTGTATGAAAATCAATGTAATACACCATATTAATAAAACAAAGGACAAAAACCATGTAATCATCTCAATTGATGCAGAAAAACTATATGATTCAATCCAACACCATTTGATAACAAAACACTAAACAAACTAGGACTAGAAGGGAACTTTCTCAAGTTGATAAAGGGCATCTATGAAAAACCCACAGCTAACGTCATACATAATGGTGAAAGTCTGAAATCTTTCCTGCTAAGATCGGTAATAAGAGAGAGATCTGCTCTCACTGCTTTTGTACTGGAAGTTCTAGCTTGAACAATTAGTCAAGAAAAAGAAATAAAAGGCACCCAAATTGGAATGGAAGAATCAGCATTATCTCTATTCACAGATGACAGGATCATACACATAGAAAATCCTAAAGCATCACAGGACAAGTATTAGGGCTAATAAATTCAACAAATTGTAGGATACAAGATCAACATTCAAAGATCAGTTGTATTTCTATACACTAACAATAAAAAAATCTGAAAGCAAAATTAAAGAAACAAATCCTTTACAATAGCATCAAAAAGAATAAAATATTTAAGAATAAGTTTAACAAAAGAAGTATAACATTTGTAAACTGAGAACTATACAACATTGTGGAAAGAAATGAAAAAAGATCTAAATAAATGGAGAGACATCCATGTTCATGGATTGGAAGACAATAATGTCAAGATGGCAACACTTCCCAAATTGATCTACAGATTCAATGCAATCCCTATCAAAATCCTACCTGGCATTTTGCAGAAATTTATATGCTTATCATAAAATTCATATGGAAATGCCAGGGACCCAGAACAGCTACAACACCTTGAAAACAAACAACAAAGAGGACTCACACTTACTGATTTCAAAACTTACTACAAAGCTACAGTCATCAAGACAGTGTGGTCATGGCATAAGGACAGACATAACTCAATGAACAATTCAGAGTCCAGCAATAAACCTATTCATCTAAGGTCAACTGATTTTCAACAAGGGTGCCAAGATCATTCAATGGGGAAAGAATACTGTTTTCAACAAATGACGCTGAGACACTTGATATCCACACTCAAAAAAATGAAGTTGGACCCTTATCTCACACTACATACAAAAATTAACTCAAAATGAATCCAAGTCCTAAATGTAAAAGCTAAAACTACAGGACTCTTAGAAGAAAACAAAGAGGTAAAACTGCATGACGTTGGATTCGCAATGGATTCTTAGCTGTGACATCAGGATAGGCAACAAAAGAAAAAAATCGACAAATTGTACTTAAAATTAAAAACTTCACAGCCACTGTGCAAAAGTTTGGTGGTTCCTTAAAAAAACAGACATAGAATTACCATATGACCCAGTTATTACACTCCTAGGTATTTACTGAAGAGAAGAAAACAGATGTTCAGACAAAAACTCGTACACAAATGTGCATAGTAGCACTATTCACAATAGCCAAAAAGTGAAAACAACCCAAATGTCCACCAACTGATGAATGGATAAACAAAATGTGGTATAGGTATATCTATACAATGAATATTATTCAGACATAAAAAGGAATGAAGTACTGATACATGCTGCAACATGAATGAATCTTGAAAACATTATGACAGGTGAAATGAGCCAGACACAAAAGCCATATATTGTATGATTCCATTTTAACTGTCCATTTGCCCTTTATGGACAAATCTATTGAGACAGAAAGCAAATCAGTGGCTCCCAGGGGCTGAGGGGAGGGAGGAATGGGAGTGACTGATTAATGTATATGGAGTTTCTTTTGGGGTGATGAAAGTATTCTGGAATCAGATAGTAGTGATGGCTACACAACATTGTGAATGTACTGGAAATCAATGAATTGTGAAATTTAAAATGGTTAAAATGGTGAATGTTATGTTTCACGAATTTTATCTCAATGTTTAAAAATTGAAACAAAAATGCAGAAATACTTTTATAGCATGCTATGTGCTAGGTACTATTCTAATCACTATCCATATATTAATTCACTTTATCCTCACAACCCTTTGTGATAGGTATTACTATTATCTCTATTTTAATGAGGAAACTGGGTATCAAACTCAGGCTAAGTAACCTGACCAGTGTTACACAGGTAGTAAGTGGTGGAATTTTCCTGCCAGAAATTTATTCTCACCTCCCATGCCAGCTCTTCTAGAATTAAAGACTATTTTCTGTATATCCTATGGCTGCTCCTTGATTACCTTCTAACATAAGTCATTCTCTATACATCAAAGTGGAGCCACTGATCTCTAGGAATCTCAAAAGCAGGATTAGTAATGATCCGATGCAGCTCGACCCAGAGATGTTTAAAATGTGTGGATGGCTCCCTGTGAAGCACTCTTCTGGAGACAGATATCTTAATCTAAATGAAAAACTTCTCACCTAATTTACTTATGAACAGACCAGGTAAGGCTAACTGTTTGATGTGGAACGAATCTCGGAAATTTTACTCATATTCTAAATTATATTAGAGTTAGCTCCTTTCCACTAACTACAATACTTAGGATGAAGATGGGTTTGAACATAACTAAGCCACTTACTAGCTCTTTGATTTTGGACAAACTACCTACTCTCTCTAAGTCTCAATTTTTCATCTCTAAAACGGGGATGATAATGCTACAACACTTAAAAGATGTTTAAATGAGATACATGTATATGATATGCTTATTACAGTATCTAGCATATAGTTAGTGCTGACTAAATGAAAATTATTATTATTATAATGTGTAGGCCAGAAAGTCACTATTTTGCCTTCATTTTAACACTTGGCAAATCTGACTTGCAGTTTATTTGGATTCATGCTTTAGACCATGAGGACTAGGGAACAGAAGGAAGTAAAACAGATTTGGAGGTTTCTTATTTATTGATTTGACAATATTTATTGAGTACCTACTACGTGCAAGCATGGGGGATACAGTGGTGAACAAAATACACACAATCTCTACCCTCAGACAGTTTTGCAAGGTAGCAGTCCTGAAACTCTGCCTTAGGTGACCCAACAGAGATTTCTTACTTTACATCGATGATAGGCAAACTTTTTCTAAAAAGGCCAGATAGTAAATATTTTACATTTTGTAGGCCAAAGAGTCTCTGTTGCAACTATTCAGTTCTGCCACTGTAGCGAGACAGCAGCTACAGACAATACATAAACAGGCGTGGCAGTGTGCCAATACAATTTTATTTTTAAAAACAGGTAGTGTCTGGTTTTGGCCCATGGACTGTAGTTTGCTGATCCCTGCTTTATATCAATGGATTGCCAATAATCTAAAACTCATTCTATTTACAGTGTCTCTGCAAATGTGAGACCCACCTTTTTTTAGGTTGGCCAAGTGGTAGAAAAATAACATGACCTATTAACAAAACCAAAAATCAGAAGACCTTATCCAGGATCTGACCAAAGCAAACTCTTAATAAAATTTCCTATTGCCTTGAAAAAAAAACTGGGGGCCCGACCGTGGCGTAGTGGCTAAGTGCACGTGCTCTGCTGCTGGCGGCCCGGGTTGGGATCCTGGGCGCGCACTGATGCACCCCTTGTCAGGCCATCCTGTAGTGGCGTCCCACATAAAGTGGAGGAAGATCCGCACAGATGTTAGCTCAGGCCAGTCTTCCTCAGCAAAAAACAAAGAGGAGGACTGGCACGGATGTTAGCTCAGGGCTGATCTTCCTCACACACACACACAAAAAAACCTCAAGGATATTAAATCCAACAGAAGAACATATATTTGGCTATCAGACTTAGTAAGACCATAGTTATCCAAACTATATATTTAGGCACATAGTTGAGGAACTTCAAACTCTGGTAGACATCTGGGAATCTTAATTTGTTTACTGTTACTACCCAACATCAACTGCCTCAAAACTAGTCATTCCATGGACTCTTTCTGACTAAGTCCTCAGGTCATTTTCACATCTAATATTACTGATTAAAAGCTCAAGCTAAACTCTTAATAATGACTCTGCACTTTATTCTGGCCTTTGCACTTAACATTTATCAGTCACCAGAGTCCACTCTTCCCCACTCTCCCCAAAAAACCAACAGAAAAATAAACAAACAAAAAAACTATGCACTTAGGTATAAGTGCATTTACCACTAGAAGAACTAAATAATAGAGACATTTAAAGGAACTTGTCAGGCCCGCCCAGTGGCACAAGCGGTTAAGTGCGCGCGCTCCGCTGAGGTGGCCCGGGGCTCGCCGGTTCGGATCCCGGGTGCACACCGACGCACCACTTGGTAAGCCATGTTGTGGCGGCGTCCCATATAAAGTGGAGGAAGATGAGCACGGATGTTAGCCCAGGGCCAGTCTTCCTCAGCAAAAAAAGAGGAGTATTGGCAGATGTTAGAACAGGGCTGACCTTCCTCACAGAATAAAATAAAAAAAAATAAAGGAAGTCTCTCATTAGTGGACCAGGAGGATAAGGCAGGAAACTTGTACTCATCATATTTTAGGACTGAGATTTTATACCAAGTGCATATAAAATAAAAAATAAATTGAAAAAGAAAAATGTTTTAAAAATAAATAATGATTTTCCACGGCAAAAAAATTTTTAAAACCAAAATAAAGTAGTTTACTTCATGATAAATTTTAAGTCTGGGCTTCTATGGCTGATCTGCTACAAAGAGGGGGTGGATTTGGGTTCTTCCATTATACATCACTGTTCAAGTCAATTGCCTTTGGAAAAATCTATTGAAATTTATGTAAGATTATAGCTTTAATTGACTTTTCTTAGCTTTAAACTATATACAGGAACCAATGATAGGTTAGCCTATATCAAAATCTTGGCTATTGATGTTCATAAAGAACATTTATTATTCTTTGAGAGCCAAGGTCAATAAGACTGATTTGTTGATAAATCAAATAATAATTTCCAGTACAGTAAAAAAGGAATGTATTCCGCCTCCTTTTTTTAAACTTGTATCTAAATAAATTTGGATTAATAACACGTTTATTTAAGTTAGACACACCCCTGCCCTCCCCATAAGATTAAAAAGGTAAGCTTTCGCCAAAATGTAGATAAACACAAGACTGCAGCCTCAAGGGACAGCTGCTTCTGATATCTAATTACTGGGGACTGAGTTGGCAGGAACATCAGATCAACTATTCACAAAACAAAATCATCATTTCTGGTAACCAGATTAGTTATCTTAGACTATATTTTACACTAATTTATCTTGAAAAGGAGGTCTCTTTAACAAGTCAATGGCGGGGGGGGGGGGGGAGCCAGAGGAGGGACAGTTCTATATTAAAGAGATTTGAGAGACAGAACAGCCAAATGTAATGTATGGACCTTATTTGGTCTCTGATTCAAACAAAACCAAGGTAAATAGACATTCTGAGACAAATGGGAACATCTAAATAAGGATTTTCTACTGGATGCTATTAAGGAATTAATATTAATGTTATTGGGTGGGAAAATTGTATCATGATTATTCAAGAAAATATCTTTATCTAAGAGATGCATAAAATGTCATAATGTCTGATATTCATTTTTAAATACTTCAGAAAAAAGTGTAATATGGCAAAATGTTGGTAACTGTTAAATCTGAGTGATGGGTATACGGGAGGTCATTAAACTATTTTCTCTACTTTTTTGTACAGTTTTAAATTTCATAATAAAGAGCCAAAAAGGAATACAGTGGTAAGCAATAAATTATGCAATTTATAGTTAAACCTGAATATATTGTGATTGGTTATTTGTTACATGTGTTTAGTAAGTGTTCTTGAAACAGAAGAGATACACCATAAGAGAGAACCTAATAATAGCCTGGGGTAAAAAAAAAAAAAAAGAAGGAAGGAGGAAGCAAAGAAAGATAAGTAGTGAAGCAAAAGCTATTATTTGATTTTTGATCCATTAGTAGAAAAATATAGGTTTTATCATCATCCTTAAAGATGAGAAGGTATCCACTGTGTAATATAAAAGCACACGAGAATTTCCAAATTTAACAGGAAAAGAAAAGAAATTTTGCTAAGCCAACAACAGTGAGTAAAGAAAAACAACAAAAAAGTATCATAAATACTATAGACAAAATAAGGAAGAATAAAATCAAACATATTCATTTCTCAGTATATATATACATATATTGAATTCCCTTATCAAAATACAAATGCTCATCAAATTGGGTTAAAACAAAACCCAAAAGGCTGAAAACAAAGAGATGAACAAAGACAAAAGGAAACAAAAGAAAAGCAAGTGTGTTGATATTAATATCAGAAAAGGGGAATTTAAGGTCAAAAGCAAGTAATAGTACAGAGTGATAACAGGTAATGATAAAAGGGATAACTCACTGAAAAGTTAAAACAGTCATAAACCTTTATGTTCCAAACAACCCAAAATCCATATACATAGTAGCAAAAACTCCTAAACATAAGAACTTCATTAAAAGAATCATGGTAGAAGACTTTTAATATAACTTTTACAGAATTTGACATATCAGGTAAACCAAAAATAAGCACAGCTACAAAAAATTTGAATAATAAAAACAACTTTGTGATGCTTATATTTACATAGATAGAAACATACAAATACATGTATTGCCAGTAGAACATACCAGATACGTGGTCAGAGATCATTAAAAAGTCAGTAATGAATTTGGTCACAAAGACAGCCTTAACTCTAAAAACTGGAGATTTTACAGCTCACATTTAAAAATAATAATCAAAAAAATAACTATCAGCGGCTGGCCCAGTGGCATAGTGGTTAGGTTCGTGTGCTCTGCTTCAGGGGCCCGGGGTTTGCCGGTTCGGATCCTGGGTGCAGACCAACGCACCCCTTGTCAAGCCACACTGTGGTGGCATCCCATATAAAGTAGAGGAAGATGGGCACAGATGTTAGCCCAGGGCCAGTCTTCCTCAGCAAAAAAGAGGAGGATTGGCATTGGATGTTAGCTCAGGGCCAAGCTTCTTCACCAAAAAAAGAAAAAAAAAAAAGGAGGATAATATGAGAAAACAAACCTATGCAATAATTACAGTGGATTGGTTTCAACATTTATTCCTTCCTTCTGGTGTGCTTTACTGTACATATTGTGGAAAGCTAATACAACCACATTTCTTTTTTTTTTTTTTATTAATTTTATTTATTTATTTTTCCCCCCAAAGCGCCAGTAGATAGTTGTACATCATAGTCGCACATCCTTCTAGTTGCTGTACGTGGTACGCGGCCTCAGCATGACCTGACAAGCAGTACGTCTGTGCGTGCCCGGGATCCGAAACCGGGCCGCCAGCAGCGGAGCGCGCGCACTTAACCGCTACGCCAGGGGGCCGGCCCTACAACTACATTTCTTAGGCTCACTTGCAGCAGGTATTCTAGGTGTAATGTAGCTTTGGCCAATTAGATGTACTTTTGTAAATTTTGGAAGGTGGAAATCAGATGGAGGCCATGCTTCTGCTGCTTTTGCCTTTTTCTTTTTATAGGCCTGTGCTTATCCATTTTTTTGTTGGCATGGCATGGACTCGAAGCCAACACTTTCAGCGATTATAGTCTCCATTCTGACTTTCCCGACTGTGTCAGGGTAGAAATATACCAGTGGGAAGTTGGACTAAGCCATTTAGCAATGGCAGTCAGTTGACTGTCAACTAAGACATGCAGCTGTCACCTTGGGAACTATCCTCTGGGCTGACATTCAGAGACAGGGCTCCTGTCTTTGGGAATAAGACTGCCAAGAAAAGATATTCCAGCAGGAACCACAGTAGGAACAAACCCTGTAAGAGGAACTGGAGCTCTGGGATTAAGGACCAATCTGGTGACTTCCTAACTGTAGCAATCATAGTATGATACAAGGAAGAGACATTGGATAAGGCGAGGATAATCACAGGGGAGATAGAATTACAGTATTGCAGGAGAGTGGCAATGAGTTTATCTTGGGTAATCTGTGGGGGGAAACAATGAAGAGTCTTCAAGAGATATTATTAGGAGAATTCTTGTTTTTTTTGGGTGTGAGGAAGATCAGCCCTGAGCTAACATCCATGCTAATCCTCCTCTTTTTGCTGAGGAAGACCGGCTCTGAGCTAACATCTATTGCCAATCCTCCTCCTTTTTTTTTTTTTCCCCCAAAGCCCCAGTAGATAGTTGTATGTCATAGTTGCACATCCTTCTAGTTGCTGTATGTGGGACGTGGCCTCAGCATGGCCGGAGAAGCGGTGCATCGGTGCGCGCCCGGGATCCGAACCCAGGCCGCCAGTAGCGGAGCGGGCGCACTTAACCGCTAAGCCACGGGGCCGGCCCAGAGAATTCTTGTTGATAAATTAGATTGGGGGAAGGTGTAAATGAGAGATGACGTATAGGTGTCAGACTTGCACAAGGAAGGATACTGGTACCATTAGTAGAAATAGGAACGCTGGAAGAGAGGTAAAAGGGCCGAGAAGACCACGAGTTTGCCAAGCAGGAGGTGCCTTTGAAATAGTCACATGGAACTGTCAATTAAGCATCTGGATACATAGGTCTGAAGCTCAAAGAAGTAGTTTGTGCTAGACACATAAACTTAGAAGCTATTGGTACATGAAGGAAAATCAAACCACAGGCATGAATAAGATTGCTTCAAGAGAAAAGCATGGAGTGGTAAGATATGAATGAAAGCCTAAACGAATATGAAGAATGTAAATAATTAATGGCAGAGAACCAGAGGTAGGTGGAAAATCAGAAGAGTGTAGTTTTATTCCAAGAATAAAAGAATGGTCAGCAGTATCAATACTGCTACTGTTAGGTAAAATGAGCACTGAAATGTATCGAGTGGATTTGCTGTTTTGAAGATCACCAGTGACCTTGGGAAGAGCTGTTTCAGTAGAGTAATGGGTACAGACGCCAAACCAGAGTGGGGAAAGGAATGAGTGGGAAGTGAGAAAATGAAGTCAGATTTTCAACAAATTTGACTGCTAAAAGGAGATGTGGGGTTGAGAGAGGTTTTCTTTCCTTTTTAACACTGATGAGAAGAACCCAGTTGAGAGACGAATTTAAACCTAGGCAATATATGGGATTACTGACAGTATGTTTCCAGAGCAGGTGGGGGCAGAGTGAGGGAGAGAATCCAAATTATGAGAGAAGAGCTGGCCTTCAAAGAGGGAACATCTCCAGCAGGAAGAAGATGAAAATAGACTAGGAGTATGGTTGTAGGTTGCCTGAGGGAAGCTAAATCCTGATGATATATAAATGTCATTGCTCATAAAAGTTGAAAGGGGAATTCTTTGTTTGGATTAACAGGAATGAGGGTGCAAGCTGACGGTAAGACAGTTCTTTTAGCCTAAACTCTTTATCAGAGGCAGAAGAAAGGTCTACTAAGGGAAAAAATGGACATGTACATAGAAGGGAGATAGAACTAGTAACTCAGCCTGTGCAATTTTGCCTAGTTGTTCTTTAAAAGAAGATCTGAAGTATATACTGATTAATTCTACATTTAACTTGACCCTTTCTCCTACATTAGTGTTTCTTCATATTTCCAATTTTATGCAAAATAACTGATAATTTAATAATTTGAAAAGTGACATGTGAAAAATCAAAAGTATACTAGACAATCACTAACTGAAATGATCAGTAAATTCAAATTCCCAACTTTTACCTCTATGTAAAATATTACATAGAAATAGAAAATACTTTACAATCTATATATTTTATATCCAACAGCCACTAAACATATGAAAAGTATTCAATTTCACTAATCATTGGGAAAAAGCAAATAAAGCCACAGTGAGATACTACTGTATACCTACCAGAATGGTCAAAATAAAAGATAATTTTTTTAATCTTTGTAAAATGAAAATTTTTAAAAGATTTTCTTTTTATAAAAAATATAATTAATACCAAGTGTTGACAAAGATATGGAGCAACTATACCACCAGTGCATTGATAGAGGGAGTACAGACTAATACAACCATTTGAAAATTGTTTGGCAGTATCCACTAAAGCTAAATATACACATACCCTGTAATCTAGCAATTTCATTCCTAGGCATGTACCCAACAGAAATGCATACATATGCCCATCAAAAGACATGTACAAGAATGTTCATAGAAACACTGTTCATAATAGCTCCAAATTGGAAAGAACCTAAATATCCATCAACAGCAGGATGGATAAATAAATTGAAGTACATTCATACAATGGAATACACAGACAGCAATGAACACGAGTGGACTTTTGTTCTACACAACAATATGGATGAATTTCACGAGCATAATGTTGAGCAAAAGAAGCCAAGCAACCAGAGTATATACTATATGATTCTGCATATATAAAATTTTTTTAAAAAAGGTAAAACTAATTTATAGTGTTGAGGCAGGATAATGGTTGTCCCTGGGTGGAGAGGAATAGAGAGGGGGCACAAGGGAGGATTCTGGAGTGCTGGTAACATCCCAATTCTTGACCTTGGTGATTACGCAGATAGGTGCAGTTGTGAAAATTCATCCAACTATATACTTATGATTTTTGCATTTTTCTGAATGTATGAATTTGTGCATTTCAATAAAAACTTCACTTCAGAAAACTATATCTCTCTCAAACTACTTTGGTAGATTTGACTCTCCAAATGAGCTCCTTACAGAAATAGCAACAATCCAACAGAAAATAAAATATACAACCTCAACATTTAAGCAATCTCTCTTCCAAAGAAAAACCCAAAATACAAAAAATTTTTACATGCAAATTAAACAAAAACTTCCTAACCAAACAGCTTCATTCCATAGGATCATGTGGTCTTCCACCTTTTCCTTACCCTGAATAAACAAAAAAGGTAGGGAACCTATTTACAGCCTTCCAAGAGATAAAACTATATGGTGTGATAAAGGCCTGATTTATTTTTCCTCTTTGCTCTGTGGTTAGTTTTAGGACTGTAACCAGAAAGAAGATTTGCAATAATTTCTTTTCCCTGTTGCAGGGTAGGTCTAATTCCTATGATTTAAGAAACAAATCAGCAATTAACAAAAGAAAATCGATATCAGAGTACATATTTTGACACTACATATCTTTTCTGTCCATTTTAGCAGCTCCTAAAGCCAAGAATTTTAGAAGATTTGTTACCTCAAGGGATTTTATTATGCAATAGCTGCTTATAGATTATTTCATGATCTTTATGCTCTAGGAAGTATAGTTCTTATCTCTGAAAAAAATCTGAAGTATTTTGCTCTAACATATTTGTCACACTTGACTGGTTGACCAAAATTTTCGTCAAATTATTTGTAATAATTTATAAGCCCACCTTCGCCGGATCACAAAAGAAAGAAATGAGGCAAACATAAGTTATTAAATCCTAAATTCTATTTCACCTACGTTTCAAAGAATTAGTACATGGCCTGAATGGGTTAGGGAGATTATGACAACAGTTGAAGCAGAAAATGATTGTGAAAGACAAGGAGGAAGTACCTCAGTGGTATGAAGAGAGAGAAGAGTTTAACTAGAGTTTGATGTGATCTGGGAAGTAAGGTAAAAACAACTGGATGTGAGAAGTGTCTACAAGATTGAAGAATTTAGTAATGCTGGTTCCTATGAGGGAGAACAAGGTAAGAAAAAAGGCTATTGCAATGAACAATGAGTCAGTATATCAGGCCTTACAAGGATGATATAATGGAATAGTCACCAAACATTTTTGAGCATGGATTACCAATATGTGTCTATTTATTTATAAAGAATATATTAGTATGACAGTACTAATATAAAATTTGGAACACAGCTAGTTCCAGGAAAAATCCTAAAGAAGTCATGAAAGTAGAATATAGCCAGGTTATTATCCTACCTACGTGATTATAAATCAGCATATGATAGTTAGCAAAAAAAGTTAAATTAGTATAATTTTACTTGCATCCTACCTAAAAAATAAGCAGTCATCTAAATTTAATGATCTAGAGTAAAAATAACTTAGAATAAAGAGCATGCAATAGAAATTACAAAGTCAGAAGTTTAGTTGAAAACTATTCTTATGCCTCAATATGTACTTTTGCCTTTGTCGACTTCCACAGGATAAAACTGTATGACATGAAAAGTTGGACTAAGAACATCTGCAGCACAGAACACTTATTTAAGCTAAACCTAAGTCAAATTTGGATAAAACCAACCTAGTTCTAAACACTGGTCATCATGCAAAATAACACACAAATACACAACCAGATTAAAAGTATTAAAAACGACATATTATTCCATAAAACTGCATTTTTCCCTAACTTTCCCTATCACCAAGGTAACCCCAAAGGTTTAAAAGACTGATTAACCTAGTTTGGTGTTAGAAAGCAATCATTTATTGAAACATGGGTACTTCAAAATAAGACATAATCCCTGTGAATCTGGAAATGATTTTAAAGCATTTATCAAATCAGTTAAAAGTAGAAAATGAAAAAAAAAAACTATACTCAAATAAATCTGGAAATTATTTTAACAATTTATTCCTGATTCTAATACATGGGTAACACAAGGGAAAAAAAATTTAACCTTCATTCTTAAACTGGTTAGGGTTATTTCACTTCTCTTTCTGGAATCTTATTTCGGTTTTTTGTTTGTTTTGTTTTGTTTTGTTTTTAAGCAGTAGACAGAAAAGATAAAAAAGAAAAACCCAAATATACATCCAAATTTTAAAACTTCTAACTACTGAAGGTGAGCAAAAGATTTAAACATGTATTGCCTCCGACGTAACTGGTGGGGTCGGACCTCTCACTGGGACAGGGAGAAGTTCTTTGAGCTACCCTTCCGAATTAATTAAATGTGTTTTAGTGACATCACTTTTCTAGAAAGTCTCCAATTGGGAGGGAGTGGAGAATGAAGCTGACATAGGTGGCAAGGATTTTCAAAGAAGAGGTGTTCTTAACTCGTCCTAAGCATCTTTTGAACTTTGACTGATTCCTAATGTACACTACAGGTCACCAAACACAATCTGCCTGGAATGAGAAATTTTCCATGTTGATTCCATCAGCACTGACTTGGAGTTCACTGTGATATTACATCTAAGTGCTTCTTAGATTCAATATTTTGCCACTTATTCTGTTCCTAAAATTATTTTGTGCAACGGTTTCTGACATTCTTGAAAAGCAGTAAATATGCAGAACTTCGAATGTTCATAGTCACAGGCTTGAACACTAAAGACTACAAGTTGCTAAGGAGATAAGGACTGGTTAGGACTAACATTTTTATTATATCCCATTTCTCTCTGAATCATTAGGGATACCTGAGAAATCAAACTAGTTTTCAAAAGTTAAACATACTTCCACCCCAACCCAGAATAAATCTATTTTTAAATTTGTACTTAAAATTAAAACAACACAAAACAAACCTTTGGATATTATTATTGATTAAAATCACAATTATCTGGAAAAAAACTTAACTGATAAGCTAACAAAACTATAAATGATCATAATTAATTACATTTACAGTTCTGTATCTGCGTAATTTAGGCTTACTTTGCTAATTGTTACATATACAGTTCTGTAAGGCTACATGGTTTTATAGGGAATTCTATTCAGACAATTTGATAAAAGATTTTTAGTCAAACAAAATTAATTTTTAAAAGATAAATGAGAACTTACACAGATAAAATATTCTCCTTCAAAAAGCTCAAGATAATCACATATGTATGTAATAATCATTTGTATATAATAAATCAGAAAGAGAAACTAGGATACACAAAGAAAAGTACCCATGAGCAAGAAGTCAGGAATTCAGATGAGAAGGTTTCCTTAATCCTCTACTCTGAAGTCTCTTAACAATCATCACTACTTTAAACGCAAAAGAGTACACCAAGCAAGCTTTCTAAAAAGTAAATACTAATTAAAGGAAGAAATTTGGCTACTAGGTCTATAGACCTAGTACTGGGTCTACTAGAAGTAGGACAGTAGGATATCTACATTTAAATGCCCTCCTTAAACTCTTAAGCCCATGAACAAAAACTTAGGGTCAAAATTTGTAGACAAGGTACCTCAAATTCTTAAATTTGCTGGCCAATTTAAGTTTCACTATGTGTTTAAATTCTTACTGTTCTGGAACCATATCATTTTATGTATTGCTATGAAGTATTAAAATAATTATAACCGATTAATTACTTAAGTATTCTTAATTTATAGATAAACTTTGACATATTAAAATTTTTTAGTATAAAAGAGTTTATGCCTTTTTATATCAAAATATTATACCCATTAGGATAAAATGTATTTATTTTTAAATGCAGTTTTTATGCTAGCCTATAAGAAAATAAACTTGATGAAATTACCTTGAAAGTTATTTCATTAGTTTCTTTACATACATATAATATATGTCCATTCAACATATAAAACATTACTTCTCTTCTTCATTATTTACATTATATTTTCAAAATTGATAAAATAATCTTAATAAACATTATTGCAAGTCTGTGAAAGTTTTAAAAACAGACATGCTTTTTAGCCTAGAATAGATGACATTCAAAGTAAACTTAGAAATTCACTTTACATGCAAAACTATGTTCTCAATTTCCTGTTCACCCTCAGTTACATGAATTTACTTGGCTATTAATTATTACTTTTATGCTACAGTTCAATTAATATGTTAGCAAGAAGACTATGTCAACAAAAATTTCTTTAAGGTATTATCAATCAAAATATTAAAAAAGCAAAATGTTATCCAGCTGACATTTACAGGATGGATGAATAGAAAAGGGTGAAAATTTTCTATACAGTTCCTAATGTTTACATTACTTTTATTTTTTATTGATAACTAATTATTTCGTTATCCTCAATGTATCACAAAATATATATTACAGACATACATATTATAATTATATTCATATAACATATAATCCACTCTACAGACTTTATATACACTTTGCCTCACACGACGTGACTTTAATACTTAGTAACCTTGGGCTGGCCCCGTGGCTTAGCGGTTAAGTGCGCGCGCTCCACTGCTGGCGGCCCGGGTTCGGATCCCGGGTGCCCACTGACGCACCGCTTCTCCGGCCATGCTGAGGCCGTGTCTCACATACAGCAACTAGAAGAATGTGCAGCTATGACATAACAACTATCTACTAGGGCTTTGGGGGGAAAAAATAAATTAAAAAAAAGAAAAAAGAAAGAAAAAATATTTAGTAACCTTCATTAATAAGCTACTAATTCATATTAAAGTTTCTTTTTTAGATATCAGCTAATTTTTTTAAGTATCAATGAATTTGGAGATAAATACACAACTATAATTTTTGCAGACCATCATACTCGTATTTGGATGCAAATAAATGTGCTCCACAAATCAGGGCTACTTCACTTAAAAGAGTATAAAATTTCTATTTACAAGCAAATTAAAATAATACTTTTACTATAAAAATTACATCTACATTAATTACATTAATATAGCCTTTTACTTAGTGTTATTTACCTTCATGAAAATTTAAAGGATACAGAAGATTCAATTCAAAGGATTTGTTCATCAGTATATTTTGCTTTTTAGTTTAAAAAGTCACAGAGTTATTAGAGAAGTAACCAATTTTTTTCTGCTTAATAATGAAAATTTTGGGGAAAGGGGACGGATCCAGGGTGGCGGACAACCCCAAGAAATCATTTGCATAGTACAACTTCATAAGAAGACTTTTTTCAAAAGAAAGTGAGTTTGAGAAAAAATTTCAATAGCAATTTAGGTAGCCTGATGATATAAGATAAAATGAAACTAATTATTTTACTATATATAGAATTTATTTTTAAAAGTAAAATAAAATAGGAATTCTTTAATTCTAGAATAAATAAAAAAGATAAATATAATTTTTATTGAAACAAAATAATAACTAGAGAGCCAAATTGTTTTTCTAACTCTTGTATGATCATATTTTAGATAGCACTGAAAACTATCCAATATTAATGTAAAATCAAAAACTTGAACACAGAGTGAAAAGACACAATATTCGAACACATACAACTAATGGGATATGGAGCTGTCCAGATACATTTTAAGAATTGATGAATGTCATCTGTGATGTTCAAAGTCTGTATTAACAGCAGGAGCTGTGTCAGTGCTTTTTTTGGTATATCAATAAAATGTTTTGACAAATCAAAAGATTTTTATTAAGCATTATAATAAATGCTACAGATTTCTTTGTGCTTATTATACTTTCAATATACAATTTAATAAAAATGTGTTAAGTGGACTACATTTAAGGAAAATTTATTTAAAAAAACTAGTTCACAAAAAGAAATAAGTGAAGTTTGTCCTTTTTTACTTGGTTAATTTATTTTTGTCTTACACTGATAAAATTTACTGTTAACGACGTTTATAGTACTAATACTGAAAGTGAGTATAATTCTCTAAAGATAACAGTAAGTGTTAATCAGTAGGAATGCTTCATGGCAGGTTTTGGCGTCACTACCAGTAAGATAAAAAAGTAATCTAAGTAAAGATGACACTACATAACGCCAAGATACTGGTTAAAAAGGAGAAAATGCAACTCAGCACCCTCAGAGTAAAATAGAGGAATTTTTCCTCCACCAAATTAAAGACAGTTTTAAACTCGTTTGAATGTAGCAAACAACAACTGCAAGCTTTATTCTTTTTTCTTTTAGAAAAGGTTTAACATGTAAAATTAACTTGATACATAACTGAGCTCTTCATAGGGCAAGGTCTTCAGAGAAATGGAGAATGTTTCCTTTTCCCTTTGTCAAGAGAGATTCCTCAAGTTAAAATTTAAGTTGCAATTTAACCATAACTATTTTAAATGAATTCATTTCATTAGTAACTACTATCACAAGGTTACCATTTATAGATATTCGCAGAAGCATAACAATTTTTTGATTCGGAGTTTTCCTATCCCTGAGAAACAGACCATATCTTTTCAAGTTCATTTCACTACATAATTAAAAGCTAATTTAATGCAATTATATTGGTTTAGGAGGTATTAATAATAAAAGGAGACGCTTGAAAAATTATGAGATGTTTTTGAAATGTGTTCCCTTCTTACTACAGTCTCCAAATCTAATAAGATAAGAAACAAAGAAAGCAACACTCGGCTTTCTGGGAGATTGTTAACTGCTGAGGTGATTAACAAGCAAATTATGCTGCAAATTGAGCAGACTTTATATATAACCTGAAATGAATTTAGTATATCATATTTGCTTAGCAAAAAAGAAAACCAACTGTTGCTAACACTATCATTAAATGTAATTATAAAAAGTTACTGGCAACTATTCTGTTTCAATTAGCTTTTTGTCTCAATAGAGAATAAATAAGAATTTTATTCAAAAAACTGAAGGAAAGCAAAAGTACTGCAAACCATTTTTCAGACTTATATGATTTTCCAGTTATACACTCTCTTTCAACATAAAACAATTATGCCAATATCAAACCAAATATTACCCATAGTTTCCCTCTAATCTTTTGAGTGCTAAAAATACCAGTGTAAACCAACAGCATATACTTACTGAAATGCTTTATAAGACGCCAAAATTAATCTGGGTAATCATATACTAGTAAGAAGGTAAGAAAACTTACTATTCTTGTCTCAAGTTTTCTTGTTAGTCTAAAAGAAGTAGACACTAAAATCCACAGTGTATCAAGAACATTAACACCCATTTTTTTCCTAATAAAAATGACAACCTCACTTCCATATATAGTGAAAATGGACTCTTTATTTGATTATAAAAGGAAAACATTTCTGATGAGAGTAAGAATATTTACTACTTAAAGAACATGTATGTTCTTTAAAAGAGTATTTTACATAATATTTCCTAAATCTTGGTTTATTTAAATTAACTTTAGTTAATGTTTTTAAAAGCTGAGGAACTGAATTGGAAAAATATTTATGTCTCTTAAGAATTCAAATGCTGAATGATAATAGGCATAACAATGAACAATATGGGTGGTCATGTTTAACAATGGTGCAATATTGATTTTAAGCACCTGACTTCCTATTAATAAAATGCCTTTTACTAACTCGGTAGATATGCAAGCTCATTCTAATACTAGTTAGGAACGTTTGACTAACGCTTTTAACATACTTTTTTCAACAAATATTAACAATGAAATAGAAATTTAAGACACAAATAGCCATTTTTTAAAATTATTGGTGGACTTGGTGAATTAATTTCCCAAATTACAACTGACAATCATTCTCAAATATTATTTTTTAAGAATCCATTCTAGATTCAATATATTATGTAAAACAATATAAAGCATGTATTTGGAAAGACAGAGCAAATGTTCTCCCTTAGAAAGTACTGAAGCTCCATCTAGAGGCTTTTCCCCCATTACTGTCACTTGCATTATAAGTAATATCACCTAGAAATGTGAATAATATTAAAATGTCAGGGATTTCTTTTGTATCTACTCTTTTGTTATTCATAATGAGTTCTTGCCCTAACCTTCTTAGAGGAGCTCCAGCTCCATCACTGCCATCAAGTGGTAAAAAACTAAAACTGAACTTTAAAAAGAAAAAAAGAAGGAAATAAGAAAGAAAGAAAAAAAAAGGAAAAAAATTTATGTACTCTATACGACTTACACACCCTCTTTTTTTGGTTCAAGAAATGAGCTTGTGTTTTTTTTTTCCGGTGCCATTTATTATCTTAGTCCAATTATGGAGAAAATAAATTTGCCAACTGTTTCTAGAAAATAGTAGCATTATTATTATATTGCATGTAAATCTGAAACTTTTCTAGATATTTTTATATTTGCAAGATATAAAAATACTTTGAATTAAATCATTATGTAGTTTAATGATATATTTAATATAAGCACAGTTCATAAATGACTTCACTGAGAGGGATAGCAGCAAGAAATAAAGAATTAGTTAAGATTAATGAATTTTATAGTATACTGCAACAGTTATTAAAAGAAGAAATAAAACCATGATGTGACTAAAATATGTACTTTCTATTACCTCTAAAAATAACCTAGGTTTTAATAAATCCAACACTCTCCTTGTACTCCTAGGATTCAGGCAGAGCAATGCCTCCCAAAAATGTCTTCAACAGCCTACAAATGGAGATCAGAAGAAGGACTTAACATTGAAGAAAGCAAAAGAAAAAAATTTAACAATGAGGAAACAAGTCAGAAATTCAATTCAAATCAAAATTATTTAATATCTTCTCTTTTTTCAATGAACACATATTTCCTGAATTATGTTACAGGAGTTAGGACTTTCAAAGAAACAAAATTGCAACTACAGAACCTAGGGGAAAAGACCACTGAAATAATGTCTCAGTTCAAGGGATGTTACTCTGCGAGAGCATGAGATCAGCATTCATGACATAATGTTAAAATATTTAAAAAAATAATTTGTGCATGAAATAGTGTGTAGGAATATAGTTAACTTAGTAAGTCTCATAATCATGTTTAGAAACTCCTCCAAATTGCTAAAATACATATTAATGGGCCGTTCTTTTTGTTTTATATAACTGCAACATGAAAATTTTGGAATACTCTGATTTTATTCTTTTGATTAGATTTTAATCTTTACGGAGACACTTGTTTATAAATCATGGAGAAATTGAAAAATGTGTAGCTTTGATTGTAGGTATGAATTCCCATGTTAACAATAACAAAACAATAGCAGCCAACATTTATGGAGATCCTACTATGTGCCAGGTACTATTCTACATGTTTCACACGTATTAAATAGTCTCTCAACAACCCTGTAAGAGAGGTACTATTAATATTATATAGATAAGGAAACTGAGGCACAGAGAGGTTAAATAACCACCCACAGTCACACAGTAAGGGGTGGGGCTGAGATATGAACCTAAGCAGTCAGCCTGGGTAGCCCTTACTCTTAACCACTTTCATGTAAGGCAGGTCGACACTACGACATTTTGGACCAGATGATTCTTTATTGGGGGCCGGAGAATGTTCAGTGCACTGTAGGATGTTTAGCAGCAGCGCTGGTCTCTACCACCAGATGCCATGAGCATCACCCTCCACCCAGGTGTGATAACCAAAAATGTCTCCAGACACTGCCAAATGTCTTGGGGGGGGAGGTCAGCTTCAGTTGAGAATCATTCATATAAGATAACAATTTAATCTGTTATAACATAGTAGAAACAAATGTGACCAATTTACCTGAAATTAGTTTTCCTCAATTTTAAATTCTTTATCACAATACAGAAATTTTTAAATCTACAGATGGTTTAGGATAGTAATACTCTAAGTCTTAGTATCTAGGGGATGACGTTATATAATTAAAAATTATAATGTGAGGGGCAAATCTCATAATGCAAGGTTTATGTAGGCAAACATGGAAATAGTGGGCAAACATGAAAATAATGAAGGCAATACATAAATTTCATCCAAATGGATAAAAGTAGTTATCTCTGGCAAATAGGACTGAAGGACAAAGTACGGGAGTATCACCTTTTACTTTATATATTTTTGTACTGTATTAAATTCTTTCAAACACTGTATTGTTTCTTTACTAAGCTTTTTAGAGATCATATTTTAGGAAAAAACTTTTCTGTCTGACATTAGAATGTCAGTTTATTGAGTAAGCTGTTTCACATATTTCTCCCTGTTATGTTCTTTCTTATATGCTAACAGAAATATAACCAACTCACGATAAAATTCATGATAAAAATAATTGTGCCTAATTAGACAAAAATATTAATTAGATAGTTAACCACAGGTTTGAAAGCTAGCAAACCAAAGAATAATTAAAAGGACATGAGAGGTATTTATTTTCAAGAGTGTAAAGATATATATAAAGGTGGGTGTAAATTTTTCTTTCAAACAATTCTTACTTATTTCTAGAATTCTTTGCTATAACTTTAAACATATACATTTTGCCAATCCCAAATTATAGCAAGGTTTTTCCCAATTACTTCTGATTATTCAGAAATCCTTTAAAGAAAGCGCAGAGTACTAAGGGCTCCCTCTATTTATTTAACTTGAACAACTCTTATTGTCATCTTTATTTCTTTTCCTTCATTTTCCTACTTGTTTTTAGTATTGTAAACTAAATTGAATATATTACATTGTATCCTCTTCTTTAGTCAGTATATATAACAATTTTCCATTTTGTTTCACAAATTTAATAAAGTTTATAGTCTCATTTAGTTTATTTAGTGTAATCTACTTGTCCATTCTGTGTTGATCCCTGCAATGACTTTGTACTATATCAACTTGGCAGCTAAATATTTTTCACATTTTTACCTTCTTCTCTATCTTCACTGTCTTTATTTAGGCTCTGATCTTTTTTTTTTTTCTTTTCTGCTGTTTAGTCTCTTTATACTTTTGCTTTCTATTAGCTATACAAGTAGTACATGAATAAATAAATACACATATCTTCCTATAAAAATTTAAATAACACAGAGTAAAATATCTCCCTTAACTATCCTCCCTCCAAGTCCTACTCCTCCAACAGAAGTAATTTTGGTTACCAGTTTGGTGCACATACTTCTAAACCTTTTTTTTTTTTTTAATGCATTTACTTTCATATATGTGCACACGTAGAAATGTTCCACTTTATACTATACCATCATTAAGCAAAGCACTTTCCTTGTATTAAAAAAAGACTTATAATTAACCCCTGCTTCTATCCATTCATATATTTCTTCACTGGGCTTTGCTGTAATATTCATTTTCATACAATATTTGCTACTTAACACCAATTTTACCAAGAATTTGGCTTATTGTTGGAAACATTTAATTGAGAATACCATTGTGTAAAACATACACTATTTTAACACATAAAATATATAAGTAGGGACCTGAAACTAAAACCATAATGGGAACAAAAAGTTTAACCAAAATATTCTCAAGTAAGTGTTAAAATATTAATCAGAATGATTGAGGAATGAGGGATTTATTTTCTTTCTGGTGCATTTATATTTTTTAACAGCTTTACTGAGGTATAATTTGCAAATCATAAAAGTCACCTGTTTTAAGTGTACAATGAACTTTTAGAAAATTTATAGAGTTGTGCAAGGTCATCACAGTCCAGTTTTAGAATATTTCCAATACCCCAAAAAGATCTCTCATGCCCATCTCCATAGATTTGTCTTTCTAGACATTTCATATAAATGGAAGGGATGAGGTTTTTCTGATATATTTAAATATCAGATTTAGCAGCAAAAAAAAAAATATGTTTTGCGTAAAGATTTTGCTGTTAAAGCTTTTTCTAAAGATTATTAAAATGCTTTGCTCATTTGGTAAGGACAGGGTAAATATTACTGAATTACTTTTCCTTCTTTCTCTTCCTCCCTTCTTTCCTTCCTTTCTTCCTTTTGCCAATTTTCACTCTTGTAGTATTTAATGATCATCGCTCTTACTAAACCATAGTTTTTCGGTATAGTACACATGAAAAGTACAAGGAATGGGCCTTTCTATATTGACTCTATTACATATCCTGATAGTTTAATCAAAAAACACAAAAATCAAAACAGAAATCCAACATACGAACATATCACAGTCTTGAGATGTTTTAGTTTCTCCTAAATGTTGAAGACATTTTTAAAAAATTGATAAGGGTTCCATTTAATACAGGTATCCTGAAATTTGGAATTCTATCTCCAAACGGAATTTATCTCTGAATAGAATTCCATCTTGCAAAAAATTCTGGTGTCACCTCGACTCCTCTCTCTCTCACAGTCCACATCCAATTCGTAAGCAAATCCTGATGTTTCTAGTATCAAAAGTATACTCAGAATCTGAACACTAACACCTCCACCATTACCACAATGGGCCAAGCCACCACTCTCTTTTGCTGGATCATTACAAAATCTCCTAATACGTATCCTGACTTTAGCCCTTGTCTATCCCCTTTCCTCACCAGTCCGTTTTCAGCACAGTGAGCAGACTAAAACAAACAAAACAGATCCAATAAAAAATCTCCAATAGCTTTCCATTTTACTCAGATCAAAAGTCAAAGTCCTTAGTGGTTATCTTGGGAATTACAATGAACATTGTACTTATAACGACCTACTTTAACTTATAACAACCTATGTAACCACTAAAAAATAAGTAAAAAAAGAAACTAAAAAAAAGAAAGAAGAGAATAAAAATGGTACACTACGAAAAATCAACTAAATATAAAAACAGGCAGTAATGAAGAAATTGAAGAACAAAAAACATATGAGATACAGAAACCAAATACTATCAAGGAACACTATCAAAAGAGTGAAAAGACAACCACAGAAGGGGGAAAGTGTTTGCAAACCATAAATCTGATAAGAGGTAAATATCCAGAATACATAAAGAACTTCTACAACTCAACAACAAAAAGATTAAAAAATGGGCAAAGGACTCAAACAGACATTTCTCCAAAGAAGACATACAAATGGCCAAAAAGTACATGAACAGATGCTCAACATCATTAGTCAATAGGGAAATGTAAATCAAAACCATAATAGATACCACTTCACAACTACTAGAATGGCTGTAACTTTTTAAAATGAAGAATAATAAGTGTACACAAGGATGTAGAGGATTGGATTGGAACCTCTGTACACTGCTGGTGGGAAAGTAAAATGGTGCAGTCACTGTGGAAAACAATATGATAGTTCCTCAAAAAGTTAAACATCAAATTATGGTATGATGAGCAATTCTACTTCTCAGTATATACCCCAAAGAATTGAAAGCAGGGACTAAGCAAGTATTTGTACTATACCAATGTCCATAGCAGCATTAGTCACAATAGCCAAAAGGTACAAAGGACCTAAGTTTATCAACAGATGAAAGTATATACCACAACATATGGGATATACATACAATGGAATATTATTCAGCTATAAAAAGCAATGAGGTATTGATATATACCACAACATAGATGAACCTTGAAAACATCAGGCTAAGTGAAACAAGCCAGCTGCAAAAGGACAAAATTGTATGTATATGAGGTACCTGGAATAGGCAAATTCACAGAGACAGAAAGTAGAGAAGAGGTTACCAGGGGCTGAGGGAAGAGCGGAATAGGAAATTCTTGCTTAATAGATACAGAGTTTCAGTTTAAGGTGATGAAAAACCTGTGGAAATAGATGGTGGTTAGGGTTGCTAGATGGTGTTAATATTGTGAATGTACTTAATGCCACTGAATTGTACACTTAAAAACAGTTAAAATAGCAAACTTTTTGTTACACACATTTTACCACAATTTTTTAAAAAAGACAAAGTCCTTAAAATCACTTTAAAACCTCCAAAGTTCTTAAAATGGCTTACAAAGTCACCAGGACCTGATGTCTCATTATCTCTCTGATCTCATCTCTGACTACTCTTCCTCTGGTTTTTTGCAAATTCGTGCCTCCTTGATGTCCCCTGAACACAAGGGGCACAGGCCTGCTCAGAGCCTTTCCATTTGCTGATCTTTCTGCCTGAAATGGACTTCCCCCTTATCTTCAAGGTTCACATCCTTCCTCCCTCGGTCTTTGCTCAAATATCATCCTCTCAGTAAGGGCATCGCTGACTACCCTATCTAAAACTGCAACCCCTCCTCCAACACTGCCTATCCCACTTCTCTGCTTTAGTTTTCTCCACAGCACTTTCACTATATGGTACAATACATATTTCACTTACTTGATGTCACTCTCTTCCACTAGAATGTAATCACCACTGGGCAAGAATTTTGTCTCTTTGTTCAATGCTATGTCCCTAAAATAGTGCCAGGCACATACTAAGTAGTCAATAAATCATTGCTGGGTGAATGAATAGTGAATTATTCTAAGCACCAATACAAGACTATTGATCAATTATTAAGGCTTGCCACTTCTTAAACCTTCCTCAAAATTGCAGAGGGCTCTAACTTTACTCTAAAGTCTATTCTATCCATCTAGGCTGTAATTAAAGCCTGCTACTTTATTACTGACTTTTCTTGTTTTGTTTGTTTGTTTGTTTGTTTTTTTGCTTTGTTTAATTCAGCTTTTCCCAGGCCCTCATCATTTCTTTGTGTGTGTGTGAGGAAGATCAGCCCTGAGCTAACATCTGCCAATCCTCCTCTTTTTGCTGAGGAAGACTGGCCCTGGGCTAACATCCGTGCCCATTTCCTCCACTTTATATGGGATGCCGCCATAGCATGGCTTGACAAGCGGTGTGTAGGTGTGCACCCGGGATCCGAACCCATGAACCCCGGGCCACTGCAGCGGAGCACACGCACTTAACCGCTTGCACCACCGGGCCAGCCCCGCCTAATCCGATGACTTTTAATAAATTTATCCAGTTGTGCAACTTTTCACCACAATCCAGTTTTAGAATACTTCTATCACCCCAAAAGTTCCCTCATATCCATTTGCAGTCAATCCCTGCTCCACCCTCAACCCAAGCAAACACGGATCTACTTTTTGTCTCTTTAGTTTTATCTTTTCTAGAAAGTTCACATAAATGGAATCATTCAATATGTAGTCTTATGTATCTGGTTTCATTCATTCAACATAATGTTTTTGAGGTTCATCCATGTTGTTACATGTATCAGTTATTCAATTTTTTAAAATTGCTGAGCAGTATTCCAACTTTATCATATTTTAAGCACTTATTTTCTGCACCACAGTGTTCCAGGTTCATCTTCTATTTCCCCTGTCCCAGCTCTGGAATCAACCATTTTTTTAGGTAATCCTGGTTCTTTTTATTTACTCATTGAGTTTTTATTTCAATTTCCTTTTTCATTTATAGAAGCACTAATTGGTTCTTTTTCAAATCTGTTCGACTGTTCTTTCTTTATTTTTTAATTTTATTTACTTATTTTTTTCCCCCAAAGCCCCAGTAGATAGTTGTATGTCATAGCCACACATCCTTCTAGTTGCTGTATGTGGGACGCGGCCCTCAGCATGGCCGGAGAAGCAGTGCATCAGTGCGCGCCAGGGATCCGAACCCGGGCCACCAGCAGCGGAGCGTGCGCACTTAACCGCTAAGCCACGGGGCCGGCCCATGTTCGACTGTTCTTTAAAGGGCATTACTTAGGATACAGGCTAAGCTCCTACAAAGAGATTCCAAAATACAGTGACTTAAGTAAGATAGAAGATTGTTTCCGTCTCATGTAATAGTCTAGCAATAAGCAATGTACAGCCAGAGGGGCAGCTCAAAACGTACTTCCATCTCTGTGTCCTAATTCAGCTCACTCAAGTTTCCATCAAAGATCAATACACAAGAAAGGAAACAGGCCGGGGGAATACACAGGCGCTCCTTCTGAACCAAGACACAGAAGCGCCACACATGGCTTCTGTTCATAATATATTGTCTAAACCTTAGCATAGGTCACACCAACCTTCAAGGGAAGTTAGTAGTAGTTTCCAGCTTGGCAACCATAAGCTATATATCCATCTATAACCTAGGAAATCTTGGCAGATAACTAGCACAAGAGACACTTGTGCCAATTAGAGACCAGCTCAAATTAAATTCCCCACTTGAAGTTTTGTCCTATATAGGTAACATAACCTAGGACCACAAACTTGCATGAAGACTCACTTACGGTTGCAAAATCTCAGGGGAGGGGCTGGCCCGGTGGCACGATGGTTGAATTTGCACGCTCTGCTTCAGCAGCCCGGGGTTAGCAGGTTCGAATCCCGGGCGCAGACCAATGCACTGCTCATCAAGCCATGCTGTGGCAGTGTCCCACATGTGGAATAGAGGAGGAGGGGCATGGATATTAGCTCAGAGCCAATCTTCCTCAGCAAAAAGAGGAAAGATTGGCAACAGAGGTTAGCTCAGAGCCAACCTTCCTCACCAAAAGAAAAAAAAAACAAAAAAAACAATCTCAGGGGAGATGTTTTTGCCTGTCTACCAATCACCAGGCTGAGACAGGCAAGTTTTGACACTCCGAAGAATGCTAACTTTTATGCCAGCTGAGCAATGCATTTAATTTTTTCCTTTCATATTTTATTCAGTATCTTGTTTCAATTGAGAGGATCATTCAGGATCATTCCACCACACTACAAATCATATGCCTGCTCTTTTTGTTTTTTTTGTGAGGGAGATCAGCCCTGAGCTAACATCCATGCCAATCCTCCTCTTTTTGCTGAGGAAGACCAGCCCTGAGCTAACATCTATTGCCAAGTCTCCTCCTTTTTCTCCCCAAAGCCCCAGTAGATAGTTGTACGTCATAGCTGCACATCCTGCTAGTTGCTGTATATGGGACGCCGCCTCAGCATGGCCAGACAAGCGGTGCACCGGTGTGCGCCTGGGATCCAAACCCGGGCCAACAGTGGTAGAGCGCCTGCACTTAACCGCTAAGCCATGGGGCCTGCCCCTGCCTGCTCTTTTAAACTGTGCAAGGCGGCAATAATTCAGTGCATGATCACAGATCAAAAACCAAAACAAAGGTTACAAAATAGGCCAATAGTTTTAAGCTTTTATTCTTATAAAGGTTACAAAATGTATCATTTAAAAATCTACAACTTGAAATCATTAATTACCCTCTAAAACAATAGAAAGGTTAAAAAAATAATTTAGTGTCAAGTTTCCAAAATGACCCATTATATACAACAACATCCTTTAATTATAAATGCATGATATTTGAATAGTTTTATATTGCACCAATAAAGTTCCATTAGAAAATTTTTCCAGAATTTTCAGCCATTTGCTACCTAAATTTATCAGTATCTTTTCCTCTCTACAAGTTGCTACTTCCTTCAAAGTAAAAGCATACATAAGTAAAAGAATATACAAGGAGCTCAATAAAAGCACATCTTGTATAAAACTAACATAAAATAATAGCTAACATTTATTAAGCAGCCTATTTTACATATATCATAATACTGAAACCTCACAACCACCTTATAAGGTAAGGGCTGCTTCTCTCACAGATGAGAAAACTAAGGTTGAGAGAGCTTATGCTACTTACCCAAGATCACACTATTAGCAAGTATTAGAGCAACCCAACTCGGAGTGCTTAGTTACTATGCCTTAAAATGAACATTTTCTCCACACTTGAAGCTCTTTAAATTCAAGATGCATCTCAAAATTGCTGGCGTATTACAATTGCTGCTGCAGCAATACTAAATGACAGTAATGTGGCACCTGTCACTCCCTGTGCACGCACAAATCTCCAAAGCACTAGCACCAAAAGTTCCAGCATTTGAGTTGGAAGAAAAATCCTAGAGATGATACTGGAACACTCTTTTAAGTCCTAAGAACCAAACAACTGTGAGGAGAGGGAGAGAATGGGGGAAATCAGACATATTTTGCAACATTTCCCAAGTGGGTATCAAAAGTAGGTTAGCTTCACATAATTGCAAATCTTGTTGAAGAACTCAGCGCCAATGGTTCTTGGTGTCTTCTTAGAAATGCTGCACCGAGAAAGACTCTATGTGGAAAAACTGAACATTGACTGAGTCAAAAAGTGATTCAAAAGAGTTGGACTCTGAATGTAAAGAACTTTAGCAATCCCTTAACCAATTTATTTCCCATATATTTTCATTTTCAGGTATGTGCAAGAGTTATAAATAATAAAACCTATGCCTTATTAATTCTGATAGAGTCCTTTTGATAAATATAAAAATTCTAACTGTAAAAAGCTTTGGGAGTATGTTTTCCTTTTAAGTAGTATATAAAATAATGGTGCAACATGCTGTGAAAGCAAAAACAGTGTTTACTATATAGTTCACTATAGGACACTTTAATACTGAGCTTCAGATATAACATAAATGAAATCATACTCCCTCCCTCAGTCCCATCTTCTGACCAATAGCTTATGCATTATTTAGGACAAAAATATGATGATGAAGCCATATCATAGCATTGGCACTTTCCCAATTTTTTCAGCTTAATGAAGTGTGATGTTTTTCTGTTGAGTTTCCAATTTACTCAGTTCATGACTTTCTTTATGTCTTAACCCATATATAATTTGCAAGTTTGTGGGTAACAAGTAAAAATATTTTAGGCATTTAAGTTACTTTTGTAAATGATCATTGTTACCATGAAAATTTCGAACAATTTCATTGATTTCTACTAGCATTTTTTGCTACTCAGCATTTTGGTGTTTCTAAGCTTTCTTAATTGGGCAGATTTACGACCAATGCAAAGTAAAAAAAATATAATTCAAAGTTATATTAATGTAATTTTGTACTATCAAATAAAAATGGAATGAACACTATGAATTAGGTAGATTCTCTTTTTTGTGGCTCTCCAAATTTTATTATTCTGAAAGCTAAATTACCCAATAAAGTCTCCTTTTCCTCTTATACTAAGGTGCTTAAAAGACGTCAGTAGAAGAAAACAAAAAATTCCACATTTCTCAATATAGTAAAATATAAGATTTTTTTAAAAAGGAAAAATGCAGAAATAGCATTGGAACCAGAAAGCAAATAGAGGCAGGAAATTCTCCATTACAAGGTAGGCTAATAAACATTTTTAAATAAAGGATTTGAAATTTATCAAGAGGGGAGAAAGTACTTGCAATCCTAATCAAATATTTGTTCCTGTCCTTCCATAATGAATGTTTTCCTTTGTAGATCCTGACAGACTCCCTCCCATGTCAGCATCTCTATCTAAAGTTGACAGGCTGAAGATGTATTTTCAAACATGGACCACAATGGAATATGGATTGAATTTGATTTCTGCTGTGCTATTTCCACAAAAATATTCCTTAGATTATTTTCTCAGGCATAGTTACTATGGTCACTGATTATGGTAGCAAGAAATGGTAGGAAGAAAAGATAAAATTATCAGTCTAAGAGCTTGGAATCTTATCCTAAATATTTTTAGAGAGTTTTTTCTAATCATACTCTAATTTTTCCATATTGCTAATCTCTCATATACATTTTATACTGCAATAAAGTTTTGAAATATAGCTTCTAAACTTTTATTCCATACTATATTAGGATAAGTACTTTAGTTTATCCTGATATGACTCTGGCCACAGAATTATACATAATACCTGTCTAAACATATATGTAGGATAATATCTTCAATTTTATAATTGAGAGGTTTCATTTAGAAAATCAACAACTACTAGTGAATGTTTCCCTTTAAACATTAAATTTGGCTCAACAACAATTCAACAATAACTAGAAGTGAAAGAAATAATTTATTTGGATATCTTTTATTTATGTCAAACAATGAATTATCTTAACAACAATATATTTCACATTACAAGCCAAAATCATTTCAAAGAATTCTATCTTGCCCTTCTCTTTCCTATATATTATTTATAATGACTAACTTAAGAGAAGTTTTTAAGGCCTATGAGAAACCAAAAGAAAACGACATCTGGAAATAGAACTTTTAAGTAAGATATATTACCCTAGAAAAATTGATATAAGAAAAACATAACAGAGACATTTTTTTTAAGCTCCTTCCTTTAAGAAACATAAGATATGCTTAAAAAATTTTTTTGATAACTTGTCATAACTGATTTCTGTCCATGTCAGAAACTCTTCTAAAATTTATTTGAAAAATATCTTGAACTGAGAGTTTGACATTATAATTCAAATTACTTCTATTGAAATTAATCATTAAAACTAAAGAGCAAGTGGTACAAATATAAATGCATAGCATAAAAGACATCTCAATCATTTACAGAACTTTTAGAATTTTAGAGCAACTGGGATGGTATTATAACCACACACAGTAACTGGAGCATCTTGAGGGCAGACAAGAATGACTAAATATGCCATGTAAACAGGAGATTTCAAACACAACAAAAATACTGTTCTCAGAAAAATTTTCAGGAATTGGACTCTACAGTTGAAGCTCACCATCTCCGCCTTTCCCCTTTATCTCTTTTATTTTACACACATCTACATAAAATTGAGAACTCAGCTCTGCGGTAGTTGTTTATTGATACAGAGTGCGACCTAGTCTTTGTTTTGCTTTTAAGAAGACTTTTGTAAAATATAACATAAACCAATTACTGGAAAAATGAATTTAAAAACAGGGACACATAAAATATAACCCCAAATTTTGTTATTATTAGATTCAACAGGCATAAAATTTCTCTGTCAAATTGCCCTAAAAATTTCTAAACGCTTCCTTTCAATTTCTGCATTTATCTCATTGCAAACAAGTAACAATCTGCAAACCAGCACCAATCAATAGACCACATTCTGAGTAGCACTATCTCAGAGACCAAGAAAGAATGTAACACAAAAAATATTAATTAGGAATCAGTGGTTAAAGCTTTATTCAGGTGCTAAGTATTCCATAAGTTTGCTTTTGCTGTTAAAGAGCACATATTTAAACCTAAAATAAATGCATTGAATATAACTTTCTTCTTAAAATTAAGAAGAAGCTTTATCACATTTGAAGGCAAGTATGGAGTTTGAATGATGTTGGAGCATGCAATTAATTTAAATGAGAAAAAACTGGGTCTTGAAAATAAAAGAAAGTACAAGTTAAATTAATCTAATCTCTCTCTTTTCCCTCAAGAATAACACTGGTTGTCAAAGCAGTCCTATAAACAATTCCTCCTTGTCCAGTATAAAATATTACTCGCTCTAAATGAACAGACAGGAGGTTATAGCCATGCGCAGCATAAAATGGACTGATGATCATTCACTGGTTTTAACTAGAACTACTTCTGCCCTATCTCTACTACTTGAGAGGAGTTGCTGGTATATTTCATGTTCTACATCAAGAAAACAGAAATAGGGTAATTTCAGGTTGAAAACAGAAAACAAAACCAGAGCACCTAAATATCGTGATACATTCCAGTAAAAAGCCTTTGCTTCAGAAAAAAATACAAAGCTGAAACTCTTCAAAATATCACACCAGTTTTCAAATCAGCTTTGAACTTTGTTTACAGCTTTATAAACCACATAGTTAACTGAAGTAAAGTAATATTAAAAACTGGCAATTTATGGAATAAGCCCCATGAAGTAATAAATCCAGAAATGATATTAGTATATATATATTATATATATATGTATGTATGTATATGTACATTACCTAAAGAACAGGGCTACCTGTTGTTGGTTGTGTGGGCTACTTGTTATTCATTGTGTGTTCTGGTTTCTCTAAAAATCACAATTCCCATAACAAAGAAGAAATCTTGTTGCTTCTAATCCTTGAACTGTCATAATTAAAGTATAACCTTTCCTATGTGACTCCTAAAAACAAATGTAGCATCCATGAATGAAACCTACAGGTATCAAGTTCAATTTTAATAACTAACACTAACAATGAAAAAGACTGTCTAGGAGAAAAGTGACTATATCTCTATTACCAGAGAAAATCAAACAGAAGGTAGATAACCAACAACAATTAAACCAAAATTATTTTCTAATGTTCTGCTGAATACTAAGATTCATCCATAGTGGTCCTAACAAAGGGATGAAATACTTCCTAGCACTTGGTTAGAACTCATCTTCTCTTCTACAACAGAAGAAATCGGCATCACAGGTGAAATTTTGCTGAAATGAACCTAAATCCATATACTGAGGGATATCAGTATTCCTCAAATATGCTATTGTACCCGAGGTTACTCATATTGGGTAAGAGAATTGTGTTTCAAAACAAATTTGAGACAAACTTGAATGTAACATAATGTGGCATGGCTAACAAAATTATTTTTACCTACTAAGGCCACATAGTTTTATGCTCACTACTTAAAAAAAAAAAAGGAAAGTATTAGCAAAAATTGTGGAGATGAAGCTCTCTCTAGTTTGAAATATGATTTGCAAAAATAGCAATCTACCAACCAGATGGGTCTTAACACTTTTCTTTTTAGTAACAAGGAAGATAACGCTCAACTTCACTAGTTAAAATGAAAATTTAAATAAGATGGAATTTTTCACCCTTAAGAACATAGAAAATGTAAAACTCTGACTAGAATATCAAATATTGATTAGGGTGTACAGAGTATAAATTAGTGTAGCCACTGTGGAAAGTAATTTGGCTGTGGCTAACAAAATTCGAAATATTATGTAGCTTCTGATCTACTTAATCTACTTCTGGGTATATAACCCAAAACAGACTGAGATACACAGTACAAAATATATTTTGCATCACACCTTAAACTTTTTGATTGAGCTCTGCAACAGGAAATACATTTTATATAATTACGCTCTGAGTTACAATACATGTTTCGTGAAAAAATAAGTGCCCTTTACTCTGACACTTTCTATTACATTCTATTTTTCAAAATGCAGATTCCAACCTACTAAACTGATTTCACTACCTGCTGTTTGGAAAACACTGCCCTAAAAAAGGTAGCAATATGTACAAGACAATATCTATAAGGTTGTTTACTGTGGTATTGTTTAAAATAGAGAAGAAACTGGATATAACTTAAATGTCCATCAACAGGTAGATAATTAAAATGTAAAATACAATATTATGAAGTAGTTAATGGTTTAAATTAGATGTCTCTATGTAATATGTATATATCTTAAAAATATAATGTCAAGTGACAAAAGGAAGCAGAACAGTAGTTCCAGAATTATATCATTTATGTACATGTCCAGCAATACCATATTATGATTATGAATATGTATACATACATATTTAAAATTACCAAAATGGTCTAGAAGTATATATATATTAATACATTAACTCACAGTTGGGGTGGGGGGGTTCTCAGGCTGTAAAGGTTGGTTAAAGGGGCCTTTAGCTATATATGTAACGTTTTAATTTTTAAAGAATATTTAAATGTTACTTGAAAAAAAATATTTGGAAGAGTTGCAGCAAGTTTTGAGATGGAATTGGAGTAGAACGAATGAATGGGAGTAGAGGTGAGAAAGAATGAGGTACAGAAGAGTAGAACCACGTGCATACCCATACACTTGAATCAATGAATAAGAGAGAAAAAAGAAGCTACAAAAGAAAAAAAAAAAGACCAAAATCATAAAGACTAAAGAAAGATTAGGGAGGTATGTAGCAACAGCTGGGGGGGAGAAAGCATGAAGCGGGCTGAAAAGGCAGGAAGAAAAGGCCTAACAACTGGTAAACTGATCCATTCCTGATTGGTGGTTCAACTGTATAAATAAAAGGGTGGCAGCTTAGTGGGAAAGTACTTAGCAACTCTGTTTACACAGACAACAGAAAGTGCCACTAGAGTGGCAAATTGAACTGTGCAAGGCCAATTAACCCTTTCACCTTAGTGTTTTATACTAGCTATCTTACTTACTGTGCCTCTGTTAGATCTACACTGATATGCGTTAGGACCAAATGCAACTATAAATCATTGTTACATGTATTGATGAATTCTGCAAATTCCATGAAGCACATCCATTTTATTTAGTGTTGTGAATACCTTCTTTGCTACTCTCATCTGGTTTTAATTAAGGAACTCTTTCAAAGGAAGAGAGGTTATCCAGAAACTCAAACTACACATGTCCTTTATTAAACTATGAAGTGATTACCATTCAAGTTTTGGGCCTAAAGGAATTTTTTTTTCTAAAGTTAGATTCACCTCAAATTTATTACAAGAAATTAGGGGAAAATTAGGGAAAGAGTAACATATTTAAATGGGCAAAAATGTAATAGGGAAATCCTAATATAAATCCTAATTGAAGAGGCCTGTAAATCAACCAGCTGCTGCATAAGCAATTATATCTATAATTATAATTTACTACTTATAAGAGAAACTTTGCACATTGAAGGGCTATATAATAATAATTTTTTAAAAAGACAGTAATAGGTTTATTGCTGGAAATTGTATTCACCTTGCTGATTCCAAAATACACTCACATATCTTCTTTAAACCATCTATATTTGAGAGCAAGGATCATATCTTCTACACTTTGTATAAAACCTAGAAAAGTTATCATACACCTGGCATGCAAATATTTGGTAATGACCAATGTTGTGACGTGTTGGCATATGTGAAAGTCCTTACTTCTGTGAGGTAGGAGGCCAATAATACATGTATGTAATTGTTCAATACTAAGTTAAGGCAATCTACATAAACATTTATTCATTAATCCTAACACTTTTCCCTACTACCCACACCTCTGAAGGGACCAATATCATCCCACTATCAGCTAAAATTCCACGTCAAATCTTCTCCTGGCCATGTAATTTATCACTGAATCTTGGTAGTAATAATTTTTAAAATGCTAGTCAAATACTGGGAAAATGTCAACAGATTTTTTTTGAGGTGGGGTTTAAAGGAACACACACTGCATTTCCTAACCCAACAAAGATCAATACCAGTCTGAAAAGGTTACACTTGCTCTTAGGAGCAAGGGACTTCTCCCAGTCCTGGCTTTTCTCAGTTCTTCCCAATGGGTAACAAAAGGCAAAAGGGCTGGAGACTTCTGCCGTCATCATGCTACAGAGCCTGTTTATTGACTTCTAAGGCTATCTTAAAATCAATAGAGAAAGAGAAGGATGGCAGCCACTGCCTTTCGCTAAGTCTTTTCTTGAATGCAGGCCACCCACTAGGTTCCCCTATTTCTCTTTTCTTCCATAACAACACCAGCACAACTACTGCAAAAGCAACCAATCAAAACAAGCAGCGTCAGCGAAGAGGAAACGGAGCCAATGGTAAGCAACAGAAGAAAGGAGCAGCGGTAACTCCAATCTGCTCTCATGAATGAGCCAGAGCCTACCCATGCTTCTTGGTAGGTAGGAAGAAGACGACGGTGGACTCTCACACAGCTGGCCTCCTACTCCCCTGACATATTCTCACAAGCACAAAAGCAAATCCCAGTACTTCGTACTTTATACCAGACAAAATTCGAGACTTTATATTAGTGATTTTTTAAAAAGAAAACTACCAAATTTTAAAAATGAAAAGAAAAACGGAATGATAGACTATGTCAAGTAAACATATTATTTAGTTGCGATATAGATGGTCTAATTAATTAGATAACAAAGCTCAGTTTCTCTAAAGCAACTATTACCAGGTTTTCTTCAAGAATTCACTTCCTTGTTTTATAGATAAACACATAAGCTATAATATGAACCAAAATAAAAATTCTGAAGGAGAAATGATTTCCAAAAGTAGTAATTGTTAATTTAACCAAAGCAAAGATTTGTGCAGTATAAAGAAGTACAGATATCTCTTTCTATTTCTCTTTTGAACACTCTCATCTCCGGAGCCAATTTTGGATTTGAGTTTAGAATTGATTCCCAGTGCAAGGGACCAAAATACACACAGCTAGGAGCCAAGAGTCAATTACCATGTTTCTCACATTAAATAAAACTAATACATCTTAATATATCCAATATAACATTTAAGTTCAGAGTCAGAAGGCTTATGTTCCAGTGCTGACCCTATGTATGATCATTACATCACTCCCGATCTCCCCTTCCCCACCTGGATACTGAAGGATGATAATTTGTCTTTTCTCTCTTTTGGAAAGCTGATAAGATTGCCTAATATAAAAATTCCTTGAAAATTCTACAGAAAGACGATAAATAAATGAAGAAATTTTTTTCAAAGTGACACGAGAAAAAAAAAATCCATGCCTAAGTTATGTTTCTACATTCTGTACATCAAATCAACATTTAGATGATTTTTTTTTTTAATTTAAATAAGGATGTCTACTTTCTATATAGGGACATCTGGCTTATTTTGTAACTTAGATAAGCTTCAATAATTTTCTTCCTAAAGTTCTTCTGTTCTTCGAAAGTCCTTCCATCTTTCTCTTTCTTCATCAAACAAATATATATGGATAGAGTGAGATTTTTCTTAACTCTTTTAATAGGTAATACAATATTAAAGAAGTACTAAAGAACATAATATATAAAAGGCCACTAGCCACCTCGAAGCACATCTCCATTCAGAGAGGGAAATTTTAACAGGGAGGGGGAGAGAGAGAGAGGAGAAACACAACGTGCAAACTCTACAAGAATTTCCATTATTTCTTGAAGTAAGATTTTGTAGTACTCATACTGATAAAGTAATTTATAGAATTCAGAAAGCTTCTCCTTTCAGTAAAGTGGGAAAGTCAATTAGCAAGTGAAAAGATCAGCTCAGAACCTGGTCAGACAGAGGTCAGCAACTTCTCAAGCTTGAAGCGCTTTCAGCAGAACTAGGCAATGCCAGGGGACAGCCCAGGAGGCCAAGTGTTTACAGACAACACATAGCAGTGCTTTAATTGATTATATTTTGTCTTGCAATGATACCAAATTATTTCCTGTCTATAAAGGGCGGGAATGATATCATATACTTCTTTAAAAGATTCCATAAAACCAAGCACAGTGCTGGGGACTAACAGAGTAGATGGAACAGAAAGAGGCATAGGAAAAAAAAGGGAAAGAATTTAAAGACTGTGGAAATATGCACAAAAGTACTACCCAAAAGAGCCTCTACAAGACCCAAGGATCCAAAGGCTAAAGTTCTTTTAAAAAACTACTTCACAAGGCCATCCTCTATTCAAAGACTGTAAATTCAACAAGCGATATGCTTATACAACGTTATCAGAAACATCTAAGGCTATAAAAAAAATACAAGTATCAACTCTGGTTCAACACTGTCACTGAGGTGCACACATCCTAGCAATCAGTTACTCAGCCTGTTGCAGGTTAATTACTGCTAAGACATGTACTTCTTTGACTCGAACTACCTTATACGTGATTAGTAAACAGCGGAATGATGTCTTTATAATGCAGGAGTTGTGTTAGCGCAACTTAATTTCTTCCCAGCACACTCATTTTTTAAATGATGGCAGACAAGCTTTCTTGTAATCTAAAAGAAAGCCTTGGCAATATATGAAGACCTTAAAAAACAGCTAAAAATCTACAGAAATGCCTTCCCTTAATATAAGTGGTAGCTGGTTTAGTGGCTTCAAGAACATCTATGGTTTCCACTATGAAAAGCTATCTGATGAAGCTGTGAGTATACCTGACAAAGATGCAAAGACACTTCCTCCATTTTTAATCTCATAGATCAACGAAAAGGGTTCCACTCTGGATACTCTGAATTTTTATTCAAATGACCTAAAAACCTATATCTCAAATAAGGAAGCATGAGCACAAGAGTTTAAAGGATTTTAAGAACTATGATGCTAAGTAAGAATGCTGGTGGAAATTTAATTAAATTTTCAAAGTATTGTTGTTTTTGTTAGAGCTTATGAAGTGCCATAAATTCTGAGGGCTCTCCTCAACCCTATTTCTCCTATAAATTCTGTTATTTTTAGGGCATGATTTTGCAGAACAAGAAGCCATATATAGTGTTACAGCAGAAATAACTGGATAAAATAGAAAATAACAGAAAGCAAATTAAGACAGAATTCCAATAAAGAAACTATCCTCTTTTGCTTTTTTCACCATGGTTCACAGGCTTATGATAAAACCTTCTGCAAGTCAGTGAGACCAAAGTGTAACAGATAAAAGGACTAGCAATCTTCTCTTGCTTACCTACTCTGAGCAAAGTTGGTTCTAGGACTTCAATGTCTTTACTACTTTTGATAATAATCAAAACTCTCTTCTCTCAGGGCTTTTGATTTTCCTTATTCTGAATTTATTTTTTGTCTAGTTCCCCAGCTTACCTTTCTCAGACTTATGGAGTTGGAAAGTCCTTAGGTTATCTAGTCTAAACTTACATGAAGTGAGGAATCCCTTCTGTATTATTAGTTACTAATACCTATTAACCACAGTGCTAAACACTGTGCTAGATATTAAAGAAATGGCAGCAAACAACAAAAATCCCCTACAAAATCCAGATATTGAACAAACTATATACATACACACATTTCCTAATTCTGTCCATTGAGAAACACTAGACACAAGGACACCACAGAGCAACAAGCACACTTAGCACCCATAATTTGGTTTCTAAATACTGTTCTTCAATAAAAAGAACAAGAGCTCCTGGAAGAAATGACATCTTGTGGTACCAGAAAATTAGAAAGTGCTTTGAAAAACAACAGGGATAAGTCAAAGGACACAGGAGCCAATGTGAAGGAGTTCTCAATGGCCAAATGTTGTATAATATGAGCATGAGAATGACAGTAATGGAGCATAATCCATAGAATAAAATAAATATTCATGAGTCCATACTGATACAAGTAACTGACTAAATAGTGAGAAGGGATATCTCTTCCTCATAGTAGAATTCCAACTAATAAATATAGAAAGAATAATGGAAATAGAAAAATCACCACTTGATAAATACCCCAGTAATAATGGTTATAGGCAACAAGCATCAATGGATGTTAAAATTACTGGGCAAAAGTATGATGAGAAATAGGATATTTGCATAGTCTCAAAGTATTTTCCCACAAGAAAAAGTGACAAAGGGAAAACAGTAGCTTTACAGTGGATAAACTTGGCAGACTCTTAACCATGTAATCAAAGGGAACATCGTGTGTAATGAGATACATCGATAGCACGTGCCTGCTGATATACTGAAAAGGGCACAACATCACCTCTGTGATATTCATGACAAACATCCATAACCTGAATTTAATCATGAGGAAATATCAGACAAACCCAAATTGAGGGACATTCTAAAATATAACTATCTAGGGCCGGCCCCGTGGCTTAGCGGTTAAGTGCACGTGCTCCAATACTGGCGGCCTGGGTTCAGATCCCAGCACGTACCGACACACCGCTTCTCCAGCCATGCTGAGGCCGCATCCCACACACAGCAACTAGAAGGATGTGCAACTATGACATACAACTATTTACTGGGGCTTTGGGGGGAAAAGAAAAAAAGGAGGAGGATTGGCAATAGATGTTAGCTCAGAGCCGGTCTTCCTCAGCAAAAAGAGGAGGATTAGCATGGATGTTAGCTCAGGGCTGATCTTCCTCACACACACACACACACACACACACACACAAAATAAATAAATAAATAAAATAAAATATAACTATCTAATACTCTTGAAAAGTGTCGAGGTCAAGAAAGACAAAGACTGACAACTGTCCCAGAGTGGAGGACATCAATGAGATAACTAAATGTGTGATTCTAGACCAGAAAAAGGATGTTAGTGAGACAGCTAACAAAATTTGAATAAGATCTGTAGGTTAGTTAATAGTATTGTATCACTGTTAATTTCCTGGTTTTGATCATCTGATTAAAGTTATGTAAGACATTTGGGAAAACTAGGTGAGGGGTATAAGAGAATTCTTTGTGTTACTTTTGCTGCTTTTTTTTTTTTTTTTTTTTTTTTTTGTGAGGAGGACCAGCCCTGAGCTAACATCCAATGCCAATCCTCCTCTTTTTTTTGCTGAGGAAGACTGGCCCTGGGCTAACATCCATGCCCATCTTCCTCCACTTTATATGGGACGCCGCCACAGCATGGCTTAACAAGCGGTGCGACGGTGCACACCCGGGATCCGAACCGGCGAACCCCGGGCCGCCACAGCAGAACGTGTGCACTTAACCGCTTGCGCCACCGGGCCAGCCCCTTGCTGCTTTTTTGATAAGTGAAATTATTCTAAAATGAGAGATTCTAAGTAAAAACAGTTTAAAAATATTTTTCTTAATTCTAATATTTGAACTTAGTGATCATACATGTCTTTCCTTCTCACATTAAATATGTTCTTCATTGGACAAGATGCCCAGAATCCCTACTATATTTGTAGCTTCCCTTTTAAAAACTCCATTTGTTAAGATACGTGTTACCAGGAAGTATATAATATACCAGAGATGTACACATATAGATTGTATTATATTTCTCACTTTCTATGATCACGTCAATGTATGTATATTAATGCAAACTAGAGCTGGTTTTTAAGAGAAGATGAATCATCTTCTTTTTGGCCTAATTCTGCTTGTCAACAACTAAAACTTGAGCACTTATCTTTACTAAGGTCAAACAAGATCTTCCCACTTTACACTTGTGCAATTGGATTTTCTTAAGCAAAATGTAAAATTTACATTTTCCCCTGATTATTTCCATCCTTTTGGTTTCAGCTCATATTTTACACTGGTATGGGACCAGTTAGATTATTCTGAATTACAATTCTACCACTCATTCACTCCCCAAGTATTGAATACGTACCATTTGCAGTGTACTACAGATTAAGAGTCTACACAAAATTTGCCATGGTCATATCTGATTGGAAGGGAAGGCAATAGGGAAAATCTTAATAAAGGGATTAAATTTGGGCCAGATCTTTAAGAATATGTAGCATTTGAATAGTAAGAAATAATATAAAATAATGGTTATGATCTTTGAACCTAACAGATTAGAGTATAAATCCTAACTCCACCAGTTATTAGTCTTGTGACTTTGGGCAAGTCTCTGAAATTCAATTTCTTCATTTATAAAATGAGGATAAAATATTAACTAGATAGGGCTGTTTCAAAGATTAAGTAAGATAATATATACTTAACAAGCAGTTAGCCTTTTCAGCAAATGGTGCTGGGAAAATTGGATATCTACATGCAAAAGAATGCAGTTGGACTCTTACATTACACCTTATACAAAAATTAACTTGAAATGGATCAAAGACATAGGAGCTAAACATAGGAGTTAAAACTATAAAAATTTAGAAGAAAGCATAGGAGAAATACTTCGTTACATTGGATTTGGCAATTATGTCTTAGATATGACACTAAAAGCACAGGCAACAGAAGAAAATAAATTGTACTTCATCAAAATTAAAAACTTTTGCGCATCAAAGGACACTAGTAAGAGAGTGAAAAAAAACACAGAATGAAAGAAGAGGTTTGCAAATCATATATCTGATAATGGATTAATATCCAGGATATACAAAGAACTCCTATAACTCAACAAAAAAAAAACAAACCACCTCCCAAAGATGGGCAAAAGATTTGAATATACGTTTCTCCAAAGAAGATATACAGATGGCCAGAAAGCACATGAAAATATGCTCAACATAATAATTTGGGAAATGCAAATCAAAACCACAATGAGATACCACTTCTTACCCATTTGGAAGACTATTTTAAAAAAAAACAAAATACATATGGGTGAGATTGTGGAGAAACTGGAACCCTTATGCATTGCTGGTGGGAACGTAAAACGGTGTAGCCACAGCGGAAAACATTTTGGCAGTTCCTCAAAAAGTTAAATATAGAATGACCATACGATCCAGCAATTCCACTTCTAGGTACATACTCAAAAGAACTGAAGACAGGGTCTCAACAAATGCTTGTACACCAATGTCCACAGCAGCACTATTCACAATGCCAAAGGTGGAAACAACCTATGTTCATCAATGGACTTTGTCGTATACATACATACAATGTGGTATATACATACAATGAAATATTATTCATCCATTTTTTATGGCCATTTGCCTGGAATAGGCAAATTCATAGAGACAGAAAATAGATTAGAGACAGGGGCTGGGGAGAAGGGACCTAGTTCTTGTTTAATGGACACAGAGTTTCTGTTTGGGAGGATGGAAAAATTCTAGAAATGGATAGTGATGACTGCACAACATTGTGAATGTACTTAATGCCACTGAATTGTATAGTTAAAAATGATTAAAATGGTAAATTTAATGTTACGCATATTTTACTACAGTGAAAAAAAATAAACAAAAAAAGCAGTTAGCAAACTGTACTAACATAAAAGTACCCATATAGAGTACTTTTGGAGGCAAAGTTACTGAGGTAAAAAATTATACATGAAGAGAAAAAACTCTGAAATGATATAAACATGTCAAAAGTGGTGGTTTTCTTGGGTGTTTTTAAATTTCCCTTATCCTTGCTTTTACACAAAAATTTTTAATAAAAAAAAAATTTTAGGAATAACCCCTCATACAGTTAAGAACGGTGTATTAGAAATAGGCTCCTTGAAACAGAAATCTGAAATACCAGTGGCTTAAAAAATGATAGAGGTCTATTTTTCTCCTACATAAAAGAAGTACACAGGTGGGCATCCAGGGCAATTCTGGTGCCTCCATAGTCACCGGCCCCAGGCCCCTACTATCTCTGCTCTTGGTTTCTCAAGGTTACCTCACAAGGTTACCTCACAGTGCAAGATGTCTCTGCAGTAGCTACATACCTCTCATGTATATTCCAGTGAGCAGAAAGGAGGAAGACACAAGGGCAAAACAGTGAGAGCCCTTTAAGAGCTTTACCAGAAGCCCAACCCTATCTCTCCTATTCATTGGCCACCATTATCTGCAAGGGAGACAGGAAAATGTCATTTTTCCCCCCAACACGCAATAATATAGGAGTTCTGCTGCTAAAGACGAGAAGCATGGCTAGTGATTAGCAGTCTGCCACAGACACTTAAAATCACTTTTCCCTCCACCAAAGTTTCAGCTATCACCTTCACTATTTGGAGTCTTTTCTAAAAAGTATAACATCTAATAAAAAGATACAAACACACTAAAAAGTCTTTAAGACATTTTACACTAAAGAAATTACATTTTAATGAATATCAAAACTAAAGCATAGCAAGGCCAAGTTCTGACACCAAAGACGCAACAGAAGAAATAAGCCTGTGCGTCAGTTTACATATGTGTGCATGTGTGTGTGTGTATTTGTATGGAAGAGGCCAAACAGTGAAAACCTTCAAATGCTCAGACATATATCTTAAGCCACAATTTAGGTTCACTTACAGAGTAATCTGTCAGACAAGACTCTCAATTTAGAAAACGCTGAACATTTCCCATAAAATGACATCTGTCTTTTTTTCTCAGTTTTGTTGAGGTATAATTTACACAACAGGAAATTCACCCGTTGTAAGTGTACAATGATTTTAGTTAATTTGTAAAGTTGTACAACCATCACTAAAATCCTGTCTTAGAACATTTCTATCATCCTAAACAGATACCTTGTGCCATTTGCTGTCAACCCTCATTCCTAGACTGCGACAACCACGACTTCCTTTCTGTCTTTATATATTTTCTTTTTCTGGACATTTCATATAAATGATATCATACAATACATAGTCTTTTTGAGTCTAACTTCTTTTACTTAGCATAGTGTTTTTGTCTTTATATATTTTCTTTTTCTGGACATTTCATATAAATGATATCATACAATATGTAGTCTTTTTGAGTCTAACTTCTTTTACTTAGCATAGTGTTTTTGAGGTTCACCCATGTTGTAGTTTATATCAGAAGTTCTTTCTTTTTATACTCAATAGTAAATGGTATTTTGTTACACAGATACACCACATTTTCTTTATCCATTCATTGCTTGCTGGGCATTTGGAGTGTTTCCAATTTTGGGCTATTATGAATAATACTCTATGAACATTCATGTACAAATCTGTGTGTGGACATATATTTTCACTTTTGCCTTAAGACACTGTAGATACCTAGGAGGAATTGCTGGGATGTATGCTAAGTTGAACTTTTTAAAAAACTGCCACACTGTTTTCCAAAGTGCCTGCACCATTTTACATTACCACCAGTTTCTCCACATCCTCACCAATAATTTTTCCTGTCCATATTTTTTTTATAGCCAGCCTAGTGGGCATGATGTGTTATCCCCTTATGGCTTTAATTTGCATTTCTTTAATGACTAATATTGTTGAGTACCCTTTCATGCACTTATTAGCCATCTGTATATCTTCTTGGGTGAAATGTCTATATAGACAATTTTTTAGATTCTCTTTATTAGGTTGAAGAAATTACCTTCCGTCCCTAGTTTGTTGAGAGCTTTTATCATGAATGGGTGTTGGATTCTTTCAAATGTTTTTTTCTGTGTCTGAGATGATCATGTGGTTTTTGTCCTTGATTCTATTAATAGGGTGAATTACATTGATTTTCAGATATTAAACCACCCTTGCATTCCTGAGATAAATCCCACTTGATTATGGTGTTTAATCCATTTTATATGTTGCTGGATTCAGCTGGCTAACACTTCTGCTGGAAATTTTACATCTATATTCACAAGAGTTATTTCTTGTAGTTTTCTTTTCTTGTGATTTCTTTGTCTGGCTTTGGTTATCAGGGTAACACTTAGCTCACAGAATGAGTTAGGAAGTAGTCTCTTGCTTCCTGTTCTATTTTCTGCAAGTTTATGAAATATTATAATTATTTATTCTTTAAATATTTGATCAAATTCACCAATGAAGCCACATGGGTTTAGGCTTTTCTTTGTGAAAAGATTTTTAATTACTAATTCAATCTATTTACTTGTTATAGGTCTATTCAGATTTTTTTTTTTTAAAGATTTTATTTATTTATTTTTTTCCCCCCAAAGCCCCAGTAGATAGTTGTATGTCATAGCTGCACATCCTTCTAGTTGCTGTATGTGGGACGCGGCCTCAGCATGGCCAGAAAAGCAGTGCCTCGGTGCGCACCCGGGATCCGAACCCGGGCCACCAGCAGCGGAGCGCGCGCACTTAACCGCTAAGCCACGGGGCCGGCCCTATTCAGATTTTCTATTGAGACAGTTTGGCAAAGGGACTTTGCTCACTTTATCTAAATTGTCTAATTTGTTGGCAAAGTTCTTCATAGTATTTTCTCATAATCCTTTTAATTTCTGTAGAGTTGTTAGTGATACATTCTCTTTTATTCCTGAGGTTGGTAATTTGTCTTTTTTTTCTTGATCAGTCTAGCTAACAGTTTATCAATTTTGTTGATCTTTTCAAAGGGCAAACTTTTGGTTTCATTGATTTTTCTATTTTCTGTTTTATATGTCATCAGTTTCTGCTCTACTCTTTATTATTTCCTTCCTTTTGCTTCCTTTGAGTCCAGTTTGCTCTTTTTTCCCTTCTAGTGTCTTAAGGCAAAAGCTTAAGGTTATTGATTTGAAATCTTTCTTCATTGCTAATATGGGTATTTAATGTTATAAATTCCACCTAAGCATTGCTTTAACTGCATCCCACAAATGGTGATATGTTCTGTTTTCATTTTCATTGAGTTCAAAATATTTTCTAATTTCCCTTGTGATTTTTTTTCTTGGACCCATGAGTTATTTAGAAATGTGTTAAGTTCCAAATATTTGCAGATTCCCAAATTTGTTTCTGTTGTTGATTTCTAATTTAAATCCACTGTGGTTAGAAAACTTACTTTGTAGGATTTTAATCCCTTTAAATTTACTGAGGCTTGGTTTATGGCTTAGCATATAAACTATCCTGAGAATGTTCTGTGTGAACTTGAAAAAACTGTGTATTCTACTGTTGTTGGCTGGAGTGTTCTATAAAAGTCAGTCAGGCAAGTTGGTTGATAGTGTTGTTCCAGTCTTCTACATTCTTGTTGATTTTCAGTCTAGATATTCTATCAATTATTGAGAGTACAGTATTAAATTATTATTGTTGATTATCTATTTTTCCTTTCAATTCTGTAAGTTTTTACTTCATGTACCTTGGAGTCTTGTTCTTAGATGTGTATGCTTATAATTGTTATACATTCCTGATGAATTGTCCTTTGTATCACTATGGAATGTCCCTCTCTTATCTATAGTAATATTTTTTGTCTTAAAGTCTATTTTGCCTACTATGAGTATAAAGGCATTCCAGTTCTCTTGGGGTTACTGCTTGTATGGTATATCCTTTTCCCTCCTTCTACATTCAACCTATTTGTGTCCTTGAATCTAAATACGTCTCTTGTAGAAAGGATATAGTTGGATCTTGTTTTGCTTTTTGTTTTTTTAAATCCAGTCTGACATTCTCTGCCTTTTTATTAGAATGTTTAATCCAGTCATATTTTACTTACTGATATGGTCAGATTTACATCTGCCATTTTGCTATTTGTCTTCTATACATCTCATGTATTTTTTCCCCTCTGTTCCTCCTTTACTGCCTTCTTTTTAGTTATGTAGATATGTCCTAGTGTTCCATTTTACTTCTGTTAGAATTTTTACCATATAAGTTTTTGAGTTATTTTCTTAGTGGGTGCTCTAAGGACTACAGTATGTATCTTAATTTATCAAGATCTACTTCAGATTAATACTAACCTTATTCTGGAAAAATACAGAAACATTGTTCCATTATAGCTCCATTTCTTCCCACTCTGTGCCACCATTATCATAGATAGCAATCTTGATATGTCATAAGTTCAATAACAGTTTTACAGTTATTGTTTTATGTAATTGTTTCTTAATCAGTTAAGAGAAGAAAATATAAAATATATATTTATATAATATTTTATATTTACCTACATATTTATATTTTCTGTTTTTTCCTCATGTAGATTTGCATTACTCTCTGGTTTCATTTCCTTTCAGCCTAAAGAACTTCCTTTAGTATTTCTTGCAAGGCAGGTCTACTAGCAATGAATTCCTTTAATCTTTATGTGGAAATGTTTTTACTTTGCCTTCTTTCTGAAAGATAATTTTGTAGGATATAGAATTTTTGGTTAAGTTTCCTTTTTTTTCTTTCATTACTTTGAATGTGGCACCCCATGGTTTTCTGGCCTCCACTGTTTCTGATAAGAAGTTAGCTGTTAATCATGTTGTTGTTATCCTGTATGTGATTTTTAAAATTCTACTTTCAAGATTTTCTCTTTCTTTCCGACTTTCTACAGTTTGACTGTGATTTGCTTAGGTGTGGACATCTTTATGTTGATCCTACTTGGAGTTTTGAGCTTCTGGGATGTGTAGGTTAATTTTTTTCATCAAATTTGGTAGCTTTTGGGACATTATTTCTTCAAATCCTTCTGGGATTTTCATTACACATATGTCAACATGCCTGATGGTGTCCCACAGGTCTTTGAGTCTGTTCATTTTTCTTCATTCTTTTTTCTTTGTTTTACAAATTGAATAATTTCTACTAGTGTATCTTCAAGTTCACTGATTCTTTTGTCATCTCAAATCTACTACTGATCTCATCTAGTGAATTTTTCATTTCAGTTATTGTATTTTTCAACTCCAGAATTTCTATTTGGTTTTATTTTTTAAATTTCTCTTGATTGATATTCTCTATTTGCTGAGTCACTGTCATCATTTTTTTCTTTAAACATGATTTCATTTATTTCTTTAAACATGATTTCATTTATTTCTTTGAACGTATTTATAACAGCATCTTTGAAGTTTCACCTACTAAGTACAACATCTGGGCCCATTTAATGACAGTTTCTATTGATTGCTTTTTTCCCTGAGTATGGGTCACACTTTCTTGTTCCTTTGTATGTGTCATAATTTTTGTTGAAAACTGGATATTTTGATAATATATTGGAGCAACCTTAGATTCTGATCCCCCCGCCCCTTTCACTGGGGCTTGTTCTTGCTGCTTTTTTGGTGTTGTTTTTTAGCTTCATTTGTTTAGTGACTTGCCTGGGATTATGCTATGGAGTCTGTCTTCCGTGTGGTGTGCAGCTGCTGAAATCTGTGCTCAGGTTTTTCTTTTCTTGTTTTTCTTTTTAAGACTGACTTTCTAGATATATCCTCTGTGTCAGCATAACTTAGAGATTAGCCAATCATTGATCAGAGGTTGTGCTCAAACATCTTGGGCCAGTAAATCTTCCACCTTTTGATGATGGGTCTGTGTGTCAGCCGGGGAATATATTCAAAGTTTTGGCACTTTATAAGTCATTTGAGGCTCTTATTTTCTGTTGGACCCCCTTGTGTCTCATCTGCACATGCACAAGGCCTCATGTTCAGCTAAGAATGTGTGAATAGGTGGGGCCCTCTCCATTCCCTCCTGAGTGTGAATGCAGCTTTGAGTATGTGCATAGCCTTCCAGATTGTAATGGATGTGTGGGATCTTATTAAGGCCCACAATGACTATCCTATTCTCTGGATCTCCCTGTTAATTTTCTGACTGCTCTGCTGAGTTATTGTTTCCCCCTATCCAGAATCACAACCTCAGGCAGGCTGTGATCTTGCCGTTCCCCAGCTGTCTTCCACTGAGATAGCTATTACTTCTGACTACACCCAGGGCCAAGAGAATTTTCCACGCTTCACTCCAAATCCAGTCAGCCCCTTCCAGCAGTGAAGCTGCTGGTTCTCACAGCTTGCTCTGCCCAGGTAGAACTACCTCACAGACAGAGCTGGAAGGAGGGATGTGTACAAACCCAGGCAAAAACGTCACAGACTCCCACTTATCTTAACTGAAGTTCACTAGCTTATTTTTTAAGAAATGTTTCTCAATTTGTTGTATGCCTTTGGTCAAATTTCAGAGTCCTAAAATGGTGGTTTTGACAATTTTGTCAAGCTTTATCATTATTTTTGGGAGAGCAGATTTGCTGAGCAACTTACTCCATCATTCCAAAAGTCCTGCCTCCTGTCTCTCTCTCTATGTTTACAGCATCCTCTAAACTATGGTCTCCAAATATTTTTGATCATATGACCTATAAGTTAAAAATTTTTTAATTTTTGTATTTATATCTGAATTTTATATATCTATTCACTAACTTATATGTAGTCTATTACTGTATGGTATATCATAAAACATATATGAAAATATAAGATTTTAAAGGATGAAATAAATATAAGTGAATAGAAGATTTAGCATTTTCTTCCTGAACCCAACAATTACCTGTTGCACCTCTGGGCAATATAAGCACCTGCTCCCCCACTTTGGAGTCCAATGCCCTAAACCAGGAGTTTAAACCACAGAGAGATCATAGTTTGCTGACCCCTGAAGTTAACCACTGCTGTCCAATGAAAATATAAAGTGAGTCACATGTGTAACTTTACGTTTTCTAGTGGCCACATTTAAAAAAGGAAAAAGAAACATGTAAAATTAATTTCAATAATATATTTTATTTAAACCAATATATCAAAAATATTATCTTTTCAACATGTAATCGATATTAAAAATTATTGAGATATTTTACACTACTTTTTATGCTAAGTCTTTAAAATCCAGTGTATATTTTGCACTTACAGCACATCTCAATCCATAAGCTAAATTTTTGATGGTTAAAGTGAAATGTAGTCCTGCTCAAACAATAAAGTTGTGTGTAATAGGAAAATATTTTATACTCCTTCAGTTTTAAATTTTTAATTTTAAGTTAGTTAAAATTAAATAAAATGTAAAATTCATATTCTTAGTCTAACTGTCTGCATTTCTAGTGCTCTATAGTCATATGCAGCTAGTGGCTACAGTACTGGGCAGCATACCTCTAAACTATACACACTGTGACGATTTCAAGAGTTATAAATAGCCTATAATGTAGCTGGTTGTTCAGTACTATCTACAATATTGAATTAAAGATACTTAGTATATATAAAAGCATTCAGAGGAGTAATACAAAGATCAGAGGCTCAAACTGTGGTTTCATCCTCAAGACCTATTAGTTGGCTTTCTTGGTGGGGATGCTGTGGTGTTTGTTTACCAGAACGTAGAATTACATCCACAACTTATCATAAGTACATTTACAACCATTTTATTCAACATGGACCATAACGCTACTTTATTTGACCCAGGCTATTAATTTCTCATGTGACTAAGGTCTGAAATTATGATGAAATACTTTGATTCACTGAAATGATTATTAGAAATTATTTGGTAATATTTTTTGAATAACAAAATAAACACATGGGTTTTTTTAGCCTAAAGTTGTTTGTCTTATTTAATTTCCCACTTATAATTTTAAATAAGTTATAGGTTAAAGGCAACTTAAAAATATCCATACAATTTATCTCATAAATATGAAGATATGTCATTAATCAATTGTGATTTAATTACATAATACTCTTCTTTCTAAATAAAACAGAATTTACATGGGTATATATTAGTAATATTAACAGGATTTTAAATGAATACCACCCCTAAATAAAATGATTCCATCAATCCCACAAGTCACTGTTCTCATTAGCCCATGTTACTGTCTCACCTGTGCACATATATAATTCCTACAAAATTATAATCAAATGTGAATACAACTTGATATTTCGCTTTTTCACTTAGATTATAAGTATTTTTCCATGTTGCTATACACTTTTCACATACATTGTTATTAACGACAATATATTACACCAAGAATGTCATAATTTACTCAAATACTCTCCTACCATTAGAATTTGATTGCTACCAATTCTTTACTAGTATTATTAATGTTGTAAAAAGAATAAATTAACAAATATGAAAAACAGGCTTTGTTATCAGAATTTCATAACATAATCTAGATAGCTGTGCATGTTCTATTCTGTCACAAAAACAAAGGTTAGAAACATTACTGCAAAGAATTGCGGCAGAGAGAGAGTATTGTTACCCACGTTAGAAGAGCAAGAATGTCTGTGAGTGGAATGTCTTTTAAAAAAATCATTACACCACTGTTCTCTTGTATGTTAGTATCTTTAAAGACCTTCCTTAGATCAACAACTCAATACTAAAGGTATATAATAACTACAAAATAAATATGTTCCTCAAATCATATGTAAACTGATTATATTTAAATCCTATGAATTCAAAATGAAAAGACCCTTTATCTTTTCTTGTAAATCTGAATTGTATACTTCTTCCCTTAAAATAAATCATTTAAAGTACATTCCAAATGTGTACTCCATAAACTGCTTGAAGCTTTGATTAATGATCACTCAATTCCATGAAGCTAATATCCACTGAGATTCTATGCCTTCAGTATTGTCCATCAAGTTGATTATTAAAACAATTTTCAGTGAGGATAACCCTCACTGTCCTATGTTTTGTTTTGTGAATCTGTGAAGACTGATCCAAAGAGAACATAATGTTATTTAGGCCCAGAAAGAGAAAGTCTTTTTAAGAAGTTTGCAAGTGGTGTATATATATACAAAGAGTCAACATGAAATTACATGCACATAATTTAACTTTAGGACCATTCATTTCCTCCAGCAATGGTTTTTCTGACCCGTACGTGAGTTTCAATATCTATCTCCCCAACTGGCATATTTTTCTAACTCGGTTCAAGACAGAGGTCAGGACTCTCCTCTGGGCATCTCCAATAACAAGGCCATACATGACACCCTGAGGTAACAGATCTCCTTACTACTATATTCAAAACCTTGTGAGATCTGATTATTTTAGAAATGTCACTTGCCTGTTTTAGCACCCAGAACTGGACAAAGTCTAGGAATAGTAGACAGACAGGCACAGGGACTGAATGGATTACTGGTCCTTTTAATGCCTAAGTAACAGCCTCCTCTACTGCTGTGAATAATAGGCCTGACTAAACTTCTGGATGACAAGTGGTAAAAAGTTTTTGATAATAGGAAAATGGGCATTAAAAATGATAATTATGGGGGCCGGCCCGGTGGCGCAAGCGGTTAAGTGCGCGCGATCCGCTGCGGCGGCCCGGGGTTCGCTGGTTCGGATCCCGGGCGCGCACCGACGCACTGCTTGGTAAGCCATGCTGTGGCGGCGTCCCATATAAAGTGGAGGAAGATGGGCACGGATGTTAGCCCAGGGCCGTCTTCCTCAGCAAAAAAAAAAAAAAGAGGAGGATTGGCGAATGTTAGCTCAGGGCTGATCTCCTCACAAAAAAAAAAAAAAAAAAAAAAAAATAATTATGGGCTGGCCCCGTGGCTCAGCGGTTAAGGGCGCGCGCTCTGCTACTGGCAGCCCAGGGTTCAGATCCCGGGCGCGCACCGACGCACCGCTTCTCCAGCCATGCTGAGGCTGCGTCCCACATACAGCAACTAGAAGGATGTGCAACTATGACATACAACTATCTACTGGGGCTTTGCGGGGGGCGGGGGGGGGGGGAGGAGGATTGGCAATAGATGTTAGCTCAGAGCCGGTCTTCCTCAGCAAAAAGAGGAGGATTAGCATGGCTGTTAGCTCAGGGCTGATCTTCCTCACAGAAAAAAAAAGAAAGAAAAAACAACAATAATTATTATAAGAGAAACGCAGTTTTTAAAAATATTCCAGGGTCAAAGTAGCACTGCAAGTATTTGAGGGACTTCCTCCCAAACCCCACTCCAAATATGTATCAAAGATAAAATTTAAAGAGAAAAAATTATAAACATACAGCCATGATCAAAAACTAGATGACTATCTCTGTAGACAAAAACAAACAGAAACTTGTAGCCACAGGCAGAGCTCAAGCTATACGCCTACCGAGCTCCACACCTCCAACAAGTAGGCAGAAGAAATGAGAAGTTCGACTCTCACGGGGTCATGAGGACTAACAGTCCTCCACAAAAGGCCCGGGATCAGAGCCAGGCTCGACGCTTAAAACCAAGGGCTGCAGTGGGACTCTACCGCCTGTGCAAAAACATGTACAAAGTGAGAAGGCTACTGCCTGAGGCTACAGCTTATAAAATATTACGTATCTGAGATGTTAAGAGGCCATGGTTTCAGCCCCACAGCGAGACCAGGCCAAGCAATCCGCAGGCTTGGTATCTGGATCTGCAATGGCCTCAATATAACCTCAGGAGGGAGCCCTAAGCTGCCTATATAAGGCCTTGTTCTCGTCTAGGTATCTCAGGGAAAGGAGAAAAGGCCACTGGAAAGCCCCTAGGGAGGGGTGAATAAAAAGGAGAGAGAAACTCCCACTCAAGATGAACCCGAAAACTAAAATTCTACCTAAAGAAATATAACATTTTAATTATGAAAGAGAAATTACTTCCTTCATGGTGTAACCACCTACATGCAGTTCTTCATAATAATCTCAAAGTGTAAAACATTTTTATATCACAATGATGGGTTTGAAGCAGACATACAACCTGCACAACAGTACACAGGGGTCCTGCTTTAAGAGTCTATAACAACTTCTGGGTACAATTTTAATTAAATTAATCCTGTGGTCCATATTACCAAAGCTGGCATACCCCAAATCATCTTGTTCTCAACTTCCAGAAATCTACTGTTGCCGACTTCGATGAGCCCAGGGAATTATTTATAGTAACCTCAAATCATGCTTAGTGTAGTCCCAAGACAACTAGAACTATGGTGGCTCGGGTATTCTCTAGGGTGGACTCAGTACATATCTAAAGACCATGAAACCAAATAGGCCCCTCAGCTTCCTTGTATTTTTTAAACAGCTTTATTGAGGTATAACTGCTATACAAAGAACTGTTTTTTTTTTTTTTTTTAATAACCCTACAGCTGTGGAGAGAATCAACAAGTAATTATTTCTCTCGTACATTTTATTTAAGGCATTTCAGAAAAATAATTTAGAGGGAATATATATTCAGGGGTACTCCAAAAGAAGACCGTAAATTAAGTTGAAAGTAGGTATAAGAATTATTTATGATTTTGGCTTAACGTAAGGATAAAACCTCCACTGAGTACTATTATCCAAAAACTTAACAGGTAGTTTCATAATCCCCATTGTTAGACATAAATAAAACAGGCTGGATGACCACCTGTTGGGAGAGCTACAGAAGAGATTCCTAAATGAGGAAACAGGTTAGATATTGGTGAGGTCTTTTCCAACCTCAGGATTCTATTATCAGTTCTTTAATTTTTGTTTTTGTTATTTGTTTCCCCTTAGCATAGAATTTTTAACATCTCTGACCCCAGTGCAATTTCTTTCTTATGCCAAGACCATTCAAAACAACAGCTAGGTAAACGAACCATCAATATTAAGACCTACTTCTTTTCCTCAGTTGCTTGTGAAATTACAAAAGGCAAAGGCAAAACGACTGGCAATTAATTACACAGTCCAAAGGAAAGCAGTACTTATCGGGAGCTACGTAGAGGTGGCAGAGGCGGCTAGTAAAAAAGGGTGACTTTGGAATCCCTGACTGATATTATAGAGAGCCCAAAGAGTGGCACACAAATAGAACTGCATTTGGAAATTTCTTTTTAAAATCATTTAATTAAAGATATTATAATAATCAAAATAGATGGCAGTAGAGAATATAGTGAATATTTCATGGCTAGCAATATACTTGATGGATGAGTTTCAGACTAAATAGGGAGAACAGGTAACCTCAAAGTTAAAAATTACAAAGTAGGAACACTGGTGATTTCTTGGTCAAAGCATCATTAAAGACCTAATATATTAAGTTAAAACACTTTGAGAATTATAAAACATAACAGGCAAGTCAGCAAAAGTAAATGACCAATTTGAATTAAACTCATTACCTGAAAACACCCTTAGCAGACAAGCCTCTACACATGGGCGTTCCAAACCCATTGTCCCTTACAAGAGCAGCATGGACCATACCAATAGCCTTCAGAGGCCAAAGAAAAGAATGGACAAAACATACAGACAACTAACTAGGAAGATGATATCTAGCACAATTGGAACAATCTAAAAACAAAACAAAACAACAAAAACTACGCTGGATTAAAATACAAAGGAAAAAAATGAAAACTACAAACCACGTCCCTGACAAAATGGAAACTAATCAATTATTTTATCCAAAAATATTTAGATATATCTATACAACACAGAAATGTTAATTCTCTAAGGCTGTGCTACCCAATGTGGTAGCCATTAGCCATACCTGAGCACTTGAAATGTGCCAGTACAACTCAGAAACCAAATTTTTAACTTTATTTGAATAATTTATCTTTAAATTTAAAAAATGATACTTGATTCAGTTACTGGAAAGCTTTTAAGTATACTAGGAAGAATTTGGGTACATGAATCTACTTGTTAGTTGCACATTCTATGAAATCTCAATATAGGTCAAGTATTTTCAACCAAAATTTAGTATCTGAATTGAAGTGTGCTAGAAGTATAAATGTAAAATACATACGAGATTTTAAAGACTTAGTAAAAAAGCTAGAATGTGAAATGTCTCATTAACAATTTTTAAAAATGTGATTACACATTGAAATAATGGTTTTGATACACTGGATTAAGTAAAATATATTATTAAAATTAATTTCTCCTGTTTGTTTTTTACTTTTGTTTTTGGTGAGGAAGACTAGCCCTGAGCCAACATCTGCTGCCAATCCTCCTCTTTTTGCTGAAGAAGATTGGCCCTGGGCTAATATCCATGCCGATCTTCCTCTACTTTATATGTGGGACGCCTGCCACACAGCATGGCTTGATGAGCAGTGAGTAGGCCTGCACCTGGGATCTGAACCTGTGAACCCCGGGCCACCTAAGTGGAGTGCATAATCACTATGCCACCGGGCCGGCCCCTGTTTTTTACTTTTTTAGATGTGGCTTTTAGAAAATTTTAAATTACACACATGGCTTGTATTATATATCTATCACACAGTGCTGCTCTAAAGGATCAATGGCTTGAAAAAGTCTGTCATCTGTCAAAAATCTGAAATATATGTCAGTCAGGATTTCTAAGTAAAATATTACCTTATCTCCTAGTGTCACAAAATATTACTTTAGTCTACTCAGAATTTGTATACTTATATATTCCAAAGTCACTTGTATCCTCTTCACACAGAGGACTGTTACAAATGATTACAGAGTATCCTCCGAGTTACTGCAAACTATGGTAATATTTAATGGTCATTCCACCATCCAGAGTAAGTAATCAAGTAACTGAAGGATGCTAATTCATCAAAGATTTCTTGATTCCTTTTATATCTGGATTCTCTCACCTATATGTTAAATAATGCTTTTGCTTCAATGAGAGCTAAATAAGGATCTCTAGTATAGCAAAGATTTTTATAAGACTAATTTTATAGGACAATTTTATGTTTGTGTGTGTGTGTATAAAAGCTTATAAATTTTCCTCTGGAAAAAAAACATCAGAACTACATGCCTTCACAGTGTTTCTCCAACCTTTTTCAGACCATGGCATTCCACAGAAAATTATGCTTAGAAGATGCACTGGAGTGACTGGTAAGCCCACTCAAGGGAGGGCGGGCTTTCTCAGCACACTTGCTTGCAGCACACCGACTGGGAAGCTTGGTCTTAAAGGTCCCCACAAAACACAGCAAAAAATCTCTGACCCGTGTTTTATTTTCACCTGACTCACATTTTATTCTTACTTATGCCTACAGTTGTGAAAATACAACCCCTCAACATTTTTAACGACAATGTCCAAAGAAAGCCACAAGAGGGAGATAGTACTCCATTACCATTTATATTTGTATTTATGCATTTTTTCTGTGTACATTTCCCTCTCCCTGTGTATACCCGCTTTCTTCCTCACTGGTATTCTCAGCTTTGGCCTCTATCCCTAACATTTATTCTGGTTCCTCTGGCATTCTGCTATAACTAGCTTTATTACAGAAATATTATATCATAAATATTTTTATGATCCTTATTTTTCATATTAAAAGCAAGTAGATAACTGGAATATTTTCTTCTAGTTCAATATTTTCCTACCTCTCTAAAATTAAGATAGTTTTTACTTATATATATTTTTCTCCCATAGGTAAAAAGTCTTTTAAAAATTTGCTACCCATAAAGTAGTAAGTACTCCAAAAGTCATTTACTGGAATACATTCTGTTCCTTTGTAACACCATAGATTTGCTTCATGTTGATATCCCTCCAAACTTCTCTGGAACTCTTCTTTGAGAACAGTCCCCAAACCAATTTACAAGCCTAACATGAAATTTATGTTCAGATCTCTATCAATCCAATCTGCATCTACCCCAGCTTGCTAACCCAATTTAGTCACCAAATTTAGCTCCAAATGACTGTTAGCTATAGCTAAGAATCAAATCCATCTTGAAGATTTACTACTAATGAGGATAATCTGCCAAATATGCTGCAGGCTTTGAAGGCAATTCAAAATAAGAAGTTTCAATGATGTTTTGAGACATGGCAGCATTGCTGAAAACCTGTGAAGCTTTCCACAATAACTAAATTCAAGATCAATCTAATTTACTCTAAGTTTAACCTTATATACTTCCAGAGATGTGATATGAAAAGTCACACATTAATTCTGTATAACTACTACAGAACTGAACAGCATGACAATCATTTGGACTTTATAAAAGGTTTAAACTAAAATGCTTTATTTAAACACAGGAAATCTATTTCCTACTGTAGATAAAATGTCCATACAAAAACACTATAAGATATGATATACTTGTCTACAACTAAAATCCCAATTTCCAGTCATCCTGCCTTATACATACATATATTAATTTCCTTAAATCAAATTTAACCACCAACTGTTAACACAAAATACTACTTAAAGTCAGAGAAGAACCTAAATACTAATCTTTTATCTGTTAACTAAAAATGTGGTAATCGAAAATAACTGCTAATGAGATTTGCAATTTTTTTTTTAATTCCCAAAAGTCAAAGGCTTTTTGGTAGTGTATAAATTCAAGTGGTCATGGGATAGCTTTTTAGTCCTTAAAGACTGCTAGAAATAAGAAGTTTCTTCCTTAGCAGGCATGTGTATAGACCCTAGGATTTCTCTGTGGTCTGTTCAGACCTTCCCAGTACAGGGAATCTTTCTGGTCTTAACTCATTTTTTTGGGTGAGGAAGATCGGCCCTGAGCCAACATCTGTTGCCAATCTTCCTCTTTTTGCTTGAGGAAGACTGTCCCTGAGCTAACATCTATGCCAATCTTCCTCTCTTTTGTAGGTGGGACGCTGCCACAGCATGGCTTGATGAGCTGTGTGTGGGTCCACGCCTGGGAACCGAACCGGCAGGCCCTGGGCTGCTGAAGCAGAGCATGCAAGCTTAACCACTACAGCACCCGGACAGTCCCCTGGGCTTAACTCATTTTGACTACTGCTCACTGTACATGCCACAGTAGACATGTAGCTTTTTAAAATTCCTGTGCCTTCTATAACCAGGAGTTGTATGTATTCCAGAATTTGTTTAACTAAGGAAATTACTCCCTTTTAGAATTGTAGTGTTTGTTCTCAGTGGCATTTTATACGGCTTCTTTTCCATTTTAATACTGCTGCTTATACTATGACATGCCCTTTATTTAATTCTTGACCTTAGACTCTTGCCTCTAATATTTAATTCAAATTCTATTAGCTGACTGTGTAGCTGCAGAGAGCTTTATACCTACTGCCTCACTGGCACTAAAATGGGATCCGTCTAACAATGAAGCATATTATGTTATACACTTATTCTCTCTAACCAGAAACGTGGACCGTGGCACGCCCTTGCCTTTGCAACATGCCTGATTACATATGAAATTCCAGCTGCTGGACGATGGTAACCAGAAATGCTTACTGAAGAAGTGAATGAAGCCTAACCTTATTTAATTTAGTATTAAGGAGGATGGGAATGAGACACAAATTCTGGATTAAATTTCTAATTAAGTCCTAATGACACTCTTAGACAAAAATTTCAGTGAATATAAGTAAGAAACCCAAATATTTAACTCTTAAAATGAATAGTATGATGTTACTTAAAACACAGCAATCATATTTTTTTGTGTGAGGAAGACTGGCCTGAGCGAACATCCGATGTCAATCCTCCTCTTTTTGCCGGGAAGATTGGCCCTGGGCTAACATCCGTGCCCATCTTCCTCTATTTTATCTGGGACGCCGCCACAGCATGGCTTGACAAGTGGTGCGTCGGTGCACGCCCGGGATCCGAACCGGCGAACCCCAGGCTGCCGAAGCGGAGTGCTCGCACTTACCCGCTACGCCACCAGGCCGGCCCTCAGTAATCATGTTTCTACATTCATTACTAAAGGACCCATCTTTCACAAGTGTTTTCATGAAAATAAAGAAAGGTTTTTGAAAATATATGTGATTATAGCTTCATTATAAAATGGTCTAGGGTCCTGCGTCACCCAATCAGAAGTCTCTCATCTCACTGCAACTCCTTTCTTCCATCTCTGCACACCGCTATACAAGACAGGTGTGGAATTATTTTTTATTCTGGGTGGAATTAATTGATGTCATTACTGTCCAAATAGACTCAATAATGCCTGACTTAGAAAAAGATTCCCAAGACCGTATAGCAGCAGTTTGTGGAATAAGTAGTTCATCGACAGAAAACAAAACCAAGCTGAGAACAGGCTTAATATACATATCAGGCATTTTATCAAACTACTTGTATTGGTGTTATTGTAACTGCCGCGTAAGTTCTCCACTCAGCAACCATCACATCAAACGTCGACCCTCCTCTCGACTCCACCCTCTGTCTCATTCCTGACACTGAATAAAACACATGATTTTTAAATTCATCACGTTACACCAATCCCTGGGTAAACTGGTGACCTATACAAAACGATTTTAGAATATATGTCTAAGAGTAATTGTAATAACAGAGGCCAATTCCAATTTCCCAGTTCAACTTAGGGTACATCTATGAATAATAAAAGATAAAACATTCTAGGAGTGTTCTCATAAATACTGTAAAGAAAAAAAAAAACTCAGAACAGCATAAAAGGAAACTTAGAACTATGAGGATTTCTGTTCCATCAGTTCTAGATTATGTGGCAAAATTTTCACAATAGACTTGCTTCTTCCCATAAAATATGACCAGGCAACCTCCGCTAACTAGTGTGTACATAAGAAAAGTAAACCAACGTTACGATAGTCAATCCGAAGCAAAGATGTATACAATTAAACAAGTATTTATTCAGCTCTAGTTTATACAATTAAACTAGTATTTATTAACTCTATGCATGATACGCCTACATCAGAAATATAAATGACTAGAAGAACACAGACTGAACTATATTCAGCTAACACCACAAGCTCAGTGCAATCCACCACAAGATTCATTGGAGATAACTGATAATCACAGTACAGGCTCACCAGTCATTTAGGAAAGAGATCTTCATCTTTATTTCTAAAAATGACTATGACAGGGTTTGAGAAGGCCCCATTAATGACTTGATGCTTTTTCGCATCCAAAAATACCGAGAGGACACAGAAGTCAGGTAGATAGAGATCAAATACCACCTTTATTGCTGAAAAGCTACTGGAGAATTTAGATTGGGTATGAAGGCCAAATGGGCTCGCTAGCAATTTCTGCCCTCCCTTATCCAGTCTAGACTTTGAGATAGCACGCCTAAGAGCAAGTCTGGCCAGGATAATTGCTTTACTGGTCTGGGGCAGAGAGGAGCAGAGAAGAGACTGATTCCCACAGCTTATGGTTTTTTGATTGATTAACTCTCCCCAATCAAGAAAACAGACCAAAGGCAGTCACCCTCTAACAAGGTAACTCACTCCTCCAAGGAAAGATGGCAGACGTGGGTCAAGAGACCAGCAGTGCTTCTTGAGGGCAGTCCCTGCCCCCGGTCAGGATGAGTGGGCAGTGACTGTCCTTCCCTTATGCAGGCTGCTACTCTGCACACTTAAAATACTAATTGAAAGAGCTTAAAAGATGTATTAATTCTGATGAAAAAATTAAAATCCAACATTTAGTAAGCAAATGTCACTTAATAATAGCTTTTCTTCTTTTAACCAAGTTTCAGCCTTCATTTGAATGTAAGGATGCAGTTATAAATAAATTTTATAAGAGAAAGAAGCACATTTTCTAGCTCTATTAATAGGAATCTGTAATGACTGACTGGCACCAGGAAGACTACTCTGACTTCGTCAGAAAGTAAACACTGCAAAACTTAAAATAACTTAGCTTAACGCGATTTCAATTCACAGATTTTTTTAACGACTATGAAGTACTTATTGTTGGCTAGAACACTGTACAAAGTATGGAAAGTCACGGTCTCAAAAGACAATGAAAAAAAAATACAGAATTGCCATTGACCCCACAAGAAATACAGGAGTTCAAGGAGCAGGAGCTGTTAGAGGAAACATAAATGTGTGGGGACCTAGAATTTAAGTTACTAACGAAAGATATTTCAATACATCTTTTTTCCCACACACCTCTAATCTTCTACCCTATCTCCTCTGAAAAGATGCAAAATCCAAACTGGAATGCCTATGGACAATTAAAGTCATTCTAAAAATAGGCTGAACCTCTGGTATGTCACTTCTATGCACCCCTCCCCCAAAGACTTCTGGAATCCCTTCCAAAGCTTCTAGAACCAATTTGAAATCTAGGAATATATGGAAAGGGATTCCTTCACTGTATGAGGGCTATAAAAGGCAATATATAAACATAACCTATTGAGTAAAAACTGTCAAGCAACTACTCATTCAGGGAATTACTCTTTAGGTTTAGTTACCATATTTATATTTTTTCATTCAATAAATATTTAAGCATCTACTATGTGACTAACTATGAAGTAAATAAATAAAGAAGATACCATTTGTCCTAAAAACAAGGCAACTTGCCCAAGGTCAGAAGTCAGAAAGTGGCCTGGTCCAAGTTCTAAAAGTCATCGATTGTTCCAATTATAGAGTTTAGAAAGGGACTGAGCTATCTTAGACCCGGTAGAAGGGGGTAAAGTGGACGCCACATTCAGTCACTTCCACCCCTGGCTTCTAGTTTAGGGTGTGGATATCTCAAAAGAATTTTTTATATTAATTGTCTCCAGTTCTTCCCCTCCTTCTCTGCTGAACCCAGTCTAACTAGACTGTTGATCTCACCACTCCACTGAAACAGCTCTTTCGCGGTAGCCAGTGACTTCCACGCTGTTAAATTCAACAGGCAATTCTCAGAATTCATCTTATCTGAATTATCATCAGCATTTAACCCAGCTGGTCACTTCCTCCTCTTAAAAATACTTTCTCCACTTGACTTGAAAGAGACCATCTTTTCTTGGTTTGCCTCCTACTTCACTGGCTATTCTTTCTCCAACCTCTTTGCTGGTTCCTCTTCATCTCCCTGACTCTTCAAGTTTGGCATCGCCATGGCTTAGCTCCCACATCTCTCTTTTCTCTTTTTACATTCACTCCCCTGGTGAACTTACCCAGCCAGTTTCATGGCTTCAATTTACCTTCTAAGTGGCAGGGACTCCCAAATTTATATCTACAGCCCAAACTTTTCTCCTTGTAACTCCAGACTTGTATAACCAACTGCCTATAGGCCAGTTCAACTTGAATACTTAATCGACACCTCAAATTTAGCATGACCTAAACCAAATTCCTGATTTCCCCCCAACCAAACCTGCTTCTATTCCAGGCTTCTCCATCTCAGTAAGTGGCAACTGCAATTAGACAAGCATTTATTCAGTTACTGAGGCCAAAAGCTTTAGAACTAGCCTCAACTTTTCTTTTTATTTTCTCTCACATCCCACATTCAATCAATAGAATCCAGTCAGCTCTATGTTCGAATTAAATCCAGAATCTGACCACTTTGCACCATCCAGGTCCACTCTACATTCTATACCACAAATATCCCTCTAAGTAACTAATGACATACATACAGACAATCCTCAGCACAATAAAGTGATCATTTTGAAATTTAAGTCAAATCATGTACCTCTTGGGTTCAACCACCGCCCCCCGAAGTAGATCCCCAACTTGCTTATAAGTAAGAGCCCAAGTTTTTACAATGGCTTACGAAGCCCTACAATACCTTGCCCTGACCCCCAGGACTCTAATCTCATCTCTTATTACCGTCCTCCTCGTTCACCCTGCCCCAGTCACACTGGCTGCCTTGCTATTCCTCAAACTCTAAGCAAGCTCCCACCTCAAGGCTTTTGCACATACTTTCTGCCCTTCCTGAATACTCTTCCCCCACTTATCAACGTGGCTCCTTCCCTTTCCTTCAGAGGCCTTCTCTGACAATCTGACATTTATCTTTACTTGTTTGGTTGTTTACTGTTTCCCCCTACTAAAATGTGAGTTTCATGAGGCTAGGGGTTTTGTTATACATACTGGCCAACTCCCAGTGCTTAAAAGTTAGTAGGTACCAAATAAACCTCTCTTGAATGAACAACAAAACTAATGAGTGCATAGAGCCAGTCCACCACTCTGAGTAACCTACCTACTTTGTCCTGGTCCCTCTTGTCTGGTTAGTCACCAAAAGACTGGTTGGTTCTGGCCTGAAAATTACACATTAAGGACCTAAGACAGGCTGCATTTGTCTCTACCAAATTTCTGGTCCTCTGACAGTCTTCTAAGAAAGTTAAGATTCAATATAATGTAGAGAACTTATTCCAATCAGTTTCTCTGCTTAGGTAGAATAAAATTTCTTCTAGCATTCTTGCCAATTTCAACACAGCTAGGTAGAGAAACACAGATTAAAACAATTTTCTGAATCCTTCTTTCCAAATTCTATCTTGACATAGAATCTTCTCGATTATCTATGCGACTTTATTTTCTCATTTTTGCCCATATAGTTAAGTGCTCTGGTTGTTCACACTGCCTAATTAACCCTGCAAATTAAATTCCATGAAATTCTAAAGGAAAATTCTATGAGTTCATATGAAAGCTAGATTACATAATTTAAAATTTAAACTACTGCTACTAAATTTCTGTATTCCCTTAAAGGGGCTTAATTTTCCACGAATAATTGGAAAGCATCTTCGAGATCTTTGGATAGGTTATGCATAAAACTCTCTCTAGCTACAGAATTTAATCAATCATGATAAATTCTAACAAATATTCTCAATATTAAAGGCATTCTTAAAAGTCTTCAGAGTTATATTTTCACTAATGATTTTTACATATATTGCATCATCACTTACTTTGAAAATGAGATATATTTTGTCTCTATGAGCAGGAAGTGGCGCCAGGTAAAGATAATTAATACAGACAGTTATTATACAATTGTTTGCATATAAGAATTTGAAATGTGAAATGCTTATACTTTACAACTCTTACAAAAATGAAACTGTTAAAATCGCGCTGCCATGGGAACAGCAATTTTATATTCAATTATATTTAATTGAACTGTTAACTTCCATTTAGTGTTAAGCTCAACAGTTCACACAAATTTATGATAACCTATAGGGGGAAAATGTACATTTCACATCTAGTCAGGTGAAGTGTGACTTAAATGACAATTGTTGGAAAACTTTAATTTTTTTTTTACCCCCATAACTATTCAAAGCATTTTATGAAAGGCTCAATCAGACCGTGTGAAATTCTAAGTCTTTCACCTCATAATCCTTAAATCAGTGAAACATCATCTTCTCCTTGACAGTGGGATTCAGATAGAGACTGGATATCTACCCTCACTCACCACTCCCAATGTAGAAGAGCAACAAACGGACCTTACAAGTTAGTTTCACGCTAAACAAGGAAAGAAAACGAAACGAAAGGAAAAGAAAAAAAGAGACAACGATCCTGCGCTCCTGGTTGGGCTTCTCTTCCTGTAGCACCCCAAGTGCCCCTACTGCCCAGAACACCTAACAGCTCCTTCTCTGAGTTCCAGGACCCACATGGTAGAGGCTTCAAGTTCCAACAGATTTCTAAACTGTGATACAAATCCCGATCCAATAGGCTAAACAGATTCCAAAGTACAGTGCAAGAGAAACTTCTGCAACACAGACGCCGACCAAAATGCACTCCTATTTTCCCGGAAAGGCAGAGGAAAGGAGGCAGCTAAAATAAGGGTAAGTGTAATTGGGAAGGTGAAAATTGAGAGACCTGGCTACTCTTTCTCACATTCAGGAGGCAGGAAAGGAAAGGTTGCTGTAAAAGGTCTACCCACACCCTCTTCCTTCTTCCTCCAGCACAGGTGGGTGGAGAGATCTCCCCAGGATGGCAGAGGTTAGAGAAGGTATCACCGCCACCCCAGGCTGGTGGCACCGTCCAGCCTGTCACTGAGACCGAAACTTGAGATGGGGACAGGGCGTGAGGAATGGGGAAGGCAGACAGTTCCTTCTGAGGCTGGGGTCCCGAGGAGACCCTGGTGGACCGGGCAGAGGAGGGCAGCCAGAGCCCAGAATGCCCAAGTCCTGCCCACCAGGCTCCCTCGGAGGAAACGGGGTCAAAGCCCGCCCCACCCCCCTTTCCGCCCCGATCCGCACGTTTCTGCCCCGCAGGCGCCGAGGAGGCGCAGCCCCCGAGCGGGCCGGCGGCCCGGCTCACCTGCTGGACCCCCAGGAACTCGTAGAAGTTGAGCTGCACCTCCTCCACCAAGTCGAACAACTCCAGGTCTCCGCTCTCCCAGGCGCGCGCCGGCCCCGCGGCCGCCAGCAGCAGCAGCAGCAGCAGCGACAGCAGCGGCGGCGGGCACGGCGCGAGCCGGAGCCGGCGGCGCCGAGGAAGCCGGGCCGGCCCGAAGCAGGGAGCCGTCATCGCGCTGGGCTGGGGAAGGTCACCCGCCACGCAGCGCCGCCGGCCGAGACCGGGGACGTGGCGGGCAGCGCGGGCTGTGGGAACCGTGCCTGTCCGTCAGAGGCAGGGCGGCCGCCCCGCAGTCGCCCGCCCGGCGGCCCGGCCCAGCGGCCCGGCGGGAGGGCGGGGGCGGCGGCAACGGGCGGACCGGCGGCGGGTGCGCGGGCGGGGCGGCAGCCGCTCTCCCTTCCGCGGACCCTCGCCCCCAGGCCTACAAACAGCTGGAGAGCCAGCGCCGGCGCCGAGGCTGCAGACCGGGAGAGGCTCCCCCTGGCCTCAGCCTATCCCCGGCCTCGCTTCCGGTGACATCACGTCTCCTAGCAACCGCGGGTGAGGGGGCGGGGCCGGAAGTCGGGAAGCCAGGCGCCGGAGATCAGGGCCTCGGAGAAATGCCTCTCAGTTGATGGCGGGCACGGAGGAGCTGGGTGTGTGTTTACACGGATTAAGAGACACGGATGGTTATACACATCGTGTGTCTCCCTGGAACATCCCAATATAGATTTCCCCTGAAACAGCTACCCTCTTACACTCTCTCAGGTATTGAAAACTAAAAGCATATCTGAAGACTGATTTACGGATTATGGCCTCTCTTCTGTACATTTGATTATTCCATCAGCAAAGATATAGGAGGAGTTGAACCCAGGGCCTGAAAGAGGAGAATCTAGTAAGTAGCCTGGAGTATCCTTTTGAGAGAAGTGAAGCAGAAGTGTGTCAAAATTGACTATAGTGGAGCCATTTTAAAATGGAGTCAGAGCTGCCTTTCCAGAGAAACTGCTTTGCTGTCTTGAAGCTTGGACTGGGCCCACATGGATTGTTTTACAAGCAATTGTTTGAGAAGTCAGCAGGAGAACAGACATCCTGATCACAAAGACTGAGCATTGTGGACTTTGTGAAGATAGCATCAATAGTCAGTCAATGTTCAGCCAAGACGGGCTCTCTTCCTCCAACTCTAATTAAAATTCTTTGTAATACAACCTCCCTTCTTTGCCTTTAAAAGCCCCTGACTTTTACTCCCTGGTGGGACACTCTGTGGGTTTCTACCTGAATTTGTGCTCCCCAAATTGCAATTCTTGAGACTCCAAATAAACTCTTTGCTTCTCTTGCAGTTTATGCCTTTCGTTTGTTGACAAATAGAATTCGAACCAAGATAAAAAGTATACTTCTAATTATGAATTAATATTTACAGGCATAATTCCATAAAATAGGTAGCCTGGTAGAAATTAATGAGCATGACTCAATCATAGTCTTAAGGGAAATAGAGTTTATCCATTTTAGCCCACTTCCAATTGGGATTCCTTTCTCAATTGAGGTCTATTTTTAAAGACATTTGGGCTAAAAGCCTCCTTTCTTTCCCACCAATGTCTCACCTCCTACTCTTACATTGATTCTATTCAGTCTCTTTTTAATTTTTTTCCTCCACCACTACTGCTTTCTCTGGCGTGAACCTTATTTTCTTCTTAGCCTTCTCACATTTCTCCGTGACTCCCTACTCCTGTTGAGTAAGTAGAAGGGAACAAAACATATTTGTATAACTCAGGGTGCTTACCCAGTTTTGAAAGTTTGACCTTATGCTTTTCCCATCTTGGATCCAGCCAGTTAAACTAAGCTCAATAGGATAATGATAAAGCTACTTTTGCTTTCATAGTAAGAATATATTATGTCAGAAAATATATTATGTCAGGTAGAAAAATAGTATCTAGGAAGTAAATCTTACTGAAGAAATCCTTCTGTTATTGCAGTTTTAAAAATGGTTTTAAATAGTCATAAATGAATGCAAATATATTGTGCTTAAAAATAATATATATGCTTGAATTAACCACATTCTAAATTCATCATGAGGCTTACCTTTCAAAGATACAGGAGTAGGGGTGATACCGAACCTCCTCAAGTTCATGTGCCTGATGCCCAGCAAGCCAAACACTGAGACACTCGTGCTTGGAGATGAGAAAGATTTATTCGAATTGGCCAAAACGAGTAGGTGGGAGCCTGGGTTCGCTCAAATCCACCTCCCCAAGAACAGAAAGCACGGGGGTTTATAGAGCTAAGGGGCTTGGCAGGAGGGGCTTCAGGGAAACAAAGGGGTCGCTACCAATAAGCCTCTGGGCAATCTGATTTCTGGGCTTCAACAGCTGCTGAGGGCCTGCCATCCAGTGATTGGCCATGGGTGATCGCAACCTCCCTGAAGGCATTCTCTTTCTCCTGCAACACGAGCTCACAGAGACTCCTGAGTCACCCCTCAGATTAAACAGGAAAAACAGCAAATTGGTGTCATATCTATAGTACCCCTCGGATACCCGGCTTCAGGGGTGTCTTAGTCTGCTAGGGCTGCTATAACAAAATACCATAGACTGGGTGGCTTAAACACTAGACATTTATTTCTCACAGTTCTGGAGGCTAGAAGTCAGAGATCATGGTGCTATGACAGTCGAGTTCTGGTAAGAGCTCTCTTCCAGATTGCAGACCACCACCTTCTTGCTGTACCCTCACTGGGTGGGAACAGTGGTGAGGGAGAGAGAGAGCTCAATATTGTGTTTCCTTTTATAAGGGCACTAATCCCACAGTGGGGGCTTCACCGTGATGACCTCATCTAAACCTAATTTTCTTCCAATGGCCTCACCTCCAAATACCATCACATTGGGTATTAGGGCTTCAACATACAAATTTGGGGAGGAGACAAACATTCAGTCCATAGCAAGGGGTATCAACTTTTCTGTGTATCCCCAGTGCCAAGCACAATGCATAGCACATGCTAGCATTCAATTACAGTCATGCATTGCTTTATGACGAGGATACATTCTGAGAAATGCATCATTAAGTGATTTCATTGTTGTGCAAACATCATAGAGTGTACTGAAGGGGAACAAAATTTGCCACCCCAAAATGTGTCTCTTTAACATGAGGATTATTTTAGGCTGATTATTTTTATTTAGTTAGTTTTTTGTTTTTTGTTTTTTGTGAGAAAGATCGGCCTTGAGCTAACTTCCGATGCCAATCCTCCTCTTTTTGCTAAGGAAGATTGGCCCTGGGCTAACATCTGTGCCATTGTCCTCTGCTTTATATGGGACACTGCCACAGCATGGCTTGACAACACTGCATCGGTGCATGCCCGGGATCTGAACCTGCGAACCCTCGGCTGCCGAAGTGGAGCATGTGCACTTAACCACTACACCACCAGTCTGGCCCCCTAGGCTGATTATTTTTAAGAAACAAAGACTCAGAAAATTTTTCTTATTACATCCCTCTTAACTGCCTAAAAGAATTCAAATAAAAAACCTCTCTCAGGAAGCCAGTTATCACCTTAGCATAACATGAACTAGGTGGTAGACAGGGAGGAACCTAGAAAAGCCTGTTTGTTGGGCTCCCCTCTGTGATCTTCTGTTTCTGTGTGGCCAAACAAACATTTGGTTTCCAAACATTTGCTCCTTTTCACCTACCTGTGAATTGCCTTCCTTCCCTTTGAAGTCCCTGACTCTCCCCATCGTCCACATCTTCTTTTGTCTTTAGCTAAGGATGGTATTTAGGGTGAGGGCTTTGGCCATTTTGGTGAGTTACTCAGTTTTCATGGGTTTCTCCCATGTATACATGATATTAAACTTTTATTTATTTTTCTCCTGTTAATCTGTGTCATGTCAATTTAATTCTTAGACGAGCCAGAAGAACCTAGAAGGGTAGAGGAAAATTTCTTCCTCCCCTACAGTACTTATACACACCTAGATGATAATAGCCTACTCCAGACCTAAGCTATATGGTACTAATCTTACAGGACCACCATCATATATGCAGTCTGTCATTGACCAAAACATCATTATGGGGCACATGACTGTAGTTGAATTGAACCCTGTGAATACCTTCCCACTACCATTTCCGCCACTACAGTTTTTCAGTTTGCTTTTTGATATATCAGTTTCCTTAAAATGAAAGGCATCTTTACCAAGACTCTAAATTAGCTTACTGTTTATTCAATGAGTAAAACATCAAAACAAGATGAAAGTAATAATCTTAAGCATTACTTTTACATAGCATCCCAACACTCATCTTTTCTCCTAACTTGATTATTGCATTAAGTGCAATATAACATTTGAAACTGGTGCCATATTGCCACAAATCTAGGATTTTTGCTCTGATCTTTTAGAAGACAGTCTAGTATTTCCCTCTTGAGCTCTACTCTTATGTTGTCCAAGAACCCCATGAACTTACCGCATCTAAAGGAAATCAGTTCTCTTTCCAAGGCCAAGCTGAAACAGAACGGGAGTACTGCTATTGCTTCCCACTGCCATAAGGTATTGCTCTTGAAGCTTCATTCTGTGTAGTTCCAATGACACTTGTCCACTCTGAAATGATGTCCTTGCTTTTTCTGGTCCAGATCTCTGCAAAGACCACAGTGATATTCACATTTAGACTTCTAGTTTGACATCTTCACTTGTTCAGTCATTGTCCGCGGAAGGACAATGCCATTGAGTAAATCTTCTTTTGCTGAGTCCTGGATTAAGTGAGCTGACAATCACCAGCTGTTTTCTTCTCTAGTGACGCTTAATGATTCTGGGCATGTACTGATCAAGCTTAGCCTGGGCAGAGAGAGTTTACACAAGAAGCGAGACACCAGTGACATGTTTAACAGTTATGTGAGTTGTGTAGTGGACTGGAAATACAGAGGAGCCTCAAACATACAGCTAGCTTTCCAACAGGACATTTGCTGAATTCTGGGGTGGTGCAGGAGGCTGAAGGACTGGGCCTGACAGGCAGAGAAAAATTTCCCCACATTCTACCAGTGCATCCAAAACGGACTCTACTTAGAAGGAGGAGCCTGCCTCAAATACACAGTCTTTCCCCTCCAGACATTTGCAACATTTCTGAAGTTGTGTGAGTAGGAGGCTAAATATCTAAGTTTAAGACTTCTCAAAGGCAGAATTGAACGTGCAGGGCTGAAGAGATAGAAACCTTGCAGGCCCTCTATCAAAAGCCCAGAGGAATCACACCCAAGGAACAGAGAGAAACCAGAGTGGGCTGAATTTTACTAAAATTGCAACCCAACCCCAACCAGCTCAATCCCTGACCCTCACTCTATTCGTCTATTTTCATTTCTAAGGGAAAATAATATCATCTGTATTGTCTTTAGTTTTTCTTTTTATATAAAAGTCTGGCATATGATAAAAAGTTATAAGATGTGGGGAGAGCAGGACAATTTGACCAATAATCAAGAGAAAAAAATAGATAATAGAAGACCCACAGATAAGCCAGATATTGGAGTCCAGATAAGGACTTTAAAATAACTATTATAAAATAGAGTGACAGATTATAAAATAGAGGAAAATGGGACAAAATGGATTAAAAGATGCAGAATTTTAACAGAGAATTGAATCCATAAAAAAGAATCAATGGAAAAATTTCAAATTTAAAAATGTAATGTCCGAAATCAAGAACTCAGTGAATGGGTTTAACAGCAGACTGGATGTAGCAGAACAGAAGATTAGAGAATTTGAGGATAGGTCAAGAAAAAACACCCAAACTGAGTCTCAGACAGAAAAGAGAATGGAGAGACAGGGCAGAGCTTAAAAGCCATGTGGGACACAGTGAATAAATCCAGCATATGTGTAACTGGAGTCCTAGAAAAAGAGGAGAGAGAGAATGAAGCAGAAGCAATATTTGTAGAGAAAATGGCCAAGAATTTTAAAAAACTAATGAAAGACATGAAACCAAAGATACCAAAATTAACTCAAAATAGAACATAGACCTAAATGTAAGAGCTAAAACTATAAAACTCTTATTTAAAAAATTAAGAGTAACTCTTAATGACCTTGGGTTAGCCAATGGTTACTTAGATATGACACCAAAAGCATGTGACAAAGGAAAAAATAGATAAATTGGACTACATAGAAATTTAAAACTTTTGTATCACAAACAGTACCATCAAGAACATGAAAAGACAACCAAGATAATGGAGAAAATATTTGCAAATCATATACCTGATAAGGGACTTATGTCCAGAATATGTAAAGAATTCTTATAGATCAACAACATTTTTTTCAAAGGACATAGGATTTGAACAGACATTTCTCCAAAGAGGATATACAAATGGCCAATAAGTACATGAAAAGAAGCTCACCACCATCAGCCGTTAGGAAAATGCAAATCAAAACTACAAAGAGATCACTTTACACCCATAATGAAGGCTATAATTAAAAAGACAGACAATAAAAAGTGTTAGTGAAGATATGGAGAAAGTGGAACCCTCATATATTGCTGGTGGGAATGCAAAATGATGCGCCCCCTTGGGAAAACGGTGGGGCCAAAAACTAAATATAGAGTTACTATATAACCCTACAGTTCCACTCCTAGGTATATACACAAGAAAAGTGGAAACATATGGCCACACAAAAACTTGTACACAAATGTTCATAGCAGCACTATTCACAACAACCAAAAAGTTCGAAACAACCCAAATGCCCATCAACTGATGAATGAATAAACAAAATGTGGTAGATCCATACAATGGAATATTATTCAGCAATAAAACAAAATGAATTACTGATACATGGATGAACCTTGAAAACATTACCCCAAGTGAAAGATGCCAGTCAGAAAAAACCACATATTTTGTAATTCCATTTATATGAAATGTCCAGAATAGGCAGACTTTCAAATACAGAAAGTAGGTTAGTGGTTACTTAGGACTAGAGGTGGGGGAAGTTGGGAATTGACTACTAATGGGTATGGGATATCTTTTAGGGGGTATGAAAATGTTCTAAAATTAGGTTGTTCTAAAATAACCCTGTGAATATACTAAAAAACATTGACTTGTATACCTTAAATGGGTACATTGTGTGGTTTGTCAATTATATCTCAATAAGGATGTTTAAAAAAGAAAAAAAACAACGCCGCAGATGCAATAAGCTCAGCAAACCCCAAGCAGGATAAATGCAGAGCAAAAAACAAAGAAACAAAAATCATACCTAAGCAGGGGCCGGCCCGGTGGCGCAAGCGGTTGGGTGCGCGCGCTCCACTGCGGCGGCCCGGGGTTCGCTGGTTCAGATCCCGGGCGCGCACCGACGCGCTGCTTGGTGGGCCATGCTGTGGCGGCGTCCCATATAAAGTGGAGGAAGATGGGCACCGATGTTAGCCCAGGGCCGTCTTCCTCAGCAAAAAAAGAGGAGAATTGGCGGATGTTAGCTCAGGGCTGATCTCCTCACAAAAAAAAAAAAAAAAAATCATACCTAAGCATATCACAGTCAAACTGTGGAAAAGCTTGTGGGACGTAGTGAAGGCATTAACTTCAAAGACCATTCGTGGCCTTAAATGTCTCAAAGAAGGAAGGCAGGAAATTAATCAGCTACATGTTCAACATAAGGGGTTACATAAATGACCACAGAACAAACCCGAGTTCAGGTCTCAAGGAGGACACCTAATTGTTTTCAACATGGCACTTATGCAAGTGAGCTGGAAACATATCAGCTCATATGTAAAGAATTTTTTTTTAATTGCATCAATTTCTAGGTTCTGGTGTTGACAAACTTCAAGGTGTGACCATGATAGTGTGTAGCTGAGAAGCATTGGAAGAACACACCACTAGCAATAAGAAGGGCAGGGAGAAGCTAGGGTATTGGATGGGTTATCCACACACAGGGTGATGGAAAGAATTTTGATCTTGTTATACATGAACTTGAATCATGTATAACATCATAATGACCACTTTTTTCCAGGGGGGGATGTAAAAGAGCACTGGTAATTTCATAGACCAGTAGGACTCAAAGAGGTAGTCTATCTCTCACTTTTGAGTAAGATCAGATTTAACTATATCACACAAAGTTGAATGTAATACCTATTATAGCAAAAATCCAAACCTCTCTTAAAAATCACCATAAGTGACCTATTCGTCCCATGATTTAGAAATGTCTGGCTCTCACTAAATCTTGAAATTTTCTCTTTTGCCCCTTTATGGCTGTTTCTCAAATATATGGACTTGAAGTTCTAAGATGTCATCGTTCTTTAATGGAACATGATCTTCACTCAGTAATTTATTTATCCAAACATCATTCACAAATTTATATTGAGTTGACAAAGTTTAGAAAAATATTGTATTGGGGCAGCACCTTCTTGGAAAATAATCCCTTTTTTGTTGCAGTATTGAATTTTAATCATTTTGAAGGCCCTCATAAATAAATGCAGATGTTCTTCTTGTTATAAATAATAAGTATATTTCTAACATGTTGGCATGATAGTTTTCACTTCTCTGAATAATGTACTCAAACAATCTTATACTGTATAAGAATACAGATTCTAGAGCTAGACTGATTGAATTTGAGTCCTGGCTCTACCACTTACTCGCCAGATGATCCCTGTGTCTCAGTTTCCTAATTTGTAAAATTAGGAAAATAACACTCCCAAAATCATAAAATACCACCAAAATTGTTGTTGAAATTAAGTGAGATAATTAGTGCCTGTTGTATAGTAATTGCTATTTGAATGTTACTATTATTTTATGTGAAGTCTCTATCTACCTTGTATTAAGGGTTCCATAAATAAATCTTATCTATTCTTAAATGTTTAGATTTTGTCTTTAAAGTCACTGTTATTAAACTTAGACTGCAATCGCCCACTTCACCAGAAATTTATCCAATCACTTGCCTGCCCAAGAAGGTGGGAAACAAGACTGCCTTTACAAAATAATGACAGGTTCTCAAAGCCAGCTTAATTTTTTTATTCCAACTCCATAAAACATTCATGATTTTCCTGCTAAATTCATCTTAAGGGTATATACAATAGATACCTAATTAAAAGCATGTGACCCAGTTGAAAAAAAGGAAGAACAATATTCACATTCAACAATTTAGTCATTGTCTTACCCATTAGTCATTGCCTTACCCTGAAGCAGCTCTGTATTTCCTGATAATGATGTTTTTGGCTTTACATAGACTTTAATGTGTCACAATAGAATCCACGTTAAAATTTCTTTCTTCTAACGTCTTCCACAATTCCAAGATTATCATTAATTTTTCAAAGGTTTCTAGTAACTCACTTGAATCGCTTTTTAAAATTTGACAATTAGTTTCTCTCCTTTTTCCTTTAACCATTCAAGGAGGATAGTCTCTCCTACTGACTCCTCAATTCAGCTCGAGCACAGCAACCGTTGTATTTTCCTTATATACAAAGGCTCCAATTAGTCTGCAAAAGAAAATTTTAGCAGACCTCTTCATCATCTGTTCTTTCAGGCTGAACGGCTTGGTTTTGACATTCTGCCCTTGAGTCCTAATATTGTCTGGGATGCCACATTGGAAGACAAAGGAAAACAGTACAAAGTTGCTATTCACCTCAGTCAACAGGCCACAGCTCAGGCATCAGTTTATGCATAGAAATTCCATGCCTCATAAATGGCTATTATTAAACTTATTAAAAGGAGGCAGTATTTTAAAATAATGCTGAAATAGCAATATAATCAACATGGAAACAAATAAAGATTAAGGAAAACTTAGTTCCAAATGGTAAGATACGGGAAATTTAAATTCTTTTATCACGCCTATGGCCAACTTCATCTCTCTCCACTTTCAATATATAATTCTCTACTATTTTTGCTTACCACAGAAGGATTTTTGGTGCCAAGATTTCATAATGAAAGTCTTTTAACTTTACAAAAATTAAATAATAAGAATTTCACCACCAGGGGGCAAAGAGCAGTTTTAGAGGCAAAGGTTATTTTGAACATTCTAAAGGAATTACCTTGTGTGAACATAGTTTTGTTGCTGGTATTTTTGTTAGAATTTCAATAGCTTCAAAGTAAGAGATACAGATTCTAACCAAAACCTTTAAATTTAAGGAAGAATTGTGTTTATAAAAGAGAAAACTGTACAAGTTACCATTAACCAGGTGCCCTTTCATTTACTATCATTTTTAGATGCTTAAAAAGAAATTTTCTGCCTCCCTTTTCCCTTTCCTTTCATATGTTTGCACATGAGGAAGAAAAATAGAATTTGAATTTTGGAATATCAATCTAGCCTTTGTCTATGCTGGCTCTTAAATGGCTTTTAGTGCACACTATATTTGGACCAATGGTTTCCTAAGCATGTATTTCAGCTTTGCTTTTTGTTAATTTAATGCGATTAACTCATATACACAGGTCTTTACCTCCTTCTAAAATCGGGTTCATTGACTCATTTTGATTAATGCTTTACCCTTTGTTAATTTTATAACTGTGAAATGATATTTTTTTTTTTTTTGAGGAAGATCAGCCCTGAGCTAACATCCATGCTAATCCTCCTCTTTTTGCTGAGGAAGACCAGCTCTGAGCTAACATCTATTGCCAATCCTCCTCCTTTTTTTCCCCAAAGCCCCAGTAGATAGTTGTATGTCATAGCTGCACATCCTTCTAGTTGCTGTATGTGGGACTCGGCCTCAGCATGGCCGGAGAAGTGGTGCGTCGGTTCACACCTGGGATCCGAACCCGTGCCGCTGGTAGCGGAGCACGCGCACTTAACTGCTAAGCCACGGGGACTGGCCCTGAAATGATATTAATAACTGATAAGCACATCAATTCACAAATTATCTCTTTTGGGACCTTGATATCACTGAACTTATCAGTGAAGTACCAGAGTTGTGAATAACTAATAGATAATAAACGAAATTACTGGAATAGTAAATTATTGGTAAGACATGAAAAATTTAGTCCAACATGTATAAGTCCTGTATTCTGAAGTTTCAGGGTCACTGATTATTTCTGACTTGTAACTTGGTAAAAATTCTGGTAACGGAAGCAAAACAGAGTTTTTAAATGAAGGTATCTGTGGTCTAGGAAAACAACCACATTTTATTTCTCTTGGCATATTTTCTTTCCTCTCTTCCTGCTCCTAAGTACCTGCTGAGACCACATTTCCCTGAATCGATTATAATGATGCCCCTATTTCAAATTAGGCCTGGAGTAGAATGAAGACACACAGTGGTCTGGCAAGATCTGCTGCTTGTTCCTTCTCGCTACTGCTCACCCCAAGCCCGGTCTTTATCTCCACTGTCAGCTCCTAGCACCAGGGCTGTCTCCAAGGGGTGCAGAATTGGGCCAGAGACCACCATGTGTTCACCTAAAGAACATTTCTGTCCAGATGAAATCATATTGAAATAAATATTGAAAGTAAACTGAAAGAGACTAAGAAGCTGTGGAGGTCAGCAATTAAGTGTTTATTTAGAGGCACACTAAATAAACTATGACCTGCTCCCTTTTATGTAAGTGATAAAGGGAAATCTAGAGATAAACTGTTTTTTTTCTGTTGTTGATTTGCTTTTTTTTTTAAATTTGTTTTAGGGTGAAGTGACAGAATCACTTCTTTCTCGCTGAGTGTGTCCTCGAGCTGTTGCCCAGCCTCTAACTTCTCGAAGGCTAAGCTTTCCACTGGATGATACATTATAGCCTATATTAGACACCTTGGTGCATCTCTTCAAATCCTCTCCACCTCAAGTGTAAACTAACCTCAGCCAAGTGACCAGTCCCACACTGGCTTGAACCAGCCTCCCAGAGGTGCACGCTGACAGCTCCTTGCCTTGGGGCAAATTTTCTGATCACCTTTTGTAAAGGCACATTGTCCGTAGTATGCTATCTAGCATTTTCTAAAAAATTTAAAAACACATAAAATCTCTTAAAGGTAAAAACAATATTTTAACAATGACTGAGAAAGAGGCTTATACTATAGAGAAAGTACAAAAATGAGTGTTTGAAAATATTTCTATCATTATATGAATATGATTTTTTTCTTTTACCAAAAAGGATATGTGTCACTAATAAAAACTCTCCTATCTGGACTCTTAAAAACGTGTTTTAAATCTTCCAAATGAAGATTTTCAGTGGATTTAAAACCCATTTGTTAAAAATAAAAAAACTCTTCACTTTTCAGTTCATTCGCAAGAACAATTATTTGACATCAAGGAGGATGGAAAATTACCAACCTAAATTTTAGCAAAAATCTTTGCTCAGTTGCTGAATGGAACTGAAAAATCAGTCTATGATTTAGTGGCAGAGCCAACCATACACTTCTTCCATTGGAATCTATGGCTCTGTGAGGAATCTTTCTCACTAATGACATCCATTAAAACTTAGCATCTATATAAACAGAAATTGGAATCAGATCTTCACTTTACCACAAAATGTTTAGACAGATTTCCAAATTAACACATTATTTTTAACCATATTTCTTTCAATAAAAATAGATAGTGATAATATTGTCATTTGGGGGGAAATCTTAGTTTAATAAATACTTCACGATATAATAATTAGAAGGTCGCTTTCAAGGTTAATTTATTAAAATATTTTATGCATTGCTTAATTTTCTTTCAAAATATTTACTTTTGCCTTATTGTTAAAACACTACCTTTACTTTGAAGGAAGATATTAAGTGTGTTTATTTAATTTTTGATCAAAAAGTCCCATGGCTTCCCATCACACTTAGAATAAATTCCTGTTCTTTAAAGTCCTCCATAATCTGGCCTCTGGCTAACAGCAGCCTCACTTCGCACCATCTTTCCTCTCACGAGGCTCGTCCTCCCTTAGAGAACACCAAGCTCATTCCATCCTAGGGCCTTGGCACTCTCTTTTGCTCCAGTGCTATTCTTCCAGATCTTCTTGGCTAACTTCTTCCCTACATTGGGCCTGCACTGCAATTCTACCACCTCTGATACGCTTATGTTAATCCCCTAACCTAAAAGGGCACCAAGTTGAACTAAAAGGTCACCCAGTGCTCTCATCACCACCCTATTCAAATCTCTGTCTAGCACTTACCACTGTGGGTTATTTTCCTTGTTTATTCCTTATTTGTTTATTGTGTGACTCCACTCTTAACCAGGACCAGGAGCAGAATTTCCCACCCCAAAATATGCCTCTTTGGCATAAGAATTATTTTAGGCTCGTTATTTTTAAGAAAAAGCAGACACAGGGAAAGCTCTGAAAACCTAGTAGAAGTTGCCCATCTGTAAGGGAAATTTACATTTTTAAGAGAAATCTCCATTTGTAAGGGTGTCTTCCTCTCTGTGCCAGGAAAGAGAGGAGGACTAAATCTCTAGAAACGCTCATCAATAAAGAAGGCAAAGACTTAAATCTACAGAACAACTTTACCCTTGTTTACTGTGCTGACCTATCTTAACAACAGAACGTTAAAGCTATTCTCCAGGGCCAGGGAGCCAGCCAGAAGCGTGTGCCGAAGAGAAAATTTTGATCTGCCAATTGAAACTCATCCTGCCAGCGCTTCCGCGGACCAGCCTACCCTCCCTGATCCCTTAAACCTTACTCTATACCCTGGATCGAGGAGACAGAGTTGAGAGCCTTTCCTTCTGTCTCTTTACCAATCGACTGCATAATAAACTGCTTCTTCTCTCAAAGACCAGTGCACCACAGTATCAGCTTCTGTGCGCATGGAGTGGAGAGCCCTCACTCGGTAACACACTCGCTAGAATGCAAGCTCCGTGAGAGCAGGACTTTGTCCAGTTTGTTCATTCCTGCAAATAGGGCCTAGCCTGTATTAGGTTTTCAATAAATATTGTTGAATTTAAAAAAGAAAAACTCCTTACCCTCTCTGAGGGTAATAACCTGCTGTATTATGGATCAGATCCCTAAGACAAAACAGTTAAGTAAACCGGAGAATTGTCCAAGTTCAAGCCATAGGAGAGTCTCCAGCTCTCAGGGTAAGCTGTTACTTGCATGACCAGCTCCATGTTTCACTTTGTAGAACTAAGTGGTTCGTGTGGAGGACGTGAGGAATTGACCTAAATGCCGGATCGATACAAATCATTGGTTGCACTATTTGGTTGTGTAACAGGTCTGAGGTAACATTGATTCCCCAGGGACACCAAAGATACTCTTATCATTTTGATCAGTGTATATTAAACTATTCATGACTTTTAAAAACAAGTCAGATTCTAATGTGGTACCAAAATGAAGACTAGGTCCAAAAGTTCTTCAGTCTCATGAAAATTCTCATTGACATCTTGAATAAATACAGCTGAGAGGTATGATTTATATTTATGTTCTCCTTGCAATAGGCCATGCCACAGCTAATTCTAATTTTCCTCAAGATTTGTCCTGTAAGTTCTAAGTCATGTCTTCAACATGCAGAGCAATAGTATTTCCAGGAAGACTTAGACATGCAAATATGATAATTTCATACACTCACTCTAAAAGCTTTTGAGGCCCAACCATTTCTTTCATTTAGTACAGGATTGCATTTCACAGAAACATCACTGTTTTCATTTATATGCAGAAGCAATGTGTGTTGATATTTCAGTTAATGTCACCCTTCATTAGCTTTTTCATCACATATCTTTCCCATGTAAGGTCATAGTTGTGGTTAAGGCTTGTTTCATAATGATGTCTCAAGCTGTGTTCTTTTGACACAGAAACACTTTTATTTTAAGCACATGGGAATATTCTCATTTCCACAGAGAATAATGCTTGTTCACAATTTTTTCTTTTTTGAAACTTAAAGCCTGAGTGGTAGGGTTGTCAGATTTAGCAAAGAAAAATACAGGACACCTAATTAAATTTGAATGTCTGATAAATAACAAATATTACGTGAGACATAGTTATACTAAAAAATTATTTTTTGTTTATCTGACATTCAAATTTAACTTTGTATGTTATCTGGCAACCCTGGTCTGTCTTTGTTTTTCCCACTTTTGATAGAGACATAGGTTGAAATACACTCACACGGTCTTCTAGGAAGCAGTGATGTCTTCATTACTTTCTTGTTAGCTACTTTACAATGTTGTCAGCTGTTTTAAAATCAAAGTGGGGGAAACAACTAAAAAAACTACATAAAATAAATGAAACATCAATTCTCAAGACTTTGGAAATCAGGCAATGAAGGATTTCATTATGTCCAACAATTAAAAAGCAAATATTGACAAGGCTTTTACCACGTGTAAGGCATTGTATTACAACATGCCACAAGCACAAGAGAAGGAAAAAGAAAAAAGATCAAATTTGGTCATTGCTGATGACAAGGTCATCACCATGAGAGTGGGTGTCTGAAGTGAGTTGAGGAAGTGGTCTTTGGAGGTGAGAATTCAAGGGAGGCCAAGACACAAATATGTGGCAGTGGGGATGTGTCACTGCTGCGCAGAGCTTAGGAAAGTCTAGTCTGATCCTCTTCAGTCGCACCTGGTCAGGAGGTGCGTTTTTTCCCTCTATGCCTCCATCCCCACACAAGATGACCAAGTTCCCCACCTTCTGATCAAGGACACAATACATGCCCAGAAACAGTGCGATGTCCCCAGTGGGCGGGAGCTTCCTTCTCACTTGAGGATAGTTTAGCACAGAGTCCTGTCCACTCCACTTCCTGGTCCTCTCAACTAAGGGCCTTTCTTGCCCCTCCCATTTCAAGAACTCTGGTCTTTCAAGGCTTTCCTCTTCTTTGTGAACCACCCCTTCACCTGCTCTTTCCTTTTACTGGAGCCCCAACTTACTAGGCAAGCCTGTGTCTGAATCCGTCTCACATTTGCAGCAGAGTCTTCTCTGAGTCTTCGTTTCTTCGTCACTGAGTGCTGCAGCGGGGGTAGGGGAGTACAAAACAAAACTAGCCTTCAGGGTTCTAGAGAGGGCAAAAGAGGAAAGAAATACACAGAAAGCACACAAGAAATTAGAGATGCGCTCGTGAGACGGATTTATCCATGAGACTGTTGAAGATGTCAAAAAATGAAGACAGCAGTAGAGGCGGAAGAGAAGAGAGTGAGCCAGGTGTTAAAGTCATCAGTGACTGAGGTGGAGTGCTCAGGACAGGTAGATGTCCACCACAGAGAGATGGCAGGTGGAAAGTTTGATGCCATGAGCTTTGAAGGAGTTCAAAGCTCCTTCAGAGGATGGCATTTGGGGAACAAAGAGGACTCTCCCCTCCTTCAGGTCCCAGGTACACGAGGCTTGAAAGGGAAAACCAGTCTCCACTCTAGAGGTTAAATGCTGTGCCCAGGGGGCAGAGAGCTTTCCATTCCAGACGAAAGGTCTCTAAAGTGCCAAGATCCTATGTCTGTCGTGTTCACCTTCACATCTCCAACACCTTGTACATTGCAATGAATACACAGTGTGCTCAACAAACATGTGTTGAATAAATGGAAGGGCAGTTAATTGAATCTAGTGTTTATCTTAAAATCATGTGCCACAACCTTACCACTCTTCTGGAATAAGTGGCAGTCTCCAGCTTCCTGCTCCAGGATATGTGACTGCCATGGGGAGCAAGGGATCCTCATGGCGCCTTGAATTCCTGGTGCCTAATGGAGCACTGGGAGCAGTCCTTGATCATGCCCTCCGCTCCCCTCACCACTGGCAGCTATAAGAGAAGATAGTTAATGAAGTGTCCCCTGCCCTTCTGACTGAACTGGCTCCCCGTTGTTAGATTTTTGGGAAATTGAGGGGCCATCAAGTAATAAACCTTTATTCCCCCATTTAGTTCAAAACCAAATGAGAAATAGATGCTGGAATCAGACAGATTAAAATAAAAACATCAGTTTTATTCCTGCTAGGCTTAAAGATCATGATCTGAGCTATGGCCATTGTCAGGATCTTTAATAGTTCTCCTCTCCACCTAAATATGCCAGTCCTGGAAAGTTCTGGGGAAGGTGAGCAGGGAGTAGTGCTTGTAATATCATGCTGCATCAAACAAGGGAGCCCAGCAGAGGCTGAACCACACATGCTCTGTCTCTTCAAATATAAATTACTCCCTGCCTTTGGGGAGAAGTGAATGAGAGGACAGAAAAAACCTGGAAACTTCTCTCATATATTTCTTTCCTACTGAGTGGATATTTTCTCCCTTCTCTGGAAATATGAAGAGGAGGATATAAGGGCTTCTCCAAACACCTTCCAGCTTTTTATTCTCCTAATAGACTTGAGTATATGGTCAACCAGGGATGTGCTGTTCCCCTAGGAAAGGGGATCAGCTGCCTGTCAGGAAGACCTGCTCCCACTTTCATGAGACTGGCCCCCCTCTCCACATGCCAGTACTGTTTCTTCATATATTTTCCTGGGAACATTGGTTGAACATTTAAATTTTGTCCCCTGAAAGCTCTAAAATGGTAAGAACAGTAACCTTATTAAATTAATTGTACTTCTACTAACTGACCTCATCTTCCCACCCCTCTCTGTCTTCCCAAACTCTTCTACTGTGACCTCTGGACCTCATGGTATATCACCAGCAATCTCTCCCATACCCCCAACATCTGCTGGCCAAAATGTGATTCATGGTACATTTTAAAATCAAACTATAACTGGCAGTGAAGTTTCTGGGTCATTTAATAAATCTATGTTTAAATTTTTGAGGAACTGCCAAACTGTTTTCCTAAGTGATTGTATCACTTTACCTTCGTACCAGCAATATATGAGGGTTCCAATTTCTCTACATCCTCAACAACACTTATTATTTTCTCTTCTTTAAAATTATAACCATCCTAGTGGGTGTGAAGTGGTATCTCTTTGTGGTTTTGGTTGCATCTCTAATGACTAATGATGTTGAGCACCTTTTCATGTGCTTATTGGCTATTTGCATATCTTTGGAGAAATGTCTGTTCAAATCCTTTGTCCATTTTTAATAGAGTTAATTGCCTTTTTGTTATTGAGTTGTAAAATTTTTTTAATAATTCTGGATTGTTTATATAAGTTTCCTTATCTGATATGTGATTTACAAATATTTTCTTCATTCTATGGGTTATCTTTTCACTTTCTTGATGGTGCCCTTTGAAGCACAAAAGTTTTTAGTTATTATGAAGTGCAATTTATCTATTTTTGTTGTTGCTGTTGCTGTACTTCTGGTGTCATATCTAAGAAACCATTGCCTAATCCGAGGTCATGAAGATTTATGCCTATGTTTTCTTCTAAGAGTTTTATTGTTTTACTCCCATTTTAGTAATAGTTTTATTGAAATATATTCACATACCATAAAACTCACCCATTTAAAGTAAAATGCAGTAATATTTAGTATATTCACAGGGTTGTGTAACTATTACCACAATCAATTTTAGAACATTATCATCACTCTCTGAAAAAAAAAATTCTCTATTATTTAGCTATCATGCTCTATCTTTCCCAACCCTGCAGCCTTAGGCAACCACTAACCTACCTTTTTTAATTTTTGGTCAGGAAGATTGGCCTTGAGCTAACATCTGTGCCAATCTTCCTCTATTTTTGTATGTGGGTTGCTGCCACAGCATGGCTTGATGAGTGGTTGTAGGTCCGCGCCTGGGATCTGAACCCACAAACCCCAGGCTGCCAAAGCAGAGCACACAAACTTAACCACTATGCCACTGGGCTGGCCCACCAATCTACTTTTGATCTCTATAGATTTGTCTGTAAATGGAGTCATACAATATATGGTCCTTTGTGACTGATTCTTTCACTTAGCATGTTTTCAAGATTCATCTATGTTGTAGCACTTCAGGACTTTATTCCTTTTGATAGCTGAATAATATTCCGTTGTATGGATATACCACTTCTTGTTTATCCGTTCATCAGTTGATGGACATTTGGGTTATTTCCGCTTGTTTGTATTATAAATAATACTGCTGTGAACATTCTCTCAATTTTTATTTATCTGAGAACGTCTGCATTTCTCCTTCATTTTTGAAGGACAGTATTGCTGGATGAAGAATTCTTGGTTGACAGTCTTTTTTTTTCAGCACTTTGAGTATATCATCCGCCTGCCTTCTGGCCTTCATGGTTTCCAATAAGTATTTAGCTGTTAGTCTTATTGAGGATCTTTCATACGTGACAAGCTGCTTCTTTCTTGTTGCTTTCAAGATTGTCTCTTCGTTAGATCCTTTTGATTATGATATATCTAGATCTGTATCTCTTTGAATTTATCCTCCTTGAAGTTTGTTTAGCTTCTTGAACGTGTAAATTAATGTTTTTCATCAAATTTTAGAAAAATTTGGCCATTATTTCTTCTAATATTCTTTTTGTCCCTTTTTCTCTCTCCTCATCTTGTGGGATTCCCGTTATGCATATATTGATAAACTTAATGGTATCCCACGGGTCTTCGCGTTTCTGTTCATTTTTCTTCATTTCTTTCTTTTTGTTCCTCAGACTAGATCAAATGAATTATCCTTAAGTTCATAGACCCTTCTGTCATTTCAAATCTTCCATTGAGCCCCTGAAGTGAATTTTCATTTTGTTTATTGTACTTTTCAACTCCAGAATTTCTATTTGGCTCCTTTTTATAATTTCTATTTCTTTGTTGGTATTCCTTATTTAGAAGCCATCATTCTCATACTTTCTTTTAGATTTTTAGACATCATTTCCTTTAGTTCTTTGAGTATAGTTAAAAATAGATGATTTAAAGGCTTTGTCTAGTTAACTCAGCATTTGTGTTTCCTCAGGGACAATTTCTACTGGCTATATTTTTCTCTGTGTATGGGCTATACTTTATTGTTTCTTTGAATGTCTCATAATTTTTGGTTGAAAATTGGAAGTTTTAAATTATATAATATGACAAATCTGGAAATCAGATTTTCCTTTACTCCCCAGGGGTTTGTTGCTGTTGTTGCTGCTGCTATTTCTCTTTTAGTGAGTTTCTTGAAATAATTCTGTAAAGTCTGTATGCTTTCTCGTGTGTGGATACTGAAGTCTCTACTTGGTTATCTTAGTGGGCCATTAACAATTGTACAAATGTTTCCTTAAATGCTTGGAACCAATAAGTCTGCCAGCCTTGCATGCATGCTAGGACATGCCTTCAGTGCTCAGGTAGGCAGTTTACAACTCTGTCTTAGCCTTTACTTCCTGCTTTCACAGAACCTCATGGTTAACCAGAGGTGAGAATTTAGGGCCTTCTCAGGTCTTTCCTGGGCACACACACAGCCCTACACATGTGTGGGGTTTTCTAGGTTCCCAGGAATATGTCAGAGCTTTTCAAAATCTGCTATTGACATCTCATTTCCCAACTTTTCCTTTTAAGTTTTTGGTGAGTTTATTATTTGTTGCAACTATTATTACCACCTCAGCAGCAGAGATATTAAAAAATCACCACTGATTGTTTTCTACAAATTCTACCTCTGGGGAAAATGCTGTTCTCAATGTGGGAGCTCTGAATCAAATCCAATGAAAACAAGCCTTGTGAGTGGGATTTTCCAGGGAATTGCCAGACAGATCATATAATGACAGTTATCAGGGAGTGGGGTTTTGGAGGATCTCCAATGTTCTGTTTTCTCCAGTGGCTGCTACTCTGTTGGTTTTCACCATGATTACAGGTCTGTTTGTTTTTAAGGCTACCTTGGAGTGGGAACAGGGTAAATTAAAATGCCACAAAGCTCACTCTTCTTACCATGATTCAATGTTTTTCATGAATAAACACTCCTCAAATTGTTGTAAGCCTTTGGTTAATTTCCAGAATTTTGAGAAGGTTGATTTTGACCATTTTTGCTAGTGTTTTTTGCTTTTATGGATGAGTGAATTTTCAGAGGTCCCTACTCAGCCACTCCTGAAGGGCTTTCCACTTCCTCTTTTTTTTTTTTTTTTAAGATAATTGTGGATGCACATACAGTAGTAGGGAATAATACAAAGATCCTGTATAGCTTTCACTCAGTTTCTCCCAACAGTAACATCTTGCAAAACTAGAGTACAATATCCTATCCAGGAAATTGATGCTGCTACAATCCTCTGACCTTACTCAGATTTTACCGTTTACACATACTCATTTGTGGGTGAGTGTGTGTATTTAGTTCTATGCAATTTTATCACACATAGATTTGTGTGACCACCACCACAGTCATGATATTTAACTGCTCTATCACAAGGATCCCTCATGCTTTCCCTTTATAGCCACTGTCACATTGGCTCCTACCCCTGCAACCACCACTCCTAACACCTGGCAAACACTGATCTGTTCTTCATGTCTATAATTTTATCATTTCAAAAGTGTCATAGAATATATCACACTATAAAAATTATTTAGCAATAAAAAGAAATTAAGTACTGACACATGCACAACATGGATGAACCTTAAAAGCATGCTAGGTGAAAAAAGCCAACCACAAAGGACCACTTACTAGATGATTCTATTTATATGAAATATCCAGAAGAGACAAATCTATAGAGACAGAAAGTAGAATAGTGGTTGACTAGGGCTGGGTGGGATTGGGGGAGTGGGAATAGTTGGTGATGGCTAAAAGGCAGAGGGTTTCTTTTTTTTTTTTGTTGATGTTTTAATAGTTTTTAACTTTGTGAAATTTTGGGTTGTACATTTTTGTTTGTCTATCACCATATATATGACTCCCTTCACCCCTTGTGCCCACCCCCTACCCCCATTGCCCCTGATAACCACAATAGTTTTCTCTGTCCATGTGTTGGTTTATATTCCACATATGAGTGAGATCATACAGTGTTTGTCTTTCTCCTTCTGGCTTACTTCACTTAACATAATACCCTCCAGGCCCATCCATGTTGTTGCAAACGGGACGATTTTGTCTTTTTTTATGGTTGAGTAGTATTCCATTGTATATATATACCACATTTTCCTGATCCAATTGTCAGTCGAGGGACACAGGTTGCTTCCACTTCTTGGCTATGGTGAATAATGCTGCAATGAACATAGGGGTGCATAAGCCTCTTTGGATTGTTGATTTCAGGTTCGTTGGATAGATTCCCAGTAGTGGGATGGCTGGATCATAGGGCATCTCTATTTTTAATTCTTTGAGGAATCTCCATACCGTTTTCCATAGAGGCTGCACCAGTTTGCATTCCCACCAGCTGTGTATGAGGGTTCCTGTTTCTCCACATCCTCTCCAACATTTGTTGTTTTTTGTCTTGGTGATTATAGCCATTCTAACAGGCAAGAGGTGATATCTTAGTGTTGTTTTGATTTGCATTTCCCTGATGATTAATGATGTTGAACATCTTTTCGTGTGCCTATTGGCCATCTGTATATCTTCTTTGGAGAACTGTCTGTTCATTTCCTCTGCCCATTTTTTGATCGGGTTGTTTGTTTTTTTTGTTGTTCAGTTGTGTGTGTTCTTTATACATTATGGAGATCAACCAGAGGGTTTCTTTTTTGATTAATTTTCATTAATGAAAAAGTCCTAAGAATGAATGTGGTGATGGTTGCACAACTCTGTGAATATACTAGAAACCATTGAATTGTACACTTTAATTGGGTGAATTGTATGATATGTGAATTATATATCAATATAATTATAATCATAATTATATATCAATATAATTATATATCAATAAAGCTGTCAAGGGGCAGGCCCCGTGGTGTAGCAGTTAAGTGCGCGTGCTCCACTGCTGCCGGCCCGGGTTCGGATCCGAGGCTCGGACTGATGCACTGCTTGTCAGGCCGTGCTGTGGTGGCGTCACATATAAAGTGGAGGAAGATGGGCACAGATGTCAGCCCAGGGCCAGTCTTCCTCAGCAAAAGGAGAGAAAGACTGGCATGGATGTTAGCTCAGGGCTGATCTTCCTCACAGAAAAAAAAAAAAGCTGTCAAAAAAAGAGAATGCTATATAAATGGAATTACACAGTATGCAAAACCCCAAGACTGGTCATATTATTTTTAAACAACAATTAAGTCCCAAAGAAAATACCAGAAATAGTGGATATACATAACATCTATAGTACAAAAAAGTTTATATATAAGATATCATAATTGAGCAAGAAAAGAAGAAGGTGGGCATGACCAAAAAGGAGGGAATCTGTCCTTGCTCTCTGAGGAGTCTGGGTGGCATTAAGACTCACATACAAATGCAATCTAGGTGGGTCTCTTTTCAAGTCTACTCCACGGATGGAATTTCTCAACTATCTCTGGGCCAAAACTGGAATGGATGAAAACAAGCTGTTTCAGCTAGGTTCAGATAAGATAGATTTTTATTGGAAGAGAAAGCCAGCAGCAATGACAGCAATACACAAACACGCTGAGCTTCACAATGTCAGCTGCTTCTAGATTCACAGATAAAAACTGTGGCTAAGAGAGCCTTTCTGTACGTGGCACAGAGATTGAACACTCTCCTTTCGTATGTAGCTCTTATCTCGTTTTCTGAATTTTTATTTCCCTCCACACTAGATCATTGCAAAGCTTTCTCCTGGGAGATCCAATATTTGCAGACCTTATATAATTCTTCCCTGGTGGAAATAAAGTGGCTTGTTCATCTATGGAATGCTGTCCCTTGATCAACGTTATCATGATCATTCACCATTGGCATTCAGTAGAAATAAACTTGATTGTCTGTACATCAGTGTGTGATATAGTTTCAATAGAAATTAGGGAACTCAAAATTTTCAAAAAGAGCACCTAAAGACAAATCCTTTAATAATTTCAAAATAAAAAGAACGCTCAATTTCCTGAAATACACAGCTTATTTGAGTGGTATATAACCCTTATTTGAGAAAGAAATGAGGAGAGAGAGAGAGAGAGTGCCTTCAAAGGTTTTTGCCATTATTCTGACTCCGGATTCTCTTCCATTGTGCATTGCACTTTCACTGTAGAACAAAACTACAGGAGTAATTAATCTTTAACTGGCTGAACAAACTCTTTTCCACAGAGAAGTACCTTCTCTAACGCTAGAGAAATTAACTACAGTGGAAATGTTTCACAAGTGTAGCATTTCATAAATGTTAGAACAGAGTCCACTCTAAACCAGAGGTTAGCAAACTCTTTCTGTAAAGGGCCAGATAGTAAATATTTTGGGCTTTGTAGGCCAAATGGTTTATGTTGCAACTAGTCAACATAGCCACTGTGGCATGAAAATAGCCACAGGCGCTATGTAAACAAAAGGGCGCGACTGTGTTTCAAGAAAACTTTATTCATGGACACTGAAATTAGAATTTTATGTAATTTTCAACTGTCATGAAATATTTTTCTTTTCAAAAAAATTTCTTAGCTTATGAGCTATACAAAAACAAGCCAAGGGTCAGATTTGGCCTGCGGGCTTAGTCTGCCAGCCCTACCCTAAACTGGTGGATGAGTAGAAACATCAAGACCATGTAGCAGAGCGGTTTGGAACCCATGCTTTGGAGTCTGGCAGAGATGGGTTTGAATATTGGCTCTGCCACTCACTAGTTGTGTGACCTTGGACAAGTCATGCAACTTGCTTAAAACCATGTCCTCTGTAAAATGAGGATGGTAATGGCTATTCCATAGGATTGTGTGAAAATTAAATGAAATAGTATGTGCATGTTTAGCACATGCAAGCTCATAGTGAATGTAGTTACTACTATAACGAATGTCTTGAGGATTGTACAAAGCCTTGACTTTCCCCAAATCTCTGTCCCCATACTGGAATTTTTAGCAGGATATTTGTCAAGACAGCGTATATCAGGCCAAATCTTAGAGTCATCCCTGAGTCCTTACTCTCTCACCCCTCCCATTCAATTCATCAGCAAATCATATCTGCTCTACCCTCAAAATATATCCAGGATCGGGCCACTTCTCCACAACTATCATCCTGATCCATGCCACCATCGACTTTTACCTGGTCTGTCTTCTCCCGGCCCTGCCCCCCTATTTTCCACAGGGATGCTTCTAAAATATAACACGGATCACTTTATTCCTCTGCTCAAAACCCTCTGATCATTCACTCAGAGGAAAATCCTAGGTCCTTACCATACAAGCCCTTAGTCTCCTACACTCTTCCCCTTGGTCCCTCAGCTCCAACCATAATGGCCTTGCTATTCTTCAAACACATCAATCCTGCTTCCACTTCCCATTTAATATTTGGTGGTATTTCTTTCTGGAATGTTCTTTCCTCAAATAACCAAGTATTTTCAATTTTACTACTTCTTTCAGGTCTGTGCTCAAATATCATCTTGTTAGAAAAGAATCCCCTGACACTCCTTTACTCTCTTACCCTGCTTGGTGGTAACACTATCACCTGCTGCCATATTTCATATTTATTTGTTGGTTGAATGCCTCCCCCCAGTAGAATGTAACCTCAGATTTGTGTGTCTTGTTCACAGGTGTATCCTCAGTGTCTAGAACATTGCCTGGTACAGAGTAGTTTCAAATTTGTTGAGTGAATTAGATTCTGAGATTTGCATTTAAAACTAGCTATGCACACTATAAAGAGGAATGGTAAAATTCATGCAAATAATTAAAATTTTTAATTTTTCTTTACATAAAGTGACATTCAATAGCAAATAAAAAGCACCATGACACATTGAGAGAAAGACCACAGAAGACAGGAAAAGCTTTATATTTTAGTATCTTTAATGGCACTTTTCCTCCCTGCTTTTTGAACAAGAGCTCTGTATTTTTTATTTTGCATTGGGCCCTGAAAATTATGTAGCTTGCCCTGTATCCATTTTAGTTAAACCTTTCCTAAATTTCAGTCTTTTCTTAGTCACCTGAGAGAAGAAAGAAAAATCAGCAGCCAAAATGATTAAGAGATGAAGCAGAAAATAGCACAAACCACTCCCATACCAAAGGACATTTCACGGCCATGAGGTCACTCTTCCTCAAACTTTTCTTCTTTGTATGGTTATTTTATCCCCTACCTGAAATCCCTGGCCCAAAAGTTCTAGAGCCTTGAATTGAGAGCTGCTCTAGAATGCTGGCTACTCCCAAGCTCTCTATTGTATCCAAATCCAGGAGTACATGACACTTTCTTCACTTTTCTTAAATTATTCATTTGTAGATGCAACATTTGTCTCATTTCCTTGCTTACTTTTCTTTATTTTTTAATTGACCTATAATTGACATACAATATTATATTAGTTTCAGGTGTACAACATAGTGATTTGATATTTTTATACGTTACAAAATGATCATCATGCTAAGTCTAGTTACCATCTGTCACCATACAATGTTATTACAATATTGTTGACTATATTCCCCATGCAATACATTACATCCCCATGACTTTTATTTTATAACTGGAATTTCGTACCTCTTGTTCCCCTTCACCCATTTTTCCCATCCCCTCATCCTGCTTACTTTTCTCTATGGAGACTATAATGAGAGTATCTAAAAATATCAGACTCTCTAAATGACATTCCATCTCCAAGTCTGAACCATGAGCCTAATCATCCAGGGAAGGAGAGGTAGACAGGTACTGAGCAAAGAGGCCATTGTCCAGCGTCATGCCCCAGGGATGACTTCTTTTTTGAATTGGGAGTGAGAGAGAGACACACACAGAGACTTAAATGCCAGGCTTTCTCAAGAGAGAAAAGGACTTTAAAAATTCATTTGATATCTGTGAACATACAATAGGACCAATTATTACAAATTACCTGGGCAAGAAAGTCTTACCCAGATAAAAAGTGAGGAAGGAAAGCCTGCTGTTTCTAGCTACAGTAGTTTAAGAGAAAAAAGATGGTGGAGGCGGGTCAAAGATTCTGAGGTGTTTATTTTATGGTTTTTCTTAGGAAGGCATCCTGATTGGGGGTGGGAGGATGTAGTTAAAATACTAGATCATCATGGGTAGAGTGACCATATGTTCCCAGTTTGCCCAAGACTGCCTGATTCACGTTTGTTATCCCAGTATAATTATTAATAGTTCTCCTGTTCACTTTCAGAAGTATTGTGGACTTGATAATAAATTATATGGTCACTCTAGTTTGGAAAGCTTGAGAAAAACTGAAGCTAGTGGCTCCATTGCTTGATATAATAGGGGTAGGCAGCAAGACCCAAGCAGGCCCAAGAGTGAAGACCCCGAGATAGTAAGGGAGGTGCTTGTACAGATGAGCCTAAGACAATATATCTGGCTCTCCATGGCCTGCTTGGGGCACGCATGGGAGCCAGAAGCACTCATGTGCCCAGGTGAGGGAATCCTGGGGTCAAGATGAACTTGATAGAAATATATACGAATACTATGGAAAACTCTAGCACATGTCATACTTAATGGGGTGCTTAATGGGGGAATCTATAGAACATTCTCATTAAAGTCATAAAATATAAAGATGCCTGTTCTTATACCTCTTATTCCAGGATGAACGGAAGGTTCTAGCCAATGCAATAAAACAGAAGGAAAAAATAAAGTATAATGTAAAGGATTATATTAATTATAACGGATCGTATTTACTCAAAATGGCAACAATATTTCAAGTTCTACATGTTCTTCCAGAACCTTGCCCCCTCTCATCAAGAGCAGTCTAAGTCCCCATCCCTGGGACCTACATAGGCCTTTGTGGCTGTCCCAACTAATAGGGTATGGCAAAAGCAATGCTGTGTGACTTCTGAAGCTAGGTCATAAAAGCAATATAGTTTCTGCCTGGCTCTCTCTCTCGAGCCCTGAGCTTCCATGTAGGAAATCCAGCTCCCTGAAGCTGTCACATTGGAATAATCATATGCAGAAAATATGCAGAGATAGAGGCTTCTGAGAAGCCCTAGAAATTCCAGACTTCTGCTGTTTGAGTCTTCCCAGCACAGGTACCAGACATGTGTGTGAGTAAGCCACAACAGCCAGAAACTGTATTAAAAGTTTTGATATGTTTGGCTATTGAATGTCAGTATGGTGGACATCCAGCTTCTGCTTAGGATGTAGAAAGCTAGAAAGAGCATCGCTTCCAAACTTAGAGTAAAAAAAAAGAAAGAAAGAAAGAGCCAGATAATTTGCAAAAATCAGAAGTTTACTTGAATCTATCTATAGTGCCTTGATTAGGGGTTTCCAAAAAGATACATTTATGTCCTAACCCCCAAAACCTGTGAATGTGACCTTATTTGGAAAAAAGGTCTTTGCAGATGTAATTAAGTTAAGGATCTGAAGATGAGATCATCCTGGATTATCCGGGTGGGCCATAAATCTAACAAGTGTCCTTATGAAAAGAGGAAAAGATGCAAACAGAAGAAAGAAAAAAACCAGAGGAGAAACCCATCTGAAGATGAAGGTAGAGACTGGAGTTATGAAGCTACACCCAAGGAATGCCAAGGATTTCTGGCAGCCACCAAAGACTAGGAGAGAGGCAGGCAATGGATTCTCACTCAGAGCCTCCAGAAGGAATCAACCCTGCCAACACCTTGATTTTAGACTTCTGGCCTCCAGAACCATGGGAGAACGCATTTCTATTGTTTTAAGCCATCCAATTTATGAGAATTTGTTATGGCAGCCCTAGGAAACTAATACCCCATCAGAGAGCTGAGACTGCATGCAGCCAATTAACCTGAAATCTAAGGCAAGACAGTTGACTCCAAAGAAGGATGCTTACCTGGGCAAACACCAGATGCTGTGCAAGTTGGGAAAAAGAAGTCAGCCAAAATTTTTAACGAATAGTTGAAGGCCAAATGTAGGCTAGCTTGAGAACGTAGAATCATCACCACAATACAATTATGAGATTCAGGAAATTTAACATTGACACAATACTTTCATCTAGTATAAGACCTATGTTTAAAATTTTCAAATTGGCCTAATAGTATCCTTCATAGCACTTTTTTTTTCCTATTCAGGATCCAGATTAGAATCATGATTTGCATTTAGTGGTCCTGTATTTCCGTCTCCTTTAATCTGGAACAATTCCTGAACCTGTCTTTGTTTTCACGCCATTGGCATTTTTGAAGAATGCAAGCCAGTCGTTTTGTAGCATGTTTCTCAATTCAGGTCTACCTAATTGTTTGCTAGTAATTAGATCCAAGATTATTCATTTTGGGCAGAAATTTTACATTAATGCTGCTATGACCTTTTGGAGTATTACATCAGTTTCCCGTTATTGGCAATGTTAGGTTGAATCAAGTTCAGTTAGGTGGTGACCACCAGATTTCTTCACTGTAGTTGCCATTTTCCTCTTTGTAATTAATAATCTCTGTGGAAATACTTTGAAACTGCATAAAAATCATGTTCCCATTAAATGACCAATAATTTTAGCATCCATTGTTGGGATTTTTTGACTCAATAAATTATTAAACTGATGGTTGCAAAATGCTGGTTTTTCTGACTCTATGATTCCTTCTACATTTACTAATTGATACCCATTGTAAAGAGCTTTTCCTTTCATTCTCCCATTCTCTCCCCCCATCCCTTGTTTTTCTTTCTCGTTGTGGATTCAAGAAAGTGATAAATTCCCCAACAGGGTTTAGCCCAAGTTAATCTCCCTTGGACCCTGGAATAGCTCAGCAGTCACTGAAAATCTCATGCTTTTTGGCTGACAGAGGTTCTGCATGGAACTCCCAGGACTTGTAGTTACGTATATCAAATCTATGCTTCTCTTCAGGGGCATTAGGGAGTGGGGAGTAATGTAAGCCTAATAACAATTATTCTGGAGATACACGAATAAGACTACAGTAAGAGGGCAACATATATTCGGAAATAGTCTTCCAGGTTTTTTTTTTTTTTTTTTAGATAATTGGCATGTTAAACAAAGCATTGCTCACTGCAAGTCTGTTCGCATTTGAACAAATGTAGATTTTATTCTATTTTCATTTTTTGTTCTTCTAGATGATTTTGAAAGGTACTCTGCCCTGAATTTGGTTGTTGCTGTTAACTATTTGTAGACATTAGCTGGCAACACACAACTAAAATATCAGTTTCAGAAAATCTGAATATATTTGGATCTAAGCATGTGGTGAGTGACTGAGGCACCCTCCACCCCACTGCTCCCTCCCCAGCTCTCAGCTAAATCCTATGGGAATTGCCTTTAGCCGAAAAGAGCCCCTCAACCTTCCTTCTGGAAGAGCCCACAGTCGAGGACTGGACAATGCAGAGCCATGCTGGCTAGCTCCCTTGCCTCAAGGGAGGACAACTCTGAAGCGCCTTCCCAGCTCCGAGCTCCCTATAGGATGGCGTCACATTTCAGCTTATCCCTCTCCTCAATCCTGTTTCCTTCACCTTCCCCACAGGTGTGGAGCCCCAGAGCTCTCACCAACAAATGACGGCACACAAATCTTCATCGTGGAGTCTGTTTCCCAAGGAAACTCACCCCAGTCATCTTTTGAAGACCCAGATTTGAAGAATAGTCCTATTAATATTTTAGTATGTTTTTGTATGTCAGTCAGACTACTATTTCATTTATGTGATTACAGGAAGAGATAACTTTTGGTTGATTTTTTTGTTTGTTTCACATCACAATAGAAGAGTATTTTTGGAAAATGTGAAAATAAATAAAACTCAGAACTCATAGTTTTAAAATTTGTTGCCAATGTAATCTTGTATTTAGAAAATAAAAGATGTTTTTATCGTATGCTCTCTCTCTCATTAACTTTTAAAAACAAAGCAATAAACATTAAAATAATGATTTGTGAAAAAAAGAAGTAAACATAAAGTAGAAGAATTGGTAGCAGTTATCTAAACTTTACCACTCGTCAGCTTCAATTATGGAAAATACTTTCAACAAATATATATATATTATACTTATATTGTATTATATATATAAAATTCCAAGATTCTACCATGCTCTACAATTTAAACACCACTTGGGAAAGTAACTAATGAAATATTGAGTACTTAAGAGCCTCCCACTTTACACAAATATATTTAATTTTACAACAATATCATGAGCTTAAGTACTATTGTCCTGATTTTATGAACAAAAACACTAAGGTTCAGAAAAATTAAGTAATTCTTCTAGATTACTAGTGCAGTCAGAATTCAACTCAGATCTGCCTGATTTTAGGCCTCACATCATGCTCTAACCTCGAACTGTGTATGGTTTCTGGTTTCTAAAAGAAAGAATGGGCTGGACCAGACCACTGAATCTGGTTCTAGAATGACAACAGGTGAGAATTATGACTTTTCCTAGTAGCTTTTCAAAGTAACTTTTATTTAGGTTTGCCCCAATAACAAACAAGGTATAGAAGATATTCTTGAGATAAACATTCCAGTGGGTGGACACAGCAACCAGTGACCATGCTAGAGGACTGGTGGACTAAGCAAGCTGTGAATGAGATGCCCTTCAGGTTGGGAGAGCATAGAACTGTATACTGGCTGCCTTTATACCACCAGCCATGTCAGCACTCAGTAAGCATAAACAACTTATGCAACTATTTACGGCAATAATTCTGACACTGAGGAAACCATGTTGAAGCTCTGAGCCTTGAAATTCTCTGTCAATACTGGGCATCATACCCTCACCTCATTCAGGGTCTCAGGGCATAGAAGCTTCCACATGTATCTTTTTGGGCTAGGCTGTCCATGGCCTCCCTCAAGAAGGCAGAACTCCTAACCATTTGGCTAAACTGTCACTTCAGTTACCAGAATTCAAAGAATTCATAAACTAAATGTAGTATTTGTATAAATAAGTGATTTAAATTACATAGAAAAATAAATTTTTATGGTCAAATTTTATTTCCTGAAGGGAATTTACCCACAAAAAAATTAAAATACATAAACCAGTCACAATGGCCCAGTTCTTAGGTGATAAATTCACATAAGTTTAAAGTCTTAAAATTTGGGTATAATAACATATCATCGTATGATTCAAGCTACAGAGAAATTTGTGAATAAGTTTAGATTTCTTGATCTACAACTTTGTCAAAAGGAAGTAGGGATCTGAGTCAAATAGGACACAAGAGAAGTGATGATGTCTTTGTATTGTCTTTCATACTTAATCGTCTTTTATACATACATAATTCTACCTCCTACCCTTAGAGATAGTAAAGTAAAAAGTTAGAACAATTTGGCTTGTTCCGCTGAAAGAAGAAAAAACATAGATAATATTTCGTTCTTTTTTTAAACCAGTTTTATTGAGGTGTAATTGATATACAAAGAACTGCACATATTTAATGTGTACAATTTGATGAGTTTGGGCATATGCAAACACCCATGATACCATCACCACAATCAATGTAATAGACATATCCAACACCTCCCAAATTTTCTTGTGTCCCTTTGTTTTTGTTTTTGTTTTTTTGAGAGTTGTCCAATGAGAATAAAGTTTCAGTTATGCTAGGTGAATAAATTCTAGAGATTACTGTACAATATAGTGCCAATAATTAATAATACAATATTGTGCACTTCAAAATATTCTGTTCTTAATTCACTGCACCAAGAAGGAAAGAAGAATATAAATCTTTGAAGTCTGTTTTCTTTCTTTCTATGCCTCAAAAGGAATTAGGCTTAAACCAAAGTAAGAGGGACTCATGTGGTAAATAAAAGAACAAAAATGATGATTTTTATTCTAAAAAATTTTTTTCCTAATTATAAAATTAATGAATACTATGTAGAATGTTAGGAAAATATCGAAGAGTATAAAAAGAGAATAAAGATTGCTCAGATTCTAATCACCAAAAGAAAATTACTTTAAGATTTTGGTGTATTGCTTTCCTTCCTTCTTTCTAGTTTTGAGTAGTAGGTAATACATTCATGTGGTTCAAAAATCACAAGATAAAAAGAGCATACCCCGATCACCTAGGCACGGAGTTCTCCTACCAAGAAGCAACCAATGTACATTTCTTATGGATCTTTCCAAAGCTAGTTTGTACATATAAAAACAAATGCATGTATTTTCCCATTTTTCCTTTTTTAGAAATGATAGCATACTATATATACTATCATGCAGCTTGTTTTGTTCATTTAACAATAAATCTTGGAGATCTTTCACATCAATCCACCAAGAGCTTTCTCATTTTCTTTCTTTACTACTGCTTATTCAATTGTATGGCTATACCATGATTTATCTGAGAAGTTTCCTTTTCATGAATATCTCTATTTTTTCAAATCTTTTGCAATTATGGACAATACTGCAGCAAAGTATCCCATTCCTATTGCCCTTTTATACCTGTGTGAGTATATCTTTTGGATAAATTCCTATTGTGAAATTATTAGGTTGAAAAAATTTTTTTCAATTATTTTATTGAGGTCATAATAGTTTACAACATTGTGTAATTTCAGGTGTACACTATTATATATCAGTTTCTATATAGACTGCTCACCATTAACAATCTAATTTTTGTCCATTACCATATATATGTTCCCCTTTACCCCTTTTGCCCACCCTCCCCCCCCTTCCCCTCTGGTAACCACTAATCTCTTCTCTTTATCCATGTGTTTGTTTATCTTCCACATGAGTGGAAATTGTGCAATATTTGCCTCTCTCTGTCTGGCTTATTTCACTTAACATTATACCCTCAAGGTCCATCTATGTTGTTGTAAATGGGAAAATTTTGTCTTTTTCTATGGCTGAGTAATATTCCAAGGTTGAACATTTTTTTGATAGATATTGCCAAATTGCCTTCCAGAAAAGGTTCTGAACTCTTTTTGACCCATATTTTCTTTTAGAGTTTGTGATAGTAAATCTTACATGTCAAGTTGACTGGATCAAGGGATGCCCAGATATCTGGTTAAACATTATTTCTGAGAGTGCCTGTGAGGGTCTTTCTGGATGAGGTTAGCATTTGGACTGGAGGACTCAGTAAAGAAGATCACCCTCACCAATATGAGTGAGATCATCCAATACACTGAGGGCCTGAATAGAACAAAAAGGCAGAGGAAGGAGGAATTTGCCTTTTTTTCCTGCCTTATTGCTTGAGCTGGGATATCTCATCTCATCTTCTCTGGCCTCCAACTGGGATTTACATCACTGGCGCTCCTGGTTCTCAGGCCTTCAGACTTGGATTGAATTACACCACGGGCTTTCCTGGGTCTCCTGCTTACAGATGGCAGTTGGTGGGACTTCTCAGCCTCCATAATGGCATGGGCCAATTCCTCATAATAAATCTCCTTTTATATCCTATTAGTTCTCTTTCTCAGGAGAACCCTGATTTATACAGAATTTATTAAAATAAAGAGTATATATATACACTTTTTATATATTTTTATACATACACTTAATTTATATATTTGTATGTATATTTATTTCCAGAGAAAAATAGCAGGATCACAGAATCTCCTTTCCACTGAAATCTTAATAAATTAATAAGACATAGAAACAGCACAAACTCACAGTTATCAAACTAGAGATGGGTGAAATTTTTCTCTCCGTTCTTTGAAAAGCTTTATTTGCAGACAGAAAGTTGTGGGAATCATTAAGCAGATCCTCAGCTGGTTACTCAGAAGTAGTGTTCATCATTTCTCCATTCACCCACTCAACAAAGATTTATTGAGTGCCTGCTATGTCCTAGAATAGTAGACTTGTGATAGATTTTGCAGCTGCAAGAGTGAGAGAGAAAAAAAAGCAACGGGAAGGTGTGGAGACAAAACTCTAATCTATGACTAATCCATCTATTCTGGAATTGAGCAGAACTGATGGTGCTGGGCGTGTGGGTGGCCGCCCAGAAGGAAAGGCACAAAAAGTTTTAAAGTAGAAGTCCTGCTCCTCCACCACAGATAAGTGCTCACCAGTGAAAGCCAGACACACTGCTAATCACACTGGTTTATTTTTCTCTTGCAGGGAAGAAGTTAGGAGAGAAATTAGTGTATAATGAGGGAAAACTATATCCAAATAAAAAAAGTCTTGACAAAATGGAATTTAAAAAAGAACATAAATTAAAAACTGCTGGAGACATAGATGGTACATGGAAAGTCCCATGTGAAACCATTTTCCTCTGTTGTATACACAAATGGGGTCTTAGCCTGAACTGGGAGAAACTCTACTTTGCCCTTTCCCTTTCGCTCAGGAGAAAAGCTTGGGATGTGGCTGGTGGATAAAGAGTGGGCAGCAGAAAACTCCTTCAGGGCTAACAGTTTCTGACAGTATCAAAGCCTTGGTACAACCTGAATTAGAGGCATAATTAGGAAATAGAGACTTCCCCCTCCCCCAGGGCCCCTTCTCCAGCTTTGAGAACAGATAGAAGCACTCTCGATCAGGAGGAACGAACTCAGGTGCAGTTCTTTGAACACAACCATAGATGTGAATGCAAAGACAGTCTACCAAATCCATCAATTGCTACTGTGCCCAGGTCTGGGAACTCCCAAGTCAGGCAACAGAAAGACAGAACACAGAATACAAAAATATTGAAGCCCAGCCATTAGGCTGGTTAATATAAATGAGACAAGACCATCAATCTCTTTGTTAAACAAGAAGTAGACTCATGCCATTTATTCTTTTTATCATGCAGGTGAGAGAAGGAAAAAATGCTAGTAATCTACTGCTTTGACAGAACAATCTTACAAGTATTCAGACTTTATAGGAATACGGAAATGTCAAACCTGACATTAAGAGAGCATCAGATTACCGAGTAAGACAACTCATCAGAATTACAGGGCAATTTGGAGATGACTTTAAGAACATGGCAACGATTCCCAGAGTCTTTGTTCATATTATCCTTCCAAGAATAAATTTATAATAGTAAAGAACAGAACAAGTTAGTATAGTTGTAAATATTCAGGCAAAAATACCATGTCAAGTCAGATTCTTTAAATGCTTTTTGATGACATAAAGATGGTCACTCTTCTGTAGCCGCGGGAGAGCGCCTCTCCTTCAATGGTCTCTTAGACTCCTTTTGTCAATTATGAAGACTTGCATTTTTAAGAGCCTACTCTGGAATTGTATTCATTAGTTAAAGCAAAAACCAGGCCTGTGGAGCTCAAATTCACTTGAGGAAATGGAGAAAAAGATGAACATGATTTTACTAAACAACAGTGAAACAAACTGAAGCCAGCCCTGGTGACCCGTCTAGTGGTTAAGATTCGGCGCTCTCACCGCCATGGCCTGGGTTCATTTCCCAGAAGGGGAACCACACTGTCCGTCTGTTGGTTGACAGACTGTCAGCTGCGTGTTGCTGGGATGCTGAAAGCTCTGCCACCGGTATTTCAAATACCAACAGGGTCACCCATGGTGGACAGGTTTCAGCGGAGATTCCAGACTAAGATAGACTAGGAAGAAGGAGCTGGCCACCCTCTTCTGAAAAATTGGCCATGAAAATCCTGTGAATAGCAGCAGAGCCTTGTCTGTTAGAGCACTGGAAGGTGAGAGGATGGAGCAAAAAGACTGGGCAGGGCTCCTCTCTACCCTACACAAGGTCGCTAGGAGTCAGAATGGACTCAAGGCACTAACCACAAAAGCTGAAGCTTATCATAAAGAGAAGAGGCAAACTGGGCCTTGATAAGCAAAGAAGGGAATCAAGGAGAATCCATCTGTACTCTAACTGGAAAACTAGAAGGCTCAGATAAATAGCCAAATTACTTTTATTTTTATTATTTTTTTTAAACTTTTTACTTTTTATTTATTTTTTTGTGAGGAAGATCCGCCCTGAGCTAACATCCATGCTAATCCTCCTCTTTTTGCTGAGGAAGACCGGCTCTGAGCTAACATCTATTGCCAATCCTCCTCCTTCTTTTTCCCTCCCAAAGCCCCAGTAGATAGTTGTATGTCATAGTTGCACATCCTTCTAGTTGCTGCATGTGGGACGCGGCCTCAGCATAGCAGGAGAAGCGGTGCGTCGGTGGCACCCATGATCTGAACCCGGGCTGCCAGCAGCGGATCATGCGTACTTAACCGCTATGCCACGGGGCCGGCCCCCAAATTATTTTTAAATTAAATAGACTTAAAGACAAACTGCATTACTCGGGATAAACACGGATACTTTAAATTGTGAAAGGTTCATTTCAACTGGTAGCTTTAGCAATTTTAAATTTGTATGCACCTAATAACTTAGCCATAAAAATTGATAGAACTATTAAGAGAAATATACAAACCCACATTCATAATGTGGTATTTTAATATAACCACTCAGTAATTTATAGAGAAAATGGAAAAACAATTCTTAAAAATACGTATAATTTAAACTTCATGATTAATAAATTTGACTTAATAACATATTGAATACTACACATTAACAAGCATATTCAAAACATTTACAAAAATTGACCATATACTCAATCTCAAAGCAAGGCTCAACAAATGTTAGAGGATTGAAATAATAACAAGCATATTTTTCCTAACATAACACAATGAGTTAGAAATCAACAACAAAAAAGACATCAAGAAAATCTTCATATGTTTGGAAATTAATCAAATACTTATCTAAGTAACTCATCGATCAAAGAAGAACTCATGGTTGAATTGAAAAAGTTTGAATTGAGCAATTGTTAAAATAGCACTTATCAAAACTTAGAAGATTCAGCTAAAGCAATACTTAAAGAAAAATTATGGTCTAAGATGTTCATATTAGAAAAATGCTAAAATTTAACAGACTAAGAATATAATTCAAGAAAATAGAAAAAGAAGAGCAAAATAAACTCAAAGAAAATAGCAGGAAGGACATGATAAAAATAAGAACTGAAGCTAATGAAATAGCAAACAAATATACAATATAGAGGGTCAATAAAGCCAAAGATTGATTTTTCAAAAAGCCTAATAAAATTAACAAACATCTGAGGATACCAATTAAAAAAAAGAGTGACAGCACAAATAACCAATATCAGAAAAGAAAAGGAAGATATTACTATAAAAGCTAGAGATATTAAAAAAGATAAAAAGTCATTATGAATAATTTTATGCCAGTGAATTTGAAAATGTGGATGAAATGAACAAATTTTATCAAAGTACAATTTACATGAACTGTCTCAAGAAGAAAAAGAATGGTTCTAAAACCCTAATGGTCTTTCAATGCAGTCGAAGAAATTGAATCAAGGAAAATTTGGGGCCTAGATGGCTTCACATTGAATTCTAACAGTGAAGACACAAATAATTCTGACCTATTCTGATATTATATACAAATTCTTTCAGAGAATAGAAAAAGAGGGAGCACTACTAATCTCATTTTATGAAGCTAGATACACTTGATAACAAAAAAGAAAAATTATAGTCCAATTTCACTGGAGAATATAGATACAAAAACTGTAGCAAAATATCAGTAAACTGAATCCAGCAATATGTAAATAGTATAAAACATTATGACTCTGGTAGCCAACCTCCAAGATGGTCCCCAGTGATCCCCACCTCCAGGTAGTTCCTACCAACATTGTATCAAGGTTGCTGTATGTTACCAATAGAACACAGTAGACATGATGGTATGTCACTTCTGAGATTTGGTTATTAAAGATGTGATGGTTATTAAAGATGTGATGTTATTAAAGATGGCTTCTAACTATTGATCTCTCTCTCAGATCATTCACTTTGGGTCAAGCCAGCTGCCCTGTCGTGAGCAGTCCTATAGAAAGGCCCACACGGTGAGGAGTTAAGCTTCCTGTCGACAGCCATGTGAGTGAGCTTGGAAGTTGATCCTTCAGCCCAGTCAAGCCTTCAAGTGACAAGAGCCTTGGCCAACATCTTGACTGAAACCTTACAAGAGATCCTGTGAATCTTAGAATCTTAGAATCACCCAGCTAAGACATTCCTGGAGTCCTGACCCAGAGAAACTGTGTGAGATAATAAATATTTGTTACTTAAGCTACTACGTTTTGGGGTAACTTATTAGGGAACAATAGATAACTAATACATACAATGACCAACTTGGGCTTATTCCAGAAATGCAAAGCTGGCTTGACATTAGAAAAGTCAATTAGTGAATTCCAACACATTGAAGGAAAAATTTATATGGTCATCTCAATAAATGCAGAAAAAGCGTTTGATAAAATTAAGGATGCATTTATGGTTAAAAAAAAACTTTAAGCAGAGAGAAATAGAAGAAAATGTCCTTAAAAGTAATGAAAATGAACAAACTAAAGCCTTATGCAACAACCATGGATGAAAAAAAATTGAAAGTAGGTAATACTGAATGATATTGTTTACTGATGCATACATAGGTGGCAAACCACAAAGAGAAGCAAGAAACTGGTCCTTACATTCATCAGGGCAGTATTCCTTACAGAAGTAGAGAGGCATCAGTTTTTGCTTGATCAATATTTTTAAAATCACACATATACCATCTATGTACTTTTCTCTATGTATGTTATCTCTCACAGTAAAAAAAAAGTTAATGATGCAGAAAAATAAAATGTACTAATGTACCATATTAACAAATTAAAGGCAAAAACCCATATTATCTCAGTAGATGCAGGAAAAAAGCACTTGATAAAATCAAATGGCCATTTTCTAATAAAAAGACTCAGAAAATTCATATAGAAAAAAGGAGCATCCTTAATCTGATAAAAGATATATACAAAAAACCTACAGTAAACATCATAGTTAATAATAAAACATTGGAAGCAGTCCCTTTAAAATCAAGTATGAGGTAAGAATGTCTCCTTTTGTTGCATCTCTTTCTCCTTGAATGAGAGGACTAGCCCTTATAGTAGACAAGAAAAAGAAATAAAGTGTATAAAGATTGCAGAGAGAGTGAAAAAACAAACAAACTGACATTAGTCACAGATGTCTACAAAGAAAACCCAAGAAATATCAACAGGTAAATTGTTAGACTTAAGTTAGTTCAAAAAGGTTACTCTAAAATCAGTTATAAAAAAATCAATAACACTCTATACACCAGAAACAAATGGAATGTTGGAATGTCCCCCAAAAAAGTACTTATGATTAAATGTTAACAACAATAAGGACTTTATGTCCTCAATAAGTTTAGGAATAGGAAATTTTAGCAATATCAATACGTCAAATCTCTCTAAATTAATAAAATGCAATGAAATTATAATAAGACACAACTCTTTGTGGACATGATGATTGTAAAATTTATATGCGAGAAAAGGGCCCCAAATAACCAGAAGAAAAGAGAAGCAGTGATCTTGTTCTCCCAGATATCGAGACTCATTTTAAAGTTGTATTAATTAAGACACTGTGCCTACTTATGACTGATTATGACAGAGGCAGCATCGCACGCAGATCAGTGGGTAAAGGATGGACTGTTTAAAGAATGGAGATGGAATACTTGGTTTTCTGTTTGTACAAATGTAATATTGAATCTTTAATTCCAATGCATACACAAAAATTATTTCCGGGGGGGTTGTATTAGTCAGGGTTCTCTGAAGAAACAGAACCAATAGGAAATATAGATGGAGAGAGAGAGAGATGTATTAAAAGAAATTGGCTCACAGAATTATGGAGACTGGTAAGCCCCAAATCCTCAGGGTGGGCTGGAGGTGTGGGAGACTCAGAGAGAGCCGATGTCCTAGTTCAAAGGTCACAAGGCAGCAAGAGTCAACGTTGTAAATGAAGTCTGAAGGCAGTCAGCTAGAGAATTCTCTCTTACTTGGGGGAGGGTTGGTCTTTTTTTTCTATTCAGGCCTTCAACTGATTGGATGAGTTACCACCCACATTAGGGAGGGCAATCTGCTTTACTCAAGTCCACTGATTTAAATATTAATCTCATTCAAAAACAGCCTCACAGAAACACCTAGAATAATATTTGACCAAATATCTGGGTACCCCATGGCCCAGCCAAGTTAACAGATAAAATTAACTATCCCAGGAATTAAAGATATAAATGGGAACAACAAAACTTTAACATGTAGAAGAACATCTTTACGACTTTGAGGTAGAGAGAGTTTTTTGAAATAAGTTACAAAAATTTCCATATTTTAAAAAAGAGTGAAAAGACAATCCACAGAAACGTTCCAAACTCAATGTCAGCATCTGCTTCTGTGCAGCCGAACCTGTGACATACTGTTTCTATAGTTTTTTTTTTTTTTTTTTTTTTTTGTGAGGAGATCAGCCCTGAGCTAACATCCGCCAATCCTCCTCCTTTTTTTTTTTGCTGAGGAAGACGGCCCTGGGCTAACATGGGTGCCCATCTTCCTCCACTTTATATGGGACGCCGCCACAGCATGGCTTACCAAGCAGTGCGTCGGTGCGCGCCCGGGATCCGAACCAGCGAACCCCGGGCCGCCGCAGCGGAGCGCGCGCACTCAACCGCTTGCGCCACCGGGCCGGCCCCTGTTTCTATAGTTTTAAAGCATGCAAAACAATATACTGTATTATCTATAGAAAATGTTTATAGAATATAATTCAGAATAGTGGAGGTGTGGGGGGTAGAAAATACACTTCAGAAGAAGCAGTCTGTGAACTTCAAAAGCATCTGTAATACTTTATTTCTTAAGCCAGTGGTGGGCATCAGTGTGTATTATATCATTCTTTGTACCTTTGGTATTTAAATAAATAAATAAATAATTAGGAAAAATTAAACTGTCAGATTTACTATCTCTCGGAAATAAAAGAAAAAGTGAAAGCCATTATTATGTATTTTAACACATGAGTATTACATTTATAAATAAAACATCAACACCTATAAGTTGAATTTACAGGCTTGAATAAACTGAATATTAATTAAATCACAAGTAACTGAATCTTTCATTCTGGCCCACAGCCTCTTTCAGACATTAAAAACTCACCAAAAAGAATTTCTCTTCTTTACAAGTGAAATACGCCTCCATTTTCTCTAAAGTATGAGACCCACAGGTCCACTTATTACAAAGCCATTAAGATTAGCTGAATTAAGAATTAATTTCCAAAAATGAAAGATTTATATTTTATAGATTAGTCAAGCTTTTAAAGTTAGACTTACATATACATTTTATCACTCAACAAATATTAAATGCCTACTCTATGCCTGGCACTATTTTCAGATGATATGGATAAGCCACCGGCAAGAAACATAAAGTGCTCTTAAATCATTAGCATGCTTTTCTTTAAGAGTACTTTCTTGTGTCACCAAAGTATCTAATTGCTAATGTCTGACTCAGGCAAAATACTTCTATTTATATAGTCAAGCTCTTAGAGGCTAATATAGTACACTGTGTAGGGGGAAAAATCCCCTCAAAAACTGCACAGAAAATTAAGGAGTTAATTTCATTTCCGTTTGATGCAGCAATGGAATTTTTTCTTCCAGACTGTCTATTTCACGGAAAGCACCAAGGATAATAAATTTAGAATCAAATGTTTCTGACCATAAAAGTTAACTATCCAAATCTTTAAACACATTTAAACCTGCATGATGTCCAGGCAAGGAAAAATTCACAAACAGTAATATTTATTGAAGTAGAAATATAAATTATGAGAAACCACCCAGACATCTTTAAATAGAGCACAATACTCCTAGTTTTCTTAAATTGTTGCTTTTCCTCCTACTATACTTACCATCAGTAACACTTTCCATTTGAACCTTTTTGTAGTATTTTCTTTATTTTTTTTTTAAAAAAAGCTGTAAAACTCAAAGCTAAAATTTGATATCACTTTGATTTTTCAAAATCATGAGTTAATTTTTTAACTTTGGAGGGTAATAAGATGTCATAAGAGTTCGAGGTTGACATACATAGTTTGATCATTTAATATTTGTGGATGGCATGAAAAACTAAATATTTTAGTAAAACAACCCTTTGAATGATTTAATATCTCCCAACAAACAAATTAATAAAAACCTAAGTTGAGTTTTGTTATTTTTTTCTCTTAATTGTTAAAGTAGTTGGATTCATGGTATAATAATAATTTTGTATCTATACATTTCAATCCACGTACTAAACGTGCCTATATTTATTTTTGGCTATTTTCATATGTTATTCATACAACCCACACTTACTGTGTGTCAATTATGTGCCAGACACCCTTCTAGGCCCTAGAGTGAGTAAACACAGACACGGTTCCTCTTCTCATTTAACTGCTAGTCAAGTAGGGGAGAGAAACATTAATCAAATAGTCAGCAAACCAATAGGCAGTGTGACTGTGACAAGTGCTAGGAAGGAGAGTTGCACAGCACTAATGATAGTCTTAATAGGAGTTTGATCCAGTCACGGAAGATCAGGGCAGGCTTCTTGGAGGAAGTGGCCCTTGAGTTGAGACCTGAAGAGTGCTTGGAGTTAATTAGGTAAAGAGGGGAGGGAAGAGGATTTTGGACACAGAGTCCTAGATGTTTAGGGCTCTGTGGCTGGAGGCCAGGATGAGGTTCTGAAAGACATAGAACGAGCAGTAGCTTGTGCAAGATGAGAGCTAGGAGGTAGGTAAGGGCAGATCATGTGAAGAGTTCGTCTTTCTCCTCACCTGTGTGAATTTGCAAACACTCCTTCTGTCTGTGATGTGGAGAACAGATGAGAGAGGGGCCAGGGCAGAAAAGAGCAGGAGACCAGTTAGGAGGCTCTGCCAATAGTCTGAGTGAGGATGAGAGTAGGGGTGGTGTTAGTGGTAGAAACAAAGATACTTTGGAGTTGGAATTGGCAAGACTTTGTGATGGATTGATCATAAGAAATCTGCATTGGATTTGCGGTCAAAAATGTTATACAAAAATGCTGTATAATTAACTATACGATTAAAGCTAACAGTGAAATCATATTAAGTCTAATTAGTACAACAAATCTTAATAGTAGAAGGCTCAATAGCTACATGAGATGGCATTATTTCAGTAAAATTGACTTTGGCCATATAGTACAGTTTGAGATAGCACATCTATTTTGCTGAAGAAAATTTACCTTTACCACATTGACTGGCTTACATCCCTCTTCTCTAAATGCTTCATTTAAAACTAACACCAATATCACTACCTTCCTTTTTTTGTCAGTAATAGATTTTGAAAACATCAGGAACTTTAGCATCATACTTTACCTATTTTGCTTCGTGTGAATTTTTACCTTTTGAAATATAAACTCCTGGTCTTATAAACTCCTACTAGAATCAAATTTCACGAAATTAAACACAAACCCTACCAAATGTAGGCAAAGGTATCCACTTTGACTTAAATTTATACCCCTATACATAAAACCACAGAAACTTCACGACTGGACTTGTCTTTTAAATCCCCAAAATTCCAAATGCATTTGCAATAGCTCCTGCGTCATTCATGATTATAAGCTTTAGCATAATGTAATCTGTTCTTCCTTTCCTGTCGGAGACTGAGTCATCTTGAATGCAAATTACATGTGCGGGAGGGACAGCCAGCTAATCTAATGTGGAAGCCAGCAAGAGCAACGCCAGGGCTTCGCAGATTTTAGGCTCCGTGAATTTTCGTGAAGACTGTGTGGCAGGCAAGCTTTTCTTCTCCCATCAACCCCTTTTCCTCTCCCCACCCTCCATCCTGGGAGGCATCTTTTTTCAGTGGAGCAAAGAGGGAGCGCATAACAAGCCTCTGCATTTATGTTATAAACGTGATCCGCATCGGCAAGAGAAGAGGAAAGAGTTGAGCTACTGGAGGTTTTCCCTTCTCAGAAGGACCTACAACCCTTTCTCGGAGGACAGACGCTGCCCGGTCAGCCTTACTGAGGAGAAATCAAAGCGATCATTGACTGGGAGTGGGGTGGGAGCCTGCAGGAGGGGTGGAAACGCGGAGGGAATAAAGTCAGAAGGAAGAGATCACTAAACACCTCTCTGATGTGGCCTCTAAGTACCGACAGGGGACTTGATGCAAAAGCAAACTTCTGTTTTGGGACTTCATTTGGCCCTTGTGTATTTGTGACCTGATCACGCAATAATATTTTTCTTTCTGGTAAGGAATAGTACCTTCACATTCTTCCAGATGTTATAGGCTTAAGCAAGGGTTTACATTTACTATTAATGTTGTAAATTACCTTCACTTTTCCAAAGACTTAGATTTAGAGTCTGACACCCCCTTTTATGGTACCTAGGCCAATCGAGCTTTCTATTTTGATACCTTGTTTTATAATTCTTTGTATTGTTATCTTTACTATCAGAGTTATCCTAAAGACTCAGTACCTTTGGAATATTGCAACACATGGTTTTCTTTCATCAAATATGATATTTGTTCCATTCTACACTTAGTAACTCAAAGCCTAGTACCCTGGGTAGTTCCAGCTATAAAAATACGCAGTCATTGGATGAAAGCCAGATGTAGAAGTGAACTAGACAGAGCATGAAACTCTGTCTCTGTACTCATGTATATTGAGATATAACATTGTGTAAATTTAAGAGGTACTACATGATGATTTGATACATGTGTATAATACAAAATGATTACCACAATAAGGTTAGTTAACATATCCTTCACCTCACGTAATTATCAATTTTTTGTTGTTATGGTGAGAACATTTAAGATCTACGCTCTTAGCAACTTTCAAGTATACAATACAGTATTAACTATAGTCACCACGCTGTACATTAGATCCTCAGAACTTATTCCTCATAACTGGAAGTTTCTGCCCTTTGATCAACATCTCCCCACTCCCCCCCGCCCCCCAAGCCCCAGGCAACCACCATTCTACTTTCTATTTCTATTCTGCTTTTTTAAATTCCACATATAAGTGAGATCATGCAGTATTTGTCTTTCTCTCTCTGACTTATCTCACTTAGCATAATGCCCTCAAGGTTTAGCCATGTTTTCATAAATGGCAGGATTCCTTCTTTTGTATGGCTGAATAACATTCCATTGTGGAATAACATTCCAATGTGATACAAATATATATATATGTGTGTGTGTGTGTGTATATATATATATATATGTATATATATATATCTCACATTTTCTTTAACCATTCATCCACGGATGGACTGGTATAATGATTTCATGTCCTTTGGATAAATACCCAGAAATTGGATTGTTGGATCATATGGTAGTTTTATTTTTAATTTTTTGAGGACTCTCCATACTGTTTTCCATAGTGGCTGCACCAATTTACATTCCCACCAACAGTGCACAAGGGTTCCCCTTTCTCCACATTCTTGCTGGCATTTGTTATCTTTTTTTTGTTGTTGTTGTTAATAGCTATTTTAACAGGTGTGAGATGATATCTCACTGTGGTTTTGATTTGCATTTCCCTGATGATTAGTGATGTTGAGCACATTTTCACTCGTTGGCCATTTGTATGTCTTCTTTGGGAAAAATGTCTATTCAGGTCCTTTGCCCATTTGTAAATTGGATTATTTGTTTTTTTGCTATTGAGTTATATGGGTTCCTTATATATTTTGGATATTAACCTTTTATCAGATATATGGTTTGCAAATATTTTCTCCCACTCCATAGGTTGCCCTTTCTTTTTGTTGATTGTTTCTTTTACTGTGCAGAAGCTTTTTAATTTGATGTAGTCTCACTGATTTTTGTTTTTGTTGCTTATGCTTTTGGTGTCATATCCAAAATATTTTTGCTGAGACTGATGTCAAGGAACTTTTTCCGTGATTTCTTCTAAGAGTTTTACAGTTTTAGGTTTAACATTTAAGCCCTAATCCATTTCGAGTTAACTTTTGTGTATGGTATAAGATAAGGGTCCAGTTTCATTCTTTTGCATGTGGCTGTCCAGTTTTCCCAGCACCATTTATTGAAGAGACTGTCCTTTCCCCTTTGAGTATTATTAGCTCCCTTGTCAAATATTAGTTGACATTATGGGTGTGGGTTTATTTCTGGGCTCTCAATGCTGTTCCATTGGTCCATGTGTCTGTTTTTATGGCAATACCATACTGTTTTGATTACTACAGCTTTGTAATATAGTTTGAAACCTTCATGTCCAATTCCCCAGTGAGAATAGACTGTACTGACATGGTCTGTGGTTCTTTCTGACTTCCCTCATCACTTGAGATAAACCTTGTTGCTCTCTCTTCCTTCCAACCTGAAAGGGCGCTATTAGTATAGCAAGTCTACAGAAGAGCACAAATCCTTGGTCTATAGGCTCACAGAATCTTAGAATAATGGGACTAAAAAGTATCTGTGATACTTTTGTAGCCTTAAAAACCTCACTTCAAAAGAAAGTGTAAGATTGAATCATTATGTTGTACTCTTGAACTAATAATGTTATATGTCAATTATATCTCAAAAAAACACACAAGAAAGTGTAAGTGGAAAACCAACATATAAACAAAATAAAAGCAGAACTGCTGTGGGTGAAGCAGGAGTGGGCAGATGGGAACCTAGGTGGTCAATATTCCCTTCCTCCCACCCCGAGGGCACTCCTTGGAGACTATCTTGAAAACTACCATTGTAGTCCAGCCCTGATATTTTACAAATAAGGAAACTGGCACTCATAATGTTAAATAACTTGTCCAAATCCCCACAACTAGTTAGTGGCAGGCAGCAGAAGCCAGAACCCACTTACCTGATCCCTCCTCCAGTGTTCTTTCTACTAGGTTCCATTCACCTGAACCCATTATGGCGGCTCCACCACAATAGTGGGTGGCGGCACTTGGTAGGCATTACCAAATATTTTTCTTCAGAAACAATAAATTTCTCTCCCCAATCATCCTTTTCCTGGTCAAGTCTAATATGCGGAATAGCTTGCCTTCTCTCAGCACAGTCCAAATGCTTGTTGGAAGAAGTTACACAAAAAGAATTGTGTAGTGTAAGAAAGTTATCCAAGGATTGTAAAAAGTTTCATTAAGTTGATAATCACAGGCAATCAGTTGAGAGAATTTTATTGCCTAAGATTTTAAGAAATTGTATAAATGTACATGAAGGTTATATATTCTCCTTTAAGTAAATTAAATAGGAAGCTACAGTGTAGTAGTTAAAACATTCTGTCAGCCTTCTTCATTATTGTGAAGAAAACCTCCATGTGGCTTTTTGAGCAACATAAGATTCTGATCACCAATTCCAATGTGTGTGTTTAGAGGGGCGTTTCCCACACACCACCAAGCAATTCTCTGACACCAGCTGGGTGTCCTACAATCCAACTCAATTTTAACGCTGCCTCCCCAGAGATAGCATCAGATTCCACAGGTTAAGGGCTCAGTCCCACAAGACTTCCCTCCACTTCAGATGCCAATCACAAGTCCAGGTTGTCACCTGTGCTTCTGACAGAATGGCTGTAAATCAGATGTTCCCATGATCCCCTCTTTGGGTTCGATTAATTTTCTAGAGCAGCTCACATAACTCAGGAAATGAGTTTACTCACTAGATTACCAGTTTACTATTTAAAGGATATGAATCAACAGCCAGATGAAGAGGTACATAGGGTGAGGTCCCGAACAAAGGAGCTTCTGTCCCTCAGGAGTTTGGGGCCCCAGCACCATGGCAGGTGGAAGCGTTCTGGTTCACCCGGAAGCTCTCCGAATCGCCTCCTTTTGGGTGTTTATGGAGGCTTCAGTGTGTAGGCACGATGGATTAAATCACTGGCCACTGGGCATTGATTCAACCTCCAGCCCCTGACCCCTCCCTGATAATCAGGGAGTGGAACTGAAAGTTCCAACCCTCTATTCATGGTTGGTTCCCCTGGCAACCAGCCCCCATCCTCAGGGCTTTCCAAAAGTCACTTCACTAACATAAACCCAGTTGTGGTTGAAAGAGGTGTGCTATGAATATTAAGACACTTTTATCACTCTTATCAGTTGGGAAATTCCAAGGATTTTAGGAGTTCTGTGCCAGAAACAGAGACGAAGACCAAATATATATTTCTTATTGTAAATCACAATATCACAACAACCTGTACAAGATGAACTTTTACCCTAACTATCCCAGAGCAGTTCTTTTAAAGATTGAGAACAAAAAAGCTAATTTGTAAAAGGTAATTTACAAAACAAGCTTTTTTTTTTAACTTTAAAAATTAAAATTTAGCACTCATTTAGATTTTTCAAAAATATAGTACTATTTCAAAATAAATCGCAGTATAAGAAAAGCAAAGGTAAGCATACAATTCTAAAATATTACAAACCTCATTATGAAAGTGATAAAATTGTATAGCATGTTACTTTAATATCAAAGCATGTGAAATTTATGTGAAAAGCCCATACAAAATAGATATTATAGTCAATGATATCAATTAATGGGGACTCCTTCCTGTCACGTCCACAAATATTTATTATCTAGAAATCTGTTCTTAAAAATATTTGATCCTTGGTGCTGGCCCAGTGGGGTAGTGGTTGGGTTTTCGCGTTTGGCTTCGGCGGCCCCGGGGTTTGCCCTTTCGGATCCTGGGTGCAGACATACTCACTGCTCGTCAAGCCATGCTGAGGTGGCATCCCACATAGAAGAGCTACAACTATGATACACAGCTATGTACTGGGGCTTTGGGGAGAAATAAGAAAAAAAAAAGAGGGAGATTGTCAACAGATGTTAGCGCAGGGCCAATCTTCCTCAAAAAAATAATTTTGATCTTAAAAACCATTAACTCATGCAAAGTAGCCCATTTATGATCATGTCTGATTAAAACTTTGATGCCTAGAGAGTTTCACCATTACACCCCGTAAGAAACCATTGTATGTGATAGGGAGACCTGAAGTTATTTTACTCACACCCTTGTTGGTTAGAATGTGAGTCCTCTGAAGGGAGGGACTCTGCCCCCTTCATCTTTTATCCCCTGAATCTAGGTCATCAGTAATAGATGAATGTTCGGGAGCTCAAAGATGGGAAGTGGGTGGGGGCTAAGGCAAGGGGAGAGTTGGCAGGCATGGTTAGGATACAATTCTGTGGGCAAGTCATAAGAAAAAATGTTGAGGAACTTAGTGTCTAAAATATAAAAATAGAAGTTATTTTAAAAGTTAGTCATAGATGATAATTGAAATTCATGAGCCATTCTTGACCACAAAACAGTATACCTTGTAGGTGGTACTCAGTAAGTATTTTTAAATGAATGAATGAGAGAACATTAGACACAACAAGAATCTGAATGGCCTCTTGGAATTGTGCTAGGAAGTCTCTTGGGTGGTCTGTGAGTTCCTTTTTTGGTTTTTGGTATGAGAAGTGGGTTTTTTTTAGAGCACATAATTTAGAAGATATGAATGAAGAAACCAAAGCACTGCAAAGTTAGAAAATAATTCTCTGAGCATAGTGTAGCCTTCTTAGTGCACAGCTGGGTGGGGAAACAGAGTCAGGGCCTGAGCCCTGTTGTCTCACCTGTTGGTGATTCTAATAGATGGAACCCATGGTTGAGCTTCTCTTTGAAGCTTCTCTTGACCAGTCTTCCCTTTAGTTTCCTCCTTGGTGCCCCCATTATGCCTCACAGAATTCTGTCATCAATTCTTTTTATTCCAAGTGAAAACAGCATATCGATTTTTTTTTAATTTTACAAAATCCTCGTATTAAACATGCACAGAATCCAGAACAGCATTAAGAAGAAGTCACAAATCCCCTGACATCCCCCTGGAAGTCATCATTAACCACAGTTGTTTATGCATCTCTCTCCCAAAAATGACTGGAACTCTTTGAGAGCAGTGACTATTTCTGCTTAACTCTGTATCCATGGTGCTTAGAATGTAACAGGTGCCCGATCAGTATTTAGTGGTGGAATGAAGGAATGATCAACTTTGCTAAACTCTGGCCATGCAGAGAATAATTAGACACGCTTGCTGCCCTCAGGGGACTTGCAGTCTGAGGGAGAGAAAACAATGAAATAAGTGAAATTCTGGAAATAAGACACAGAGTGCTGTGGGGTCAGCTAAGAGGTTGTTATAATTTCTGCCTGGCGGGGTAAAAAGACAGATATTGAAGCTGATCCTCTATGATGAACTGCATTTTGCCAAATTAAAAACAAAGGGTGAGAAGATATTTCAGAGTGTGCATATGAAAAAAGACAGAACTGTTCTGAGCACAGCGTGGTCTCACAGTCTGGGGTGTAGGAATACAGGGCTCTTGGGAAGGAGAATTGGAAAGTAAAGAAATTAGTATTTTTGAAGCACTTGTGTGCTAGGTACTTAGCATCATTAGCTCTGCTTCTAGAATGTTGGGAGGTGGTGATGAGGCATGTAGAAGGTAGTTATTAGGTACAGATGAGGAGGTGCTATAGGGGTAAGCCCATTTTGCAAAAAGCCTTGAAGGTCATGTAGTCAGGGTTATATAAAGATTTTAGGCAAAGGAATGACATAAGCAGAGCAGTGTAATTTTTTAAGTTTATAACTACCTTAACAAGAGACACTCTTTTCTTATCACCATTAGAGTTTATCATTCTCCTCCCATAAATTGGGTCACAGTATCTCACATCTAGAAACATGGCTTAATGTTATTTCATTTATTTTTTATAGATTGAAGATATCTTTGATGCTATTATGCCTATTCGTCTCTGTTCCAGACCTGTTATAGGGCACCCCATACATAGTTATTTTTGAATTTTCCTTTTTAAGCATCTTCTCACTTTTTTAGCTCTTCTTTTTTGAGCTTCCCCCAATTTATCAGGGACCTGTTATTTGTGTCTTGATTGAACAAGTCCAAATGCTTTTTCTTTTCCACTATTTTCTTTCATCATTACATGAATCTTGCTCAAAACCTTCACATTCCATATTTCTCCTTAGAGTGCAGCTTTATTCTGCTTTTCTGTTTTTCTCTTGTCTCGGCATCCAAACACCACATTGTGTCATCTATTATAGAACTCACTAGGACTTTTCATCACAGGCTTTGCTGAATTCCGTGTCTGTGAACTCATGTATCATTATCTTTCATAATAAGACATTTCTCTGCCTTACTGTTTTCTTTTCTTTCTTTTTATTTACATGTTGTTACTCCAAGTTGAAGAAGATCTGCTTATCTGTGTAAGGCATCTGTCTTTGTTGCTCATTTCTTCTGTTCGCTTACTGACTTATTATCTAACTCTTAGGAACAAACTGATTCTAATGGACTCACACTGCTCTTTGCTTCCTCGTAGGTGGCCACTAAGAGGATGTGAGATCAAATTTTTCATACAATTATCAAATGAATAGACAAAAGGATATAAAACATCTGGACTTTTGGGTAAGCATTTGGTAGCATATGCATTAGAGAAATGGAAATGAATTCCTTTGGTTATCGATACCACAAAATGGATCTTAGCTAAGACTGTAAACAATGGATAGTTTAAAATGAAGCAGCATGTGGGTGAACGATCTTGGTTTAGATTAGCAGACCTGGTAGAGTTTAAGGTCAAACCCAGCTTTGTTTAACATCTTCGTAAATAATCTGGAAGACTGATTTAAAAAAACCTCTTTAATTACATGTTTAAGTGACTTCAGACTGGGAGGTGTTAAACATGAGATGAGGAAAAAGACTAGAAGAGGTGGATAGATAGAATGATCAATGTTTTTTCCCCCCATTAATCAGGAAAAGTATAAAATGATAACTTAGTGTGAGAACAATTTCAAGTCAAGTTATTAAAAGGAAAAAACATGAGTAAAGGAAGAACAATGTTGAAAGAGGCCACAGAAAGCAATTTGTAACACGGTATAGAAGCTCAAATGGTCATCATTATATAGAGTTCTCTTAAAATGACTCTGATTGCTATCAAGAGTCATATAATTTGCTGACCTAAATGCCAATGTGTTACAGAATCATTAAGATTTTTATGCTAGTCATAAAATCATATGCACAAATTCATGCACTTTGTACTTAATTTTTGTTTATTTAAAAAATTATTATATAGAAAGATTGGTTTTGGGGGGTGATCAGTGGTATGGATTTTATCACAAGCATAGATTCATGTAACCACCACCAAACTCAGGTGACAGAAGAGTTCCATCCTCCCCATACACTTCCTTTCACAGCCCTCCTCCCACCCCAAACCTCTGGAAACCACTTAATTTCTGTTACGAGAGTTTTGTCTTTTTGAGGGTGTCATGTAAATGGAATCATACATTATATAACTTTTTTTTCGTTCTTTGAGGTGGACTTTTTTTTTTTTTTTTTGGCGAGGAAGATTAGCCCTGAGCTAACATCCGATGGCAATCCTCCTCTTTTTGCTGAGGAAGATTGGCCCTGGGCTAACATCTGTGCCCATCTTCCTCTACTTTATATGGGACGTCGCCACAGCATGGCTTGACAAGCGGTGCGTTGGTGTGTGCCCGGGATCCGAACCAACGAACCCCGGGCCGCGAAAGCAGAGCGTGCACACTTAACCTGCTACGCCACTGGGCCGGCGCCTGAGGCGGACTTTTTTTATTGTGGTCAAAAACACATCACATAAAATTTACCGTCTTAATCACTTTTAAGTGTACACTATAGTAGTGTTAACTGTATGCACATTGTTGCACAACAGTTGCAAAAATCTCTAGAACTTTTTCATTTTGCAAAACTGAAACTCCATATCCATTGAACAACAGCTTCTCCTTTCCCTCTCCCCAGAGGCCCTGGAAACCACCATTCTACTTTCTGTTTCTAAGAGTTTGACTATTTCAGATTCCTCATATAAGTGGGATCATGTACATTTGTCCTTCTATGACTGGCTTATTTCACTTAGTGTAATGTCCTCAAGGTTCATCCATGTTGTAGCATATGACAGGATTTCCTTCTTTTATAAGGCTGAATAATATTCCACTGTATGTGTATACCACATGTTCTTTATCCATTTATCTGTTGATAGACATTTAGATTGCTTCCATTTCTTGGCTGTTGTGAATAATGCTGCAATGAACTTGAGTGTGCAAATACTTCTTCAAGATCCTGTTCAATTCTTTTGGATATATATCCAGAAGTGAGATTGCTGTATTACATGGTAGTTCTATTTTTAACTTTTTGCAAAACCTCCATACTGTTTTCCGTAGTGGCTGCACCATTTTACATTCCCTCAAACAGTGCATAAGTGTTCCAATTTCTCCACACTCTCACCAACACTTGTTATTTTCTTTTTTTCTTATAAGGTCGTCTATTGGGTGTAAGGTGATAACTCACTGTGGTTTTGATTTACACTTCCCTAATTATTAGTGATGTTGAGCATCTTTTCATATGCTTTTGGCCATTTGTATATCTCCTTTGGAAAAAATGTCTATTCAAGTTCTTTGCTCGTTTTTTAATTGGGTTATTTGGTTTTTTGTTGTTGAGCTGTAAGAGTTCTTTATGTATTCTGGATATTAACTCCTTATCAGATATATGGTTTGCAAATATTTTCTCCCATTCCATAGGTGGCCTTTTCATGCTGTTGATTTTTTCCTTTGCTGTGCAGAAGTTTTTAAGTTTGAGGTAGTGCCATGTCTATTTTTGCTTTTGTTACCTGTGCTTTTGGTGTCATAACTAAGAAATCGTTGTCAAATCCAATATTATGAACTTTTGCCTTATATTTTCTTCTAGCAGCTTTATATTTTCAGGTCTCACATTTAGGTCTTTAATCCATTTTGGGTTAATTTTTGTGTATGGTATAAGATAGGGGTCCAACTTTATTTTTTTGCATGTGGATGTCTGGTTTTCCCAACACCATTTGTTGAAAAGACTATCCTTTCCCCGTTGAGTATCCTTAGCACTTTTGTATATGGTCAAATATATGTGAGGGTTTATTTCCAGGTGCTCTATTCTGTTGCAATAGGTCTATATGTCTGTCTCTATGCCAGTACCATACTGTTTTGATCACTGTAGCTTTGCAATATGTTTTGAAATCAGGAAGTGTGAGACCTCCAGCCTTGCTTTTCTTTCCTAAAATTGTTTTGGCTATTTGGGTCCTTTGAAATTTCAGATGAATTTTAGGATGGTTTTTTTGATTTCTGCAAAAAATGCCATTGGGATTTTGATAGAGATTGCATTGAATCTGTAGATTGCTTTGGGTAGCATGGACGTTTTTAACAATATTAAGTCTTTCAATACATGAACACAGGATGTCTTTCCATTTATTTATCTCTTCTTTAATTTCTTTCAGCAAAGTTTTGTAGTTTTCAGTGTACAAGTCTTTTGCTTCCTTGGTTGAATTTATTCCTACGTATTTTATTCTCTTTGATGCTGTTGTAAATGGGATTGTTTTCTTGACACATCATTGACACATCATAATCACCCAAAGTCCATAGTTACCTTAGGGCTCACTCTTGGTGTTGTACATTCTATGGATTTGGACAAATACATAGTGGTATGTATCCATTATTATAGTTTCATCAGAGTATTTCCACTGCCCTAGAAATCCTCTGTGCTCTGCCTACTCACCACTCCCTGCCCTGCCTTCCCCATCCCTCACCAACCACAGGTCTTTCTATTGTCTCCATTGTTTTGCCTTTTCCAGAATGTCATATAGTTGGAATCATACAGTATGTAGCCTTTTCAGATTGGTGTCTTTCACTTAGTAATATGCATTTAAGGTTCCTCCATGTCTTTTCATGGCTGGATAGCTCATTTCTTTTTAGTGCTAAATAGTATTCCATGGTCTTGGTGTACCACAGTATCCATTCACCTACGGAAGGACATCTTGGTTGCATCCAAGTTTTGGCAATTACGAATAAAGCTGCTATAAACATCCATGCGCAGGTATTTTTGTAGTCATAAGCTTTTGACTCCTTTGGATAAATACCAAGGATCACATGGTAAGAGTGTGCTTAGTTTTGTAAGAAGCTGCCAAACTGCCTTCCAAAGTAGCTGTGCCATTTTGCATCCCACCAGCAGTGAAGGAGATTTGCTGTGACTCCACATCCTTGTCAGCATTTGGTGTTGTCAGTGCTCTGGATTTTGGTCATTCTAATAGGTGTGTAGTAGTATCTCATTGTTGTTTTAATTTGCATTTCCCCGACGACACAGGATGCGGAGAATCTTTCATATGCTTATTTGCCGTCTCTATATCTTCTTTGGTGAGGTGTCTGTTAAGGTTTTGCCCAATTTTTGAATTGGGTTGTATGTTTTATTAATGTTGAGAGTTCTTTGTATATTTTGGATAATAGTCCTTTACCAAATGTGTCTTTTGCAAATATTTTCTCCCAGTCTGTTGCTTGTTTTCTCATTCTCTTGATGTTGTCTTTTGCAGAGCAAAAGTTCTTAATTTTTTGTTTTTTTGTGAGGAAGATTGGCCCTGACCTAACATCTGTGCCCATCTTCCTCTATTTTATATGTGGGATGCCTGCCACAGCATGGCTTGATGAGAGGTGCATCTACGCCCAGGATCCAAACCTGCAAACCCTGGGCCACTGAAGCAGAGCGCCCCAAACTTAACCACTACGCCACTGGGCTGGCCCCAAAAGTTCTGAATTTTAATGAAGTCCAGCTTATCAATTATTTTCTCTCCTGTATATGCCTTTGGTCTAGTATCTTAAAAAGGCATCATCATACCCAAGGGCATCTAGGTTTTCTCCTATGTTATCTACTAGGAGTTTTATACTTTTGTGTTTTACATTTAGGTCTATGATCCATTTTGAGTTGATTTTTGTAAGGGGTGTAAGTTCTGTGTCTAGGTTCATTTTTTTGCATGTGGATGTCTAGGTGTTCTAGCACCATTTGTTGAAGAGACTATCATTTCTCCACTGAATTGCCTTGTTCCTTTGTCAAAGACCATTTGTCTATGTTTACATGAGTTTATTTCTGGCTCTCTTTTCTGTTCCATTGATCTATTCCTCTATTCTTTCACCAATACCACACTGTCTTGATCACTGTACTTCAAGACCTTTATAGGAAGTCTTGAAGTCAGGCAGTGTCAGTCCTCCCATTTTGTTCTTCTCCTCCAATATTGTGTTGGCTATTTTGAGTCTTTTGCCTCTCCATATATACTTTAGAATCAGTTTGTCAATATCCACAAAATAACTTGCTGGGATTTTTATCGGGATTGCATTGAATCTATAGATCAAGTTGGGAAGCACTGACATCTTGACAATATTGAGTCTTCCTATCCATGAACATGGAATATCTCTCCATTTATTTAGTTCTTCTTTGATTTCATTCATCATTGTAGTTTTCCTCATTGTAGTTTTCCTCATATAAATCTTGTAAGTTTCATTGTAGTTTTCCTCATATAAATCTTGTACGTATTTTGTTAGATTTATATCCAAGTATTTCATTTATTTTGGGTACTAATGTAAATTGTATTTTTAATTTCAAATTCCACTTGTTCCTTGTTGGTATATAGAAATGCAATTGACTTTTTGTATATTAACCTTGCATCCTGTATAATTGCTTATCAGTTCCAGGAGGTTTTTGGTTAATTCTTTTGGATTTTCTACATAGACAAGCATGTCATCTGTGAACAAGTCAATTTTATGTCTTCTTTCCCAATCTGTGTGCCTTGTATTTTCTTTTCTTGTCTTATTGAGTTAGGAAGGATTTCCTATATGATGAAAAGCAGTGGGGAAAGGGGACATCCTTACCTTGTTCCTGATATTAGCAGGAAAGCTTCGAGTTTCTCACTACTAAGTGTGATGTTAACTGTAGGTTTCTTGTAGATATTCTTCATCAAGTTGAAGAAGTTCCTCTTTTGTCCTAGTTTACTGAAAGTTTTTGTCATAAGTGAGTGTTGCATGTTAATTTTTTGAAGTTAAAATTCTTTTTAGGTTAATTTTTTGCATATTAATAGAAATTGCATTAATATGCAAAAAAATCTGTGATCAGTGCTACCACTGAATAATAAGACCTGACTGGTAAAAATGAGGCAGCTGTGGTCAGTTCTTCACATAAGGATACAGTCTTCCTTTTAGTTGCTCATTCCCTCACAATCCCCATTCTGTATTGTGAAAGGTCACAAAATGCTGAAATTTTCTTCAAGAAATCTAGAATTCACCTTTAACTGGCTACTCCTCAAACTCATCTCTAGTCAAATGATCTTACTTGAAGTGGAGCCAAGGAAGAAATTTCACTCTCTTTTAGTCATTAGACTTATAGCTCAGAGTACTAAGTGGACTTTGAAATACTAGAAACATTCCAGGCAAATATTCTTGGGTCTGGACAGTTTCAACACCATTTGTTGAAAAGATTAGCCTTTTCCCCGTAAAATCGCCTTTGGGTGCTAGCCCTGTGGCATAGTGATGAAGTCTGATGTGCTCCGCTTCAGCAGCCCAGGTTCGCGGGTTTGGATCTCAGGCACAGACCTACACCGCTCATCATGCCATGCTGTGGTGGTGACCTACATACAAAATAGAGGAAGATTGGCACAGATGTTAGCTCAGAGTGAATCTTCCTAATCAAAAAAAAAAAAAAAATCACCTTTGTACCTTTGTCAAAAATCATTTGGGTGTATTTATATGGGTATATTTCTGGACTCTATTCTGTTCCATTAATCTATGATTCTTCTGATTTTACTCTTTTTTTCAAGTGTTTCAGCTATTCTAATTTCTTTGCCTTTCCGTATAAATTTTAGAATCAGCTTGTTTGTATCTACAAAAATTCTTGTTAGGCTTTGATTGGAATTGTGTTAAACCTATAGAATTGACATCTTTACTACATAGAGACTTTCAATCCATGAATACAAGATGTCTCTCCATTTATTTAGATCACTTTTCATTTCTTTGTGGTTTTCTAGTTTTCAGCATTCTGTAAGTTTTGTTAGATTTATACCTAAGTATTTTATTTTTTTGTGCTCTTATAAATGGATATGTTTTAAAATCTTTTCAAATTCCAGTTGTTCATTGCTAGTATACAAAAACATGATTGATTTTTGTATGTTGACTTTGTGTATCCTGCAACTTTACTAAACTCACTTATTAGTTTTAGGAGGTTTTATTTTTGTAAATAAATTTGGATTTTCTACTTAAAAAATCATGTCATCTACGAGTAGGGACAGTTTTCTTTCTTCTGCACCAATACTCTCTTCCAGGTTTCAGGTTGCCTTAAGTCTAGGCCAAGGGATTCTGCAGGGAGGAAAATGGTAAATCTACTGCCACTTCAGTGATATTTTAAATTCTGTCTTCTTCCCCAATTTGCCTGCTACTATCTACTTTTTAGAGTGACCAAATAGCTGCTCCATGTGTTCTTTCCAGGTTTCATAGCTGCATTCAGTGTGAGACAGGGCAGAGCGTGCTTTCTCCATCTTACCCGGAACAAGAAGCCTTCTGATTTATATTTGCCATTATAAATTACAGAGTCATTTTTAGGAAGTTTTCAAACTAAAATGTTATTATTGCTACCCTTAAGATCATGCCATGTCTTGCTTTTCCTTCCTTACCTACTTAACATTCTTTACCTAAATCGCCCACCCAAATAAGTATGGCATAGAAAGAAAACACCCAGAATCAAAGAGTGAAGGGCAAGATAAGGGCATCCAGAGTCTTTAAAAGCTGGGTAAAAGCAGGCAGTATAAACTGTGAAGCATATTTCTTATAGTTAGAGCAACTCAAAGATTAAAAAATTATGTTTTCATAGGAATGAGCTTCTCATCATTAGAGGCTCTAAGAAGAGGCTAAATAAGCACCTGGTGTAAGTGATTGCAGGGAAAGGAAGCCCTAAATAGGAGGTTGTATTTGTTAAACTTTCAGGTCTCTCCTAGACTCTCCTAGCATAGAAATTGAATTAAAGTTTCTTAAAAAGTCAACAGTGAGAGCAAACAATCGTATTGACCCATCAACAAATACGTATTAAGTAGCTACTATTTATCTGGCTATTGGTTGGGCATTGGTCCTACACAAGTAAACATACATTCCTTCTTCAAGGAGCTACTGAGAGAGACAAACACATAAGCAGGCAATTATGAGTCAGTATGATATGACAAGTACTACAGTAGGGGTAAGTACAAGATGTTATGGAGTCTATCAGAGGACCTCCACACTTAGGAAGCAGAGAAATCTTCATAGGAGGGGAACTTCTAAATAGAAGTTCCAATGGGAATCGGCCAAGCGGAAGGAGGGAGGATGGAGAGGCTGTTGTAGGAAGTGAAAACAACCTGTGCAAGGGCCTTGAGGCAGGAAAGTGTGATGTATTCCTGGAATGTGCTTGCAATTTGCACTATAGGCACGCCAAATAGTATCATCCCTTTCCAGTAGGCTGAAAGCCACCATTTCATTTCTCCCAGTTGTTTGAATGTGTGTTTGCATATTTGAGAGCAACGGCACCTTGCTAAAACATGTGCATAGCAGTTTTAAACCTTATACATTTACTTTAATTTTTATTTCAGCCTTTTTTTTTATCTATAAACAAGGTATGACTAAGTTTTTATAAATATCAATCCTAGAGTCTTCTGATAGGGAAGTTCAATTCGTTCGTATTTATTGTGGTGATTTTTTTATTCATTTCATCTTATTTGATGCTTACTATTTATCAGAATTTATTTAAATTCCTCTTTTTTCTCTCTACTTTTGTGGGAATTGATCATACTTCTTTTATTTTTTTAAATCTTCCTAGTAATTTAGAAGATCTACATATTCGTATTTAGTGGGTAGTTATCCTACTATTTTTTTCTTAGAGGTTTTATATATAAAGTTTTATCTTACTGTTTTTAATAGTCATATTTAAACCATTGATTCTCTATAAATATGAAAAAATCAAATATTTATTCATCCTCCTTATTAGAAGATGTTTTTTCCATTCCGTTTCTGCACTGAGATAAGAATTTAGAACATTTTTATTTCCCCAATCTTGATTTCTGACCTGATTGCCCTCATCCAACACTCTCTGCCAAACAAATAAACAAATAAAATACCTCCTTGGTTTGCTAAGAAAATTCATAATGTTGGTTTCAGGTCTTTAACAAGTTTCTCTTGATAAAAAAAAAAAAAAAAAAAAAAAGGTTGGTAGGCAACCTCTTCGCTGAAGCATTCATTCAACAATATTTATTGAGCACTTACTGTATGCCAGACACTGCTTTAGGCTCTAGAGATACAGCCATGTACAAGTATAGTGGGAGACTTACACAAAAACCAAGGAGACAAAATGCGAAGAAAAACAGGCTTATAGGAAGCCTGTGTGATAAGAAGTGACAGGGTGAGTGGATGGATGTGCATGGGGCAAGACTGGGCTCTGAGAAGATCTCATTGTCAATGTTCATGTTTGGGCTGAGACCAGAGTTAAAAGAAGCCATGAGGACACCAGTGGGCAGAGCACTCCATGCAGAGGGAACTTCATGTACAACCATCAAATAGCTGGGGATTGGTCTTAGAGGTAGGCAGGGGTAGTTTTCAAAGGGCTTTAGGGGCTCAGGTAAGGAATTAGGACTTTTATTCCAAGTGTGATGGAAACTTATTAGAGGTCTATTTTTAAGGAAAATTTCAAAATAAGCAAAAGTAGAAAGAATCATATATCTATCAACCAGCTTTAAGGATTATCAACACATGGCCAATCTTACCTCATCCATACCTGCACCTACATCTCTCTGAAATATTTTGAAACAGTCAACATATCATTTCATTCTTTAGTGTTTCAGTATGTATTGTTAAAAGGTAAGGACTCTTTTTATTATCACACCTAAAAATTAATGATATTTCCTTAATATAAACAAATATCTAGTCAGTGTTCAGGATTTCCAGTTATATCATAATTTTTTTCTGGAGTTTGTTTAAATCAGAATTCCAAAAATGTCTGCATATCACAATAGCTTGACAGGTCTTTAAGACCCATTTAATCTGTACATTCCCCTTCTTTTCTCCTTGCAATTTATTTATTGAATACATTGGATGGCTTGGCCCATAGCGCTTCCTACAGTATAGATTTTGCTGATTGCATCCTTGATAGTGTTTAATGTGTTCCTCCTCATTCCCCAGGGTTCCTGTAAATTGTTAGAGATAGAGCCTTCAAATTTAGGTTTGATTTTTTTGACAAGAATATTCCATCAAAAGATATCTAATACTTGGTCTTCTCTTGTCTTGTGATGTTACCAGCTATTGCTTAGGTGCCTTAATTCATTATGAATTGTGAAAAGGTTATATTTAATTCTGTCATTCCTTCTTTGTTTATTAACTGAAATTTTCCTAGAAAGAAATACTTCCCCTCAACAACTGTTTGGTTACCTTGAATGTCATGGGTTGAATTGTGTTGTCCCCAAATTCCTATGTTAAAGTCCTAATCCCCAGCCCCTCAGAATGTGACTGTATTTGGAGACAGGGTCCCTAAAGAGGTGATTAAGTTAAAAGGAGGCCATTAAGGTGGGCTCTAATCCATTCTGACTGGTGTCCTTACAAGAAGAGGAAATTTGGATACACAGAGAGGCACCAGGACGTGTGCACACAGAGGAAAGACCAGTGAGGACACAACAAGAGGTGGCCATCTGCAAGCCAAGGAGAGATGCCTTGAAGAAACAACACCTTGATCTCAAACATCTAGCATCCAGAATCGTGAGAAATAAATTTCTGTTGTTTAAGCCCCCCAGTCTGTGGTACTTAGTTATGGCAGTCATAGAAAACTAAAACACTGAGGCAAATTTGTATAGGAAAGGCAGAATAAATGCTTGATATTACCCGTTTGTCTTTATTTACCAGTTTTTAGAATCATGTGTTGGTTCCTTAGCATCTTCCAAAAGTGGCCAATGATGTTTTTTAAGTTTCATTATGGACTCAAGAATTTGAATAGTTTACTGATATTTTAAAATTTACTGCAATTACTATTTTTATTGATACAAGAATTGTCCCATTTTTGGCCACTGAAAGCCTCTCCCAGTTGGCTTAGCCCTTAAGACCATGACTAAGGTCTCCTGTCATGGCCTTAGCATCTTTGACATTTCCTTGCTTTCTGATGGGACAAGACATTCCAGACTCATCTCTAATTTCCTGCTCCAGATTGGAATCAGCCATTTCTCCAAGTTACCCTGGTCTCTTTTAGTGGGAATAGTTGAGGCTAGGACACTAGTAGTACTCATTATGACTGAGTTGCTCGTTTTTTCAGCCTCTTTTAGGGCATAGAGCTAAAAAATTCTTTTTATAAAAGAAACTTCCATACACCATGAGTTTATATGGATGCTTCAAATTTAAGCCTGTAAGTTTTTACTTAAACTCTTTGGTTTGCATTTCCTTTCTCCCATGACCAACTCATTCCATTTCCCAATGATGTCAACATAATTAATCATTTGCTTTATCCTACAATTCATCCATACAACAATCTCAAATAACAATACCCAACTACTAACAATATGATTACTAAAGTAGTTCAAGAATTTCTTCAATTTTTTTTTGTCCTTTGGTGATAGCTCACAGGATATGCACTTGAATTAATTCTTCTTTATGTGGATATGCCACCAATTCAATATACAGTCAAGTTCATTTTTTTATTTTTTGTTTTTAGGGAATGCTTCTTTTAATTTTTGTTTTAAAGTCATGTATCCACATGGTTATCAAGTCAAAACTACAAAACAATGTAGATCCACAGATATATTCACCACCTTGTTCCCTTTCTTCTCAAAGATAATTTTAAAATTTGATTTTGCTTCTATTTAACAAAAGAAAAGTGGGCCAACCCTGGTTGCCTAGTGGATAAGTTCGGCGTGCTCCATTTTAGCCGCCCGGGTTCAGTTCCCAGGCGTGGATCTACACCACTTGTCTCTCAGTGGCCGTGCTGTGGTGGCAGCTCACACACAAAAAGAGGAAGATTGGCAGCAGATGTTAGCTCAGGGCGAATCTTCCTCAGCAAAAAAATAATAATAATAATTTTTAAAAAAGTGTTGGTGAGAATGTGGAGAAATTGTAACTGTTATACATTGCTGGTGAGACTGTAAAATAGTACAGCTGCTGTGGAAAACAGTTTGATGGTTCCTAAAAAAATTAAACATAGAATTGCTATTTGACCCAGTAATTCCCCTCCCAGGTATATTTTTCAATTCAATAAGAATTGAAAACAGGCACTTAAACAGATATTTGTACACAAATGTTCACAGAAGCATTATTCACGTGGCCAAAGGTGGAAACAAACCAAGTATCCATCAATAGATGAATGGATAAACAAAATGTGGTATATATGAACAATGCAATATTACTTAGCCATAAAGAAGAATGAAGTTCTGTTACAGGCCGCAACGTGGATGAACCTTGGAAACATTATGCTAAGTAAAATAAGCCAGACATAGAAGGACAAATACTGTATGACTCAACTTATATGAAATACCTAAAATAGGCAAATTCATAGAGACAAAAAGTAGATTAGAGGTTACCAGAGGCTGGTGGGAGGGGAGAATGAAGAGTTATTGCTTAATGGGTGCAAAGTTTCTGTTTGGGGTCATGGAAAAGTTTTAGAAATAGTGGTGATGACATTCATGACATTGTGAATATTATTAGTGCTATGAATTGTACACTAAAAATGGTTAAAATGGGAAAAAAACAATCAATACACATATTTTTCTCTCCCTCCATTTTTACATAAATAGTAGCATACTCTACATACTTTTCTCCATCTTGCTTTTTTCACTGAACAATAATCCAGGTACCAGTCTATAGCAGCATATAGAGATATTTCTCATTCCTTTTACAGCTCAGAGTACATATTACATGAATATATCATAGTTTAGTCAAGTCCCCTAAGGAAGGAAAATTGGGCTGTTCATTGGAGATTTTTAAAGTAAAAAAATGATGTAATTGATTTACATTTCAAAAATATCATTGGCTGATATGTGGAAAATAGATTATAGGGGAGTGGGTAAGAATGGAAGCAGTAAGATGAGGCCTTTACAAATATCCTGAAGAGACGATGGGTATTGGAACAAAGGTGGTAGTATTACGGATAGAGAAAATCAGTGAATTCTGGATTGTGATTGTGATGGAGACTACAGAACTTTTTGATGGGCCAGATGTGGGAAGTAAAGGATAAAGAAAAGCAAAAGTGACTCCTAATTTGAGGCTTCTGAAGTTAGGTGGATGGTGGTGCAATGGATAGAGAAGACTGGGGAAGAAGCCGCTGTTAGTTGTTTTGTTTCTGTATGTTGTTGTTGGTTTTTGTTTGCTTCGTGAGGACAGAAATCAGGAGTTCTTCTCGGGGCACCCTGGTAGAGATATCAAGTAAGTCATTTGGAATGTGAATCTGGAGTTCAGTGGAGACACTAGCAGTTAGAGGAAACATTTATGGGAATTATTGGCATATAGATGCCATTTAAAGCCATGGGATTGGAAGAGCTTACAAAGGAAGTCAGTGTAGCTGGAACTGAGAAAAAGGCCACTACGCTAGCCCTGGTCCAAGTGTTTTAAGAAGGAGAGAGCCGTCACGTCCATAGCCATGTCAAATGCTACAGACAGATGGAGTAAGATGGCTAAAAGTAGTAACCACTGGCTTAGACAACCAAGAGGTTATTGGTGACTTTCACAAGAGATGTTTAAGCAGAGGGATAAGAATGATGGAAGGTGAGAAACAGGAGACAGGAAGGCCAAAGAAGGGTTTTAGATGGAGATTCTCAAGCATGCTCATAATGCTTTCCTTGTGAAGAGGAAGAGAGCCATGACACAAGAAAAAGAGGGCAATTGGGTAGAAACATCCGTGAGATGCACACTCTGTAGTCACACTGCAGATCTTAGGCGTGTATCATCATCCACTTAGATTTAACTAGAGGTATTACAGGATTCAATGTCCATCCTATTCCTTGTACTTTTAATTTCTTCCTATCTTGAGATACTCTTTGATTTCAATTTGTTTGCAGTTCTTTCTTGGGTAGTTTCCTCAGAAAGAGAACATGGTCGTATATTTTTCTGAGCCCTTTGTGTGTTGAAAATGCCTTTTCCTTTTCCATCACTTGGCTGTGTAGTGGATTCTTGGAACTCTCACTGTCCTCTAAATGTGGATTTACTATTTTCTAACTTCCAGCGTTGAAGATGAAAAGACTGATACTTGTGTGATTTCCTTTTCTTTATGAAGTAACCAGTTCTCTTTGATTGAAAGCTTGCAAGACTTCATCCTTGGGATATAGGAATTTCACCAGGATATGACTAACTTTTTTCATTATTCTGGACTTTCACCTGATGATCTTGATCAATGCAAAGCCCCAAGTCTTTCTTCATTCTTTTCCTTCTGGGACTTCTAAAATTTGTAATTTTTTTTCTTCATGGCTTAGGAATTTGCTCTGGGTGGTGGAATATGTTCTCTATCCAGTCTACTTAAACTCTGATGGAGGGTTTAGCAGAAACCATTTTGTTTTGCAACTCGTTGAAATTTTAAATTTTAAGTGGACAATCAATTTCTGCCCTTCCGGAAAACTTATTTTGTGCTTTAATTACATGTCCTTCAACACCCACTACAATATTCTTAAAGTGCTTTTCTATTCCTTCAATTAAGTTGCCTTCCTAGCCACCAACAGCTTTGATTATTTGGTAGCTTGCCTCCTTTAAGTTATATATCCTCCTAAACGGTTAGTGGTCTTGGTGGCTGATTCCTATCTTTAGGTATAAAATCCCTCAGTAGGTGGAGAACTGAGCTCTATCAGCCAATGTTAGAAGAGAGGCGTCTACTCAAGGCAGCTGGTGCCCCTCACCCCAGGAACAATGGGATCTATTGTCTTTACCTGTGGCCCACCACAGAAACAAGCTTCTTTCACAGCTTTTGAGTCCTAACTTTATAAACAGTGATGTTCTGAACTTGAAACTTCTGCCCCAGGACTCAAGACCTCTGATGTATCTGGCCGCCCCTCCAGGCCTCGACAATAGTGGACAGTTGTCTGCGTGGCCTTGGAATCAAAAGGAAAGGGAGTCAGGAATTTGAGCTCAAAATCCCCTTATTTGATTTGATTTGATTTGATTTTTAAGTCTGTAACTTTTAGATCATTGCCCCAGAGCACAAGAACAAAATGTTGGCACATATAAATACATATACTGCGTTGTAATATAAGGTTATATAACATATGATTGTTGCTAGAGCTGTTAAGTATACATAATTAATTGAGTGTATAATTAGTTGGAGTCAGAATGAGAGCAAATTCTATTTTAAAATAAATTGAATCCTAAATACATTTTTTGTTTCAAGTAAGAACTTTGCCATGAAATACCGGATATATCTTTAATGTCCCATTAGGGATTAAAGAGTATGATTATAATTCAGGTTAGAGTCTACAGTTTAAAGTTACCTCATGAGAGAACGTGTGTTGGTTTCTGAATAATTTTCACTTACATTTAGCTAACTCCATCAGTAAGCTAAAATGGAGGGTGGAAATTTAACAGATCAGACGTTTAAACTCCAATAGACACAGAAATATTAGAAAATTGCAGCAATGCTGTTACCCACCCTAAACTCTGCAAATTCAAAAAGTTTTAATCACTCTGGTTCAGTTAATGTCTCCAAATAAATTATAAGTTCACAAAGTGTTTGTCAGGCCAAACTCTGATCCAGGCTTGCATTGGCATGATGCAGACAGTGGCCACAGGCCAAGGATGCTTCGTGCTCTCATGGTGAAATACGAGCTGGGCTCCAGGAAGACCAGAGAAGCCTAAACAAACATCTGGGCCCTTTGAGCTGCTTGCTATTTTCAGTTTTTATAACAGTCGTCTCTGGATTTCTATATAAAAACCAAACATACTACGTACTTTTCCTTAGAAGAGACATGAAAATCTTCAGATTGCAGCACCAATTTGGTTGCCATCAATATTGATGCTTCTCTTTTTTAACAAATTGTCTTTTGCCTCTGCACTCTTTCCATTTCCATGATCTCCCTCCTTTTTTTGTTTTATTTTTTCTTTCTGCATTTTGATTTTTCCTCAAATTGCTAAGAGGTATTTAATTAATACCAACTAATGACAAACCTATGAATAGGAAAATCCATCTGTCACAATAGTAGGGGGTGCGCTTGTATAACCGACAATTTAAGGTAGTAAACAGATGCACCATCTAGAACTAGAGCCTGAACCTCCAACAGCGATAGTCAACCCTTGGCCTGCAAATGTGCTTGGTTTGACCAACCTGGTGTTCTTTTAAAAAATTGAATATGAATGATGTTAAGTGGAATGCACTTTTTCCAGTTGACCCCAGACGAAATAGTCTTAAACTCCCTCTCACATTTACCTTACCTGAATGGCCTCGGAGTCAACAAGTTTGTACCTGCTTAGAATTTTTGTGGAGGAAGACCTCAAAGCCACATTTCTCAAATGTGCGTCAAGGAGTTCTGAGGTGTGGCCCAGGGCTGTGTGAGTTTAAGGAGCATTTCAAGCGATTCTGTGGAGATGGTCTTGGGCCACACTGAAGAAACATCACCTGAAAGATTTTCCAAATAGTCTTTGTGTGTGTGTGTTTGTGTGTGTGTCACAAAAACCAAATCAAATCAAAATAATTTCTACACTTTAATAGTACTATAGAAAATTGACAGATGGATGAATGACAATGATGCATCTCATTAATTCATCAGTTCTCTTTTTGCTAAATACACTGAAGTCTTTATGAAGGAAAATAGAAGGTGATTATTTTAATATGAATTTTGTGTGGAAAGCAGCAATTAAAACACCATGTGTGTATCTATAGGAGTGATAACATTACCAAATTTGAAAACACTTTTCTTTCCTAGCTCCTCCAAGAGTGACATCATATTTTTTTAGTTTAATTTCCTAAAAATTTATTTAATGGAAAAATTTTTTAATCATAGAGATGGTTTTTTTAAAAAAGCAAAATTCTCTTAACTTTGTAATAAAGGTTGCTGAATAAAGTTGAATTGTTACCCTTAATCCAATTATCCTAAATAAAATTATTGACTTGTTAGACACTAATGATGTGAACTAATTTACCATTAAATCTAAATTAGGCAATATCTTTACAGTGTAAAACACACAATTTACCACCACCATTCTTCTGAAAATTCTGAACGATTTTCTTTGTTGGTGTAGATATTTTTAACTTGAAAAAGCAGGCAACATTTCTCTAAGTGGTTTCTTCCTTTCTTTTTTTTTTGAGAAAATTTTTCCTCCGATTTTTAAAAGTTGTGCATTAAGTCATACAATATAGAAAAGTTGAAAAAGCAAAACATTATCCATAACCTCACCCATCTAGAGAGAACTTTTAATAAAGTATAACATAATATGAAAGGTGATAAAATCATAATATAAATATAACATAAAATATTTATAAAATAAAATTAAAAGGCTATTTTACAAAATTAAAGAAATATTTGTGTACCACAAAAAGCCACGATTAAACAAACAAATGAAATGCAAATTTCACAGAACTGCATAAAACGAAAAGTGAAATTCTTCTTTCCCAAGTCAATCCTGATAGGTGGCTCTTTTTCTTCTTTTTTTAAAAAAGTTTTTCCAGTGGTTAACATAATATCTTTAAATAATACATTTAGTATGTCAATTCTTTTCTTCCTTTCAATTTAGATATAACTTGCATTCCATAAGTAGCACACAAATCTTAAGCTGGCTCAAAGAAATTCTATGTATATCTATAACCATATCACTGCTAACTGCTACCCAAATTGAGCCACAGAACATTTCAGCTCCTAGGAAGTTCTGTCTTACCCCTTCCCAGTCAGTACTGTTCCCCCAAAGATAATCACTCATCTTCTTTATCAACATAGATGAGTTTTCCAAGTGTTTGAATGTTATGTAAATGGAATCATATAGTATACACTCTTTCAATCAGATTTCTTTCATTCAATATAATGTAGGTAAGATTCATCCATGTTTTAGGTATATCAGTGGTTTATTTTTCATTGTTGTATAGTATTTCATTATACGACTATGTCACAATTTATCTTTCCACTATATTGTTGATGGACATTTGGGAGGTTTCCAGTTTTTGCCTGTTATGAATAATACTGCTATGACCCTTCTTGAACATGTCTTTTTGTGGACATAAGCACTGATATATCTTGGGTATATATTAAGGAGTTCAATTTATCAGTCTTTTTTCTTTTTTCCTTGTAAGAAATCTTTAGCTGCCCCAAAGGTGTGAAAATATTCTCTGATGTTTTCCTGTTGTGTTACCTTTCACATTTGGGTTTAAGATCTATCTTGAATTAACTTTTGTGTATGGTGTAAAGTAGAGGTCAAGATTCTTTTTTTTTTTTCTTCCAAGTATATATCTACTTGACCCAGTATCATTTATTGAAAAGAATATCCTTTCCTCACTAAGTTGTAGTAAATCAAGTCACCTCTGTCATAAATAAGTTATATGTATATATATACCTGTTGCTGGATCTCAGTTGCATTCCATGTATCTATTTGATTATTTGTACATCATTATCACACCCTTAATCACTATAAATTTATAAGTATTGACATCTGGTAGTTAAAGTCTTCTATCTTTGTTCTTGGCTCTTACAGGTCCTCTGCATTTCCATATAAATTTTAAAATCACCTTGTCTATTTTCACAAATAACCTGCTACAATTTTGCATGGTATTGAATTGAATTTACAGATCATTTTGGGCAGAACGGACATCTTAATAATCTGTGAACATGATATTACCACTCCATTTAAAAAATATTATCTTTAATTTCTTTCAGCAATGTTTTGTATTTACAGTGTAAAGATCTTGTGGTTCTTTTGTTTAGACATGTTTCTTGGTTTTTTATTTTTTTGTGCTATTTTATATGGTATTTCTGAAATTTTTATTTTCTACTCTTGTTTTTCTAGTATACAGAAGTAAAATTGATTTTTCTGTGTTGACCCTGTATCCTGCAATCTTGCTTAATTCTCCTATTTATTCTAATAATTTGTTTGTAGATTCTTTTGACATTGTACATGTCATGTCACCTACAAATAATGACAGCCTCATGTCAAGAACTGAAAGGTCTGAGATTTTACTCTACTTGCAAAGTAATAAGTTAGCTTGCCACTATTTCTTGCACGCTGACAGACAGGAGACTCCTGGGTCAAGATGAAAGACTTTTTTACTCACAACAAAAGCAGTATTCAGAGTGTTAGCTTGTTTGTGTCAGTTCCAAGCCTCAATTTGCACAACACAATGCAGATAGGCCTAGATGCACACGCAGTGGGTCGTGTCACAAGAGAGGAACACTGAGCTTGGGGAACCTTCTGTTTCATAGCATCCGGTAAGCACGACTTCTCCTTATCCCAGAAGCAGACATGATCTCATTTCTCAAGGTGGCTTGCTGCAAATGCAACCTTAAGGAGTAGTCAGAGCCTTGCATTCTTGGCATAATCACAAGATGTGTAGGAACAGGAGAGCCCCGTGGAGGAGTGTCTTCCAACATCATCCACTTCTCAGTTTTACACCATCTTGGCTTCTGGCCTGACCAGGGCCCCACGGACATGGGCAGATTGTGCTCACTGGCAGGCCTTACTTTGAGTTTGTATGGGCATCAACAACAAGGAGGCAAGCTGCCCCGTCTCAACCCCAGATGCCAAAATAAGGATAACCATTAATCGGCCAATGGAGGACTTTACTGGCTGTCTTTCAGGGGCAAAGCTGCTTTGCCCTTTTGTCTCTTCTATTATCCCTTGTGAGGGTCTGGAGTTATTTCAAACTACTTTGCCTTTTATGAGGCCCCTCCCCATTCTAGAAGCCCTGACAGGCAGATAACTGTCTTTACAGGGCAGCTGTAAGGCCCCTGTTCTGCCAAAGCAGGATGCTCTGGAAGGAGGGGAGAGCGGGGCAAGGGGAGGGATCTTACCGTCTCAGCCGTTCTGAATGCAGTTCTTCAATTAATCACCTGGCTTAGCTGTCGGCTTGCTCCCACTCTTTCTGTTTGGTGGGGAGTTGTGGACTGGTGTTGTCTTGGGAAGAATTGCTTTGGGCTGCTCTATTTTCTTGAAGCTTCCTATCCTGCTGCTTCCTCTTTCAGGATTTCCTTGAACTTCCTGTTCTAAGGTGACTTCCCTTCTTGTTTTCTCTGTTAGGTTTTCATTTCTTAAAAAAATAAATTATTCCTGCTATTTCGGTGGGACTTTGGGAGACAGGAGAAGTAAATGGGAACTCTCATTTCTCTGTCTGGAAGCCTATAATTTTTCAAGGACTCAGCATCATAAAAAGAGTGCCGCCCCTCTCCTCCCCTTCACCTTCCCTTTCTCCCCCTCTCTGCTTCCATACGTTCAAGCCATAGGCAAACTGCAGGTCAACAAATGCTATTAAAATAAAAGGTAAACAGAATAGCAGTTATTTTCAGGATGTTTGTTCTCTCATGCTTTCGCTGATTCAAAAAGCATTTGCTGAGTGTCTCCTCAGTGTCTGGCATTACTGTAGGCACCAGGAATATGCAAACCTGTAAGTCCTTAGTTTCATAGGGGTCTGAAGACCAGTAAGAGAGAAACAGGCAAGGAAAAACAGGCAATGGGGTAAGAACAAGTTTGCATTATGTACTCCTTGCAAGAGGAGACTGGGCTGGGGGACCCACTCTGCCCGAGGAGGGTGCGCAGGAAGAGAATCCACTGAGAGGGTGGGGAGCAAAGGCTTCCCCACGGGATCATGTACCAGCTCAGTCTTAAAAACTCAAAACAGGCTTGTCCCAGACAGACAAAGAGGGTAGGTATCTCATATAGCATAACCCATACAAAGGCAGAGACTTGAGATGACGTGGCAAGTTCAGGGATGTCTGTGTTTCCAGAGCTTAAATGTGTAAGGGGTAAGGTGGGAGCAAGAAGGCCTTGAAGGGCCTGGTGAGTCACCCTAAAGAGTTAGAACTTGGCCACTGTTCCCTGAAGGGTGGTACAAAGAACATTTTAGTTCATACATATGTTAGAAACATGAACCAACACATCAAATCCCTGATTTTGCAAATATTGATACTTAGGGCAAGGCTAGTAGGTAATGCTGTTGGGATCCACCTTAAGCAGGCCAATGTACAGGTGAGTGCTCAGACATGCTCATAAATGTTCCAAGCCTTCAGAAACCACCAAACTTAGAGAAACTAGAAAAAAGAACACACTACTAATATTAAGGAGCTTGAAATAAGAAAGGAAAATGAAAAGTGGAATGGGTAATCTCTCTTTCTACTCCTGAATTCATTTTCCCACTTCCTGTGTACTTGTCAGGGTTTGAGGGATTTGGGGCTGATAAGGAAAATGGCACAACCACAAGGGGATAGCAGGCAACAAGCTTTGCCGGGTGGTGCTTAGACAGGGTTGCATGTGGGGAAGTCTTCTGTCCAGAGGCTACAGTGTGGGGGGGCCACCACCCAGAAGGAGAGGACAGCAAGGGGAATCCCAGGGAAGAGGGAGGCTGGAGGGTAGCTTATGTGTCTAGATGATGTCCCTTGGCAGCATGGCAGGGAGTCTGAGTCAGAGAGCTCCAAAGGGCTGGCCATAGCAGCTTGGGGCCTTATAACCACAAGACTGTCTTACCAATGACAGCAGATGTGGAGTGAGGTTTCACAGGGTATGCAAAGAAGGTGGGCCCTAAATGGTTTAGAATCTGCTTATTTGGGTTACTTTTTATTTTATTTATTTATTGTTTTGGTGAGGAAGATTAGCCCTGAGCTAACATCCATTGCCAATCCTCCTCTTTTTGCCAAGGAAGATTGGCCCTGGGCTAACATCCGTGCCCATCTTCTACTTTATATGTGGGATGCCTGCCACAGCATGGCTTGATAAGCAGTGCATAGGTCCATGCCCGGGATCTGAACCTGTGAACCCCAGGCTGCTGAAGCAGAGCTTGCAAACTTAACCACTACTCCACAGGGCTGGCCCCTCGGCTACTTTTTAAATAACTGGATGTGTAAAAATTTGAATTTGGCACCAGTGGGCTTTTGAGCTAAGAAGTCTCTGCCTGCAGTGAAGAATAAACAATGTAGGGGCCAATACACAGAGGCCATCTTTGGTTCATTTATGCAATAGTATTTGTTCCATAGAGTTCCTGAATCCTGCAATTTGCAAATATGATTTATAGCAATGTATTGAAGTGAATAGACTCACATTGCAACAAAACAGTCTGGCTCTCCTTTGAAGTTGTATTTCTTTTCATTTAGTATAATTCAAAATAAAGCCAAACAATTTAATTTTATTTGGCTTCGAAACAATTTGCATTAAGTTTAAACTAAGGAGCCGATTTGGCAGTTAAGAGCACAGATTGGAGTCAGAAAGACCTGAATCCAATGTCTAGTTTTACAACCTAGGTCACTTCTATCTGCCTCCGTGTCCTTGTATGTCACATGAGGATAATGGCGTCGACTTCATTATGATGGCATGATTAAACAAGGTAATGCAGATGCGGCAGGATGCTAGACTCTTCTGGCCTTGATGTCAACTGAGGCAACCACACAGTGGAAATCAGAATACCAACGTGAGTGACAGACAAGACACCCCCCACCCCACCAAGTGCAGAACTTACAGTGGGGACGCAGGAGGGATTTATCAATGACTTTTAAACTCCACCCCCCCCCACTTGGAGAAGGAGGGTGAAAGTGTGGAAGAGACTTTTGTGGGTCAATTGTTGAAACAATCTCTTTGGAGAGGGTGGCTGCAGAGTTTGGAGTTCCTAATCCACCTCTTTGCATGGAGGGGTAAAGGTGTTACTTTCTAGCGCCGTTTGGGGGTGGGGGTGGGGAACAGGTTTCAATGAATACCGTGGAGAACACAGAACTGTTTCCCACAGTTGAAACAAGAAGAACTGGGTCCAGACCTTTGTCTACAGTTGCCTGAGGTCTGACTCAGCTTCGAAGCCCGGAAGGAGGGCTCTGGGTTCAGCTTGGCCTGCACTCCTAGAGTTTGTGGGGGGCAGGCTGCTGGGGGGCTCTCAGTGGACCAGATGGTGGCTCCCATAGGAGAGAGCTGAGTCCTAGACAATAGGGCTGCCAGAAAAGTGAGGAGACACGAGGTGAGGACCTTAGAGGTGCCCCAAGGGACCTCGCCAGAGAGCACAGGAAAGCACATCATGAAGAAAGAGTCAGTTTTGTTTGCTTGGCCAAACAAACCCTGAGTCTCAGAGCTCAAGGCCATCCAGCCTAGTAAGGACTGTCCCACCCTCTTACTTTCTCCCTTCCCCAGATCCCCAACCACGGGACTCCAGCAGAGAGAGAAGCAGCAGCTGTCTATCGGAGAAGGGAGGGCGGAGTTGAGCAGGTGGGATGGCGAAAAGCAGTCTCTTTCTTGAGTTGCGAAATGAGACAAAAGTACTGTTTAAATCCACGCTGCCTAATAGAAAGCCACATTTCTGGCTACTGAGCTCTGGAGATGTGGCTAGTCCAAATTCAGACATATTGTAGGTGTAGACTACATGCTGGATTTCAAAGACTTAGTATGGAAAAAAAAAAGTAAAAATGTTTCACTATTAATTGTATATTGATTACACATTGAAATTGTAATATATTGGATGTATTTTACTTTTTTTAAAAATGTGGCTACTAGAAAATTGAAATTACATACATGGCTCGCATTATATTTCTATTGGACTATGGTAGTTTAGCCCTCACTGTGTGTGTTTTCCTCTTAGTTATAAAATTACTCAGATTTTCAAGCAAGTCTCATTACAAGTTTCACATCTCCCTCAAAACATGGCATTCCAGCAAGACAAATTCTCTCCACAGTGTGATAAACATGGGCTCCTCAGATGACGAGCAGAAAGGAAAATGCCATTGCAAATTCCAGTGACACCTGTGTTTTCTCTGAATATCTGCCACCAAATGCTACCAAAGTCTCATCTTATGTGAAATGAAAATAGCGTGGACCAACTTGTGGATGAGAAACAGAACAAACCTTTGATGAATATACTGTAGCAAGCTTTCAAATACTTGTGCTTATTCAAATATCTTATTTTAAAAATTTACAAAAAGCTAATATGTACTTTATGGCTAGCAAATAGTTTTATCCAGACCAGACACGAAGGCTTGGAAGTTCATTGCTGACTGAGGTCTTCCATAATGGAGGCCAGGCTTTCTCCGTCCTTGTGGTTCCTTCCCATTGTATGTCCATGTCTGCTGGTCACAAGGGAGGCTGCCCAGTGTGTGTCCATCTCAGGGTGGAACATGGTGTAAAAGGTGAAGATCCCCGTCACCATGGAGTTTATTGAAGCCCCACCGAACAAGATGCCCCGGGAGATGTCTGCATAGCTTTGCTTCAAGGTAACGTTACTGTCTCAGGAAGTGGTAAGGATTCTGGTCCTGGCAGGAGGATAAAGGTCCAACACAAGACAACTCTGATGGGCAAGACCCTCTTCAGAGCTCTCCTGCGGTGGGTCGGGTTTTTTCAGCTTGCATTTGACTTCTTCTTCTGCCCAATTCTTCTTCCTTTCCTTCCTCTCCACAGATGTTAACCCCTAATAAATATCTGGTAGCCTAAATTCAGTCTCAGTGTCTGCTCCTGGAATACCCAACCTCTGACATGCCGCTGCAACCTGAGATAGCATCTCACCCCGACCCCATTCCCACATCCCATTATCCTCCAGTGCTGGTCTTAGAGGCTGAAGGGTGATAGCAGACTGGGGACAGGAGCAAGCTGGTAAGTGCCTCATTTCCCCTCCCAGCTGCCCTCAGTACACATACTAGGAGTAGGATCTGGTGTCTGTTAAGCTGGTGGCATGTCCCTGTGCTCAGAGCATGCCTGGTGTGGGGATAGAAGAGGTAATCTGGAAGCACTTCTGGGTATTTTCTGGGATGGTGGCCATGCTACTTTTTCTTGCTATTCTTTTGAGGCAAAGGCCTGCTCCAAGTGTTCCAAAATGGAGCTTTCATGATGTCAGCATTTCCTTCTCTGGCCCCCGGTACCCTATCAGTACAGCTCCCTGTGCGTCCCTGAGGGAGTCGTGAAGCCCATCTCTGACTCCTCCTCTGCTGCCCAAGCCCTCCCAACATCCTTGAAGATGGAGGACCTGCACATCTCTCAATGGCACAGACAACCCCCCCCCCCAGCAGTGTGTTTGCTCGGGGTCACCCCTTCCTCCTCCCCCTGTTCCCTCGCATGGCTTGGACTTCAGCATATTCTCTGAAACTTCCTCGGGACAGCAGTGCCTAATGAATGCATTGGGAAGAGAGCCAAGGAAATGTTTAAAGTTCTGTCTTGTGATAGAGATTTGGGAGTGGTGGCAGGAGGAGGTCCAGAGCCTGGAAAATAACATTGCCCACGACTCTCCCCACTCTTGGGGGTCAGACTGGCTGCTGTTATCCTTCTGGTCCTCTGATTAATAGTTGCCTATTCCTTAGCACGTTGTCAACCATAAATATTTATTTTAAAATGCAGAACTTGGCCACTAAAGAATTGAGGACATGCATTATTTCCTGTCCGACCAGATCATTTGCCCATGGATATTTATCTCCTTATTGGGAAAGCAGAGGGACTCACCTGTCTTGCAATAACAAAAAGGGCAATTCACTCAATTATACCCTCAGGGGAGGTCGGAGGAGAACAAGGCAGCGGGCAGGAGCTACAGCTAGAACCTACTAGCTAGAGGTCTGCAAGGTCCAGGGACCCTCATCGCCCCTGAAAGAGGTGCTGAGGACGGAGAACCCAGGGTGTTGGTGAGAGCCTCGCTGCTGCGTGTGAAATGCAAACATCTTCGTTGTTTTTCCACGCTGGCTAATTAAGATAATTCTGTTTGAAGTTACAGCTCCTGGCTCGACTCTAAGAGGCCTGCTCTTATTTCTTGAATCTGTGCCCACACTTTGTAGGTTTTCTGCATGGCCTGTCTGGCTGGGTGACTCTGGACAATGTTTTCAGGAGCTGTCAGGCCTGTGCAGCAGTGAAAGAAGCAACTGTGTATGTGCAGAAAGTGCACAAAAATGGCAGCAGCTCTCAGATCAGAGACATTATGATTTTTCCGAAGACCCTAAATTTAAGGCTTACTCCGGGGAACCTGGGGACTTTCTGCGTAGACATGGTTTGGGTGTCACATTCTGGGGAGCTGAAGGTTGATGAGATCACTTCTCAGAGCTCCTGTGACGTTTCTGGTTTACAAAGATTTTAAAGTGGGTTTTGGAATTAAATCATCAGGGTTGGTCTGGCCACAGCCCTGCTCAAAGCCAAACACTGCACAGGCATTAGGAAGGGGTGCTGTTATAGTGGAAGGGGATGATTGTTACCTCTTGTCCCCCAAGCTCTTCCAGACCAAGAGGATCTGTCCTGCGCTTCGGGGGCAGAATTCAGGGTTTTCAACCAGGTACCAATGAGCATCTAAGCAGAGTCAAAGATGCTTCCCAAACTGGTGCAGCCACTGTGGAAAACAGAATGGACCTTCCTCAAAAAATTAAAAATAGAACTATCATATGATCTAGCAATCCCACTTTTGGGTATACATTCAAAGGAGATGAAATCACTATCTCAAAGAGATATCCGCACTCCATGTTTATGGTAGCATTATCCACAATAGCCAAGACATAGAAACAACTAAGTGTCTGTCAACGGATGACTGAATAAAGAACATGTAGTGTGTGTGTGTGTATATATATATATAATGGAATATTATTCAGCCATGGGAAAGAAGGAAATCTTGCCTTTTGTGACAGCATGGATAGACCTTGAGAACATTACGCTAAGTGAAATAAGTCAGACGGAGAAAGACAAATACTGCATAGTATCACTTGTATGTAGAAGATTAAAAAAAAAAAACAGAACACCAAATTCATAGAAACAAAGTAGAAAAGTGGTTGCCAGGGGCTAGGGGGTGGGGGAAATAGGGACAGGTTGATAAAAAGGTACAAACTTTCAGTTATAAGATGAATAAGGTCTGAGGATCTAATGTAAAACTGTAGTTGACAACACTGTATTGTATAATTGAAAAATAAAGAAATAAGAAAACAAAGATCCTTTCCAAGATGAGTGCTGGCAGGACCACCACCAGGCTCTTTATGTGAAATAGCAAAGATCAACCTTGCCATTTACCTAGCTGGTCTCTAACTGACCCCTGGCTATCCTACCAGGTAACCACAGGGACTCCCTGAACCCAGGGGCCTCATCTGCAAGACAGGGATGATAATAATGATACTGACCTCCTGCGGGGGCTGCTGTGTGGAGCAGATGAGATGACACAAGAAAACTATTTAGAACTGCATCAGGCACCATCCTTGCTCTGTTACCCAGCATTTGCAAATGACTGTGGTCACAGAGTGTAATCTAAATCTGGTCAAAACCTTCATTATCAACGTTTAAGAGGTATATGTTAACCAATCATGCCTTCTAACCCTTTATTACCAGATAACCAGAAAACCACATACTTGGACAAATTATTTTGACTATGTATATTTAATTATTTCTACTCTACCTTATTCTACCAAGAATTTGAAACCATAAACATATAATGAAATATGTTTTTAAAATTCATATCCAGGGAAAATGTAGATAGAGGGGGAGATAAAATTTATATATATACATATTTTTATATATATTTTATATATAACATAATTTACATATATTTTTATATATTTTATATATAATATACAATTTAAATTACATAATTTATTTAAATCCTAAATAAAATTGAGTGTGAAAATAAATAGTACACAGAAATGACGGACATAAAGATAAGGTTGGATGCAAATTTGCTTCTGAGTTTCCTAGAAACCAAAGAAAAAAGGGAAATATGATTAGCTGCATATCTACATTGTCCAAAAGAAGAAAGCACACCACTTCTTCAGGAAAACACACTAGTACATAAAAAGCTTTTCCTGACACTTGGGTATTGAAAAAAATATTTTGCCTGGTTTTTCATATGGAAATACTGAGAATCGCTGTGGCTTACGTCCTCACCACATCCGGACAACGAAACTAGTAGCTGATTCAGTGTGAGATGATTATCATGTCCTTCGATGTAGTCCAAGTGAGTAAGGCCCAGCATGGTGAAGGCAACTGTGGAGGCTCAAGACAAGGCGCTCCACGTAGAGACCCCTCTTTTTGATCTGGACTCATCTAGGGGAAAACAGACTATGAAGAGCATGAACTGCATGTCCTCCAAACTCTTCCATTTTATGCAATTTCTCTCAACTCTTTTGGCAAAAAAACAAAAACAAACACACACACACACACACACACAAAAGATAGCAGCAGACAATTTGAGATTATACTTTTTGGGAAGAGGCTAGACTGGATTATAGTTTAATATTCCGAATTTTGCCCTTTTTTGGGATTTGGTATTAGATAACATATGATCAAACTGCTGCATCTTTTAATGACACCCATAGTTTTCCGTATCTTTTTACTAGAGTCACATGATGCATTTTTTTAGGTCTCTGTTCTAGGAAGAAATTGATAAACTGGTATGTTTTCAAGTATTAGATCACAAGAGTTTGGTGCCAGAAACTCAGAGGTAAATTTCAGATTTAACATCAGTAGCTCTCCTTCACCTAGGTTTTCCAGAATAACTATCTTTCTCTCACATTACTTGGATCTTATCCTGTTACTGTGGTTTGAACAGTTCTGTACTATTTGTGTCATTTATTATAAGCTGCCTCAGAACATTTTTTGAAAGAAGAAGAGGCATGAGTTTAAAATGAAATGCACGGGGCCGGCCCCATGGTTTAGTGGTTAACGGTGCGCGCTCCGCTGCTGGCGGCCCAGGTTCGGATCCGGGCGCACACCAACGCACCGCTTCTCTGGCCATGGTGAGGCCGCGTCCCATATACAGCAACTATGTGCAACTATGACATACAGCTATCTGCTGGGACTTTGGGGAAAAAAAGGAGGAGGATTGGCAGTGGATGTTAGCTCAGAGCCGGTCTTCCTCAGCAAAAAGAGGGGGATTAGCAAGGATGTTAGCTCAGGGCTGATCTTCCTCACACACACAAAAAAAAAAAATTAAAAAAAAAATGAAATGCACGACAGCATTTTATGATGCTAAGGGGGAGTGTTTAAAATTTATTCACTAAATATATTAATTAATATTGTTTTTGGCTGGATGTAATATAGAACTCAACACAACCGTGGCTTAAAGCCTTTATCTATACATCAAGAAGTCTAGAGAAATGCAGTCCAGGGCTGATATGGATGCTTAACGATATAACCAAGGATTCAGGGCGTTTCCATCCTTCAGCTCCACCGTCCATGTGTGTGGCTTTCATTGTCATGGTCAAAGGTAGCTGCTTTACCTCTCAACTCCACTGTATCATGTATGCACACCAGACAGGAAGAAGAGGGAAGGGACAAAAGGCCAAAAGTAACACCAGCTGAGCCTGTTCCTTTTAAAAGGTTTCTCGGAAGACCCCACCCCCACCCCCAGCAACCTCTCCTTATGTGTCACCGCCTAAAAAGGGGTCACATCACTGCCCCCAGCCACAAAGAGCTTGAGGAAGGTGAATATTTCAGTTGGAAACGTTGCTCCTTAAACAAACTCATGGTTCTGTTAGTAATGAAGAAGGTAAGAGTGGATATAAGGTCGGCATTTAAGAGTGTCAGTCACAGTGTTTGTAATGTAACATCAACAGGAAAAATAGAAAGCAAATTGTCTCTCATGTATGACGTCAGCTGTATGGACCAATAGACACAAAATGAGAAAAATCACCGAAATGTTGAGTGATTGTCTATGGGTGGCGGAATTATCAGTGATATTTACTCTCTTATATGTACTTTTCTATATTTTCTTTGTTTTACTAAAATAAATGTCTGCCAGTTTATAATGAGAACAATAAATTAGAATTTACAAAATAAAGTGTATTTTCTGTTTCTGTTTATCTTATGGCTAGATTTCTGCAATTAGTCATTCACACCATCATCCTGAACACGATATAATAATATCTTGAACCATTTTTTACAGACATCACTAGGCTATATGGTCTTTCTCACCTAGTTTAAAAAAAAAAAAAAAACTGTCCCTGCCTTTAAGAGCTTAAATATGGATTTGGATTATGGATCACATCATATGACACAATCAGAAAAGTGGCAGGATGGCAGGGTTTGGTTCAGCTGAAAGAGCACTCAACCAGGAGGTAGAGATAAAATGCCATTGGTGCAACTCAGTGTCTGTGTTATCTTGGGTAGGATAATTAACTTCTTTCACACCCAATGGTGTCATCTGTAAAATCAGGGCTTGAACTACGTGATTTCTAAAAGTCCTTTTTGACCTTGGTCTTCTGCTTATTTTAGCAACATGTCACCTTCTCTCAGTGCTCCTTTTTATGGCCTTCTGAAGCGTTTGTCTGGGTTGTTTACACTGAAACTGTGTCCTCTCATGATTGAGCTACCCTGACCTGTTTCTCCTTCTACTTTTAAAAATATTTCACTTTTCTTTTGTGATTTAATGTCCTCTTTCTGACCCAGAAGTGGGATCGATGCTCAAGACTCAGCCTTATTCTCATCTAGCTCTTCTTTGTGGTCCTCCTTAGCAGTTTCATCGCCACTTTAGGGATGAATTCCAAACCTATGTCTTTAGCTCTGACATCTCTAAGCTTCAGACTCACATTTCCACCTGCCTGAGAGCCATATGTCATTTGGATAAATGTTGTCACCTGAAATTAAACCTGTTTAAAACCAAACTCATCCCTTTCCCTAGGTCAACATCCTGTCTTAGACCTTGATTTTTTGTTATTTCTGGGATTGGCACAATTCATTTCTTAGTTTCTTAGGCTTGAAATCTTAAAGGATGTCTTTGACTCCTTCCTCTAGCTTACCTCTCACTTAAAATCAAGAGGAAATCTTTTTGGTTTCATTACAAGATGGCAACATAGGAAGATCCTGAACTCACCTCCTCCCATGAACACGCTAAATCTACAGCTACATGTGTAATAATTTCCTCAAAAAAAACCCCCTAAAAACTAGCTGAGTGACTCCTACACATTAGGCAAATGAGAAAAAACCCACATTGAAGTGAGTAGGAGAGGTTGAGACACCATCTCACAATAAACCTTACCCCGGGACAGCAACCCACAATCGGGAGGGAACTCAAAACCCAGAGGTTCTCCCTGAGGAGCAAAGGGTTTGAACCCCACATCGGGCATCCTAACTTTTAAGACCTGCACCTGAGGGACAAGCCCCCAAATCATCTAGCTTTGAAAACCAACAGGGCTCAAATCCACAAGACCCACAAGGCTATAGTGAACTGAGAAATGGCTCTTAAAGGGCTCTTGTGCTCAGACTCACCCACCCCAGGGACAGCGTAGAGGTAGCCTATTGAGAGGAGCCCAGATTTTATGTGAAATAGGCTTATTTGCTTACCCTAAAGCATTGGCGTGAGGGGCAGGCATCTAATCTAACGCCCATCTAGGGATATGTTGGGGTACTCTCTGGGGATGGAGGCTGGCAGGCACTGTCTTTGCACTCTCCCTCTGCCTCACTCCAGCCAGCAGGTGCCATTTGTGTGCTTTTTCTCTGCCTCACTCCAGTTCACTGGTATCTCCTGGAAAGAAAACTGTACCCTCCTCTGGTGCCCCAATCTTTTGCAGCTGCCACCAGGGGACACCTCTAGATCATCTGGCTCTGGTGGCCAGTGGGACCTGTGCTCGTGGGTCCCAAAGGACTATAACCAATAGAGAAGGAATTCTTAACTGACTAATACCCCCCGGGCACAGCAAGAGGAAACAGTCTGAGGAACCCACTCTTTCTGTGAAAGACGCCTATTTTAGCTTCATAGTTGCCAGCCTGAGGGGCATGCTTCTAATTAAACACACATCTAAGGGCTGCCTGTAATCCTTTCCAGAGACCTCACAGGGCGGGCACTATCTTTGTGCTTTCCCTCTGCCACACTTCAAAGCACCAGTATCTCCCAGAAAGGAGTTTGTACACTCATCTAGCCCCCCAATTTTTGTGACTACTGCCCAGGGAACACCTCTAGATCCCCTGGCTCTGGTGGCCAGTGGGACTTACACTTGTGGTCCCACAGGACTGTATATATTTGCATACTTTAAAATCTGCTGCCTGAGAGTCTGTCTTCTACTCACTCTGAAGCTAGGTGCTGACTGAGATCTTTCTGTTTGAGACACTGACAGGTCTTGGCAAACCCTCAACTATTGGGAGCCACTAAAAATAAAATAGGTTGCTTGGACAATCACAAAGGTTTGAGACACAAACAGTTAGGGGAGGGTTGAGTGATAAGATGCATTTCCTACATGAGGCCACTCCTTCAAGACTGGGAGAGGTGGCTGTTTATCTAACTCATAGAAACCAACAAAGAGAGTCAAGGAAAATGAAGGGACAAAGGAATGTGTTCCAAATGAAAGAGCAAGGTAAAACCTTAGAAAAAGTCCTTAATGAAATGGATATAAGTGATTTACCTGATAGAAAGTTCAAAATAATGGTCATAAAGATGCTTACCAAACTCAGGAGAAGAATGAAAGAACACAGTAAGAACTTCAATAAAGAAATAGAAAATATAAGAAAGTACCAAATAGAAGTCATAGAGCTGAAGAATACAATAACTGCACTGAGAAATATGCTAGAGGGGTTCAATGACAGACTAGATGAAGCAGAAGAAAAGACTGGTGAACTTGAAGACAGGGCAGTGGAACTCATCCAATTAGAACAGCAAAAAGAAAAAAGAATTTAAAAAAAAGTGAAAATAGCTTAAAGGCCAATATCAAGCAGACCAACATTTGCATTATATGGTCCCAGAATGAAAAAAGAGAGAAAGGGGCAGAAAACTTACTTGAAGAAATAATGGCTGAAAACTTCCCTAACCTGGGGAAGGAAACAGACATCCAGACCCAGGAGGCCCAGAGAATCCAAATAGGATGAACCCAAAGAGACCCACACCAAGACAAATTATAATTAAAATGTCAAAAGTTAAAGACAAGGAGAGGATCTTAAAAGCAGCAAGAGAAAAACAACTTCTTATTACAAGGGAACCCCCATAAGACTATCAGCAGAGTTCTCAGCAGACATTTTGCAGGCCAGAAGGGAGTGGCACAATATATTCAAAGTGATGAAAGAAAAAAGCTTCTAACCAAGAATATAGTACCCAGCAAAGTTGTTGTTCAGTATTAAAGAAGAGACAAAGAGTTTCCCAGACAAGCAAAAGCTAATGGATTTCATCACTACTAGACTAGCCTTGCAAGAAATGTTAAAGGGACATCTTTAAGCTGAAAAGAAAGGACACTAATTAGTAACAGGAAAAGTACCTCACTGGTAAAGGTAAAGATATAGTAAAATTCAGAATAATCTAAAGTTGTAAAGGTGGTGGATTAATCACTTATAAAGCTAGTATGAAAGTTAAAAGGCAAAAGTAGGAAAAATAACTATAACTACAATAATTAGTTAAGAGATAAAAAGATGTAAATTGTGACATCAAAAACAAAACCTGGGGGGAAGGGGTTAAAATGTAGAGATTTAGAACATGTTCAATCTTAAGTTGCTACCAACTTAAAACAGACTGTTATAAATATAAGTTGTTATATGTAAGCCTCATGGTAACCCCAAGGCAAAAACTTATAGTAGATACACAAAAGAGAAAGAGAAAGGAATCTAAGCATATCACTAAAGAAAGTCATCAAACCACAAAGGAAGAGAGCAAGAGAAGAAGAAAGGAACAGAAAAAAACTAGAAAACAACCAGAAAATAATTAACAAAGTGGCAATAAGTCCATACTTATCAATAATTACTTTAAATGTAAATGGACTAAATTCTATAATCAAGAGACATGGAGTCACTGATTGGATAAAAAAACAAGACCCATCTATATGCTGCCTACAAGAGATTCACTTCAGATGTAAAGACACACAGAGAAATAAAGTGAAGTGTTGGGAAAAAATATTCCATGCAAATGGAAACCAAAAAAAATCTGGGGTGGCTCTACTTATATCAGACAAAATAGACTCTAAAACAAAGACTGTAGTAAGAGACAAAGAAGGGCTTACATATAATGATAAAGGAGTCAATCTAACAAGAAGATATAACATTTGTAAATATTAATGCATCCAACACAGGAACACCTAAATATATACAACAAATATTAACAGACCTAAAGGTAGAAATGGACAGCAATACAATAATAGTAGAGGACTTTAATACTCCACTTAAACCAATGGATAGATCACCCAGACAGAAAATCAACAAGGAAACATTGGTCTTAAATGACATGTTAGACCAGGTGGACTTAACAAATATATACAGAACATTCCATCCAAAAGCTACACATACGCATTCTTCTCAAGCACACATGGAAGATTCACCAGGATAGATCATATGTTAGGCGACAATACAAGTCTTAATAAATTTTTTTTTAATTTTTTGTTTATTGCAGTAACATTGGTTTATAACATTGTAAAAATTTCAGGTGTACATCGTTATACTTCTATTTCTGTGCGCTGTTCCCAGCGACCGTGAAGCTGGTGGCTTGTGAAGGCGGCGTTTTTCCTCTCCAGAAGGGAGTCTCTGCCTCTTCCACCTCAATTAGGATTGTCCCTTGTTGCAGGAGTTCCCCTTATCCAGTTTTCAGTTCTGTCTCAGGGGTAATTTTTCCACAAGTAGTTGTAAATTGGCTGTGTCCACGGGAGGAGGTGAGTTCCGAGTCTGCTTACGCCGCCATCTTGAGTTTGCCCCCCCCCCACAAGTCTTAATAAATTTAAGAAGACTGAAATAATATGAAACATCTATTCTGATCACAATGGCATGAAACCAGAAATCAATTAAAGAAGAAAACTGGAAAATTTACAAATATGTGGAGAATAAACAACATGCTACTGTACAGCTAATGGGCCAAAGAAGAAATCAAAAGAGAAATCAAAAAATATCTTGAGGGGCCAGCCCTGTGGTGTGGTGGTTAAGTTTGCACCCTCCACTTCGGTGGCCCAGGTTTGTGGGTTTGGATCCTGGGCGTGGACTTACACCAATTGTCAGTTATGCTGTGGCAGCGACGCACATATAAAGTGGAGGAAGCTTGGCACAGATGTTAGCTCAGGGCTAATCTTCCTCAGCAAAACACAAACAAACAAACAAAAAAAAACCCAACCTTGAGATAAATGAAAATGGAAATACAACACACCAAAATTTTGGGGATGCAGCAAAAGTGATTATAAGAGGGAAGTTCATAGAAATAAATCCCTACATCAAGAAACCAGAAAAATTTCAAAAAAACAACCTAACTTTACATCTCAAGGACTAAAAAAAAAGAAGAAATGAAGCCCAAAGGTAGTAGAAGGAAGGAAATAACAATGATCAGAGTGGAAATAAATGATATAGAGACTAAAAAGACAATAGAAAAGATCAAAGAAACTGTGAGCTGATTCTTTGAAAAAATAAGCAAAATGACAAATCTTTAGCTAGACTCACCAAGAAAAAAAGAGAGAAGACTTAAATAAATAAAATCAGAAATGAAAGAGGAGACCTTACAACTGACGCCACATAAATACAAAGGATCATAAGTGACTATTATGAACAATTATACTCCAACAAATTGGACAACCTAGAAGAAATGGATAAATTCCTAGAAAGATACAACCTACCAAGACTGAATTGTGAAGAAATAGAAAATCTGAACAGATCAATTACTAGTAAGAAGATTGAATCAGTAATCAAAAACCTCCCAACAAACAAAAGTCCAGGACCAGAAGGCTTCACTGTTGAATTCTACCAAACGTTCAAAGAAGAATTAATACCAATCCTTTTCAAACTCTTCTAAAAAATAGAAGCAGAGAAAATACATCCAAACTCATTTTATGAGGCCAGCATTACCATAATACCAAAACCAGATAAGAATGCCACAATAAAAGAAAATCAAGGCCAATATCCATGAAGAACATAGAAGCAAAACTCCTCAACAAAATATTAGCAAACTGAATTCACAATACATTAAAAGGATCATACACCACGATCAAGTGGGATTTATTCCAGGGGTGCAAGGATGGTTCATCATTCTCAAATTAGTCAATGTGATACACCACATTAATAAAATGAAAGATAAAAATCATATGATCATCTTAATAGATGTAGAAAAAGCTGTAGATGTTGATGTAGATGTTGACAAAATTCAACATCCGTTTGTGATAAAAACTCTCAACAAAGTGGGTATAGAGGGAACATATCTCAACATAATAAAGGCCATATACGAAAAGCCCACAGCTAACATCACACTCAATGGTGAAAAGCTTTTCCTCTAAGAACAGGAGTAAGACAAGGATGCCCACTCTCACCACTTTGATTCAATGTGGTATTGGAAGTCCTAGCCAGAGCAATTAGGCAAGAAAAAGAAACAAAAGGCATCTAAACTGCAAAGGAAAAAGTAAAATTGTCACTATTTGCAGATGACATGATATTACATACAGAAAACCCTAAAGACTCCACCAAAAAACTGTTAAAACTAATAAATGAATTCAGTAAAGTTGCAGTATACAAAATCAATATACAAAAATGTGTTGCATTTCTATTCACTAATAATGAACTATTAGAGAAATTAAGAAAATCCCATTTACAACTGCATCAAAAAGAATAAAATACCTAGGAATAAAATTTAACCAAGCAGATGAAAAACCTGTGCACTGAAAACTATAAGAGAGTAGTGAAAGAGATTGAAAAAGATACAAATAAATGGAAAGATATACCGTGGTCATGGATTGGAAAAATTAATATTGTTAAAATGTCCAAACTACCCAAAGCAATCTATAGATTCAAAGCAATATCTACCAAAATTCCAATGGCATTTTTTCACAGAAATAGAATAAACAATCCTAAATTTTTTACAGAACCACAAAAGACCCGAATAGCCACAGCAATCTTGAGAAAGAAGAAGAAAGCTGGAGGCATCATGCACCCTGATTGACCACTATCTTATACTATACACAAAAGTTAACTCAAAATGGATTAAAGACTTGAACATAAGACCTGAAACCATAAAAATTCTGGAAGAAAACACAGGTGGTAAGCTCCTTGACATTGGTGGTGGTGATGATTTTTTGGAATTAACACCAAAAGAAAAGGCAACAAAAGCAAAAATAAACAAGTGGGATCACATTAAACTAAGAAGCTTCTGCACAGCAAAGAAAACCATTAACAAAATGAAAATAAAACCTACTCAATGGGAGAAAATATTTACAAATCATATATCTGATAAGGGGTTAATATCCAGAATATATAAAGAACTCATACAACTTAATACCAAACAAAATCAAACAATCCAATTAAAAAATGGACAGAGGATCTGAAGAGACATTTTTCCAAAGAAGATATACAGATAGCCAACAGGAGCTCAACATCACTAATAATAAGGGAAATGCAAATCAAAACCACAGTGAGAAATCACTGCACACCTGTTAGAATGGCTATTATCAAAAAGACAAGAATTAACATGTGTTGGCAAGGATGTGGAGAAAAGGGAACCCTTGTGTTCTGCTGGTGGGAATGTAAATTGGTGCAGCCACTATGGAAAACAGTGTGGAGCTTCCTCAAAAAATTAAAAATAGAACTACCAGATGATCCAGCTATTCTACTTCTGGGTATTTATCCAAAGAAAACGAAAACACTAACTTGAAAAGATATATGCACCCCATATTTATTGCAGCATTATTTACAATAGCCAAGATATGGAAATAACCTGTGTCCATCAATGGATGAATGGATAAAGAAAATGTGGCATGCAACACAACAATATTCAGCCATAAAAAAGAATGAAATCTTGCTATTTGCAACAGCATGGATGGACCTTGAGGGCATTATGCTAAGTGAAATAAGTCAGAGAAAGACAAATGCTGTATGATCTCACGTATATGTGGAATTAAAAACAACAACAAAAAACCAAGCTCACAGATACAGAGAACAGATTGGTGGTTGCCAGACGTGGGGGGTTGGGGGTGGGTGAAATGGATGAAGGGGGTCAAAATGTACAAACCTACAGTTATAAAATAAATAAGTCACGGGGATGTAATGTATACTATGGTAACTATAGTTGATAATACAGTGTTGCATATTTGAAAGTTGCTAAGAGAGCAGATCTTAAAAGTTCCTATCACAAGAAAAAAATTTTTGTTAACTATGTATGGTGAACAATCTTAACTCGACTTACTGTGGTGTTCATTTTGCAATATATACAAATATTGAATCATTATGTTGTACACCTGAAACTAATATAATGTGATATGTCAATTATACCTCAATAAAAAATTTTATATAGTCAAGTCTCTTAGTCTTTTTATTCATGATTTCCAGTAATATTTTTATAATACTCCAAGATTATAAAAATAGTCATCTTAGTTTTCTTTTAGTACTTTCTCGTGTTACTTTCTAAGTTTACATTCCAGCGCCAACCTGACATAAACTCTAGGCTAGCACATCAAATTGCCTACTTAACACATCCACTGTGGATTCTGACATGCATCTCACAGTTCCCACGGCCTCAAACAGAATTCTCTGTCCCCCTTCACAGATCCTCTCTTTCTCTAGTTTTCCTGGTCTTAATAGACAGCACTGCCATTTCCCCGGTGCTCAAGCCAAAAACCCATCCATCTTTGTGTACTCCTCTCTTTCCCTCACCTCCAACATCCAATTCATCATCAAGGTCTGTCACCTCTACCTCCAAACCACATCCCAAATCCATCCACTGTCCCCATTACACTGATACCATCTAACCCTAAGCCGGCAGCATCTTCTTCCTGGACTGCTGTGACAGTCTGGTCACTGAGTTCACTGCTTCTACTCCCCCCGCCCACAAACACATTGTTTATTCTCTACATAGCAGCCAAGGAGATTTTAAAAAACTGTACACCAAATTATATAACTCCCCTGTTTAAAACTCTACCGTCACTGATGACATAAGATCTGCAGTCCTCACCGTAGACTTCAAGGCGCCACAGTGCCCATGCCACCAATGCCTGTTGGACCCCAGTCCTTCTTCCTTTCCCCCTGGCCCCACATTCTCCAAAGAGCTGCTTTAGGGCCTTCTGCTATTCCTTCTGCCTAGAATTATCTCCTCCCAGATCCTGAAATGTCTGGCTGCTTCTTTTCATTCAGATCTCATGAAAATGTCGCCTTCTCGGTAAGGCTTTCCCTGACCCCACATAAAGAAACACCAGTCATTTCCTCCCTCCATCCTGTTTTATTCCATCATAGTACTTATTGTTACCTGATATTTTCTTTATTTGTATATTGTCAGAGTGTAAACCAAATGAGAAGACTCCACTAAGCAGTGGGCCCAGTTGGAGAGCTTTAAATACAGGCCACCATGATGGAATTGGCACCTTGGAAGACCCGCTCAGGGTGTAAAGGGGAAGGCAGACCCGGGTGGGGCGAAAGCAAAAGGCGGGCTCCAGGGGGAGGCAAGGAGGCCAGTGGGGAGCCTGCAGCTGTCAAGGTCAAGCTCTGTGCCTTATAGCTAAGTCAGGTCGGTACTCCCCATCAAGGTCCAATTTAACCCTATTAGAAAAGTGCTCGGAAGGAGCCAACTGCTTAGTCCCTTGGAACTGTGACAGATGAAAAAGATGGGAGTGGGGCAAATGAGAGCAGTCAGAAAGGAAGCCCTGCATTTCCTCTGTGTTGTTTTTTTTAAAGCCTCAAACTTAGAAGGAAAAAAATCTGATAAATGTATTCTCCTGTGAATTTCCTGCCTGCCCTTAGCCGGCTCTCAGCAAGAGAAGCCAAGTTCTCCTGACCTCCGAAAGGAAGGCCAATAGGCTGACAGCTGGATATCAATATTTATATTCTGTTATCACATCTGTTGAGGAACTCCAGGCCTAAGTAGCCAGACTGAATTATTCTGGTTTTATCTCTCTATGGCTGGGTTCTGAAAAAAATACTTCCTCTTTTTGAAAGCATGAGTTTTGTTAAGGCCAATATAATTTTTTTTTCCTAAAATATCGTACAGACTTCTCACCCCAAGAGTTAACCCTTCTCCAGCTCAACTGGCACTCGGTATACTTGAAGTGCAAACTGATTGACATGACTTGTTATAAGCCAACATTAGAACAATCTGCCATCTGCAAGACACATCCCCAACACTTCAGCAAACAACAAGGAAAACAGACTGTAAGTGACCGCTGACATGAGTCAGCTGTGAGCAAAGCAGAGGGAAAACACGTGAAGGGTCCGGGAGGCCTTTCTGGGATTTAGATTTTGTTAAAAAGAAACTGCCAAGTGAAACTTTAGAAGTGTCGGCTGACCACCCAGTGTAGAGACACTGCTCTAGACACATTCCACAAATCATGGGAAGGTTGCCAGATACGCACTTTCATTGGGGAAAAAAAAACACCTCTGTGACGAATACCCTTGGCTAGATATTGCCCACGGTATCAAATGCCGGATAGCTTAAACAGTTTACCTTTCTCTGGAGTTGTACTTTTTCTTTTCCCATTTTCCTTTTTTTCTCCCATTTTAATCTTTATAAGATATGCATAGATGCAGTTTGGAACATTCCAGATTTATTTAGAGCATCCTTATTTTCTGCGTTGTACATGGGTTGGTTTATACAGGGTCAATGATTAGCAGGTAGCTCTGCTAAAGGATTTCTTTCTTTTGCAAATAAGGTAAACAGCCATACGTCTGTTTCACAAACATTGAAGATGGAAGGAAACATCTTTGGTCTTTTAGTCTAGCCTTTGCATTAGTTTCCTCTACACACACGGTGTCATTTGAAACACGATTACCTCACAGTCACGCTCCTTTAATCCCACGTTCAAGGTTGTCGCCTGCTGCAACAACAGCCAACAAGGGGGCGTGTTTGTTCATGGACCTGTGTCCACAAAGTCACTCACAATAGGAAGTGGCCAAAGAAAGCTCTTAAAGTGTCACTCGTTGGCATGAAGGCACAACAGCTTCTCGAACACCAATGCAGAACTCAGGCAGAGGCTCTTCATTTCTAACTATAGAGTGAGGTTTTTCTTTACTGGCAACCAGGGAGTTTGAACCATTTCATGGGAACTTTTGCCTTATTTTGAGTTTGGCAGCAATTAACTGCATTCTGCATCTTAAACCTGGTGTGTCTTGGACATCTTCTGGAGGTTATTTTTGTGTTATGCTTTTGTTTTTTCACAGCCCAACATCGGAACTCCTCTGTGTGAGGAATTCCCTATCTTGTGAGCGTTGTAGGGGAAACATTGCTGAAAAATCCAGATTCTCATGTTCTCAGTCTCCTTGGCAGTTGCGGGCAGATGTGTGACATAAGCTTGACCAATGGGGCCACCCCAGGCACGAATCAAGTGCTCAGGATATAAGGCCAGGGTAGCCCATCCAGCATGAGGGACAGCAGCCTGGGCCTGGCTGTGTTGGCCATGGGACACTGAGGGCACAGAGAGGGCACTGCAGGGACACGCACTGGCCCTGCAGGCTGGTTCCTCGACACTATTTGGGTGCAGTCTCTGCTGCTTCATGTCATCCCTGGTTCCTGCTCATTCCCTACAGCTAGTTCTCCAGCACCCCCTGCAATCACACGGGCTTTCCAATATCATTTCAACACATTTAAAAAATCATCCTGGGTCAGTTTCTGTTGCTCGTCACGGGCCAGGGAAGTGAAAGAACACTCTGCAGAGGGCAGCGGTCCAAATCCGGCGTCTTCCTAGGAAACGTGTCTTGGCATAAACGCTAGGTGGACCTCAAGGCCCTGCCTCAGCCCAGCATTGCGCGGCTGTCTTCAAAGGCAGCTTGATTCTTACCTCAAATCTTTTTGATGGCAGACCAAATCAGAAACAGCACCATTCAGATGAAACAGTGCAAAACGAAACACCAGTGTTTACAGTTCCCATTTCCCCCGAGACCATGAGAACAGATTCACAGGGGTATTTAAGAGATGGATTCTTGATGCTCAAACTGTATGATTCCGTTTCTCCTGACCCTCTCACCAATATAGCTTTTAGAAATAACACACGTACACACATAAACATAGAGTTCACTGGTTTTTTAGGGAAACTCTGCAAGCTGCTCTTTTCTCAATAAGAAAATTAATTAATTAAAACTAATTTTAATTATAATAAAGATTTTTTGAAGCAGTTCTCTAAGCACTATATATTTATTTGAAAATGTAATATTCACAAGAAAAAGTTGAGAACAAAGGGGTTAGGTCACTGTGGTGTTCATACACCTAGGAAGTGGAGGAGCTGGGGGCCGAGAAGGATCTAATCACGGCTCTCTACCAGCCCGCAGACTCACAATGGATTCTGCACTGAACAAGTCTCATGCCTCCGTTTTAAGTGTGAAGAAGGCCTTTTGTTACCAGGCAGGCACAGATGCTATCAGGATGAATTATACCCTTGAGTTTCGTGGAGGTGAACGAGCATTTGCTTTGTTTGGTTTTCAAGTTCAAGCTTCTCTAGATATGACCTTTATTTTCAGTGGTGTTTTACTCTACTTTTCAAAAAAGTAATTCTTCGAGTGGGAAATTATGAAAATAACAGCTTCGTTCTCCAGCAAAATCTCCCAAAAAGATTTCTGGGAACCCCTAGGGGTGTTTCCTGAGAGCTTATACCCGTGTCTGGGAAGCTATCTCGTGACTCTGTCATTTCCCTTTTTGCTTTATCCTCATCTCCTACTTGAGCCCTGTTCCACTGGGCAGTGCCGTGTCCCCAGTCCTGCCTGCGGGAACTGTGGCTGCTAATTGGATCTCAACACTGGCTTGTCTTTACTTTCGGTTTTCTAGATTTTTGACATATAAAATATTCCATTGGGAATATTTTTAAATGACAATAATAAAAGCTAGATGAAAATGTGATTTACATCATCTAGATTAAACTAAAATATGCTATTTGTGTTTTTTGACTCTTAAGTATTTGAAATTGTTCTGACTCTCAGAAATGTCCGTGTGATCCTCTCCGGTCCAAGGAATGAATTCTATCCACTTCGAAAAGTTTCTCTTTTCTCTCTGGATTTTTAGGTCAACATACTTGTCCAGAATCTGTTTTGAAGTCTGTGAATGAATATCAATCAGCTCACGAAGGCAAACAGAATGGACACTTTATTACAGACTTTGTGATTTCCTATCAGATGTAATGAGTTCTTTATGTATTAGGCTATCCATTCTTTGCCGTATTATGGTAAATTTTTTTTTCTGAATATATTCATTTTTAGCATTTTAACCTTTTTCTTTTTTAGCATTTATGCCAATTTAAATCAATTATTTGTATGAGTCATCATTTAATATTTATTTGATATGACATCTTCTCACTATCTCCACATCTGCCATCCAAATGGGGCCACAACCATCCCTCACCTGGACGACATCAACAGTGCCTCACCTGGCTCCCTGCTTCCCCTCTTGGCCCTTACAATTCTTTCTGCTTACAGCAGTCAGAAGGAGTCTGTCAGGACAGAAGTGTGGTCATGACACTCCTTCCTCAAAGACTTTATGTAAAGGCTTCCCTCCTATCACCTTCCTCTCACCAAGCTTACAAGGCCCTAAATGATCAATTCATCAGTTGATTGGCTCCCTTCCTGACCTCAGTTGACCCCCCCGACCCCGCCCTCTTTGCTGCTCTCTCCCCGTACTCCTGCTGCACCAACCTCCTTCCCATTGCTCCAGCACACCAGACTTGCTCCCAGTTTCCCAGGAACCTTGGCACTTTCTATCGCCTCTACTAGAAATCTCTTTCCCTAGATATTCCTGAGTCTCAAGTCTTTGCTTCTTTAGGTCTCTGCTGATGTTTTGATGTCCCTCTTCCTAATTTCTTTGTCCATCTTTCAATTGTTTCCAAGCTCAGATGTGAGAAGGGGTAAGGGAATTATTACCTGGCCCCCTCAAGCCCTAAGAGTATTTTATAGTTTATGTTGTTATTGTAAATGAAGCTTTAAAAAAGTTATGCTTCCTAATTGTATAGAAGTTAATCGGGTTTTGACATTTTGATCTTGTACCCAGGAAGATTGCTGAGCACTCATATTTAGTTCTAATAGTTAATCTGTAGATTCCTTCTAGATGCCTATGCTTTCAATCATGTCATTTGATGCCAGTTTTGTTTTTTCTTTTCAAATCCTTATATCTTTTAGTTCTCTTCTTATCTTACTGGGTAAGACCTCTAGAACAATACTGAATAGAAGTAGTGATAGCAGGTGTCTTTGTCTTGTTCCTAACTTTAAAGGGCATGCTTTTAAAATCTCACCGTTAAATATGATGTTTGCTGTGGGTTTCTGCTATATATTCTTTATCAGAATAGGGAAGTTCCCTTTTATTGTATTTTGCTAAGAGATATTTGTTTAATCATAAATGCCTATTGAAGAATAATGAAGACAGCGTTGCCCTGCCAGATATTGATATATACAAAGATACAATAAAGAGTGTGGTACTAGCACCAGGACAGATCGATAGAACAACGGCAGATTAATAGACAGTCTAAAAATAGATGCAAATGTGTATAAGAATTTGGATGATTTATTCCGGTTCCCTTTGTCTCATTTTGTTATGTTTTCATTTTACACTGTTAAAATTTCTTCTTGACTCTCTTTATGGCTCCTCTTCGCAGTTCATTGGGGCCATGTCTTCTTGCAGCCTATTGAAGAAGCAGTTTTCTGGAATTTTCTTTTGAATTCTGCAACAGGTTATTTTCAGAGATCTCTCTGACTCCTCCAAATGATGTTCATTTCTTTGTTTTATTTATTATTCTGGAAGAAATGTTTGAAAACTCAGCTGTGCTGCTTAGGAGCTAATGTTATGTGGTGTGTTATTTTTTTCTAAGCTTCAGTTTCCTCATCTGTAAAAAGGACAATAAGAACTCCTACATCCCTGGGTTCTTGGAAGGAATAGAAATTCTGCTGTATATATCATGGCTGGCACAGTGTCCAGCACTGGGCAGCATTCCATACAGTTTGGCTTTAATAAATATATCCCGGTTTGTTTCTCTCTATTTCTCCTCAACCAAAGCAAGTCCTAGTTAAACTTGGACAAGGTGTATGCATTGTCCTTGTCCCTTGTGTGATAGTTGAATTCTCTTTCCAGGTCTGCAGTGAGAGGGCAGGCTGGGGAGCACAGCATCCCGTCCACCTTCCAGATCCTAGCAGGCTTTCACACAGTGCACCTCTAGTAGGTTGAATTTGACACCTTCCACCATGTTTCTTGGTTCACTTCTCCTCTGAGCCAAAGCTGTACATAAACAGTTACAACCCATTCACTCTTACAAGTTATTCTTTCCCATCTATAGCACTTTATTCATGTAGAATATATTCTTAAAATGAAATATCCACAAAAGTGTAGGTTTATACTTGAAGAAGGTCAACTCATGATGATGATAATAAGGGACAATAGAGGTGGCAATGTTTATTGAGCATTGCATTTCAAATGCAATAAAGTCCCTAGCTAAGTCATAGACATTTGATTTGGTGACTCCTCTAAAGCAAAAAGTCACTGTACCTAGTTGTAGTGCTCCCAGTGGGGACATACATCCCTGCATATGGCAGCTCTTGTGTTGGCTCTTTCAGTCTCTATTGAGCCACCTGGGGAGCTCAAAGCCTAGAACTTCAGTCTGTCTGTCAAGCTTAGCTGTACAGTGCAAATGGCTGAAGGGACACACTTGTCAACAACAACAGAAAGAATTAAAAACCATCAGAAAGAGCCTTCAATGACAGTTGTGGAAAACTGAAGATACCTGGAATGTTAGAAAATAGTTTTTGGGATTTTTTTAGCTACTATTACATCCAAAATAGTTTAAAGGTTATTATACATCCTTACTAAAGATAAGTTAAAATAAAATAATAGAAAGTATTGAAAATGAGACAGACTCTTGCTAAATACTTGACCAGCCTATAGAGGAATATCTCATTTCCTTTCCACATATTTTTTAGAGAGGAAAGCTCAGGGTCAGATAGACCACGGGGTAAATTCAGCTCCAGAGTCTTGGGCAGGTACAAACTCCAGACATGCTGGGATCTCAGTAGCAGGTTACTCTGTAATGGGCAGAGACGGTCTATGGAAAACTCACCCGGGCATGGAATTGCCTCCAGTGGGAAGAGTCCAATGTGTAGTGACCCCATGATTGATCTGGGCTTGTGCTGGCATGAAAGGTGGTCTAATTCAGTAGGTAGAGAATGGCAGCAGAACCATGGTGGTGTCATTGTTGCTAGTGGTATATATGGTTAAGAACAAAATCTTAGCCAGTTTCTGGGGGACATAATCTCTGGGAAGAGCGATGGTAAAAGCTAGGCAGAGCACCAGAACCGTGGTCAACTGAGTTGAAGTTCAGGGAAGCCTCAGGTCCTTGTGCAAATAAGAAAACCAAGAGGAAAGCCCAGTGAACACAGCAAGATTAGGAAGATTTGTGTGCACCCAGAGGGCCCATATATAGGGTTTCTTGTAGAAAATTAATTCCATATTTCAGTAGGAGATGGATAAGTCTACTCAATATGGCTGCCTTTTTGTTGTAGTTGTTAGTGCCATTAAGTCGATTCCAACTCCTAGCACCCTGTGTACTGCAGAGTGGAACCCTGCCTTGTCTTTTTGCACCATCCTTTCCCCTTCCAGCACTATATCAGACAATGCTCTGCTGCTATTCATAGAGTTTTCATGGCCAATTTTTTCATAAGTGGGTGGCCAGGTCCTTCTTCCTAGTCTGTCTTAGTCTGGAAGCTCTGCTAAAACCTGTCCACCATGGGTGACTCTGCTGGTATTTGAAATACCTGTGGCGTAACTTTCAGCATCACAGCAACACACAGCCGCTGCAGTATGACAACCAACAGACAGACAGTGTGGTTCCCTGTCTGGGAAATGAACCTGGGCAGTGGCACTGAATCTTAACTACTAGATCACCAGGACTGGCTATGGCTGCCTTACCGAGATTAATTAGGGAATTCAGTAGAGCTTCCTTAGCCTATGGACAAAGGTCCCCTTTGCTTACAGTTGAGTGGGACTAAACCATTGTGGCTACAATGGGACTTTACCTTTTCAGGCCAGAAAAAGTGTTGGAGCAGCACAGGAATCCTACTCTAGTGAGTGAAGAACATACAGATGAGGTACTATAGATAATCCAAAGGAAAAACATGGCTGCATTAGTGCAGTCCACAGCATGGTTTATCCAGCTCACTAGATTTGAATAGAGCACCACACAGTGTGTATCAGGGCCATACTATTTTGTATGATCATCAATGACCTGGAAAAAAACACTCTGGCTCCTCTGCTAATGGTCTGAGACCTGGGCCATTCTTTTAACCTTTTGGAGTCATCTCCCCATAAAACAGGGATTTTATTTGCCTCCTGTTAACGAGGTCAATATGTTACGAACATAAAGAAGATACTATTATAAAAATATGTTGTGCATAAGTGTTTATGAAAATAAAAAAGACAGGTAATGGAAGAAAATGGAAGATTTCTTAAGGTCTGTTCACTAGAATTTTACAATACAGCTAGAGATAATCTCTCTAACCCTATCCTGTTTCCCCAGCATCAGAATCATATCTCCCCTTGGATGAGTTCAGGTACAGCCAAACAAAAACTCATGACATTTCCGCATAAATACTCTGCCTTTTCCTATCTCACATCACTTCATCCTCCTCTTCACTCAGACTTGACCATGCCTTCCTCTCTTTGTCAACCTACATTAATGATCACTAAACTCAAAAGTTTCAGTCAAAAGTCTGTTTATTCACGAAGCTAGATGGTCCTACTAAGTTCTCCCAAATACCATCACTCTTCAACGTGTGTTTTAGTCCATTCTAATACCAACCGGGAGTATGGGGACAGGAAGGATGGTTTCTTAGAGAAGGTAGAATTTGAATTGACCCAGAATGAGTAAAATTTTTAATAAGTAGATGTTGGAGAAGGGCATTCCAGTCATCACCATCATCATCATCATCATCACCATCATCATCGTCGTCATGGCTAATTCTTATTGCATGCTTCCTATGAGCCAAGCACTGTTCTAAGCAGTCTATATGCATTATTTCACTTCATTCTCATGGCGACACTGTGAGATAAGTGTTATTATTAGGTCCATTTTATTGATGCATACACTGAGGCGCTGATTAAGAAACTTGTCCAAGATGGCTCAACTACTAAGCAGTAGAACAAAGTTTGAAACACAGAGGCTGTGCTTGTAACCACTATGCTATACTGCATAAAGAATTGATTGAGCAGATAAGGGAAACATGCAGAGTTTGAAGAAAAACCATAGATTAGTATGACTAGACACTAATAAGAGTGGTTTGTCTCTGGAGAGAGAAAATCAGGCCAACTTATGGAAGGCCTTGAATTCTTTCACCAAATTTGATTTTATAAGAGTTATTCTGTGGATAATAGAGAGCTATCAAGGTTTTTTAGCAGATGAATGGTATAAAATCTGGCTTTACGTAAGTAAGTTTGGAGACAATGAATAGGATCTACAGATAACTGAAATTCAGCAGAAATCGCCAGTTCTCCTATTTCCTTTTTATGCATTTACTTAGTGAAGAACTTAGCATTCAGTTTAATTTGAAGCAAATGCAGATTCTGAAACAATGTAACCTATGACACCCCCAGCAAAAGAATTCAATTCATCATCAACCAGTAAGTGTATAATAATATGACACCCCCAGCAAACGTGAAGAAAGAATTCAATTCATCATCAACCAGTAAGTATATAATAATAGTGACTCTCACTAACTTTATGAAATTATTATTATCCAAATCTCCTTCTTCCATGGTGTACATACACAGTCTCCTCTAATTACTGGATGTGTTTATCAGCTGCATCTTTATTAAATAAAGAAAAAAATACTAAATATGTTTATCCTGCATAAATCTTTCCCCTCCACTCCAAGCAAGCTGCAATTAGCAGGCAAAGCAATACTGAAAGGGGCTTAGAAAGAACAATCAAAGATGTGTGAATTACGTGGGTAACTGAGTTTAATTAAATCCCTTTGCTGAGAGAAATGGAAGCGCTAACAGTGACTCACACTTTTCAGCTGCTCATATCAAGCTCCCAGTGGAACCCTTGGAAGGAAACTGCAAAAGGTAGAGATTCTTCTCTGGGCAACTCTGCTGAAGTTCAACTCTGGAACGACCATGCATGGTTTCCAACCCTTGTTTGTGGTATAGCTATGTCACTAAAACTTGATGATTTGTGGTCAACTAGCCTAACCCATTAAATGACCGAGTTGTTTAATAAGACATAGTTTGGTAAATATTTTGGCAGCAAGTCAGAAAGTATACCCTATATATATCTATTATCTTGATTTCTCATCTTTCCCTTTAAAATAAAATGTATTTTTCCACAAAACCTCCAACTATCCCAAAAATGAATTTTATCTCAGATCTCTAAATACCCTGTTTGCTTAATTCAGGAAGTCATTGTGTTTGTTACCTGGGGGGATACATTTTTCAGCTAATGCAGCCCAGTGTTCATACCAAGAGCTTATGCTGCTAAGAATCTGGTATTTCCCTGGGTATTACTGACTTTTCCTTACAGCCCTAAAAGCAGACAGTGCATTGTTTTCCCAGCCAACATCACTTGGCTTATGCATTATGGCGTAGAAGTGTGAAGTCTCAATCAAGCACTTGCCTCTGCATCTTGAGGAGGATTTTGGTTTGGCTCACAAGTAGCCCTGTCTACCAGCTCGAGCCAAGGTGGGGCGGCCCTCCATCTGAGTGACCAACTACTTGAGCCTCTCAACTTTCATAACAGAAATGCAGATATGACATCCTAAATGTTATTGATATTATGAAGATGTTTTTAACCAGCAGCCACTGCTTTGAAGCTTTTGCCAGAGAGTAGAGCCTTGAATCACCTGTTCAGATATCACTTTTGTGAATGCTTCTTCCCTACTCCCCATGCAGAGTAGAAGAATCTCAATAGCAAACGTCTTGGCTTCTCTCTGCCCTAGTGAGCTAATCTGACTGGGGAGGTCAGAAGGAGAAACTGGGTGCGCACAGGCTAGACTCCTCCACTTTCACTTGGGAAAAGAGCAAATATTCTTCTCTACTCCTCCCAAGCCCTTTGCGGTGGGCCTTCCCTGGTTTAATGCTGCCTGATACTGTGTAGATTCATCAGTCATGGGAAGTCCACTTGCTTACACTTAGAAACCACATTTTCCACAATCAGCCTTATGAGCAATGAAGGCGATGTTCGTGACCTCTATCTGCTGACTGATATATTTTATTTTTCAGTCAATTCAGAATGTGGTTGGCAAAAAGTGGTGTCTTTATTGGGCCCCAGCTAACACCCAACAACTACAAAAGCCCAGCTGAGAAAAGTTATATTTAATGAAGACGAACTCCCAAGCCATCCATTCTTTCCCTAAGGTTGTAAACGTTCTAGCCTAGTGTCATGTTATATTAATATAGATCTAGAGCATATTAAAGTAGATCCTCTTGGGATTGCCTTCACTGAGTCAAACATTAATGCTGGTTTTTACTGGAAGTCACTTTGAAAAAGGGCCACATAAAATAACAAGGATCTGCTGAACGTGGATGAAAACATTATCTGTTATGTGTCTGTTGCTCAATGCCCTGCTTGTTTGTTCTATGTGGCAAATTTACTTTAGAATTTAGGAGCAGGAGAATATTATCTTTACTTAAAAATTGGTACGTTTACTCAGCAAGGTAAAGAAACTATATAACTTATGATACTTCTCTCTTTTGATTTCACTATCAGGAAATTCCTGGTCCAGTGTAATGCTTAGGCACAGTAACCATAATAGCAATATGAACAGCATTCTTGCTTCATTCTTTTCATAGCCATAACTAATTTCCGTTTAAATAACATGCACATAATCAGTTTTGTAGGCCATCCCAAACTCCTTAAAATATGAATAAGGGACAGTTAAAATGAAATAATATAGAAAAATGAAAGCAAATGACTTCTAGTTTCCAGTTCAGCATGTGAGAAGCTTGAAAGTCATCACCCCTGACCTCACAATAAGAAAAAAGCTGAACAAAGTGAAAATCAACTCTTCTTAGATCCAACAGAGAATTGAGGTCACAGGGCAAACCACTGCTCCCCAAAATTGGAGAGACAGGCAGGCAGATACAGAGAATCACAACTTATTGAAGCAGAAGCCCAGAGCAGAAGCTTCCACAAGAACAAGTACCAGGATAGGAAAACTTAATCTGTAATTGAAGAATTGCTGGAGGCTCAGTGTGGAAAAATTTGAGAGTTAAAAATTCCAGGGGGATCCAGTTTTAGGGAGGCCTCCACGCTTCTGTGAGTTGTGACTCCAAGAGCCTTACCAGACTCTCTCAGCAAAGATTAGAGAAAAATCTTCTCCTACTTCTGACAAAAAAATAACCATTTTGAAATAGGCCCATATAATTCTGTGCTTCTTCTAACAAGGCCTTCCCTCAAGAGAAACTACTATACCAGAGCGTACCTAACAAGGGATTTACCAGAGTCTAACCAATGTGGAGGAAGAAAAATACCCAGCTCCAGCCAACTCTAGCCTTCCTATCTTACCTGAAGGAGAAACAAAACAAAAGATAACTGAGAAACACTTGCAAAGATCACAGCCCAGGGGCACAGGCTCACTAAAAGACTGAAACCTAATCATAGGACTATATGATGCTTCCCCTCCCCCAACACTTTACCACCTCATCAGTAGGGCTCCTGTATAATAACAGGGGGATACAATGGAAAGAACTGCGATGTCTCAGATCTTATTTAAGGAGAAGTCTCTAAAGAAACCCAAAGAAAACAGCGGAGACGAAAACAAGGACACCAGAGGAAATTTTTGCCTTTGACACCAAGCAGTAAACACAGCTTAACCCCTGGCCAGAAAAACATAAACTCCCACACTAAAGGCCTGTTTAACTCAGTTTCTTTTATCTTTATTGCATCATGTCTGGCTTTCAATAAAAAAACAGTTTGAAGAGAAAGAGCATGCATCAGAACCAAACTCAGATATGGCAGAGATGTTGTAATGATCAGACTGGGAATTTAAAACAACTGTGACTAATATGCTAAGGGATCTAATGGAAAAAGTAGACAACGTGCAAGAACAGATGGCTAATGTAAGCAGAGAGATGGAAACTTGAAGAAAGTATCAAAAGGAAATGCTAGAAATCAAAAACACCATAACAGATATGAAGAATACCTTTGATAGGCTCATCAATAGACAGGACACAGATGAGGAAACCAATCAGTGAGCTTGGAGAAACGTTAATAGAAATTTCTAAAACTGAAATGCAATGAGAAAGACAAGTGAAAAAGAGCAAACTATCCAAGGACTGTGGGACAATTGCAAAAGGTGTAACATATACGTAATGGGAATAAGAAAGAGAAGAAAGAGAGAAAAGAACAGAAGAAATATTTGAAGCAATAATGACTGAGAGTTTCAAAAATTAATGACAGACAACAAATCACAGATCCAGGAAGCTCAGAAAACACCAAGCAGGATAAATACCAAAAAACTACACTTTGTCATATACTCAGACTGCAGAAAAATCAAAGATAAAGAGAAAATTTTGACAGATGCCAAAGGGGAAAAAACCTTACTATGAAGGCGCAAAGATAAGAATTACATCCAACTTCTCTTCAAAAATCATGCAAACACGAAGAGAGTGGAGTGAATTCTACCAAACATTTAAGGACAAAATTATACCAATTCTCTACAATCTCTTCCAGAAAATAGAAGCAGAAGGAATACTTCCTAACTTGTTCTAGGAGGCCAGCATTACCCTAATACCAAAATCAGACAAAGACATTACAAGAAAGAAAAACTACCAACCAATATCTCTCATGAGTATAGATACAGAAATCCTTAACAAAATATTAGCAATTTGATTCCAATAGTATATAAAAAGAATTATTATACCACAACCAAGTGAGATTTATGCAAAGCATGCAAAGTTGGTTCAACATTTGAAAATCAATAAATGTAATTCATCACATCGACAGGCTAAAAACAAATTTCACATGATCATATCAATAGATGCAGAAAAAGCATTCAACAGAATCCAATACCCATTCACGATAAAAACTCTGAGCAAACTAAGAATAGATGGGAATTTCCTCAACTTGATAAAGAAGTTCTACAAAAAACTGACAACTAACTTCATACTTAATGGTGAGAAACTAGAAGCTTTCCCACTAAGAACAAAAACAAAGCAAGACTGTCCCCTCTTAACACTCCTTCTCAAAATTGTACTGGAAGTCCTACTAATGCAATAAGGCAAGAAAAGGAACTAAAAGGTATACAGATTGGGAAAGAAGACATAAAACTGTCTTTGTTTGCAGATGATATGACTATGCAGAAAATCCAAAATAATCAACCAAAAATCTCTTAGAACTAGTTAGCAGTTATAACAAGGTTACAGGATACAAGGTTAATATACAAATGTCAATTGCTTTCTATAAACCAGCAATGAACAATTGGAATTTGACATTAAAGACATAATACCATTTATAGTCACAACAAAAAAAAAATGAAATACTTAGGTATAAATCTAACAAAATATGTACAAGACCTATATGAGGAAAACTACAAAACTGATGAAAGAAATCAAAGAAGATCAAATAAATAGGAAGACTCAATATTGTCAAGATATCAGTTCTTCCCAACTTGATTTATAGAGTCAATGCAATCCTAATTAAAATCCCAGCAAGTTATTTTGCAGATATTGACAAACTGATTCTAAAGTTTGTATGGAAAGACGAAAACCCAGAATAGTCAACACAGTGTTGAAGGAAAAGAACAAATTTGGAGGACTGATACTACCTGACTTCAAGACTTATTGTAAAGCTATGGTAATGAAGACAGTGCAATTTTGGTGAAAAAATAGACAAATAGGCCAATAGAAGAGAACAGAAAATCCAGAAATAGATCCAGACAATTATGGTCAACTGATCTTTGAAAAAGGAGCAGAGGCAATTTAATGTTTATAATTTTATTTATTTATTTATTTTCCCCCTAAAGCCCCAGCAGATAGTTGCATGTCATAGCTGCACATCCTTCTAGTTGCTGTATGTGGGATGCTGCCTCAGCATGGCCAGAGAAGTGGTGCGCCGGTGCACGCCCGGGATCCGAACACGGGTCGCCAGCAGCAGAGCGCGCGCACTTAACCACTAAGCCACGGGGCTGGCCCTAATGTTTAAAAGATAGTCTTTTCAACAATGGTGTTGGAAAAACTGGATATCCACATACAAAAACAGGAATCTAGACACAGATCCTACACATTTCACAAAAATTAACTCAAAATGGATCACTGACATGAATGTATAATGCAAAACTATAAAACTCCTTGAAGATAACATAGGAAAACATCTAGGTGACCTTGGGTTTAGTGATACTTTTCAGATACGACTCCAAAAGCACAATCCATGAAAGAAAAATTTGATAAGTTGGACTTCATTAAAATTTAAAACTTCTGCTCTCCAAATGATATTGTTATGAGAATGAAAGACAGGTCATAGACTGGGAGAAAATATTTGCAAAACATATATCTGATGAAGGACTGTTATCCAAAATATAAAAAGAACCCTTAAAACTCAACACTAAGAACACCAACAACCCAATTTAAAAATGGGCAAAAGATTTGAACAGACACCCTATTAAAGAAGATATACATATGGCAAATAAACATATGAAAAGATGCTAAACATTTTATGTCATTAGGGAATTGCAAATTAAAACAACAATGAAATACCATTACACATCTGCTAGAATGGCTAAAATCCAAAACACTGGCAAGGTTGTATAACAATATCAATTCTCATTCATTGCTGGTGGGAATGGAAAAAGGTACAGCCACTTTGGAAAACAGTTTGGCAGTTTCTTACAAAACTAAACATGCTCTTACCATACACTCTAGCAATTGTGCTCCTTGGTATTTACCCAAATGAGTTGAAAAATTATGTCCACAAAAAAACCTACACATGGATGTTTATAGCAGTTTGTTCATAACTCCCAAAACTTGGAAGCAACCAGTATGTCCTTTGGCAGGTGAATGTATAAACAAACTGTGGTACATCTAGACAATGGAATATTATTCAGCACTAAAAAGAAATGAGCTATCAAGCCATGAAAAAACATGGAGGAACCTTAAATACATATTGCTAGGTGAAAGAAGCCAATCAGAAAAGGCTAGGTAGTGTATGATTCCAACTATATGACATTCTGGAAAAGGTAAAATTAAGGAGACAGTAAAAAGATCAACGGCTGCCAGGGCCTTTGGGGAGGGAGAGAGGGGTTAATAGATAGAGCACAAGGAATTTTAGGTCAGTGAAACTATTCTGTATGATACTGTAATGATGGACCCGTGTCAGTATACATTTGTTAAAACTCATAGAATGTAGAGGACAAAGGGTGAACCCTAGTGTAAACTAAGGAATTTAGTTAATAATAATGTGTCAATATTGGCTCATTAATTATAGCAAATATACCACACTAATGCAAGATTTTAAAAATACTGGAAACTGGGGCAGGGGGTGAAGAATGATATGGGAACTAACTGTCTGTACTTTCCAGTTGATTTTTCTGTAAATATAAAACTGGTAAAAAAGGAAAAAAGTCTATTAATTTAAAAAAATGAAAGCAAGAGAAATAACATTTTTTAAAAAATCTTAAAACATAAGGAAACAGGACATCATGATTGAAAACAAGCAGAAATTCAGTCAGCAAAATTTTAAATATCTAACCCACGCTGACTTTAGCTATTGGAATTTAAAGAAACAGAATATTAACCATAGATTATTTGAAGAAATAAAATAGAAACTTAAGCAATATAAGCAGTGGGGTTTGATATTGTGATTTATAATAAGAAATATATATTTGGTCCTCATTCCCATTTCTAGCACAGAGCTCCTGAAAGCCCTTGGAATTCCGTTAAGTGATGAGAGTGATAAAGGTGTCTTTTGCTATTTATAACAAGTCCCTTTCAACACATAAGTTGAAACATGTTTATGTTAATGAGAGGATTTTTGGAAAGCCCCTAATGATGGGAGCAGATTGCCAAGGGAACCAATCAGGTGATTAGAAGGTTGGAACTTTCAGCTCCATCTCTAGACCTCCAGAGAGGAGAGAAAGGCTGGGGATGGAGCTCAATCACCAATGGCCAATGATTTAATGATTCATGCCTGTGTAACGAAGCCTCCAAAAAACCAAAAAGAATGGGATTCAGAGAGCTTCCAGTTGGTGAACCAGACTGCATCTACCTTCTGGGAGAATGGCATACCCCAAACTCCCTGGGGACAGAAGCTCCTGTGTTCAGGACCCTTCCAGACCTTGCCTTATGTATCACTTCATCTGACTGCTCATTTGTATCCTTTAATATCCTTTGTAATAAACCATTAGTCTAGTGAGCAAACCAGTTTCCTGAGTTCTATGAGCAGCTCTAGCAAATTAATTAAACCTAAGGAGGGGGTTGTGAGAACCTCTGATTTATAGCTGGTTGGTCAGAAGCACAGGTGACAATCTGGATTTGCAATTAGCATCTGAAGTCGGGGCAGTCTTGTGGGACTGAGCCCTTAGCCTGTGGGATCTGACGCTATCTCCAGGAGGATAATGTCAGAATTGAATTAAATTTGTAGGACACCTAGTCAGTGTCTGCAGAGAATTGGAGAATTGTTTGGGGGTGTTTGAAAAAACACATATTGGAGGGGAGAAGACTATAAAGAATGACCAAGAAGATTTGAAAAAGAACCATACAATTTCTATAAATTAAAAATATAGTAAATGAAAATTACAACTCGGTTAAGACTATAGCTAAGGAGAAAATCAATCACCTTGAAATTATATTTAACTGAAAAAATCAGTTAAAATGCAGTCCACAGAAACAAAGACATGGAAAATACAAAAGAGAGATAAAAAGACATGGAATACAGAGTAAGAAAGTCTCAAAAACATGGAAAATAGAATAAGAATGTCTAACAAATGTTTTATGAGAGTACCCAAAAGAGGCAATAGAGAAGAGTGGAGGCACTATTATAAAAGATAATGGCTGAGAATCTATCGGAACTGGGGAAAGACACCAATCCTCAGATCCAGAAAGCCTAATGAATCCCTAACAAGACAATAATAAAGAAATCCACCCACAGACAAATCATGGCGAAACTTCAGAACTCCAAAGACAAAGAGAAAAAATCTTAAAAGCAGCCAGAGAGATAAGACTGATCATCTTCAAATGAATGATGAGTAGATTCACACCTAACTTTTTAGCAGCAATAATGGAAGCCAAAAAGAGTGTGCAATAATATATCAATGTACTGAGAGGAAGAATTGTCACTTTAGAATTCCATACATAGCAAAAATTGATTTCAATTTAAAGGAAAGACAGTCATGTGCAATGTCTCCTTACTGGGAGACAAAGAGCCCACACAGTCTGTGCTGGGCGTGCCACCTTGTGGAGGAATAGCTTTCCATATTCTGGGCTTGATGTATAGCATCAGTGGCCTTCTGGCGTGCCTCCAGCTTTCTGTATTTTAGACCCCATGGTGGAGGCATGGCACATCAGGTCCTTCTACTGCAGCATACAGTGGGATGTGTGCAGCTACATAGCCCCTGTGCACTGGCCACAGTAGACCATTGTGGTCTACTCTGCATTGCAAGAGGCTGGAACTTGGGCGCTCTTTCTTCCTCCCTTACTGTAAGTAAACACTGTACCACTTGGGCCTGGTGTGCGTGTTGTCTGTTCTCAGCAACCTCAAATCATGCACTAGTCTCTTCTCTGGGTGGCACTTATCCGCCTTTTAATTTTGGCCTCACGGTCTGGTTACCCGGTGAGTCGTGAAACATCAATAATTAGAGCAAAATAAAGATATTGTTAGAAGACCAAAAGCTAAAAAGGTTTACGACCAAAATATCCTCACTAAAGGAAATTCTGAAGGATATAATGCAGTTAGAAGAAAAATGATTGAAAACAGAAGACGCAAGACGCAAGAAAGAATAATGAGGAAAAGTACTTGGAAATACGTGGGCAAAACTTAAGTAAACATTGAATGTGACAACCATAATATAACGCTTACTTTGTTGGGAGGAAAATATGCTAGAATTAAAATATAGGTCAACAGTAGATTGTGATATGAGAGGCTGTAATCACATTTAAAGCATGTTAAGGTCCTTGTATTGTTTGGGAACAAGGTAAAGATATTAACTTTAGATTTTGTTGAGTTAAATGCAAGTAAAAATACCTAAGGTAACTACTAAAAGAGTACACATAGAGCATAAATTTTCAAACAAGTAGAAGGAAAAATAGAATGAGACGGAAGGAACATAAGCAAAGTTAATCAATCCAAAAGAAGACAGGAAAGGAGGAACAAAACAAAATAAAAATCACTCAAAAAGCAAACACAGAAATAGGACAAATCAAAAGTACTACAAAAATGAGTCCTAATATGAACAATCACAGCAAACATAAATAGCCTAAACGCTGTCATTGAAAGACCGAGATTATAAGACTCAATTTTTTAAAATTTAGGTATATGATGTTTACAAAATATATATCTAAACATAAGGCCACAGAAAGGTCAAAAGTCAAAGAATGGTAATGAGTGCCCAGATCAATCTTTGTTCTTAGTACCATCCTCCAACAAAAGAACTTGAGATCCTTGGAAAAACGGCTCATTCTTCAGCTGGGTCAGGGAATCTACAAGATGAGCCTGGAGCATCTTGTAGTGCCAGAAAGTAACAACGTGCTACACACACACACACACACACACACACACACACCCCAAACTACAGACACCAACTGATGGGGGTATGTCAAAAGGACACAGCAGCCAACTGAAAGAGCTCCCAAGGATCAAGCTGGAATAATTTGAGCAACAAAATAAATAAATTGGGTTATAACTCAAAGTAGAAAATGAACACTCGTGAGTCCATACCAGTATAAACAAATGATTGTATAAGTAAATAAATGGGGAGAGAAAGACAAATCTCCCATGTAGAAGAATTCCAAATAACTTATGTAGACTCTTTCAAGGATGTGGAGCATAACACTGACTTCTTTCCAAAGAGCCCATTTGCCCTAGTATGAAGCACAAACATTATAATTTCCCATATGTGCCATGAATAACAAAGGTTGAGACTAGATTATCTGTTCAGTTATTATATCCTCTTTTATGTCAAAGATGGATACCCAGGATTGGCTTCCTCAACTCCATCCCACCCTCCTTCCAGGGTGCCTTCCTGTACTGCAGGGGCTGAAAAGCTAAAAAAAGAACCTACATTTGCTAGACTCTTGGTGCTAATGTTCTGGATGAAAACTAGGTACCACCAAATCACATGCATGTCCTTCACATTTGACGGCCGCAGGGAGGAGGAGGTCGTTGTTGCTGTTTCCACTAACAAGAAATATCACGGAGAAATAGCACCGAGTGACGGGGAGGCCAGTGTCTGGTCACCAGCTTTGTGGGTGCCGAGAGGCAGTTATGGCAGCTGTGTCAGCTTCTAGATCTCTGGATTCCAGCTACAGTGGCACTTTTGAATTCAGTATTTTCTGACTGCTAACAATGTCCTTTAATTAGGTTTTATATGTTTTTTTAAAGACTTTATATTTTTAGAGCAGTTTTAAGTTTACAACAAAATTGGGAGGACAGTACAGAGATTTCCCATATACCCCCACACATGCCTAGCCTCCCCCATTATCAATATCACTTATCTTAATGGTACATTTGTTACCAGATGAACCTACAGTGACACATCATAATCACCCGAAGTCCAAAGTTGACCTTAGGGTTCACTCTTGCTGTTGTGCATCCTATGGGCTTGGACAAATGTAGTGGTGTGTATCCATCAATATAGTTTCATCAGAGTATTTCCACTGCCCTAAAAATCCTCTGTGCTCTGCCTATTCATCTCTCCCTGCCCTTCCTTCCCTACCCCTCAGCAAACACAGATCTTTCTATTGCCTCCATAGTTTTGTCTTCTCCAGAATGTCATATAGTTGGAATCACACAGCATGTAGTCTTTTCAGATTGGCGTCTTTGACTTAGCAACATGCATTTAAGGTTCCTCCATGTCTATTCATGGCTGGATAGCTCATTTCTTTTTAGTGCTGAATAACATTCCATTGTCTGGATGTACCACAGCTTATTTATCCATTCACCTACTGAAGGACATCTTGGTTACTTCCACATTTTGGTAGTTATGTATAAAGCTGTTCTAAATGCCTGTGTCCAGGTTTTTGTGTGGACACAAGTTTTCAACTTTTGGGGGAATATATTTTTTCTACAATAGTAATTTAGATATTCCTATGTGCAAGTTTATAGCAATGAGAAATCACAGAGGTGATTTCTAGGAAAACATAAACTGTCAAAATTGATTCCCAAGGAGACAGAAAACCAGGCTACACCAAGTGTAGAAAGCACTGAAGGTTGTCAGAGGTGTGAGTTTCAAAAAAGCCACCTGTATCACATGGTTTCATACATGAAGTAAAGCAAATCTTTAAGAAACAGATAATTCCTAATACCATTCCAGAGCACAGCTAAAGGTGAAAATTTTCCTAGTATGTTCTATAAGGCTAGCATAGTACTGGTACCAAAACTTGTAAGAATAGTACACAAAAAAGGCATCTAACAATGGAACACTACTCAACCATAAAAAAGACAAAATTGTGCCATTTGCAACAACATGGATGGACCTTGAGGGTTTATGATAAGTGAAATAAGTCAACAACAAACAGTGTACGACTTCACTCATATCTGGAAGATAAACAAACACAGATAAGGAGAACGGATTAGTGGTTACCAGAGGGGAAGGGGGTGGGCGGAGGGTGAAAGTGGTAAAGGGGCACATATGTATGGTGAGGGATAAAAACTAGACCATTAGTGGTGAACATGATGCAGTCTATACAGAAACTGAAATATAGTAAAGTACACCTGAAATTTACATAATGTTATAAGAATATGACCTCAATAAAATAATTTTTTAAACAGACATTTATATATTTTTAGATTTGAGGAAAATTTTTCTAGCTTGAGAAACACTATTTGTTGGAAACTAACTGCACATCCCGGAGCAGGAAATAGATCTGTTTTCTTCTGGGCTTCTGCGTGGCGCCTGGTACTGTGTATAGTATATATGAGGCACTCAGTGAATTGATACCTGCTCGCTGCTCTATCGGATATAGATCTGCTCTCACAGAGTCTTTCCATTTGAAACAAAGTGGAACTCACTTTCAAACAAAGCAAGGGAACTCTTACTTTTCACATTCTTTTGTTTCAGGACAAAAACGTTATGAAGAAGTTTTAAAATACTGGGCATTTAGACCTCATTGGCAGTCAATTCAGCTAAATGGAATTCAAAGGTGAAATATGGATTTTATCACTGAAAAAAGAAAACAATAATACCTATCAATGCTCAGGTTTTTAGAACACAGTATTAGCAAAATGGGTACTAAATATACCATGTGGTTGCTTTCTAGCCTAGGTATGGTGAACAGGAACACAAATAGAATGTATGAGCCATAATTTTGAGCAATTTCCCTTATTTTCTAAGTACTGGATGTGATTAAGCTGATTAGTGCAAATAAACAAATGAAAAAACCACCACCTAATTACAATTGGGAATTAGGTAAAGCACCTCAGATAAGTTGTTGATATACTTTATTTTGGTGACATTATTTCTCCTATGAAGCTGGACATATAGTTCAATAAATTATTTACATAAATCATATTTATTCCACAATGGTCACCAGGTAGAGCTAAGGGCTTGATAATCTGCTGTGCTGATCTTAGTACTCCACATACGTGGCATTAATAATGGAGACCTGTTCCTCCCTTTGTCATAACCGCCTCATTCATCACATACCCTTGACACCCAGTTATTCACTCTTTCTTTCTTGTTTAAGTCTGTTGTTAAGGATCAATCATTCTGCAAGTTTCCAGTATCATGTTTTACATTCCTCTCTATTAAATCCAAAAAGGAAATAATTACCTGAGGACAAACCCCTGTGATGTCCAGAGGATGCACTTTTCAATTCTATTTACATTGTCCTGGGTATCTGGGCACATGTTGTTCTACGGGGTTTCTTAAGGTCGCACTAATTAGTCTCTTAATTTTGCATTTCTATATAGTTTAGGATTATAAGAAAGAAGTATGTTTGTGTGTGTGTGTGTATTCTTATCTGTAATTCAATATACTAGCAGGATAAAACAACAAAGCATAAATCTATATATATTCCTCCAGAAAACATCAGACTGCACATTAGCCACCATCAATTGAAAACCAAAAGAGAGTTCATTTCACAGCATACAAATAAAGCCTTTCTGCTGAAATTACCATTTTTCAAACTGCCGTTTGCAGCAAGGTGGTCATTTAGAAAAAATTCTCTTCCAAACCTAAGTAATTTACATGGTGCTGCCCTTAATTATATCTCCTTTTGGTTTGGTTTTTGAAAACTGAACCAACTGGAGTATGCTGAGCCATAGGACAGCCAAGCTATGAACAATCTAGAGAGGGCTGGGTAAAGGAAACAAACAAACAAACAAAACAAAACAAAACTCAAGGCTGGAGATGAACTGGTGCACTCTTAGACGGTTACTGTTTCTTCCAAGATTTAGATCTCAGTATCCACTTTATTTCATTGAATACAACTTGTCCGCCATCTTGCAAACAATTGCGAGTCAACATGAGCAGTTTAGAGGCTAGATGTCAGAGTTAGACACACCTAGGTCTGGATCCCAGACGGTCCATTACCAGCTGGATGATTTAAAAAACTCTTAACCTCCCCAAGTCTCAGATTCCTCATCTATAAAATGCTGGATAACAATACCTAATTTTTATGACCTAAAGTGGAAAGAGGTAAGGGAACAGGTTGATGAAGAGCAGGCATTTGATGTACATTATGGTCCTAGATTTTGTTTCAGGTGGTGGGATCATAGGTGCTTATTACATTATTAAAAATCAATAATTAAATAACTAAATAACAAACTTGGGTCATGAATGAGCCAAAGATTATGTTTAATCCGATTCTGTGCACTGAGATCCTAATAATAATTATAACTGTAATAACAATAATAATATTATGTATTTTACAGGGTTGTTGTGAGATTTAAATAACGTATGTAGAGTGTTTAGCACATCCTATGGCACATTTTAACTGCTCTATAAAGATAGCTGCAATTACTATGATGGGGGGGTGAGTGGCAGTGACGGGTGAGGAGGGAGAATAGAACTTCTTAAAAAGCGTGCTGAAGAAATGACGATGTCTCATAAAGAATGATCCTTTTCTATTTACTAACCTAAAATTCAGGAAACTGAAATTGCATCTAAATGACTAGGTTCCCTCTCACAAATGAGATGATTAACACATCATTTAAAAGTCTAATCCTATGGGATATAGAATTTAGAGTTACAGTACTATTTAAACAGTTGTTCATTTATTTGTTTTCTGTTAAAGAATGGTCTTGCTTTCAAGAAGCTTACATTATTCAGGGCAGAGGGGGAAATAGTACCAGAACATGAAACAATTACAAAACTCGAATGTACTAGAATGTGTGAAACGAATGACAGTTCCTTTAAGGAGTCCAGACAAAGGAGAAAGCTTCCTAGAATAAGAAGTTGAGCTTCAACAAGGGCAGGATTTGAAAACGCACTGAAAATTGGGTAGAGTAGAATCCCACTTTTAAATGAGAAAGTTTTCTTTCTATTCTTTCCTGGACGTGGAGGCCATGTCTGCCCCTTACAGTCATTACTTTTCCATGACCAATAAAAGCAATATACCCAGGGGGGAAATAAGAACAAGGTAGTGGTTTGACCCCAGATTGTATTAAACAATCTCTTTCACTTTCTTGATTCCTAAATACTAATCTAATTTTAAAATAGATTCTAAAATATTGCCTCAAGGTACAATTATTGGGAACAGGCACAGAGACAGAGAAGAAGTGCCAGGTATTGGATCAAGTGCGATGTTTGGTAGTATCTGAGACTCAAAGCACACGAGAATGTGAGCAAATCTGGGAGACTGGATGAAAAAAACTCTGATATAAGGAAGAAAAGGAACTTTAAAGATAGTAAGAGACAAAGTAAAAACAGCAAATAGTTTTTCTTTCTTTATAGGTTATTAAAAGATGGCATGAAAAAAACAAGTAATTTTGATGAGAAAGTAGCCATTTCAATTAGCCAAACTTCCAAATAGTGAAATTAATTGCACATAAGTTAACTTAATATATATGAAAAATATATATGAAATATACACATGAATATATATATATTCAATACTGGCAGTTCAATAGAACAAGAAAATTTACATAAATAACAAATAATTATTAATGTTCCTTTCTACTCTGAAATTCAAAGATCCTATTAAATAATTTTACTTACTTTAATGAATAATCATCCTAGGAAATACACATTGTACTAAAATAAAGTTAGGGTAAATATTCAGAAAAGAATAGCAATATTGCTTAAAGTAAAGGATTTGCTTGTAGAAAAGAAGTTTTATAGAAACTACTCTAAAATCTGAAATACTAGTACGGGAAAAAGTTAGTAAGGATTTGTTTGAAACATGTAAAATTGTAAAGGGTATACTGTAAATTGCTCTAGACAATCCAACTTTCTATTCCCAACACAACCAAGGACAAAAAAGAGTTTTGATGAAATTAAAAACTAGTAACTTCAGCAGAGGAAAAAGTACAGAAAAACTACACAGGGTATGAGAATTGCCTCTCAAATCACCCAGCATGAAAAACTAGACAAACAAATTTACTTAAGTAAAAATAGTGTGCTACTTTGAAAAGCATGTGATATTTAACAAATGTTAACAAATACATATTCATTAAATATTTATTTAGCTCTTGCTGTGAACAAGACAAAAATTCTCTGCTTTTATTGAGCTTACATTCTACTGGGAGAGACAGAGAATACACAAGTAAAGAGTCAAATAAATCATATAATTTCAGATTGTGATGAGTGCTATGAAGAGAACAAACCTGTAAAAGAAAATAGAGAGTGACTGGGGATGTGGTGAGGTGGAGTGCAATTTTAGACACTGGTCAGAGAAAATTTCTCTGAGGTTATATTTAAGCATAGATCTGAGTGATTAGGAGAAACCAACCATGTGAATATCTAGGGGAGCAGTTTTTCAGGCCGAGAGTTTAAAAGGTATAAAGTTTCCATAGTAAGAGAGATAGAAAGACAGGGGTGGAGGGAAGAGGTATGGAAGGGTAGAAGGATGAATGGATGGCCGGCTGGCAAATGGATGGATAGATAGACAGATATACAGACAGATAGATAGATGGATAGGTAACACCTCACAAATAAAACATACACAGAACACTCCACCCAACAATGGCAGAATACAATCACAAGCTGCATAACACTGTTTTGGTCAATGAAGGACCACATATACAATAATGGTCACATAAGATTAGTACCTTATAGCCTAGGTGTGTTGTAGGCTATACCATCTAGGTTTGTATAAGTATACTCTGTGATGTTCACACTACAAAATTGCCTAATGATGCATTTCTCAAAACGTATCCCCATTGTTAAGCAACGCATGACTGTACACATTTTTCTCAAGTGGACATGGAACACTCTCCAGGACAGACCACGTGTTAGGCCATAATAAGTCTTAGTAAATTTTAAAAGATTGAAAGCATACAGAGTGTCTTTTCTGATCACAATGGAATGAAACTAGAAATCAATAACTAAAGGAAAACTAGAAAATTCACAAATATGTGGAAATTAAACAGCAGACTCTTGAACAACTAATAGGTTAAAGAAGAAATCACAAGGGAAATTAAAAATACTTTGAGCTAAATGAAAACAAAACACCACATGACAAAATTTATGGGATGCAGCAAAAGCAGTGCTTAAAGAGAAATCTATTGCTGTTAATGCATACATTAAAAAAGAAAAAAGATTTCATATCAATAATCTAACTTTATACCTTAAGGAACTAGAAAAAGAAGAGCAAATTAAACCCAAAACTGGCAGATAAAGAAATAATTAAGATCAAGTCAGAGATAAATAAAATAGAGCAGAGAAAAACAATAGCAAAAGTCAATGAAACCAAAAGTTGATTCTTTAAAAAGATCAACAAAGTTGACAAATCTTTAGCTATGGTGACTAAGAAAAAAAGACAGAAGACTCAAATTACTAAAAATATAAATGGAAGTAGGAACATTACTACCAGTTGTACACAAATAAAAAGAATTATAAGAGAATATTATGAACCATTGTACACCAACTCATCAATTAATCTAGATGAAATGGACAAATTCCTAGAAACACACAATCTACCAAAACTGAGTCATGAATAATGAGAAAATCTGAATAGACCTATAACTGATAAGGAGATTGAATCAATAATCAAAAATTTCCCAACCAAAAAAAAAAAAGCCTTGGACCAGATGGTTTCACTGGTAAATTCTACCAAACACTTAAAGAAGAATTAACACCAATTCTTCTCAAACTCTTCCAAAAAACCGAAGAGAGAGAAAAATTTCCTAACTCAATGAGACTAGTACTATCCTGATACCAAAGCAAGACAAAGACACTACAAGTAAAACTAAACACCGATATCCCTGATGAGTATTGATGCAAAAATCCTCAACAAAATATTAGCAAATTGAATTCAGCAGCATATTCAAAGGATTATACACCATGACCAGGTGGTATTTATTCCTGGAATGCAAGAATGGTTCAACATATGAAAAATCAGCCAATGTAACATGCCACATTAATAGAATGAAGGGAAAAGAACCCACATGATCATCTCAGTTGTTGCAGAAAAAGCATCTGATAAAATTCAACACCCTTTATGATAAAAACAGTCAATAAACTAAGAATAGAAAAAAACTACCTCAACATGATAAAGGTCATTTTTAAAGTCTGCATTTACAGCTATAAATTTCTCTATTAGCACTGCTTTTGCTGCATCCCATAAGTTTTGGTATGTGGTATTTTGTTTTCATTTAGCTAAAAGCATTTTCTAATTTCCCTTGTGATTTCTTCTTTAACCCATTGGTTGTTCAAGATTGTGTTGTTTATTTTCCACGTATATGTGAATTTACCAGTTTTCCTTTTGTTATTGATTTCTAGTTTCATTTCATTATTATCAGCATACTTTGTATGTTTTCAAAATTTTTAAATTCATTAAACTTGTTTTATGGACTAACACTTGGTTTATCTTAGAGAATGTTCCATGTCCACTTGAGAACAATGTATATTTTGCTGTTGTTATCTATTCTTAATTTATTCTTTATTTTTGTAATCATGTTGGATGTTTGAACTTTGTCAAATATTTTTTTCCACATCTATTAAAGTAATTATAAACATTTCCCTCCTTTGGGCTATTAATAAGATATAATATATTCATAGTATTCCTAATATTGACTAATCTTTGCAGTACAGGGAAGAACCCAACAGGTAATGGCATATTTTCTTAGGTACTGCTGAACTACAATTGCCATTGTTTTATTAGGATTTTTACATAAATATTGATAAGTGAGTTCACCCTGTCTTGTCAGGTTTTGATGTCAGTGTTAGACTTTCTTCATAAATATAATTTGAAGGATTTCCTTTTTTGCCATTTTGCATTAGTTTGAATTCTATCCAACTTACCTGTTTCTTCAAAATTTTAAAGAATTAACAGTGAAACCATGCAAGCCTGGATATTTTAAGGAGGATGCTCTTCTATAACTTTTTCAGTTTCTTCCCCTGTTGCTTGTCTGCTTAGATTTATTTATCTTTGCTGCTATTCAATATTTTTCACTTATATTTTCAAATGTGTTTTTTCAGGATCTTTTGATTTCCTCTATATCAATAGTTATTTTCTTTTTTTCATTTCTGATTTTGTGTATTTGTCCTTTTTTCCTTTTTCTTTTAATTTTATTATTACACTAGCCAGTGGTTTATCTGTTTTTTGTTTGTCTGTTTGTTTTGCTGTCTTCAAAGAATCATCTCTTTTTTTGCAATTGTACTGTATTTTATTTTTCTAAATGTATGGTTGGATTTTGTGAGTTTTTTCTTTTAAAAAGTATTAGTATTAGTATTAGAGATATACTCAGTATTTATTATTCCATTTGATCTTAAGTTTTCTATTACTACCAATTGCTATATGTATGGTCTTTTCTGTATTTGGTTTTATAGGTGTGTGTGTGTTTCTTAGGATAATTTTGAAGGTTTATCATCTGCTTTTTGGGTTTTGTTTTGTTCTGTTTTGCAATCATTATAGTTTTATTTACTATCATTAACTCTCCATTTCTTGATTTAGCATCTTTAGACTGCATCTGTTGAGTCCCAGTTATAGAGGAACAGCAAAGAAATGATCACAAATAAACCTCTTCCCACTTCCCTCTCTCCCCTTCCATGCTTGATTTCTGTTGTTATACTACGCTTTTTTTTTTACATTGTCAAGATTTACAACATTTACATTCAGCGACCACATTTTCCATAATTGCTTAGTCTTAAATTCAATATTTAAATTAACTGAGTCCTCATCACCAGTCTTTTTACTGTGGCTTCTCTCTCTACTTCTTGGTTATTTGGCTTTGATTTTTGCTGTTTTTTCATAAAGGTCATGTGGGTCCTAGGTTTGTTTATGATTGAGATTGACTATTTGTCTATTTCTTACCTTTGTATTTGAATGTCAGCTTGACTGAGAAAAACATTCTTGGTTCTCCCTTTTTTTCTCTCAGCACTTTGCAGACAGTGAATAATTCTTAGAGAAGTCTGAGGCTATCCTGATTCTTTTCTTGATAAATAATTAGTATTTGCCTGGATATGTAGAGAATTTTGTCTTAATCAGCGAAATGCAAAAACCATTAGGATATATCTCAGCTTAGGTGTTCCTATATCAATTTTTTTCCAGAAACAAGATGTTCTAGATTAAGTACTTCCTCTAAGCAGGAAAATTCTCTTCTATTGGATCTTAAGTACAATTTCTGATCTATTTGTTAGTTTCTCTAATTCCAGGACCTCAATTACCTTTACTCTAATTAGTCTTTGTCCTTCAAATATCTTATCTTCTCTTTAAATTGTTTTAATTTTTCTTTTTTTTTTTTTCAAATTTGCAGACTCTGTGATTATCAAGCCTTTCCCCTATATCAGTAACTAGTTTTATATTATGTTCTGGTTTTTGCTGTTTTCAGTTTTTTTAATGGCTTTGTAGTGGAGCTCTTTTGGCTCTCAGTTTATTCCTAAACTATGTGCTATCGTTTGCACTCCCCAAAATCAGACCCAAAATTATGAGTGCAAATAATTTATTTGAGAGGCAATTTCAGGAAACACTAAGTAAGACATGAAAGGGAAGGAATCCAATAATATTATCAAGGAAGTATCCACTGTGAGCAGCTGGAGCTAAAACCTACTGGGGAACTCTTTGCAACATTGTAGAACAGGTCTCAGAGTTATCCCAATTGACAGGCAAAGAAGCTGGAATATTTATCCACCAACCTCTTGTCTGTCACTGGTTGCAGGCTGTTCAGTGGGAGCATTAACACTCTGACACTTCTCACTTACCCTGAATGTGGACTGGGAATACTCTTTGGTCAGAAAAATGACCTCAAGAAGAATGTCACAGGTATTCACAGGAATTACAGGTTTATAGAGAGGAGATGTATATAGAGGACAAGGCTGAGGGGATATGAGTAGGACACTAACACTAAACTCTCTTTTCATCTTTGTAGTTGTTTCACTTCACTTATCTTTCCCATTTTTTTTTTTAATTTCACAGCCTCGTTAAGTTCTTCTGTAACCCCACTTCCAATATGGCAACCACTAGCCACAAGTGACCACTGAGCAATTGAAATGTGACTAGTCTTAACTGAGGTGTGCTCTAAGTGTAAAATACATGCCAGATTCAAAGTCTTAGTAGGAATTTAAAATAGCTCAACAATTTTTATATTGATTATATGTTGAAATAATAATATTTTGGATATATTAGGTTAATTAAAAGCTGGCATTAAAATTAATTTCATATGTATTTTTAAAAAACATTTTAAATTTGGCCATTAAAAAAATGTTAAATTACATATATTCTTCAAGAATAGATTTTTTTGTCTCTATCTTGCATGCTGTTTCTTTTTACTTGGGAGGGTGGGGGAATTATTAAGCTTGCCCAAATATCATACTATTTTGTTTTGTTTTTCCTCTTATGCTTAAGTTGTGCATATCTGTCCAGAAATTCTATTTATGCTTCTATAATGTGGGTAGATTCTTTTAACACTCAGTGGACCTGTTGATTACATATTCATTTTATTTATTTACACTTGTGAAAAAGAAAATTTTTACTTCCAGCCAGGATGGATTAATGGGGATCAGGTTTACTCTCTTCTGGAGGTTCTTCCTGACACCAACTTGTTCCTACGATTCCATTCAATTCTAACACTAACTACTTGGAGTTAGCATCAGACTCCATAGGTCTAAGAGCTCAGTCCCACAAGATTGCCCCTACTTCAGATGTCAGTCACAAATCTTGGACTACCGGTACTTCTGACTGATCAGCTATGAATCGGAGGCTCCCAAGACCCTTTCCTCAGGCTCAATAATCTGCTAGAATAGCTTACAGAACACAGGAAAACACTTTACTTATGTTTACTGGTTTCTCATAAAGGCTACACTTCAGGAACAGCCAAATGGAAGTGATGCATAGAACAAGGTGTGTGAGTGTGCAGGTGCAGAGGCATGGAACTTCCATGCCCTCTCCTGGCATGCCACCCTTCCAGCAAGTCAATGTGTTCACCAACCTGGAGGCTGTCTGAATCTCTTGTACAAGAGTTTTAACAAAGCTCAATCTCCAGCGCCCTCACTCCCCTCTCTGGAGGTCAATGGGAATTGGGGCTGAAAGTTCCAACCCTCTAATTACTTGGTCTTTCTGGTGATCAGCCCCCTCGTGAGGCTATCTAGGGGTCCCACCCTATGTCACCTCATTAGCATAAACTCAGATGTGATGAAAGGGGCCCATTATGAATAACAAAAGACACTCCTATCTCTCAGGAAATTCCAAAGATTTTAGGAGCTCTGTGCCAAAAACCAGGGACAAAAACCAAATATATTTCTTATTATATCACACCTCCTGAATGAAAAAGACCACAAACTAGACAAAATATATGAAACAACAGTTTTCAAGACATTGGGTATCGGGCAAAAAAAGGATGATGATTCCTGAGAGATAAGAAACACATAAAGTGAGTCTTATGATTGTTCTATTACTGCTGGGAGAGAGTTTCCAGGCCCCAGTCAGGGAGGGAGAACTCAGATGGAGCCTAACAATCTCTCTAAGTTGAGGAGACAAAGCTAGGAATTCGGGGAATCCAAGGCAGTTAGATTTCTCAGGGCAGACTAAGAGCAGAGATAGCTTCAGAGAGAAAACTCTGGAGATCTGCAGAGGGAACCCTTGAGTCTTCAGCTGAGTACTGATCAGTGCATGCATGGAGGAAACTAGCAAAAGCTGGGGAAAGAACCACCCAAAAATATTACAAGGGAACACTCTCAGAACTCACACAGGACCAGGAATAGTTCCAGTTCCCACAATCCAGAGTGGAAAACCTCATAATTCATGCAATATTGTATAGAGTACTTGAAAGAGTTTTGCCTCGGTAACAGGCCAAAATTAGCCCTAGACTAAACACTGCTCTGGTCCTGCCTAGCAAACCTTAAAAGTAAGACCCCAAAGGATCAAACTGTTTCCAAGTAACTTAACTTTGTCCCAGAGCAAAGATCAGGAATATTTATGGGGGGCATGGGGGCTGGCCTGGTGGTGTAGCAGTTAAGTTCACATGTTCTGATTCAGTGGCCTGGGGTTCACCAGTTCAGATCCTGGGCGCGGACCTACTCACTGCTCATCAAGCCAAGCTGAGGCGGTATCCCACATAAGAGAACTGGAAGGACCTATAACTAGGATATACAGCGATGTACTGGGGCTTTGGGGAGAGAAAAGAAAAAGAGAAAGATTGGCAACAGATGTTAGCTCAGGGCCAATCTTCCTCAAAAAAAAAAATCTTAACAACAAAAAAAGAATATTTATAGGAACACAAAAATATCCAGCATACAATGAGATGAAATTCACAATGTTTGGCATCCAACAAAAAATTACTAGGAATGCAAAGAAGCAGGAAAATATGACCAGTAATGAAGAGAAAAATCAATTAACTGTAAAATCAATATGCACAAAGGATAGAATCCATAGATAAGAAACTGTTACAGTAGTGGTACTCTATATGTTCCAAAGTTAGAGGATGATTGAATACATTAAGTGGAGACACAGAAGATATTTAAAAAGACCCAAATCATATTTCTAGAGATGGAAATTACAATATTTGAGATGAAAAATTCACTGGATGGTATTAATGGCAGATTAGACATTTGCAGAAGATTAGTGAACTTGAAGGTTTAGCTATTTAAATTATCCAAAAGAAAGAGAGAGAGAAAAGACTTTTAAAAATTGAAGAGAATATCAGTAAGATTTGGTAAAACTTCTGGTGGCTTAATATATGTGTAATTGGAATCTGCAAGAGCATGGAAAATAGTTAAGAAACTATGGCCCCGAATTTGGTCAAATAAACCACAGGGCAAAGAAACTCAATGAACCCCAAACACAAGAAAAACGAGTTTTCATCATAGTCAAATTTGTCATAATCAAATTTTCCAAGACCATTGACAAAGAGCAATTATTAAAAGCAGCCAGAGAAGAAGACATATTATGTAGAGAATAACAAATACAAAGATGGCAACAGATTTCTCATAGGAAACAATGCAAGACAGAAAGCAATTGAGAAATATATTTAAAAATCCCCCTAAACATTGTCAAACTAGAATTTTATACACAACAAAGTTATCTTTCAACAATGAAGACAAAATAAAGACTTTTTAAGACATACAAGAGAAAGAATTAATCCCTAACATGCCTGTACTACAAGAAATACTAAAGGAGGTCTTTTAGGCAGAGGGAAATTATATTAAATGGAAAACTACACTCAGGAAAAAAGAGCATCAGAAAGGATAACTCTGTGGGTAAATAAAACAGAGTCATTTTCTTATTATTTAAATATCTTTAAAAGATAATGAACTGTCTAACGCAAAACCAACAACAATGTATCGTGGAGCTGATACAACATGTGGAAGTAAAATGTGTAACAACAATAGCACAAAGGCCTGAGGGGAAAATCGGAGGTATAATGCTGTAAGGTTCTTATAGTAAACATGAAGTGGCATAATATCACTTAATGGTAGATTCTTATAAGTAAAAGATATACTATGAACTGTAAAGTAACATCTAAAATAATACAACAAATTATAGCTAACAAGCCAACAAAGGAGATAAGATAGAATTTTATCCAAACATTTAAGAAAATAATAATACGTATTCTACACAAATAATTTTAAATAAAGCAGAACAAGAGAAAAAGGGGAACAAAGAAAAGATGGGACAAAAAGAAACCAAACAGCAAGATGGACCAAATCATACCAATAAATGTAATGGTCTAACCACTGAAGATAAAAAGTGAAGATTGTCAGGTGAGATTTAAAAAGCAAGATCAAACTATGTACTACCTATGAGAAATCCACTTTAAACACAAAGACACAGTAGGTTAAAAAGGAAGGGATGGAAAAAAGATATAACATGCTAACACTAATTGAAACCAGCTATATTAGGATCAGACAGAGGAAATTTTAAAGCAAAGAATATTGCCAGGGATGAAGAGGGTCATATCGTAATAATAAAGGGAGCAATTCAATAAAAGGACACAAAAATCCTAAATGTTCATGCACCTACTAGAAAAATACAAAATACATGAAGCAAAGACTGATTGAACTGCAAGGAAAAATAGACTAACCGACAATTAAAATTGGAGTTTTCGATACTCCTCTCTCTATAATTGACAGAATAAGTAGACAGAAAAGCAGAAAGAATATGGAAGACGAACAATAAAAGCAACCAGAGCGACTTAACTGACATTTATAAAACATTCCATCTAGCAAGAGAAGAATAGAAATTCTTGTCAAGTGCACATGAACCATTTACCAAGATAGTACATATTTTGGGTCATAAAACAAGTCTTGATAAGTTTAAAAGCTTACAAGTCATGCAAAATATGATTTCTGGCTACAATCTAAGTAAATTAAAAGTCAAAACCAGTATAACCATAAAATGCAATAATATCTGTCAATTAAAAGGAATGAAATGCTGGCACATTCTACACCACGGATGAATCTGAAAAACATTACACTACATGAAAGAAGCCAGTCACAAAAGACCAGGTGTTATATGATTCCATTTATATGAAATATCCAGAATAAGCAAATCTACAGAGAAAGAAAGTAGATTAGTGGTGTCTTAGGTGGGGGAGGAACAGGGAGTGACTGCTAATGGGTACAAGGTCTCTTTTGGGAATGATGAAAATATTCTAAAATTAGATCATAGGGATGAGTGCACAACTATGTGAATGTATCAAAAGCATTAAATTTTACATTTTAAATGGGTGAAATTTATGGCATATAAATTGTATATCAATAAAGCTGTTATAAAATAACAATATAGAACAATATTTTTAAAATCCCCAAATATTTTTAAATTAACACATTTCTAAATAATCCCTATCAAAAAAATCGAAGTAGAAAGTACCTTTGAATTGGACGAAAATGAAAACACAACATACAGTCAATGAAGTACTTAGATGGAAATTTATCGCACTAATACATTTATGCTAGAAATGAAGACAGGTCTCAAAATGGCCTAGCTTTGACCCTAAGAAACTAGAAAAGAAAGAGTGAATGAAACCCAAAGTAAGCAGAAGAAAAGAAATAATAAAATTCGGAATGCGTTCACACATTCATGAATTAGAACGCAGAAAAAAATTAGAGAAAAATCCATCCAAAGTTTGATCTTTTTTTGAGAAGATCTGTAAAATTGATAAAGCCCTAACCATACTGATCAGGGGGAAAAGACAGAGAAAACATAAATTTCCAATATCAAGAATGAGAGAGTGACGTCACTACAGATTCTACAGATACTAAAAGGATAATTAAGGAATATTATGAATAACTTCATGCCAGTAATTTCAAGAATGTAGATGAAATGGACACATTTCTTGGAAGACACAAATAACAAAACTCACTGAAGAAGAAGTGACTAACATGAACAGCCCTATATCTACTAAACAGCCCTATATCTATTTTTAGTAGTTAAAACTCCACCCTACAAAGAAAATTTACAGGCCCAGATGGCTTTATTGGTGAATTCTATCAAATATTTAAGATCAAAAAATACCATTCTAGAAAAGATCTTCTAAAAAACTGAATAGAAGGGAATACTTCCCAACTCATTCTATGACGTCAGAATTACTTTGTAACCAAAAACTAAGATATTACAAGAAAATACAATTACAGACCAATATCCCTCATGAACATAGATACAAAAATCTCAACAAAATTTTAACAAATCAAATCTAGCAATATATAGAAAGGAAAACACATCATGATCAAGTGGGGTTTATTCCAGGATGGTGAGGTTGATTTAAAATTCAAAGATCAAACAATGTAATTCACCAAATGAATAGACTAGAAAATAAAACCTTTATGAGCATCTCAAATGACCGAGCAAAGCATTTGATAAAATCTAACATTGATACTTGATAAAAACTCTCAGCAAACTAGGAATAAAAGGAAATTTCTTTAAACTGGTAAAGAGCATTTATGAAAAACTAGAGCTAACATCATACTTAATGGTAAAAGATTGAATGTTTTCCTCTTATGATCAGGAAGAAAACAACGATGCTCACTAACACCATTTCTGTTCAAACTTTTACTAGAGTTCTAGGTTCTAACCAGTGCCAAAAGGGCCAAAAAGTTAATCATCCAGATTGGAAAAGAAGAATTAAAGTTTAAAATATTAAAGTAGCATCAAAAGTATGAAAAGTATAGATTTTTTAAAATCTGATTTTAAAAAAAGATGTGTTAAGACCTGTTCCCTGAAAACTGCAAAACATTGCTGAGAGGAATTTTAAAAGACCTAAATAAGTGGCGAGATATATTGTATTCCTGGACTGGATAAGTCAACACTGTTAAGCTGTCAATTCTCCCCTAATTAATGCATTCACACTCAAAATCCCAGCAGGCCTTTATTTATTTTTTGTAGAAGATGACAAGCCAATTCTCGGAGATGCCAAGGATCTAAAATAGCCAAAATGCCACAGAAAAAGAATGACAAAGTTGGAGGATTTATGCTACTTGACTTTAGGACTCATTATAAGGCTACAGTAAAAGGCAGTGTGTTATTGTCATCAAGATAGGCAAGTAGATCGATGGGGCAGAATAGAGTCTCCAGAAATGAATCCACACATATATAGCCATGGTTTTTGACAAAACTGCAAAGGCATTTGATTGGGTAAAGGGTAGTCTTTTTAATAAATGGCGCTGGAACATTTGGCTATCTATGTGCAAAACAAAAACGAACAAAAAACTTTGATCTGCACCTCATATCTTTACAAAAATTATCTCAAAATGGATCACAGATGTAAATGTAAAACCTAAAAGTAGAAACAAAAATTCTAGGAGAAAAACTTCTGTGACCTTAGGTTAGGCAGAGATTTCTTAGACAATAACACTAAAAGTATAATTCATAAAATAAAAAATTGACAAATTGGGCATCATCAAAATTAAGAACTTTTGCTCTTTAAAAAAATATTATTTAGACAATCCACAGATTGGGAGAAAATATTTACAAATTACATGTCTGTTGAACAATTTGCATCCAGAATATATAAAGAACTTTCAAAATGCTGTAAGAAAACAAACAACTTAATAAAAAATGAAAACAATTTAAACAGACACTTAACCAAAGAAGACATGTGGATGACAAACAACCCTCGTGATCAGATACTCAACATGATTAGTCAATAGGGAAATAAAAAATAAAACTCAGGAGAGAACACCATGTACCTTAGAACTGCTAAAATTAAAAAGATTATGGACAGCTAATTTTTGACAAAGGAGCTAAGAACATGCAATGGAGAAAGGAAAGTCTCTTCAATAAATGGTGTTGGGAAAACTGGATAGCCACATACAAAAGAATGAAAATGGACCATCTACTATCGCCATTCACAAAAATTAACTCAAAATGGATCAAAGACCTGAAGGTGAGACCTGAAACCATAAAACTCATAGAAGAAAATATAGGCAACACACTAGTTGACACTGGTCATAAAGGAATCTTTTTGGATAACATGCCTACCCAGACTAGGGAAACTAAAGGAAAAATAAGTAAGTGGGACTTTATCAGATTAAAGAGCTTCTACAAGACAAACAAAATCAGAATCAAGATGCACAGATAACCCACCAACTGGGAGAAAATATTTGCAAAACATATATCTGACAAGGGGTTAATCGCCATAATTTATAAAGAACTCACACAACTGAACAACAAAAAAACAAACAACCCGATCAAAAAAATGGGCAGAGGAAATGAACAGATAGTTCTCCAAAGAAGATATACAGATGGCCAATATGCACATGAAAAGATGTTCAACATCATTAATCATCAGGGAAATGCAAATCAAAACAACACTAAGATATCACCTCACGCCCATTAGAATGGCTATAATCACCAAGACAAAAAAACCCCCAAATGTTGGAGAGGATGTGGAGAAACAGGAACACTCATACACAGCTGGTGGGAATGCAAACTGGTGCAGCCTCTATGGAAAACGGTATGGAGATTCCTCAAAGAATTAAAAATAGAGATGCCCTATGATCCAGCCATCCCACTACTGGGAATCTATCCAACGAACCTGAAATCAACAATCCAAAGAGGCTTATGCACCCCTATGTTCATTGCAGCATTATTCACTATAGCCAAGAAGTGGAAGCAACCTAAATGTCCCTCAACTGATGATTGGATCAAGAAGACGTGGTATATATATACAATGGAGTACTACTCAGCCATAAAAAAAGACAAAATCGTCCCATTTGCAACAACATGGATGGGCCTGCAGGGTATTACGTTAAGTGAAATAAGCCAGAAAGAGAAAGACAAACACTGTACAATCTCACTCACATGTGGAATATAAACCAACACATGAACAGAGAAAATTGTATTGTGGTTACCAGGGGCAATGGGGGTAGGGGGTGGGCACAAGAGGTGAAGGGAGACATACATATGGTGATGGACAAACAAAAAAGTACAACCCGAAATTTCACAATGTTATAAACTATTAAAACATCAATTAAAAAAAAAAATTAACCATACCAAGTGTTGGCAAGGATGTGGAGGAAATGGGACTCTCATATACTACTGGTGGGAAAGTGAAATATTGCAATCACTTTTGAAAACAGTTTGAAAGTTTCTTAAAAGTTAAACATATGTCTACCATATGACCCCACAATTTCTCTCCTAGGTATTTACCCAAGATAAATGAAAGAACATGTTCATGCAAAGACTTGTACATGAATGTTCATAGCAGCTTTGTCATAACCCAAAACTGGAAACAACCTACATGTCTATCAACAGATAACTGGATAAATAAATCGTAGTCTATCCATACAATGGAGTACTACCTAGCATACAAAGGAATGCACTGTTGATACATCCAACATGGACGAATCTCGAAATAATTGTGCTAAGTGAAAGAAGCCAGACAAAGAAGAGTACATACTGTATAATTCTATTTATATAAAATTCTAGAACATGCAAAATTAATCCATAATGACAAAAAAGCAGATCAATGGTTTCCTGAGAATAGAGGTGGGGAGGAGAGAATAAATTGAGACAGGAAGAAACTTTTGAAGGTGATGGATAAATTCATTATCTTGATTGTGGCAAAGTTTTTGGGTATCTAATTGTACATTTTAAATATGTACAGTTTATTGTATCTCATTTATACCTGAATAAAGCTGTTAAAAACTTATTAAAATGAACTATAATGCCTTCATTAGAAATAATGCACATTTTGTTTAAGAAATAGAGGATTAAGGTGGTGTGCAGTAGAAACAAAAAAATAATTTGGAATTTCAAAGGTTCTGTTTAAGGCGTGACATAAACCTAGGGCTTTTTTTTTTTTTTAATTAATTATTGGTTTGATGAGATGCTACCCCAAGGTAAAGCCAAGATTCATTAACCACATATGGTCGTTTTTCCCTTCTCAGGAAAATACACTGCATTGGTGGACTTATAAGTATTTATAGCTATTACAGAGGACTTTTAAAATGCTGTATACTGTGACATGTGGGGAAACAAAGTACATCACTAAGTCTGAAAACTAAGATACAACTTTAAAAATGTGTTTAAAAAGAGTATTTAAGAGTGTCAGCAGAGGAAATTGAGAAGAAGAAATAGATAAATATGGAGACTATCAGATGAGGTGCTTATTAAGCTCTTGATACTTTCAGTATGACAGAAACATGAAAATCAGAGTGAATCTTGTTATTAGAATAATAATCACAAGATAGTGTGGAGGAAATTTATCCTCTTTGACTAGAACGCCCCACCCTCACCCCGTATACAGGAACAGAGAATTCCAAGAAGGAAGTGTTTCTCCAACTGGAAGTTAAGGATCTTCCTGATGCCTGAATGGAGTTGTTTTTTGTTTTGTTTGTTTTTAATTCAAATATATTTGACATATAACATTGTGTAAATTGAGGTGTACAACATGTTAACTTGATACATTTATATATTGAATGGAGTTTTAAAATAAAGAAGGCAAAGTTTCAGCACTTGGAATCAAATAGCCCATTTTGTGTAACATGCAAATCAGGTTGAGTTATAGACTCAAGATGCTACAGGATTTTCTACCATGTTCATCATTAATTGGTTGATTAATTAATTCAATCAATCAATATGTATTGAGCATCTATTGTGCACTGACACTTGGTCAAGCACTCTTCAAAATTCTGATCTATAATTAGCAAACTCTCCTCTACTTTTATCATCTTCTCTGAATGATCATTTCCATTTTCTGCCATAACTGAGCCTTAGATGTCCCTTAGGGATACCATGTCTTCTGTAGTCATCTCAAATGAAGGACCCACCTAAACATCCCCTTCCTCCCTACTGCCACTCCCAGCACATTGTTTCCTCTCTCTTTCGTAAAACTCCTGCTCCTTGGAGAATCAACCATCTGCTTCTACCTCTCTCACCCCCAAGCAATCATCTACTGCCCCTTGTTCCTGAAAGATCAAGTGCTTCGCTCAGGTTTCGTTCATCCCAACTCCTGCCACCATCTTCAGTTATTTCGACACAACCTTGGGTGACCCATCAAATGGTCATTCAATTCTTTGCCTCTTTTTTGGTGACTTCTGCTTGTCAACCTCAGTAACCCGCTGCCAAGTCACATCTAGATCAGGAACTCATCATATCGATAAGCCTAATTCATGTATGCCCCTTCCAACCACAACTTTCCATCCTTCTAGTTCAAGTACATGGAGTATAACAGTTTTTGTCTTTTCCTCTCTCCTTCCTTTCCTCCTTCTTTTTTCCGTTTCTTTTTTCTCTTTTTCTCCCTTTTTTTCTTTCTCTCTCTCTTTTTTTTATCTTTCAAACTGACATTCCTCTACTTTCTAGCCATCACCTCTCTCCTGCATTCACTTCCTCCTCTATTCACTTTAAAATTAAATATTGTTTAGACACTTTACTAAACTCTCACATTATTTCTAACTTTTCTGTAGGTTCTTTGGGGTCTCCAAGTAAATCATCTGCAAAGAATGACAGTTTTTTCAGATTCCCTACTCCAATTCCTGTGCACTTAATTAATTATTCTTATCATATACAGTAAAATAATGAATGGGTATGATGTACTAGTAGAGTTTCTCTGAAAATCTAATCCAAAGACTGCCCTTCTCTCAGTCTCCAAGACAAATTTCCCAGTCTAAGCCACTATTGTCTTTCACTTGGTCAACTAATCCAGCCTCCAAAATGGATTCCCCGGCTCTACTCTGTTCCTCTCCATTCCTTCTGCACCTAACAGGCAGAGGACTCTTTTAAAAACACAATCTAGGTTATGTCATTGCCATGCCTTAAACCTTTCACTGGTTTACAACTGCAACTAGAATAAAATCCAAAAGCTTTAACAGAGTCCAACTCTTCAAGCTCTTTTTTTCTCACTAGATTTTACTCACACTACTTTCTTTTATTTCCCAGAGACGACAAAGCTTTCCTGACTCGCATCCTTCTCAGTGGCTGTTCCTTCTGCCTGGAATGCTCTTTGCCTTGTAATTTGCCTAGAGAACTCCTACTCATCCTTCAGGTCTCAGGACTGTCTGGAGTCCTGGATCATGACTACAGAAATTTAGTCAGCTCTCTCTTTTTTAATATTTCATTTAACTCTTCATTTTTCCTTGAAAGTACTTACTACCTTTTGTAATTATATATATTTATTTGTGTGGCTACTTAATATATGCCTCTCCCATTATACTAAAAGCTCTGTGTGTTTACCCCATCATCCCTAGCCTATGGCATTTTGCCCGGAAAATAGTGTGCTTTTAATAAATATTTATTGAATGAATAAACGGATGAATGAGGATATAAAGATGAATGAGACACAATCCTGGCTCAGAAAATGCACTTACAAATCTTTCCTTCCAGTCTCAATGATTTGTTTTTCTTACCAGGATTAGAAATGGCAATAAGGAGCAAGATGACATCCATGATCCCGACTTCATATTCCTTAGTGAGAGGATCTTGTTAGGTCAGAAATTGACTAACATAAGCAATTATAGCAGCCTGAATGTAGGCCTGAAAATAGCAGAAGAAGCAGGATAAATTGGGGCAAGAAACTAAAAACAGGATTTATTCATTACCCATCCAAATCTGGAAGCTAGGGCAGCTAAAATATCCATAATTGGAATTTATTAATTTAAATTTAGACCTAAACAATTTAAGACTTATAACATACTCCTTTCACACATTTGTTATTTCTCATTTAATTTCTTCATACAAGTTTTTTTCTTTTAATAGTGGCAAATGTGAGTGACTAAGGGAAAGATCCAGGCTTTTGCCTGAAGAAAAACAAGTGGCAGCGACTGTCAGCTTCCAAAGTCAGAAGAAGCCAAGGTTACTTGAAGAGAAATATGGAGTCCTGTAAGTTTAAATGCAAGTTGAATGGCAAATGTTGGTTCCTTCTCAGAGATTCTGTCTTTCTTCCAGTCTGAGATGCTAAGCCATCCCACCTCATATTCAAGGACCCCTACACCTGGCCCTGAATCCCATCCTCTCCTTCTTCCCCTGAGATCTTCACCTTGTATCACCTTATACCTTCAGCCTTGTATTCTCTTTCTGTTGGAAACATCCCCTTGAGCTATAAATATGCTTGTTTCTCTTCTCCCTGCCTTCATATTATCCTCTGACTACTATATAATTTACATCTTCCTTTCTCATTAAAGCCTCTTCATTTTCGTACTTCCCAGTCCTTAACCACTGTAATCTGGTTTCCACTCCACCACTCAAAAGAATCTCCTCTGGAATTAATTCCTAACTGACAGAGCTGAAGAGCACTTTCTAGTCTTTATCTAGTAGTGTGCTAGGAAATGTCGAACAACCATGTTCTCAGAGCAGAAGTCTGGGAGCCTGGATCTGTAGTATATTCCACTTTCAATGGTCAGATACATTCACAATGGCTGATCTCAGTTATCAACTTGGTTGGCATCAAGTGGCTTGCAAAAATCCTAGAAATTTAACCTTGTCTCTGTGAGCCATTATGAGCCTGCTAAACCCTCTGTTACATGGGGATCTGTTGATCACTCTTTCTTACGTCAACTTCCCATTCTCTTGCATTTACTGTCCTTCAGACTCTTCCTACTTTTTTGACCATTTCTTGTCTGTTACGTTCTTGGCTCTTCTTTCTTCTCTTGCATAAGAGTTGAGGTTCCCTGGGGCTTATGCTCTGTCTAATGCCGTTCTTTCTCAACAAACTCTTCTGGTGAAATCAAATAAAGTCTTATAGTTTCAAACATATTTCTCTTATGCGAAAGCTCTACCCTAACTGATAGGTATCCATTTGATCATATGTTTGATATGATCAAACATATCCATTGATGGATATGTTTACCTGAAGGTCAGACGGGCTCCTCAAACCCAAAATGTTATCACCTTTCCCGTAATCTGACTTCACTACCTCTATTTAATCAGTAAAGCACTGCTTTATCTCTTAAATAATTCCTAAATTCATCTCTGCCTCTCCATTCCTGTCACTTCTGCTATCTCCAAGAGCTGGAATCAACTATAAAGCCATCTGTAAGATTCAAAGTTGACGATGCCCTTCCTTAGTGTCAAATTGTTCAACGGGTCACTACTTACTGGTACCATTTCTCAAAATGTGTATTGTGTTCTAAAGGAAAAAAAGAGGTTTTGTGGTTAAATAAGGCTAGAGGTCACTGAATTAAACAAAGCAAAGTTTTGTTTTTACTTTTCAGAATCTTGAATACGCTAATGTGCATCATGGATTTCTGAGAGGAATGGAATTCGCTAAGATTTTCAAATACATTTGACCAGCCAAAATTTTTTCTTTTTTTGGGAGGAGCGGATGAGTTATTCTGTTTCCAGTATTACCTGAAAAAAAAAAAGTCAAACTCATAGAAACAGAGAGAAGAAAAGTGGTGCTAGGGCCTAGGGGGTGGGGAAATAGGGAGAGGTTGGTAAAAGGGTACAAACTTTCAGTTATAAGATGAATAAGGTCTGAGTCTCTAAATGTGTAACATGGTAACTGTAGTTGAAAACATTGTATTGTATAACTGAAATGTGGTAAGAGAGTAGAACTTAAATGTTCTTACCAAAAAAAAAAAAAAAAAAGATAAATATGAGAGGTGATGGATGTGTTAATTAACTTGATGGGGGGGAATCCTTTCACAATGTATATGTATATCAAACCATATGTAGTACACTTTAAATGTGTTACAATTTGTCAATTATACCTCAATGAAGGTGAAAAAAAAAAAGTGCTATTACCTGGGAGTTGAGTTCAATCTCCTCTGTTGCAATAGTCTTGAATAAAGTCTTTCTTTACAAAAAAACACTTTTACCACCTTGTACATAAGCATTTCTCAGAACACAATGCAGTGTAACTCTGGTCTACAGAACAAGAGTCAAAAACCTCAAGAAAGAAAAGCCCTCCTTGACTTCATCTCTGCCTACCACTCCAGTCTCAAATCTTCCTGCTCCCTGCCTGAGATCTTAAATTTCAACACTATGGTTTTGAAATTCACCATATAAACCATGCTGTTCGCCTTCATTCTTTGTTCATGCTCTCCTCTCAGCAGGAGTTTCTCTTCATTGGCTTTCTTGTCTAGATAAAGCCTACTTCAATACTCAGTTCCAGGATCATTTCTTCCAGAAATTCCTTTCTGGTTTTTCCAGCACCCTCCATCCGGCTAGCTGCTTGCCTTTGGTATTGGTACCCAAGGTACATCTCTGTCATTGCCCTTGCTGCATTGTTCTATCAACATATATCTGTTTGTTTTCCTTTCAGTTTATGAGCTCCCTGAAGGCAGGGACCATACCTTATTCATTTTCACCATCTTGCATAGCCCTGTATATATTAAGCATATCTTTTTATTCTGATGTTTTGACATCTGGGGCCTCCCTGACCCTGGAGTGACTATCAGGGCTAGCCAATTCCTCTCAGGGCTAGCCAATTCCTAGAGATAGTAAAGGACTTGCCCACAAGCACACCTGTCATATGCAAACCAACCAATCCAAAGCCCATACTCTCAACCACCTCCTTTATTAGGCTCTTACGCTCCAGACCACTCTTCCCCTGCCCTGATCACCTCCGGCCAGGTAACAGACAACTGGAGACAACCCCTATACCCCAGAATCCGCTGAAATTATTCAAAGTAGCCAATTCTAAGCCTGATCACCCTACTTCGTCTGTTCCTTCCATGGAAATCACAATAAAGGCTCTTGCTCACATTTTCCCTTCACTCGCTCTGCCTCTTGACCAACCCTGGTGCTTCCCCGATGTGTCCCTGCATGGCACACTGTGCCATGCCTCCCGATTCTAGGGATCTATGAGTATCAACTTCTTTCTTCATGACAATCATTTGTGTGTCTGCGTGACTTACCATACCTGATTAAATCAAATCCCGGGTACCTTTTAAAACACTGACACATCGTAGATATGCAATAAATGTTTGTTGAATTGATTGATTAATTAATTAATTAGTTCACTGTCAACAAGAATATAAAGACTGGCACCCTGAGTTAGCCTTCTAATTCCTCTAGTCCTGTACTCTGACATTGGTGAATCTGTCACAGACCAATACAGTTGTCCTCTTTGATATCAATAGCAAAGCCATATCTTCAAAACAAAAAATATCCTTAATGAGAAAAGAGAAAAAAATCTCATGCTATTACCTATCTTCCTTGAACATAGAAAAAGTGGGGGGGAGGGCCGGTCTGAGTTGCAGTAAGAGAGTTAGCTTGCTCCCCCTTACTCCCACCGTCTTTAAATCCAACCCTTAAATTTAGGAATGGTGAGGAAACTCCATAAATTCAGGCAATGTTAACACTGAGACAGTCTAGTTAAAATCCTGTCTAGGAGATGGAAGAATTCCCTTCCAGCCCTAAAAGCCCCTCATGTCTGTGTGAGAAGCATGAATGCATAAGGATGTGGCTGCAGGCCATCTGTAAACACTCTCAGCTCATTTAAGCAAATGTGGAAGGAGCCATGTCTTTCATTTCCAGTTAACTGGTCATTGCAGCCATTATGAGTCTTCATGCTGCAGGTGCCAGGAAAACCCACCTCAAACTGGTTTAAATGATAACAACTCACTGGCACAAAAAAGATAAGTCTGGGAGGTAGACTGATGTCCTTTTAAGGTTACAAAAAACTGAAACAGAAAATTCTTTCAAGAAAACATATAGATGCAATAAAACAATATTAAATTGGAGAAAAACAAGCAAGTAGGAGTGCAGGATTCAGGAGAAGGGTTACTTGAGGTCAGGGAAGGCAAGGGATGAGATGGGGGGGAAGCCATATGGTTAAGATTTGGGTTATCTGTCAAGGTCCTGACTTCTGTTTTGCATAGTGGGTTTGAGGGTGTTTGTTACATTATTAAAAACATAATAAATAAATAAGCAAGCACACTTAATTGAAAGCAGAGCTAGAACTAGAACAAAAATTTTCTGATCCTAGTCCAGAGGTCTAGGCCACTCCTGCAAAAACGAAAAGCCATTGCACTGGGGTGTGGGCTCCTGGTCCAATAGCTCGTCCTCATCTGCTATAGGGAGAAGGTGCAGAGCGACTTTGTAACCTTCTGTGCTCAGGGCCTTGTTGTATGCTAAGAGAGAATTCACGCTGAAGAATTTTAGCTAAAATAAATATGCATATTTCTCTCTTTCTCTCTCTCTTTTTTTTTTTGTAGACAACAAATTTAAAAAATAGCCATTCCTAAAATCAATAGACTGATGGAATAATATCAATAAACCAAGAACAACTATCAATTAGTGAGATCCTCCTCTCACTGTTAACTGAGAATTTGCAAATGTTAAATAATTAACTTTGGCATCAATAATTAACACAATTTAGTAATAGGAGAGCTATCTGATTAAGAAGCTAAATCTTAGGTGACATTTCAATGAGTAAGACCCAACTCTTCTTTTATAAAATTAATGTCAAATGCATAGGATCTTGAAATAATATATCATGTGATTTGTGAGGCTTACATGCACCATAAAAAAAATCAAAAGCATTTCAATATTTTCACCCTAACTCTTCATTGATATTACTGGGGATTGGGTGGAAGTGGAGGTTATAACTAAGTGTAAGCCTTATAGAAACTTTTTTTCTCTTTTGGACTATGTTTAAAATTTTCTCCTAATGATTGGTTAGTATCCAACTACAGCTGTGATTCCTCAGGTAAAGTGGAGCTCAATAATTTTTTATGAATTTGATCCATATCGAGAACCAAACTAAATCACAGGCGGAAAAAGAATTCAGAAACAGCTGTTTGACACTATCTACCTTCTTCGCCCTTGATAGGTTCATTCTTGAGGAAAATTTGTCTTAGATTTCCATTTAAGTTTTTCTCTATATCTAAGACTTAAAAATAAGTTTGCTAACAGTGTGCTGAGTTGACACAGTGTGGAACTTAAATATTTACCAGTAAACGAGGTCATCAAGCATTGTAAAAGAACAGGCTTGTTTCTTCTTTGATCGTGGTCAGCCTAACCACAGAGAGACAAAAGACAGTGTGATGGTTGTGTTTGGCCTACCTCATTAAGCTGTCCCAAATGTTCTGGAAATTACTGGATAATCACACCGTGATCTGCTTCATTCTGGCCATGTAGGTTCAGCTGTGCACTGCTTGTATCACAGTGGTTCTCTCCTGGTCAAGGACCTTGAAGTCCAGGCTGGAAATCTGAATGAAAATCAGTACAAAAGAAGTTTTTTAACAAAGGTAACATGATTCATGATCTGGAGGGTAGCTGATCTGACAGCAGAGTGTAGTATGGATGGCAGTGGGGGGATGTAAGTGAGGCAGTTATTCTAACATTCTGTAGAGACAGTAATGGGGTCCTGAGTTTGGCAAGTCAAGATATGTAGGTTAGGAGATAGGGGACAGAGAATGATGAGTTCAGTATTAAAGATGTCGTATTTTTTAACTGGACATCCAATTTCAGCACATAGTGGGAAATACAGAACTGGTACTCTAGAAGGTAACATTAGGACTTAACCAAGGTGATATGATAGCAAGTCGTCTGAATAGAGATCCCTGAGGCTGTGAAAGGCACCAGGTAGATCTGAAGGGCATCTGACCTCAGTTCCTAAGTAAATTATAATAATTGCACAGGTACCAGCAGAATCCCCTCCCCCACTATGCTTAGAGGCTTTATCCTCAGGCCTCCTTCAAAAACAACACACAGACACACACACACTCACTCCAGGATTCTCAAGGCTTTAGGGAAAGATACGTCTTGGTTATAAAACGTTTGTATAGGGGAGGAAAGACTTTTCCCCTACCCTCTTAGGTTCTGTGGCTGAGCCTGAGAATCAAACTGACAAAAGACAGGTTAACAAGAGAAAAGCACACAAATTTTATTTGATGTTAATATTTCTATGTGTACACAGAAGCCTTCATATAAAAGAAATGAAGACTCAAAGAAGTGGATAGGCCTGAGAGCTTATATACCATTTTAACAAAGAGTGAAAAATTGTGGAGATATGACAAGCCAAAGGAGAAAAGGGTTTTGGCCTGGGGCAGTAAATTGTGGGCTAGTGACTAGGCAGTATATGGGGAGGAACTAAAGGAAAATAAGGGGTATTTCAGTAAGGTCTTGGTACAGATTCATCTTGGCATTGATTCCCTGTCTTGGTGATGATAACGTTCTCCTCTTTCCACTATAGGGAAGGCGTTTTTCTCACAGGAAATTTATGCCTTGTTTTTACGTAGACAGGAGGAGGTCAGAGAACCCTTCCAGCACTGGCAGTTTCTCAACTGCTTTCAGCTCAAAATAATCAATATGCCAAAGTGGCATTTTGTGGGATGGCATGTTCTGACCCCTTTTATTCACATTCTTGGCTTAGCAAATTTTGTAAAATATAACATAAATACACCAAGATTTGAGCACACGTGTACCAAGTGTGCTAGAATATAAATCAGATATATACTGAAGCTCAAAGTGCTTCATTAGTATATTATAGTATTTACTTCATAGTTAATCCCCTCAGCGTTGCAGCATCCTGCCAAACTAGAACTATACTAAGCACTTTCGGAGATAAAGAAATGAAACAGAAATCCATCTCTCAGCGATCATTTTCCAAAGTCAGAGAAATTAGATATAGATACAACTAATGACTATAAATAAGCATAAGACAGGGTAGAAAGTCATGTCATAAGACAGTCACAAAATGCTATTCCAGATGGGGGGATGCCAAGGCTCAGGTGCTTAGGACGGCTCCATGTAGGACCAGACAACTAAACTGCTTGAAGCATAGTAGGATTTGAAATGTAGAGATAAAGGAGACAGCTATCACCAAACAGAGGAGCAATGGCACAGAGCTGGGAAATGTAACTTATGGGCAGAGAAAAGAAAGTTCTTTTGGTTTGAGCCAAAGGCAGGATTTATTGAAGGGAGTAGAGGATTTTAAGATTGGAAATGTTGGCTGAGGTCAGGTCATGATGGCCTCAAATGTCATGCCCTAAGGAATTCGGACTTGATTCTGAAGCCAGGAGAGATCTTCTGAAGTTTCAGGGCGTAGGAGGAGGCATGGCGTGATCATAGCTGTATTTTAGGATAACGAAATGGCAACACTATAAGATGGAAGGAGGAGGAGAGCCTGGAGGTGAGTAAAATGAGGCTCTGTCAAATTATGATGTAGGGGTTACATATCACAATACAGTATCAGTGTCCACATTTCACAATGCAACTATGCCCTATTTAAAATGGTGATGTTCTCAAACTAGGATGAGAGGCAATTTTCTCAATCTCAATATGGATTTTAGCCTAAGGATATTTTGTAAAAGTTAAGTTACCCTTGAAAATAAAGCGTCTTCATGGAATAACTCTGCTAAAACACAAGATACCACGGAAGAATCACACAGGGCAGTGTCAACTGCTTTCAAAGAGTACAAATAACAATTTTTGACCCTTCAAAGGCTCCCTCAATCCAATGTCACAATTAAGGCAACATTAGGGTTTGTTTTTAAGTTTTACCATTCTGTCATAAGAATGGTAGCTAAAAGAGACAAACAATGAAAACTGATCTTTATTCAATACCACAGTCATTGGTTAATGATGTTAACTGGATAGGTATTTGGTTTTATGTAAGTATTTTTTGAGGCCAAAGTCTGAGGTAACATTAGGCAACCCAGCCCAAGACTTTTAAGAGCACTCCATTATTGGCTGTTAAAACTTCTGAGTTGGGGCCCGTCCCGTGGCCTAGTAGTTAAGTTACACATGCTCCGATTCAGTGGCCCAGGTTCAGTTCCTGGGCGAGGACCTACACCACTCATTGGCGGCCATGCTGTGGTGGTGACCCACAGACAAAATAGAGGGAGATTGGCACAGATTTTAGCTCAGGGCAAAGCTTCCTCAAGCAAAAAGAGGAAGATGGGCACAGATGTTAGCTCAGGGCAAATCTTCCTCAAGCAAAAAGAGGAAGATTGGCAACAGGTGTTAGCTCAGGATGAATCTTCCTCAGCAAAAAAAACTTTTGAGTTGATTAGACCTTATGCCTCCAACTAATCCTTGATATATTTATAGCTGATGGAGAAAAATGAGACTTTGGGGATATCTGGCACCCTTCACATTTGTAGTCTTCATTAAATTATTCACTTTTGTTCTTTGCCCTTCGTGAAACTTGTAATCAAATATAGAGAGAAACACTAACCATATAAAAACATACAGGTTAGGTGCTGGCCTGGTTGCGCAAGCAGTTAAGTGCGCGCCCTCCACTGCGGTGGCCCGGGGTTCGCCGGTTCAGATCCTGGGCGCGCACTGACACACCACTTGTCAAGCCATGCTGTGGCGGTGTCCCATATAAAGTGGAGGAAGATGGGTACGGATGCCAGCCCAGGGCCAGTCTTCCTCAGCAAAAAGAGGAGGATCGACAACGGATGTTAGCTCAGGGCTGATCTTCCTCACAAAAAAGAAAACAAAACAAAACAAAAAAACATACAGGTTAGTAAGTGTTCTGAAAAGGTAAGAACCAGGCACCATGAGAATAAAGGGATGGATGGATGCAGCGGATCAGAAAAAGCTTCTCAAAAGAAGTGGTATTTAAACTGAAGTAGAAATTAACCAAGAAAAGAGGGGCAGCGTTTCACAGTAAGACAGAATCTCAAATCTAGTTGACTGTAATAATTTACAAAGAAATTACATGACCCTAGTATATATTCTATTGGACCTAGAGGTATAACATAAAAATATTACAGATCATCTAACAACTTGTGAAAATGTCACCCATTAATTTTAAATAGCAATTTGTAATACTATGGTTATAAACTATTTGGCTTGGGGCAATATATTTCCATGTCTTATGAAATTATTAATTCTCATTAAATGCTAATGATCCTTACTGTGACGATTAGAGCTAATTAACTACTCCTTTCACCTACATTAATTTATTAGTTACTCATGATGAATCCAGTAAATGTTTCTGTGTTAGTTGGCCAAAGTCAATTTTATGGACCAGATACCAACACCACTAAGCACACACATAAACAAATACTTCGAGAAATAAACATTGCCATTGTTAGATAATAAAGTTGGAAAACAGATGGATAACAGGGCTAAACGTTATGATCTATTAAGTAGTCATCCACCTAACTTAGTCGGGTGACCAAACATGTTGTTTCCATAGTTACAGGAACTGGTGCAACAGGACCGTGTGGTGAGCAGGGTTACTCATCACCATTTCAGAATCAAAACTGAAAACAAGTGAAGCCCTTACCGCTGAATTCCTTGACTTAAATACTAACAATTTAGTATTTAACTAAACCAACCATCTTGTAGATTCTTTTAGAACCAGAAAGATTTCAAACAAAGAAAACCAGCAATGACACCAAGTCATCATTGGCATAAATAAAGAGGAAAGTTTCAGTGCTTCCCAAAGTGTGATCCAGGTACCGGCAGCAACGGCATCACCTGGGAACTTGCTGGAAGTGCAAGTTATGTGTTCTCCACCACGGTTCCTGCAACAAAAAGTCTCAGCGTAAGGCCTTGTAATCTGTGTTCTAAGCAGATGATACTGAAGAAGGTTTTCTCAAACCTTACTGATTTTAAAATAAAACCAGACTCAAAATCTAACCTCAGGGCCGGCCCCGTGGCTTAGCGGTTAAGTGCACGCGCTCTGCTGCTGGTGGCCCGGGTTCGGATCCCGGGCGCACACCAATACACCGCTTCTCCGGCCATGCTAAGGCCGTGTCCCACATACAGCAACTAGAAGGATGTGCAGCTATGACATACAACTATCTACTGGGGCTTTGGGGGGAAAATAAATAAATAAAAAAAATCTTAAAAAAAAAAATCTAACCTCAATTTTCTTGCAATTTTCTAAAAGTTATTTTCTTTCATTTCTTTCAACAGAACAAATTGAAGCCATGTAATAGCATACTGTTTATAGCCTCTAACTCAAGAATTTAGCAATAAATTTTAATTGTTAAACTTGGAAAAGTTGAACTTTGAATTTTCGAATATGTTGTAGATTTAAAATTCTGAGGATTATACAGGATTTGTGCTATCATAAATATGTTTTTAGTTAGCACAACTGAAATTTCATGGTAAATAAAAAATATGACATTTATTTAAGAAATGTATTATATTTTCATTTGCACACTGTTGTATATTTTAATATATCTTACATGGTATACATTAAAATTAATAGTTGCCTCTTTCTAGGAGAGCCTGTTATAGAACATATCCCATTTTTTTAAAAATATGGAAAATTAAACAATCAGTTTCACATTACAAAAAGATCACCTTTGGCTTTGAAAAATGTATTTTTTTCACATCATTTAAAAATAAATGTATTCATAAAAATTAAGTGTGTATACAACTTTTCTGATATTTATATATCGATTAACTCAATCATATTCAAAAACACCAATTTTGAAGTTACAAGTATCCTACACACATAGAACACGTGTCCTTTCCTAACATGGGGCTGGCAGACCTTTGGAACCTCTCCCCAGTGTATACTGAATGCCCTCCTCACTGAGCGTAGTCTGATTTCCTGTAGGAAGATTTTGTCTAATCTTTCTTCTGCTCCGCATGCTGCATTTTTAGACGTCTCCAATTGCTGTGAGCAGTCAATTAAATAAACAAAAAAAATTTTAATTAAACCTATGTGTGACAAATTGAAAGAAGTATCTTAGAGCAGACCTTGCTCTGGTGCCAAAGGCAGTTCGATGAAAAAGCCTATCAAGTACGGTGCTTTGCGTCGCTGGAAATTAATAGCACAGCCGATCAACCATGTAACATAAATAAGAACTCCCCACCCCGGGGGAGGCGGGGAATGGGTTGAGACAGACTCAAGGGGCAGCAAGATAGCTACTTTAATTCTAGGAGGCGAGTTTGATGAGCAAAATGCAGGAATAAGAGAGTTGGTATTTCCTAGTCTTTCTATTACGAATGTCTCAGGATGCCCCAGGAAGAACAAGGAAATATAGTGTTATTAACACACTTCCCATAACTATAATAGGGATTATAATTTCTTCCTGGTAAAGACCTGGAGATAGAGCTAGGAAAAAGTTCCCACTTGGTATATGTGTACGGCACTCTTTTTTCTCTATATACTATTATACCTAAATTGGGGAATTCATCTCCTTAAAGGGAAGGTAATTCAGAATCTAACTGAACTCCGAACTGTATAGTTTCCTCATTAGATAAATAGGGATATCACTATTTATCTTTCACAATGTTGAGGAGATTAAATGACACCATGTATACGTATGTAAAGTCCTTAGCACAATGCCTGGCATACAGTAAGAACTCAGAAAGTGTGCACATATGTCATCATGATCAAGATCATCAACAAATGAACCACATCATCTTTGCCATCATGCTCTTTGTATTTGGGATATTTTATCCACAAATTTGACAATGTTATTATTACATATATCTTCCAGAATCCTAACTCAACACGAGTCCTGAGCCTAAATTGCATTGTAATCTCCCTCTGCTATAGACAGCATGAAACTAAACCAGCTTTAACACAGTTCCTCCTCATCCATGGCATAGTTTCAGAAATTGTGCCAAATAAGTATTAATAATTTTTTTAATTCAGGAAAATCAATTCCTGCCTTAATTCCTAAATAACCAGATTTTTCCTATTAATTATTAGATAATTTTAGAGCTGAAAGTGAAATGATCTAGACCAAGCCCTCAAGGTATAAGGCACAGAGTGGTTAACAGGCTTGTCCACGACTCTGCAAGTCAGCTCGGGACTGGACTGGCACAGGCTTCCTGAACACAGGCCAGGCTATCTGCATTATCACAAATGCATCAACTAGTCTCAACCCCACAAGAGAGCTTCCCACTTATCATACTAAATAGCATCCTACCAATGACTGTCTAGGCTTTCCCTCCTAACAAATACTTTTACACGATACTCTTAATCCTCTGAGTTTCTAACGAACCAAAAAGAGACTAAAAACACTAATTTAGGTATTTTAGTTGAAATAACATTTCATAGAAAAGAGTCAAAAAGTGTTTTTATGTGTAAACACTACTAAGTCACTAAGTATATTTGAAGCATATAAATTTTACGGGTTATATGGGAATATTTACTTTAACATTCATTTGTTTTACTGAGAATTCTGAGTACTAAATCAACTCATCGACTCAGAATCCAAAAAGATAATTGTAGGACATAATTGTCTTTTTCACCAATGACCTAGTTTATTCTCCAAAAGAATTTAAAATAAATATTGTGATGTTTACCCAAGACAATCATTCCCACACTCATCCTCCAGCAGCTAAAATACCTGCCTTCCTTTTTCTAAAGTAAATTTACATTTGGAGAAAGGGTTTTGATAACAGATTTTTTTCAGCCTGGAATTTGACAAGCTTATCAGTTTAAGATAAAAATTCAAACTCCAACTTCACAAACTGGTTAGAAAATTCAGTGTCATTCTAGGGACAATATGAATACCAATATTATCAGCTTTATTTTACTTTCTCCAGTTCTTTTTTCTTTATACATAAATGAAAAGAATTCCTTTGATTTACATCATCTGCCTCAGCAATCAGCTTCCCTCTGTAAAGGAGTCTATCACCCATATGTCCTGTTACCTCTGAGTAAATTTTGAATTAAAAATTTATCCAATCCACAGCACATGCTTCAGGAGCAGGATCTTTCTTGTTCTTGTTTGTTTCTTTGTTCTCTCTCTCTTTTTAAATCTGTTTATCTCACTTAAATGGAAAACATCAGTAAATGTATCTAAGCTTAAAGGAAAAGAGTAACCGGTTATAAAACCTCCACCATAACTATGATTATTCTATGACCTTCTTCAATTTCCAGGTTCAAAAAAAAATAAACCAGGTTTTCTAAATTGCTTTCAAATGTCATTCTTCTTTTCTTTGAAAACAAACACAAAACCTGGAAAGTTACTGTTTTGGTTCTTATGATGAAGAAGAAAATAGAACCAAGCAGAGTAAAAAACAAACAAACAAAATCAAAGAAACCAATAAAAATCAAGAAAGGACTGAAGAAAAGCAATAAAGTCTAACATTTCCAAAGAAAATGCACTCTGGAATATTTTTCTTCGTTTTTTCCTTAGTTATGTCAAAGTTCAGAACAATACGGATATTTTTTGAAGCTACAATTTGTTCTCTTATTTTCATACTAGGATATGTTTTATGAGGAAACAGAGAATAAAACAAGGGCAGGAAAAAAATAATTCTTAAAATTCTTCTTTTAAGATTTCAGTTATAGTTGAAACTTTATAAGGAGTGCTCCTTCCCATCTGGAATCTCACTCCATATAGATATACTCCCAACCCTTTTGGCTTTCTTCTAGTTTATATTACTGTATCTCAAAATAACCCCTTTGTTCTGCTATTCTTGATTTTTTGTGTTCTGTTTTTAACATTGTCTTTTGACTTCTTCCAAAAGAAAATTAATTTCTTACCTACCCACCCCCACCAAACAAACCATTTTCCCTCTTCCCAATGGAGTTCTAGAACAATGAATCAACTTTCTATGACTCATTATTATGACCATATATCTACATACTAAAGCCACACAAGGATCTAGGGTAACTTTTTCCCAGATACCTTCCTTTGCTCGGTTTTCTCTGTATCTACCTCTGTCTGATTCACCCACACACTCTCCAGAACAAACCTCCATTGGTTTGTAGCTGCCCTGCTCTGTGGGGTGAGGAAGGTGATCTGGGAGTCCAGGTTGTAAAATTGTCTTTCAAACAATCCTCTGAATGTCAGGCCACTTTGTGCCTCCTCTCTCGGAGGTTTCTGCTTCCTACAAATTCCTGTGGCTTTCTGGAATTCTGCAAGGAGGTTGGCTCCCCACCCACAGTCTTGGGTTTCAACCTCGTTCACTCTGCTAAATCAGGTATCACTCATCTGCTTTCCCAATCTTTGTTGACATCTTTTGTCTGTTGTCATTTCCTCTCTCATTCTCTTTGTTCTTGTGGGTTTGTTCCTTCTTAATCCTTTAATGCGCTTTTAGTGTGGTTGATAGAGAGAACACAAATAAATGCATCTGTCCAATCCACCATGATTAACCGGAAGTATTTGCGCTGATCATTTGTAAAGCATGATTTTCTATGGTTTTTTTTTTTAACATAATCACACCCATTTCTCTTTTGTCCACTCAAAGTTGTCTGCAGGTAAGTCTGATTAACTAATTGGGATGAACTTTTTTTAAGTGGAGACAACATTCAGTCCTTAGTTAATTTGTGAAGTGGATGAAATTCATGTTCAGTGTTTTTAGCCTCCCCATTCTTTTGCCATTTTCCCCACTTGATGGCACCCTTCTCCAAGATCCATTATCTTCATGTTCTCTTTCTCTCTCCTCTTTCTTCTCTTCTTTCTCTCTCTGTCCCTCCCTCCACCCCTCTCTCTAAGAAACGAGATCTTAGGGGCAAGAGAGAAACAAATGAACTTATTCGTACTAGGGTGTAAATGATTGACATCATTAAAAAGTACTTCCTAGGATATTAATACAATGAAAAATTCTAAACTAAAATTAAGGTAAACTGGAATTTCTAAAGATTTATTTTGGAAACTCTCTCTGGGAGCAGGAATGTGTGCTGGGAGAGGAGTGGAGTAGAGTGAAAAATGAGAGAGAAGGGGCAAAGAAAATGAAATAGGAAAGACTAACAGAGAAGATAGATTGGTAACAATGTCCAATGTCCAGAGATAATTTAATATTTTTCTTCCTATATATGTAAATCTGGAAGAAGGCAGAATAAAATCATTAAGAAAGCAAAATTCTGTACACTGCAGAATCTATAACAAGAGATATGACACAGTAAAGATACAAATATCATGAAAATTCTTTTATGTCTTGCGAACAAAATCATAAAAGTGTCCCAAATTCCATTTATATCCCCATCTAGTTAATGACATCAGTAGCTAGAACACAGGTTTCAGATTAGGAAAATAAATTTTTGTGGACCACTCCAGTGCAAATATAAAGAAAAAGAAGCCAATGTTTACCAGAAAGACAGCATTGTTTTTGACGTGATAAGCAAGGAACCCTAGTGACTACCAGAAATTATAGTTGGACCTTTCTAGATCCATGATCTCGAAGGCAAGTGGCCAGCACAAGCAGAGAAACTGAAGTAGCACCTCTTGCTTAAAAAAAAAGAAAACAACAACAAAAACCACTTTGTGAATCAACCTAACTATGCATCTTTTTTTTTTTATTATTGAGGTAACATTGGTTTATAACATTATGTATATTTCAGGTGTACATCATTATATTTTTATTTCTGTGTAGATTACATCATGTTCACCACCCAAAGACTAATTACAGTCCATCACCACACACAGGTGCCTAATCAGCCCTTTTGCCCTCCTCCCTCCCCTCTGCCCCTCTGGTAACCACCAATCCAATCTCTGTCTCTGTGTTTGCTTGTTGTTGTTTTTATCTTCTATTTGTGAGTGAGATCATGCGATGTTTGACTTTCTCCCTCTGACTTATTTCACTTTGCATAATACCCTCAAGTTCCATCAGTGTTGTCACAAATGGCCGGATTTCATCATTTCTTATGGCTGAGTAGTATTCCATTATGTATATATACCACATCTTCTTTATTCATTCTTCCCTTGATGGACACTTAGGTTGTTTCCAAGTCTTGGCTATTGTGAACAATGCCAAAGTGAACATAGAGGTGAATGTATCTTTACGCATTCATGTTTTCACGTTCTTTGGATAAATACCCAGCAGTGGAATAGCTGGATTGTATGATAGTTCTATCCTTAATTTTTTGAGGAATCTCCATACTGTTTTCCATAGTGGCTGCACCAGTTTGCACTCCCACCAGTAGTGTATGAGGGTTCCCTTTTTTCCACATCCTCTCCAACACTTGTTATTTCTTGTCTTGTTAATTATAGCCATTCTGATGGGAGTGAAGTGATATCTCATTGTAGTTTTGATTTGCATTTCCCTAATAGTTAGTGATGTTGAACATCTTTACATGCGCCTGTTGGCCATCTGTATATCTTCTTTACTAACTATGCGTCTAAAAGTTTGCTTGGATTTACTTGGAGAGGAATTTTAATTTGCTCATCTGTAAAATTAAAAGATTGGCCTAGATCTTGGTTACCAATGCAAGTGTGTGAAGCAACACCCTCCTGTCATTAAATTTCCACCAATCTACAGCACAGTGAGAAAAGAGTGAGTTTGGCCTGAAGCCAACTTTATCCAACTTAAACAATTGACGATCGTCCTTTCTTCCAAGATTGTGTCCCATCTTGTATGAAATAATGATGATAATTGACAGCTGTTTTTCTTTTCCTCTTCTTTCTCCTCTCCCTACTCCCACTTCGACTTTAGATTGTTCTTACTTAGCAAAATTAAATTGACGTACAGCTTACCGTAGCCATGTTTTGTGTCTTCCAGTAGAGAATAATTTCTCACTTTAACAAAATGGGGAGAAATAAGAAAAATTCAGACACGAATGTGGCAAGTGTCTGCCTTATTGATTGTCTTTTTAAATCTTGGAATTGATTAATTTTTAATCCAAATTATCCTCCATTCAAAAATAAATCTTTGGGGCTGGCCCAGTGGCGCAAGTGGGTAAGTGGGCGCGCTCCGCTGTTGTGGCCCGGGTTTCGCTGGTTTGGATCCTGGGCGCGCACCAACACACTGCTTGTCAAGCCATGCTGTGGTGGCGTCCCATATAAAGTGGAGGAAGATGAGCATGGATGTTAGACCAGGGCCAGTCTTCCTCAGCAAAAAAGAGGAGGATTGGCAGATGTTAGCTCAGGGCCAATCCTTCCTCACAAAATAAATAAATAAATAAATCTTTGCAAGTTATTGAATCTTTTAAAAGTCCTAATTATCAAGCATTTACTGTCTGTGGCAGTGGTTCTCAACAACGTCAGATTTAACAACCCTTTTATATAACAAATAATCGCTAATGCCCCTCTTAAATAGCCTATTTTGTTTATCTATTGCAGTGAAATAAACCATCCCAAATTGCAATTTACTTCTCATGATTTGTGGGTTCACTGGGCAGTTCTTCTGCTTGATGTGGTGTCAGGTGGGGCTCAGGAACAGCTAAGAGGTCAAAATGGACTCACTCATATAACTGGCAGTCGGTGCTGGCTGTGGGCTGGGAGCTCGGCTGGGCGGGTTGGCCGGGACCTCATTTCTCTTCCAGGTGGGCATCTCCATGTGACTCCTGGGGCGTCTTCATATCAGGGAAGTTGGGTTCTAAAGAGGAGTGTTTCCCAGAACACAGGTGGAAGCTGCAAATCTCTTGAGACCAAGCCCCCTAAAGTAACACAGTATCACTTTTGCTACATTCTATCCGTCAAAACAGGTCACAGAGCCCACTCGAATTCAAGGAAAGGGGAAACGGACTCCACCTCTTGATGCTGGAGTGGCAGGTTATATTGTAAAAGAACATGTGGAATGAGAGACGTTGACGTGGCCATCTTTGGAAACATAATCTATCACATATCCTCAAAGGAAATTCTTAGATAATGTTTTGAAAAATACACAATGTTTTAAAAATGAAAATATCACCTCAACAATAATTTAACAAAGAAATAAAAGGAAAATAATTCATAAAATATGTATTTCAATCTGTAAATGTTCTGATATGACTACACTAAAAGATCTAATAAAGTAGCTAGATTCTTACATTGACTGAAGGATTCAGTTTTGATTTAAGAAAACATAAGTCATTCCATAAAAGAGGTACACCAAAATGAACAAAGGTACATGAAGACACCAGAACAAAAAAATAGTGTTAGGATAAGTAATAACAGATTTATTTCTATATTAAAAGGAAAAATAATCAAGACAAATTAGAGAGGAAATACAATATTCTCAAAAATAATCTAGGTCTTATCTATAAGGTATAAAATCAAAATAATTCCCTATGTGACTACAGAAAACATATTATTTTATAATTAACAATATATTTGTATATAATTAGTAATACAATAAATTAATATAATATAATTATATTATATAGTAATATAATTAATTTATAATATAAACATATTATTTTAAAATTCTACCCCATGCCAAAGCATATATTCAGCCTCCAATACTTAAAAGAACTTTGGAGACCACACCCTCAATACCATAGAGAATACTGGATGGATTTTTAAGAAGAAGTAAGTTAAGAGACTATAGAGAAGTTGTGTGGTAGATGTCAGAGACATATCAGAGCAAGATTGAAAAACAATAGGCAATCCTCATATAAATAAGTTTAATATGTGATTTTCACATCATTAATTTCTTATTGCCCTACCAAAAAATTAAATATATAGAATGGCAATAATACATAATATTTTTAAATAATATTTATTAAAATTTAGTGTGATTCTTGCATTTCATGTGCCTCTTAATGTTTGGCTCCTTAGTCTGGTAAAGGGATTCTCCAGTCTCCTTACTTACACAATGCAATTAATCTCCTTGCTTTTGCAGTAACTGCACCACTGAGGCATTAATACCCTTTTCAACTCACTGTGTACAACAGAGCTGGGACCAGGGTAAGGGGAGGGAGGCATTCACTTTGGGCACAAAATTTAAAGGGGTCCTTAAATTCACTCAATAATCAAGATAAACAATATTTTGATGCAATCTTTTAAAACATCAAATCAATGCCCCCAAAAATCTATGATGAACAAAGTAACAAAACTTTAAATAAAGACAGGATCTACAGAGTGAGGAAGTTTTTCAGTAATTTTAACACAATGTCTTTGTGTCATTTAAGCTTCCTTCTCCATAATGACTTTTTCCTAAATTATGAGCCTTTTTGCATAGCTTCTTATAAAACTTTTCAGTGTTCCTTTAGACTAAGGGTTACTGATTGACACTTGTACTAAAGTACTCCTGACGTAATTGTAGTAGGATATTGTTCAGTGTGTCTTTTTAAACTCTAGCAGGACACAGGAAAATGTTTCACTTGTGCAGAACTGAATCAAGCTTTGGGGGACAGCAGGGATGCCTGGCCCCCTTCGCTAAGTGCCAGTGGTACCCCACGTATCAAATGACTGTGTCCACAAAAAATGCCCCACACGTTTCCAAACTGGCCGACAGTGTGGGGACTGCCCCGAGTGAGAATTACCGGAGATGATAACATCAAAATGTGAGTGAATCAAGTGAGCACAGGCTGTACATGGCGTCTTTTGAAAACTGTCTTGGATACACATCTAAGGTTAATTTGAACTTTAATGAAGTCACACTTAAAGGCTCTCTAGGGTTTTTAAAAATTAAAGAGCTTTTAAGATATATTACCACGTGTCCTGCTTTAAAAACTAGACAATGATAAAAGCTGAAAGTTGAAGCAACCACAGTGCTAATCCCAACATCCCGTTTAAAGCTCTCCACTGGAAGAGATATAACAACTGTACGGTCACTCGTTTCTTTCTTCTATCTAGCCACTTAATGCAATTAAGGGTTATTATGTTTTATTTAATCATTTTTAACCTTTTTGTTCCAAATTTAGGCTTTTTGATTTTGGTAGTATGTTGTGCATCTCAATAAATTATTTCCTTTGCATTGATTCACAATAATAATCAACTTTTTATTCCTAAAAGTCCACTTGTAGAGGAAAAAAAGTAAGATTTATAAGCATGAATGTCCAAAACCCCCATACATTAAAAAAAAATCCTAAAACTTTATGGATTTTGCTGTGGTTACCAATTCTGAAAGCACACATAAATTATAGAGTTTTTGTCGTTTTGTTTTGTTTAGGCAATGGCAAAATCTAGTAAGTATGAAGTCAGATTAACTGAACACAATTTCAGGAGCATCTGTGAGTTTTTCCCCCCACCTTGGTGTGCTAATGGTGTGCTAATTAATGCCACCTAAAGGTGCATGCATTTGACCATGTCACTTCTTAACCCATGTACAAACATTTAGTTAATCATACATTTAATTTAACTAACAGTTATAATCATAACAGTTTGAGCATTCTTTACTGTGAATGACTTAGGTTTAAAACAGAGAGTTTTTACTAAAAACATCCCTGTATTCTTGATTATTTGGACGATTAAGAAATAGGGCTGGTGTTCCCAGTGGCATCAAATATAATGTGGTGCACACCATAGAACACTCAGTAGGTTCCTTTGGGTGCTATAGGATTTTGTGAGTTTTCTGAAACTTGTTCCAGCCACAAAGAAGACAGTTTATTTAATTAACTAATAAATAACTTGAATTGTCTATTTTTCTTTTGTCCTACAATATCTCACATTAGAATTCAAAGACATTAAAGAGTAAGACAGAAATCGTAATTCACTTGCCTTCTGAAATTCCTAAAACATGCAGTTTTCAAATAGTCCATATAAATCTGATCCCTTATCTTATAAAATGTTGTGGCAGTAGGAGACATATAGGAAATAAACTTTCCAATATTTTTGTTTTTTTTTGTAAATAGAATAAGTCCCCAGTGAGACTTTTTTAACCTAGTTATTGATTTATGGTCTCAAGGCTATTTCATTAGGAAGCTTTCCTTCCCATTTTGGCAATCTATTTTTGGCACAAGAATCTAGGCCAAACACATGTTTCTTGAATAATTTCTGGAATGAAAACTGTTGAAAATTCTCTATAAATATACTCTGAGTTTAGAGCATTAAAATGATATTAAAAACCCAGTCTTTAACATAAAGTATGTTATTATATGCTCCAATAAAAATATGTCTTTAAGGCAAATTTACAGATCTGCAGCCTCCATTCTGCAGTATGGGCAAAATTATGTTCCATCTAAAGCAGGAAATTTGGTGAGTGCCAAATTCATCTAGCTACGTCCTCAATGAATATACTCCTTTGTTTATCAGTTGTCACTAACAAACATTTATTAGTTACCTACAAAATACAGTCGTTTCTCTCAAGAAGTTTAAGATGTAGGAAAAAACATAGAATATGGTATAAAACTATTGCTATTTGCATATAGTGTGAACATTTGTATGGAAATTCCAAAATGGAAAACTATAAAAGTTTTTTAAAATATTTTTTTAAGTTCAGTGAGTGGCTCCTTGCATTCCTATAGACATTAAATAACATATTAAAAATACATAATAATAATCATCAGGGAAATGCAAATCAATGCAATACAATAAGATATCACCTTACACCCATTAGAATGGCTATAATCACCAAGACAAAAAATAACAAATGTTGGAGAGGTTGTGGAGAAAATGTTGGTGGTAGGAATGCAAACTGGTGCAGCCTCTATGGAAAACAGTATGGAGATTCCTCAAAAAATTAAAAATAGAAATACCATAGGACCCAGCTATCCCACTACTGGGTATTTATCCAAAGAACTTGAAATCAGCAATCCAGAGACTTATGCACCCCTATGTTCATTGCAGCATTATTCACTACAGCCAAGAAGTGGAAGCAAGCCAAGTGTCAATCGATTGATGATTGGGTAAAGAAGGTGTGTGGTATATATATACAATAGAATACTACTCAGCCATAAAAAAAAGACAAAATCCTACCATTCGCAACAACATGGATGGACCTTGAGGGTAATATGTTAAGTGAAATAAGCCAGTCAGAGAAAGACAAACACCATATGATCTCACTCATATGTGGAAGATAAACTAACACACAGACAGAGAGAACAGTTTGGTGGTTATTAGGGGGAAGGGGGTTGGAGATGGGCACAAGAGGTGAAGAGGTGCATTTACATGGTGACTGACTAATAATTATGTACAACTGAAATTTCACAATGTTATAAACTATTATGACCTCAATACAAAAATACATAATAATGAGGCATCATCCATAAGAGCAACAAAGACATCCCTATGAAAAGAGGTCGACTGTGAAACTAAGGCAGCCTTGGAACCCTCCACTTGCATGGCCTCCTTCCAAGATCCAGTACCTAATTTTGTATTTGTAATTTTGTATGCTTTTTCTTAAAGAAAGCCCCTAAAATTGCATAAGCTGCAGACTCCACATAACTGGATCTGTCCCAGCAAGGGAACAAATAATACATGATTTCCATAAGTGAATATGATACTCAGCTGGGATACTTCAAAACACTATAACCACAGAGACATACCAGGTTCCTGGATCACAAAACTCCTGGATGACTATTAAAACGTCAAGTTTCTCAAAATAAAATTGAGCATTTAATGCAAGTGCAATAAATATTCCAACGGTATTTAGAAAGCATAACAAAACATTGGGAAAATCTGTGAAACATCTGGAAAAAAATAAGAATCACTAAGAAATTTTTGAAAGATGATTAGTTGAATGTGAGGTGCAGGGCTGAGGGGAAAATGGCTGTTTTTCCAGACATAAAATATACTATAAACCTTCAACAACTTAAACAATGTGGTATTGGTGTAGGAATAGACACACTGAACAAAACAGGCATTAGTATATGTAAAAAATTAATAAATGAGAAAAGAGGCATACAAATCCAATAGGCCAGGGAAGAAGTGTTAGGAATACGGTAATGGTACAACTCATTAGATCTTTGGGAATGAAAATCCATCTAGATCTTAATCTCACACCGTTCACTCAAACTAAATAAAGTAACGAAGTATTTTTGAAGATCAAATTGTAGAAAAATTACAAGAAAATAAACATTAACATTTATCAAACTCTACAGAGGAATGGTTTTTTAAGGCCTAGAAACATGAAATAAGTTACAAAATAAAATATTGACAGAACTGACAATATAAAAATTAAAAATATTTGCATGCAAAAAGCCCATTATCCAAATTAAAGGTAAGCAATATACAGGGATAAAACACTTTCTGCAAGTATGCAAGATTAATATCAACCTTACATAAAGAACTTGTACAAATCTATAAGAAAAGCACCAAGACCCCAGTAGATAAATATGCAAAATTCATGCACAAAAGTCTGACAGTTCCTCAAAAGGTTAAAGATGGAGTTACCACGTGACCCAGCAATTGCACTGCTAGGTATATACCCAAGAGAAGTGAGGATATATGTCCACACAAAAACTTGTACGTTAACGTTCAAGAAGCATTATTTATGATAGTCAAAAAGTGGAAATCACCCAAATAACCATCAACTGATGAATGGACAAATAAAATGTGTTATATCCATACAATGGAATATTATTCAGCAGTAAAAAAGAAAGAAGTACTGATACATGCGGCAACATGGTTGAAGCTTGAACACTTGTGCTAAGAAAAAGAAGCCAGTCAAAAAAGACCACATATTGTGTGATTACATGAAATGTCATATTCCATGAAATATTCATATGATTCTATGAAATATCCAGAATAAGCAGAAATACAGAGACAGAAAGTAGAGATTAGTGGTTGTCCAGGTCTGGGAGGGGTTTGGCGGGAAGTGAGAAGTGACTGCTAATGGGTACGAGGTTCCTTGTTGGGGTGATGACCCGTGGCCAAGTGGTTCAAGTTCCAAGCACTCTGCTTTGGCGGCCTGGGTTCTCAGGTTTGGATCCTGGGCACCGACCTACTCCACATGTCAGTGGCCATGCTGTGGGGGCATCCCACATACAAAAGAGAGGAAGATTAGCACAGATGTTAGCTCAGGACAAATCTTCCTCACCAAAAAAAAAAAGTTCTAAAATTAATTATGGTGATGGTTGCACAACCCTGAATACACCAAAAATCTCTGAACTGTATACTGTAACTGGGTGAATTGTATGGTATGTGAATTACACTAATATACAATACTGTATATTCAACATGCAATGTATAGTATAGTATATAATTGTACTGTATATTATATCCATATACAATATTATAGATAGCTTTATTATAACAATGATGTTATTTTTTTTAAAGCATGCACAGTCAAATCAGAAGAGAAAGTAAGTTAACAAACATGAGGAAATTATTAACATCAAAAAATACAAATTAAAGCACCCAGGAGAGACTATTTTTACCAATAAAAATAATAGGGGGATAGTTTTTAAATGATAATTCTCACTGCTGTTAGACATGTAGCAAAACAGATAAGGTCATATATTGTTGGTTGGAGTGATAATTGGCACAGCCCATTTTCTTTACTATTATTTTTCTTTATCTTTTTTGTGAGAAGATCAGCCCTGAGCTAACATCTGTCGCCAATCCTCCTCTTTTTGCTGAGGAAGACTGGCACAGGGCTAACATCCGTGCCCGTCTTCCTCCACTTTATATGGGACACCACCACAGCATGGCTTGACAAGCAGTGCGTCGGTGCATGCCTGGGATCCAAACCCTGGGCCACCACAGCGGAGTGCGAGCACTTAACCGCTACGCCACCGGGCCAGCCCCAAGCACAGACCATTCTGAAGGTAGTTTAGCAATATATACCAAGAACTCTAGGAGGTGTCTTGGTGGTGTAGTGGTTAAGTTCTTGCACTCCACTTTGGTGGCCCAGGGTTCAGAGGTTTGGATCCTGCTCATCAAGCCATGCTGTGGCAGTGTCCCACATACAAAATAGAGGAAGACTAGCACAAATGTTAGCTCAGGACCAATCTTCCTCACCAAAAAGAAAAAGAACTCTAAAAATAGTAATACTCTGCTTCAGTGGTGTTGCTTATAAAAATATCACTTAGGAAATTCATCTTAAATATGAGGGGAAAAATAGTTACATACAAAGATCCACATTTCGGTATTATGCATGAAAGTGAAGAAATGAAACATCTTAAATATTCAGTGATAGTTAAATAATTAAGTGTGCTGTTAATAGTTGTGTGTGTATATATATACACACACACACACACATATATATACACACTAGATGGAATATTATGCAGTGGCTAAAAATATATTACATACTCATATGGGAAAATTATTATTATATGATATCAAGAGAAAAATAGCACAAAATTGTATACACAATGTGATTAGAACTAAGCTTAACTTTTTTCTCCTTCCTTTTTTGTATTTTCAAATTATCTTTAATAAACCACGTTTATAAGTGTTTTAAAATATCTAGGAGAAAAGATAAAACCATAACAATAACTATAATGTGAGAAACTATATGATGTGTGGCTTATGGATGCTCTAACGAGCACCAGATACTCAGTGAAGAGTTTCAAACTGAGCATTTCAATGTTTTATCTGCGGGTGACTTTGAGTTTCAAGGATTTTTTTTCCTCCAACAAAAGTCCTGCAATGAGCTCTCATTTATCGACCCCTCAGCCCTGGCATGTACAAACAAAAACCAATAAACTAGTGATAACATACACCTCAATCTGTTTTATGAGATATGATGTATTTTTGCTTCAGTTTTAACTCTGCTCTACAACGATGTTTACAATAAACATTTACTCAAATTATTCCCAGGCTAGATTTGTTAACATGTTTTTAAAGTAAAGACAGTAGATAACCTACTTTAAATTATCACAAATAGAATCAAATATGGCAACCTCTTTAAGGAAAGCCACTCACAATCAGAACGGAATACTTTTTATTCTTTGAAAAAACATCCTGGGGGCTGGGCCAGCGGCAGAGTGGTTGAGTTCACACACTCTGCTTCAGCAGCCCAGGGTTCGCAGCTTCAGATCCTGGGCGTGGACCTACACACCACTCATCAAGCCATGCTGTGGCAGGCGTCCCACATATAAAACAGAGGAAGATGGGGACAGAGGTTAACTCAGGGCCAATCTTCCTCAGCAAAAAAAGAGGAGGATTGGAAACAGATGTTAGCCAGGGCTCATCTTCCTCACCAAAAAAAAAAATAATAAAGTATATTAGAGATAATAAAATGAAGGCTGAGGAAAAAGGACAGATTTTAAGGAAAAGTTACAATTTATAAATTGTAATAATGTAATTAAACACAGCACAAATCTTCAGAAATTTTAGTTTGAGTTAAAACACTGAAAGTTTAATCAGGAATCATTACTATCTATGAAGTACTTCTTGCCCTTCATCCACTCCATCTCTTTTCTGACAAAAATCAACATAATCAAAATGCTGTACAATTTTCCTCAAGACTACTTATTTTATTGAGGCCAACAACTAAGTGAATACACTAGTTTTCAAATTGAAAAAACAAAACTTGTATGCTGCTTCATTTTAACTTGGCTCAGCTGATCAGAATCCAATGTTGCCTTAGAATATTCAAGCTTATTACAAAAATAACTCTGTTGCTTGATTTTTTTTTTTTTTTTTTTTTTGCTGAGGAAGATTTGCCCTGAGCTAACATCCATTGCCAATCTTCCTCTATTTTGTATGTGGGTCACCGCCACAGCATGGCTGATGAGTGGTGTAGGTCCACACCTGGGATCTGAACTCGCAAGCCTGGGCTGCCAAAGCGGAGTGCGCCAAACTGAACCACTACGCCATGGGGCCGGCCCCTGTTGCTTGATTTTTAAAGTACTAAATACTTACTTGGAAATTGTTTTAAAAAATCTATTGGTAAACAGTCAACATTTTGGGGGAAAAAAAAAAAAGAAATTTGTTACCCTGGCTGCTTTTCCCAGACCATTATATGAGGACTCTAAGTGAATATGAGAACCATTTCATCCTGTTTTTCTATTCACGTCTTGTTTGCCAAAAACTCTGGTAATATAAAGATAGAAAAAGTATATACTCTGACTTTCTTTGTATATACTGCATACCATATATTTCATTACATACAATGTATGTGTCAGATTCAATTACATTTACTTATGTTATATCTTCCTTGATATATGAGAAAAATGGAAACAAATCTTTTAATGGGAAACAAAGAAAACTTTAATAAATTACAAAAGTAGACACTATATTGGCCATGTTCTCTGACTACAGTGATATAACCATAAATTAATAAAGTTAATTTTTAAAAAATCAACCACTTAGGGGCCAGCCCGGTGGCGTAGTGGTTGAGTTCGCGCATTGTGTCGGTGGCCCAGGGTTCTCGGGTTTGGGTGGACTGATGCACCGTTTCTCAAGCCATGCTGTGGCAGCATCCCACATATCAAGTAGAGGAAGATGGGCACAGATGTTAGCCCAGGGCCAATCTTCCTCAGCAAAAAGAGGAGGACTGGCAACAGATGTTAGCTCAAGGCTAATCTTCCTCAGACACACACACACAAAATCAACCACTTAAAAATTTTTTAAATAAATTTTTTTCTCCTAAATAACTTTTAAGTCGAAAAGCAAACAGTAATTACAGATTTTCTATAAAATAATGAAAAGGAGAATACTTTTCCATTTGGTAAGTATAGATTGAAATGATTTCATTATTTTTTTTAAAATAAAAAGATATGAACAAAGTATGTAATTAAAAAAAGAACAAAAACAGCAATAACTTAAGGAAGAAATAATAAATAACAATTCATAAAAGGGAAAATAAGAAAAAAAAATCCCTAGTCTTGGGGCCAGCCGGGTGGTGTAGTGGTTAAGTTCATGCACTCCGCTTCAGTGGCTTGGGGGTGCAGGTTCAGATCCCAGGCACGGACCTATGCACCGCTTATCAAGCCATGCTGTGGCAGACGTCCCACATATAAAGTAGAGGAAGACGGGCATGGGTGTTAGCCCAGGGCCAATCTTCCTTAGCAAAAAGAGGAGGATTGGCAACAGACGTTAGCTCAGGGCTAATCTTCCTCACCAAAAAAAAAAAAAAAATCCCTACACTTGTGTACTGGATGCTATGTCCCACTCACCCGGGCTCCCTTCAGGGTCAAGGCTCTTGCTGGGTGTATTGGCCTCTGCTGACTCACAGCTGAGTCCAACCTCTGGGATTACCCTCAGCCAAAGGAAGTTGCCTGGCATAAGTTCATCAAGGGCAGCTTCAGAAGAGGTTGAATTCTCAAGGTAGGCCAAGCTACTACCCAAGGACAGGGCTTGTTGGGAAGGAGTCAACCCTAAGGCATGGGATGGGGACGTCTTGACTTCCCACATTCTCCTCAGCCTCTGGGCCTGCAGAAGGGCCCAATTCAACCTGTGAATGGCCAGCATTCCCTCCCTGCTTGAAGATGACGCAGAGTCCTTTGCCTTGCAAGACCACAGGCATTCCCCTCAGGCCCACCCCCACCTCCCCTCCTGGCCATCAGACAAATGAGTAGGGTTAAGTCATAACATACCCCAGCCTGCTGAGGGAGACAAGAGATTATGCTCCCAAAAGGAGCCACAGGACCAAGCTAACATGTATCAGCAGAAGCTGGGAGAGTATATTTAGGACAGATTCTGAGGGTGTTGGATCAACGTGGGTGAAGATAAAGCTGGATAAAGGAAAACTGATCAATATGGAACACTATCCTATGACACAGGATTTTACCCTGACAAACATCCTGGGAGATGATGCCAACACTGTTAGGATGGCTCTTAGAAGCCTATAGAAAACATGGCTACATTAGGTGAAGAGGAAATGCCACTACTGTCATAGCAGACAGGAAAATAAGGTTCAAAGCTCAGGAAAATATTCTAGAGTGGATAGACTGTGTCAGGTCAGTAAACTTACCCACCAACAATGTTTTGTGGGAGGCCCTAGAGAACACTCTGTCTAGTAAAGTAATGGGGGGGTCACTGGGATGAGGGCACCAACGTCACTGTGAAGGTCAGTGTGACTGCCCTCTGTAGGCTTGGGCTGGAGCTGGGGATGCTCTTGCAGAACTGGGCTCCCTGATGCTATGGGCATGACAGAGTCCTGAGGTAAAGGAGGGCACGGTGTGGGCAATTGCTGTAACGATTGGCAATGTTGGGTCAAAGGTGTGAGGGCGGGGGAGTGTCTGACCTCAGAGATATAGAGATGGTTAATAGAACACAGTATCCTTAGGGACAGACAGACGAGCAGCCAATAAGCATACTGCTCAAACTCTACAATCAAAATAAATCAAGGATGGATCTTCAGGAGAGTGAGAGCAATCACCCCAATAAAAAATTACCATACTCTGCCTAGTTTCTAGATCTGAGCCATTACTCAGGCTGGGAACTCATTGACTGAAAAATAGGCTGGGTGCCAGGAGGAAGAATTCTGTCAGTCATGGCAAGTATATGTGATAAAGACTCTCCCAGTCCTTCCCCCAAAGGGACATATAGCCATTGACTAGGGTATATTGGAGAAAGAGGAATACCCAGATATTTCAAGGACAGAGGGTCTGAATTAACATTGACGCCCAAGGACCTAAATTGTCATCATGCCCCCCTCACCCCCATTAGAGTGGGCACTTGCACAAGCCAGGTAATAAATAGAGTCCTGGTTTCATGGACCACCCAGCCATGCTGAATGCATAAATGTATACTTGTAATAGATAGACTTGGTAGTTGGCAGAAAGCGCTGTATTGGTTCCTTGGCATGTGGGGCACGAGCTACCCTAGTAAGAAAGGCCAAATGGAAACTCTGAAAGTGCCTCCTCCTGCCCCCAGCCTAGCTAGTAAATAAAAACAATATCATGTCACAAGGAGAATGGCAGAGATTACCACCACCCTTGAAGATCCGACAGATACAGTGGGGGTCCTCATACCTCCATTTGATTCACTGGCCTGACCTTTCCAAAAACCAGATGAGTCCTAGAGGATGACAGTGGACTATCAGAAATTCCACCAAGTAATGGCCCCAATTGTACCTGCAATTAACACGGCCTCAGGTGTATGGTATGTGGCCATCCCACCAGGAAGGAAGGTCAGAAGCACTTTGCATTCATGTGGGACAGACACAAATATACATGTGCGGTCTAGTTCCAGGGCTATGTTAATTTCTTTACACCTTGGGATTTGCCAAAAGCCGGCCTCTGGGAGGAGACTGGGGGGAGTTTGGGGTTCTTGGAGGGAAGAGGAGGAGGGAATTGGGGCAAAGCTGCTAAGGGTCCTAGGCTGCCTAGGTGGGTGCCTTGGGGTGGGCAGGAGGCTGGGGTGAGGGGATTCAGAGGAGGGTCTTGGAGAGCACCCAAGCGTGGGGTCTTATCAGTATCTCCACTCCAATGGCACAGGGTGACGTCCCGTTCCGTGGCACATTTCTCGGTTACCTGCTGCTGCTGGACACTGTGATGGAGGATTATCTGGAGGTGAGTGAGCCTGGAGGTAGCGTCAGGGGTCAGGATTCTGAGATTTGGGAGGAGAGAGCCCCACACTGAGCCCTGAGCTCTCAGCACTTAGGAAACCTCCTCTCATGAGAGCCTCACAGCTGCCCCTGTGGTCCCTGCCCCTCCTCGCCCCAAAACCATCCTGGCCCAGCCCTTCTAGGCCTCCTTCTGGTCACTTCCAATGCAGGCATTTCAGGCTTTGTGGCATCAGGAGCAGGGCTGGAGGAGGAAAGCCCCCCTTTCTTGGTGGAGACCTCCAGATAGTAATGAAGAGCCCCTTGTCCTCTGACTCCTGGGTCCCTCCTCCACAGGCACCCTCACCCATTGCTGCTGCCTCTTCCGGGCTCCCTGGGGGTCTATCTCCAGGGTGGCCAGCATGGAGGTCGCCTCCTGCCAGGGTTGAGGACAGGGTCAGGGAGGCCATACTCCCCTCCACATGTCCCCCCAGACCCCTGACCTTGGACCCTGGACTACTGGTCATAATATGGTCTGGACATTCTGTAGAACATCACAGTGGTCCCCTCTATTGATGACATCATGTCAGGCAGACCAGATAAGGAAGAAGGTAAAGTACACTGGAGGCCTTGGTAAGACATGTGCGGTCCAGAGAGTGGGAAGTGAATGCCACCGAGATTCAGGGGCCACCATATTAGTGAAGTTATGAGGAATCCTGTGGTCTGAAGCACCCCTTCCAAAAGCAATTGGCAACGTATTGCGTCTCACACTTCCCTCCACTATGCAAACAGCCAATGCGTGCTAGGGTTCTTCAGGTTCTATGCTCAAGAACACTGCTTCAACCCATTTATTAGGTGACACAAGAGGCTGCCAGTTCTGAGTTGGGCCCAGAGCAGGAAGGAGCACTGCAGTAAGTCTGGGCTGCAATGCAAGCGCCCTGCCACTTGGGCCACACAATGCAACATACCCTGTGGTATTAGGTGTATATTTGGTGGGAAAAGATGCCTGTGGAGTTAATGGCAATCTCAAAGATGAGAATCACAATATATGCCTCTAGAATTCTAAAACAAGGTCATGCCGTGTGCAGCAAATAGTTGCACACCATTCAAAAACCATCTTTGAGTATATTCCTGGGTCCTGATAATAGAGTACCTGACCACAGGTCATCAAGTGATCATAAGACCAGAACTGCCCATCCTAACCTGGGTTCTATCAGACCCACCATGTCACAAGGTTGAGCAGGCCCAGCAGCAATCTATTGTAAGATGGAAGTAACATCAGGAATCAGGGTCAAAGGAGATAAGTAAACCCTGTGAGCAGGTAGCCTAAGCCCCCATGTCATCTACCAGTGCTACCCCAGAGCCTATCCCTCCACCAGCATCTATGGCCAAATTGGGGGGTGGGAGGAGGTCTGTTATGACCAGGCGACAAAGGAGGAAAAAGGCTGAATATAGTCACAATGGGTCAGTTCAGTATGCGGGTGCAAGCCAAAAATAAATATCAACTACGCTACTGCCCACTCAGGAGTGACCCTGAAAGGCAGCAGTGAGGGAACAGTCTTCCAGTAGGCAGAGTTTCAGGTCTGTATGGAGAGAGACACAGCCCAGGGTGAGGATATATATGGCAATGGTGAGTGGCTTGGCTGGTTAGTCTGGGGTTGTGAAGGCAAAAGATCAGAAGATTGATGCAGTAGCAAGTTCTTAAAGAAGACCTCAAATAATTCTGCAACTCCATTATCATATGTCTCTCTATTCTCATCAACAGGTAGAGCTTATGTCCCCTCCTTGTGAATCTGGGCACAGCCTATAATTGCTTTGACCAATTGAATGCAAAGGAAGTAACATCTTGAGACTTCTGCGTCCAGGCACCAAGAAAGCCTCGCGTCTTCCACTCTTTCTCTCTTGGAGCCCTGAGCTGCCATTTAAAGAAAACCAGGCTGCACTGCTGGAGAGAGAGGTCCTGTGGAGGCGCTCTGAAGGGTGAGATGTCACGTGGAGAAAGAGGCCACGTGGAGGAGCTCTGAGGTGCCAGACATCTTTTCCCAGCGCCAATCTGACTGCAACCCCAGGAGAGACCCCAAGTAACCCCAGTAAAGGCATCGCTTAGCTGAGCCCAGTCAATTCATGGAATCAAGAGATATAATAAAACGGTTGTTGTGTTAAGCTACCGAGTTTTATAGTGATTTATTACATAACAATAGATAACTAAACTAGAACTTGGTATCTGAAAATGGTGTCTGCCTTAACAAGAAACTGAAACATGTGGCATTAGCTTTGGGACCAGGTGGTAGACAGAGGAAAGAGCTCCTTAAAGAGACCATTAGTGAAGACTAGAAAGACTGTGATGAAATTGCTGTTGGAGACTGAAGTTTCCTTCATTATTATGTATTATTCATTATTATGAGCAGTATTATGTATTATCAGAATGTGATGCAAACACACACAAACACAGGGGTGAAACAGTCACCTGCAGCAAGACAAGAAGCAGAAAAGGTACCCAAGGAACTCACGGGTCTGGCTGAGGATATTTATAGGCAGATTGTTGAAAGTGCCAACTGTTTTTGTTTTGCTTTTGTTTGTAGCTGCCTATGAAGTCCATGAGGAGTAAGATAGGAAAAAAAAAAAAAAGGAATTTACAGGAAATATGAAGGAACTAGGATTTACTGCGTTTGAAAGCAATGCTATTTCTCCAGATGACAAAAGCCTCTCAAGGTAAGAAATGGATTTGGGAAAAAAAATCAAATCCAGGACACTGACAGTAAAACACGCCTCAGTGCAAAGTTCAGATCAAGGGTAGGACTGTAAGACACTTTGTTGAAACCGAAGGAAGATTTTAGGTGATGCGTCATAGAGCATTTCAGCCTGAACAAAAAGACTTCTGAGAATCCTAAGGACATGCCTCATACAGCCTCTCGACTAGACAACAGGGCTTCTAAGAATTCTAAGGAAGTTGTCCCAGAACAACCTCACAGGCCTGCTTCAGAGAGAAGTGTAGCTAAGGCTTTTACCAAATGTAGTTGATTACAACTTGATACATACAAAATGCACAATGTTTTTAAAGGAACTGAATTCATTTGGACTGAAAGGGATAGACACAGTGCATAATGAAAAGAGGTCTCTGGACCCTCAAATTTCTGTAGGCAGCAAGCAGGCTAAGAAATCTGCTTAGCTTCCAAGAGGTGCCATTTATTATGGGAAAGGAAGGATGACTCAGGGCACAGCCAAGAGACTTGGGAACCATTCTCACAGATCAGGACTGATGACAATCAAGGACTGGCAACATGTGCCCTGCTGGATTTCAAAATTACTGAGTCAGTGACTGCTATGTGCCTACTGTTTCCCCCTTTTTGTCTGTTCCAATTTTCCTGCCTCATCATTGTTGGGTGAACGTTGAGAAAGTAACTTATCTCTCTAGTTTGTAGTTCTTTAGCACAAGAGGAAGCAAACCTAAGGAGCTACTACACCCTAGGCAACACACCTGAGCAGCCCCATCAATGCCCACACCTGATTTAGATGGTGAGATCCTCGATTCCGGCTGATGCCATAGTGGGATGAGACTTGTGATCCTGGGGGAAGGGGTGAGCAATATTTTGTATGAGGGGGGAATGTGAACTGTGGCCGGAGGGTGGACTGTGGCAGCTCTTCTTCAGAGACAATCCTAAACAATTCTGCCCCTCCCTGCATGCACAGACTGCTACTCCCATCTGAGATAGAGCTTATGTCCCATTGAATCTGGGCTGGGGCCTGTGATCGTATTGACTAACAGCACGCAAGAAAGTGCTGTTCTGGGACTTTTGAACCCAAGCACTAAAAAGGCCAGTCAGCTTCCACTCCCTCCCCGTTTGACCCTTCAGCCAACGTGTAAGAAATTCTGGCTATCTTGCTGGATGGAGTGGCCACATGGAGGAGCACTGAGGCACCAGACATCCAGCCCAGCCCCATCTGACTGCAACTGAAAGACCCCACACAACACCAGTAGAGGAGCCCCCCCAGATGAGCCCCAACCAAACCACAAAATCTTGAGATACAACTAAGTTTGGGGGCGGTTTGTTGTACAGCAACGGATAACAAAACAACCAGGGTAAGGAGGTCTGGGGAAGAGGGATGTAGATGAGCCAGTGGTAGCAGGCATGAAACGTGAAGTTCTTTGTATTGAATGCTAACTCCCACAAGAGAGCATCCACCAAGGAAGAGATGTTCACAGAACACTTCACCCAGCTGATATCAGCCACCATCTGTCCTCAGCCAATCCAGTGCTGAGTCAAGGAGCTCATGAATGGAGTAGCCATGGTGCTAGGGATGAGGCCCAACAGCATGGGCTCCCGTTCACCAAGGCTGAGCCAGTTGCTGCCACTGCTGAATGTCCATTCTGCCAATAACAGAGACTAACACCAAGCCTCCAATATGGAAACCAGTCAAGGACACCAACTGGTCACTTGGTGGCAAGTAGATTGCCTTGAACCCCTTCCACCCTGGAAGAGACAGTGACTCCTGACTCTGATACATACTCCAGGGACAGGCTTCCCTTTAGCACCCACAGAACTCTAGCTGGCGCCACTATCTAAGGACTGGTGCTCGGTTAGTGACACGGAATCCCACATAACATTACATCGAGCCACTTTTCTTCAGAGAAGGTGCAGCAGTGGGCATATGACCACGGGATGAACTTATCTTTTCACTTATTGTATCACCCAGAAGCTGCTGGCCTGATAGAGCAGCGGAATGGCCCCTTATAGACATAACCAAGCCAAAGCCAAAGCCAGCTTGGAGATGATACCCTGGATAGCCACTCCTTGGGACACGGTATGCGCCTGAAATCAATGACCAGTACAGGGTACTGTATCTCCAATATGTAGAATATACGGATCTGGGAACCAAGGATTGGAAGCAGCAGTGAAACAGCTTACCATCACTTCCAGCAACCTGCTTGGGAAATCTGTGCTTATATCCATGACTCTAGGCAGAATGCTTCCACCAAGGGACATAGCAAGACTGTCCTTACTTAAAGCATGGCTGCCTCCAAGTCACTTCAAGCTCCTTATGCCAAGAGACCAGTAGGCAAGGAAAGCAATCATCATTTTGGCAGGAGTACTTGACCATGATCATCAGGAGGAGGAAGGATTGCTATTCACAGTAAGGACAGAGAAAAGACACTGACAGCCAGGTGACTCACTGCAGTGTCCCTTGGGATACTGCTGTCCGATTTTGATGGTAGAGAAATGAAGAACCGACAGCTTATGAAGGGCATGATGAGCATGAGTTCAGATCCCTCAATTATTATTATCGGGATCACTCAATCAGACAAGCTATCTAACCAGAAGAGGAGCTAGCTGAGGGTAAGCGGAATCTGGAGTGGGTAGCAGAGGACAGAAATGATGGGTATCATACCAGATAACTCAAATTTTTGTTTTCCACCAAAATTCAGCCACGGTCAAGAAATTCCCATTATTTTATGTCCTCCCCAACTCTTGCAAGTGTTAGACTAAAATTTTGCCACTCTGGTCCCAGTGTAATGGTAACTCATTCCAGATGTAATTTACATTCTCCTGATTACTAATGAAATTTAGCATCTTTTCATGTATTTATCGGCCATTTGGATTTCCTGTTCACATTTACTGTCCATTTTTCTATTAGAGATTTCTCCTCTTCTTCTTTTTTATTTATTTATCTATTTTGTGTGTGTGTGAGGAAGATCAGCCCTGTGCTAACATCTGCCAATCCTCCTCTTTTTTTGCTGAGGAAGACTGGCCCTGGGCTAATATCCATGCCCATCTTCCTCCACTTTATATGGGACGCCGCCACAGCATGGCTTGCCAAGCAGTGCGTCGGTACGTGCTCGGGGTCCCAAAAGGCGAACCCCGGGCCGCCACAGCAGAGTGCACACACTTAACAGCTTGTGCCACCGGGCCAGCCCCCTCTTCTTCTTTTTTAAATAATCTATACATAATGCCAGTGTTGGTTTTATGAATCACAACTCTTGGCTTGCCATTTCATTCCTTTAATAGTGTCTTTTGATGAACACAATCTCCTCTAATTTTGATGCAATCTAATTTGTCAATCTTTACCTTTGTGATGAGTAGGTTGTTTTGGGGTTTTCTTTGGTCTTATTTAATAAAGTTTCTATTGTAAGCTCATGAAGATATTTACCTGCATTATCTTCTAAAAGTATTACTGTTTCATTTTTTTACATTTAAGTCTATGATTCACCTGGAAGTGATTTTTTGTATGGTGTGAGGTAAGGATCCAATTTTGTTCTTTTCATATGATAACCAATTGTCCCCATAGCATATATTGAAAATTCAATCCTTTCCCCACTGTTCTGCAGGGCCACCTTATTTTTTTAATAGACTTTATTTCTAGAACAGTTTTAGATTCACAGAAAAATTGAGAACATGGTGCAGAGTACCCACACACCCCACATCCAGTTTCCTCTATTATTAACATCTTACCTTAGTATGGTACGTTTGTTACAATTAATAAACCAAAATTGATACATTATTATTATCTAAAATCCATAGTTTATTCAGATTTCGTTAGTTTTTACCTAATGTCCTTTTCTGTTCCAGGATTGGTTTCCATCCAGGATACCACATTACATTTACTTGTCACTTCTCCTTATGCCCCTCTTGGCTGTGATGATTTCTCAGACTTTGCTTGTGTTTGAGGACCTTGACAGTTTTGAGGAGTACTGGTCAAGTATTTTGTAGGATGACCCTCTACCGAAATTTGTCTGATGTTTTCGTTGTGAATAAACTGGGATTATGGGTTTGTGGAGGAAGACCTCAGAGGCAAAATGCCATCATATCAAGGGTACGTAATATCAACATGACTCATCACTATTGATGTTGACCTTGATCACCTGGCTGAGGTAGTGTTTGTCAGGTTTCTCCACTGTAAAGTTACTATTTCCTTACTGCCCCTCTTCCATACTGTACTCTTTGGAAGAAAGTCACTATGTACAGCACACACTTAAGGAATGGGGAGTTATGCTTCGCCTCCTTGAGAGACTTTTTTAAAAATTAAATGTCCTTAAGTCTGCTTCTGGGTTCTCAATTGTTTCCACCGGCCTCCTTATCTATCCTGGCATCAATTCTGCACTGTCTCATATGCTTTATAATAGGTCTTATACAATGAGGAGGAACAAGTCCCCTCAATATAATTGCTTTTTATTTTTAATTGTGGTAAAAATGTACACAACATAAAACTTACCATCTTAATCATTTTCAGTGTACAGTTCAGTAGTGTTAAGTATATTCACATTGTTGTGCAACCAATCTCCGGAACTCTTTTCATCTTGCAAAACTGAAACTCTATAGCCATTAAACAACAGCTCTACACTCCCCCTGCCCCCAGTCTCTGGCAACCACCATTCTACTTTCTGTTTCTGAATTTGACTACTCTAGGTACCTCACATAAGTGGGATCATATAGTCTTTGTATTTTTGTGACAGGCTTATTTCACTTAGCATAATGTCCTCAAGGTTCATCCACGTTGTAGCATGTGTCAGAATTTCCTTCCTTTTTAAGGCTAAATAATATTCCATTCTATGTGTATATCACATTTTGCTTATCTATTCATCCACTGGTGGGCAGTTGGGCTGCTTCCACCTTTTAGCTATTGTAAATAATTCTGCTATGAACATGGGTTACAACATTGGAGACGTTGCTTTCAATTCTTTTGGGTATGTACCCAGAAGTGGAACTGCTGGATCTCATGGTAATTCATTTTTAATTTTTTGAGGAACCGCCATACTGTTTTCCATAGTGGCTATATCATTTTATATTCCCATCAGCAATGCACAAGGGTTCCAATTTTTCCACATCCTCTCCAACAATTGTTATTTTCTGGTTGTTGTTTTGTTATTGTTGATGGCAAGCATCGTAATGGACGTGAGGTGATATCTCATTGTGGTTTTGATTTGCATTTCCCTAATGATTAGTGATGTTGAGCATTTTTTCATGTATTTATTGGCCATTTGTAAAGCTTTAGAGAAATGTCTATTGAAGTCCTTTGTCCATTTTTTAATTGGGTTGTTTGGGTTTTTTTATTGTTGATTTGTAGGAATTCTTTATATATGCTGGATATTAACTCTTTATCAGATATATTATTTGCAAATATTTTCTCCCATTCCATGGGCTGCCTTTTCACTCCGTTGATAGTGTCCTTGTTGCACAGATGCTTTTAATTGTGAAGAAGTCCAATTTATCTATTTTTTCTTTTGTTGCCTGAGCTTTTGGTGTCATACCCAAGAAATCATTGCCAAATCCAATGTCATGAAGATTTATCTCTATTTTTTCTTCGAAGAGTTTTATAATTTTATTTTATTTTATTTTTTATTTATTTATTTTTTTTGTGAGGAAGACCAGCCCTGAGCTAACATCCATGCTAATCCTCCTGTTTTTTTTTTTTTGCTGAGGAAGACCGGCTCTGAGCTAACATCTATTGCCAATCCTCCTCCTTTTTTTTTTCCCCAAAGCCCCAGTAGATAGTTGTATGTCATAGTTGCACATCCTTCTAGTTGCTGTATGTGGGACGTGGCCTCAGCATGGCCGGAGAAGTGGTGCGTCGGTGCTCGCCCAGGATCCGAACCCAGGCCACCAGTAGTGGAGCACGAGCACTTAACCGCTAAGCCATGGGGCCGGCCTGAGTTTTATAATTTTAGATCTTACATTTAAGTGTTTGATCCATTTTGAGATAATTTTTGTACATGGTGTAAAGTAAGGGTCCAGCTTCATTCTCTTACATGTGGATATCCAGTTCTCTCCACACCCATTTGTTGAAAAGATTGTCCTTTCCCCATTGAATGGTCTGGGCACTCTTGTTGAAAATTGTTTGACAATATATGCAAAGGTTTATATATCTGATCTCCCTATTCTCCCTCACTGTTAATTTTAAGAGAGAAAAATAGAATTCAAAACTGTATATACAGTATGAATTCAGGTATTATTTTTATGTTATAAAAATGTTATTTAATAAATAAAAATAATACATGTTTATTATAGATAATTTGGAAAGTAAAGTATAAAAAAGAAAAAAAATCACTGATAGTCTTATTTTGGTGTATTTTGTTCACCATCAAGAAATATTTATGGGCTGGCCCCATGGCTTAGCGGTTAAGTGTGCGCACTCTGCTACTGGCGGCCCGGGTTCGGATCCCGGGCGCGCACCGACGCACCGCTTCTCCAGCCATGCTGAGGCTGCGTCCCACATACAGCAACTAGAAGGATGTGCAACTATGACATACAACTATCTACTGGAGCTTTGGGAGAAAAATAAATAAATAAAATTAAAAAAAAAAAGAAATATTTATGGATTACCTTTATAATTCAGTCTCATTACAAAATTAGGATTATGCTTTTTGGATGTTTTCTATCCAGGTTTTCATATGTAATGCTATATTTTAACATTGTCCAAAAGGATTATTCCTGAAAAACATTATGTAAATGGCTGTATAGTGTTGTAATGTCTGAATAAAATACCATAATTTATTTCATGATTTCCATGTGTTGCATATTTTATCTTGTTTACAATTTCTCACTATTATAAATAATGTTTCAGTAAATGTCACTGTACTTAAATGTTTACAGATATTTATTGTTATAATCTTAAGCACACACTTCTTTAATAACAACATTGAAGAAAAGAAAGTAAAACTTTGCACTAGATTCTTATATGCTGACCCTTTCTAGGATGCCTTTTCTCAGTGGCATTAAAAACTGGACTTTCCACAACTTTAAACATAGCTTTTTTTCATACAGATCAATATTTTTCCTTTATAGTTATTTATAGTTTCAAAATGACAAGACAACTATTTGTTTTCCTCCAACAGAGCATTCTACACTAAAATTCTTAAGACTTTAGAATATATTATTTGGGAAAATATTGAGTTATCTTTTCTTACTGCACTTTTTAATCTCAAATCTCATCTTGGTTTTAAAGTTTAAAACTTACTTTCAAAAATAAAAATTGAATTAATTTAAATGCCATAATAATTTCTAGAAGGTTATTTTTGTTTCATGTTTTTTAGTGGGTGGCAGTAGTAGTGCTTTTTATTTGCTTACAGACAAAATTAAACGCTTCAAATAAATAGGAAATTTCTCAGATGTGGAGAAAAGGGAACCCTCATACACTGCTGGTGGGAATGTAAACTGGTGCAGCCACTATGGAAACAGTTTGGAGATTCCTCAAAAAATTAAAAATAGAACTACCATACAATCCAGCTATTCCACATCTGGGTATTTATCCAAAGAACATGAAAACACTAATTCAAAAAGATATATGCACCCCTATGTTCATTGTAGCATTATTCACAATAGCCAAGATATGGATGCAACCCAAGTGCCCATCAACAGATGAATGGATAAAGAAGATGTGGTATATATATACAATGGAATACTACTCAGCCATAAAAAAAGATGAAATCTTGCCATTTGCGACAGCATGGATGAAGCTTGAAGGTATTATGCTAAGCAAAATAAGTCAGACGGAGAAAGACAAATACTGAATGATTTCACATATATAGAAGATAAACAAACACATAGATACAGAGAACAGATTGGTGGTTACCAGGGGAAGGGGGTTGGGGGAGGGCAACAGGGGTAAAGGTGGACATTTGTACAGTGATGGATGGAAACTAGACTTTTGGTAGTAGACACAATGTAGTCTATACAGAAGTTGAAATATAATGACGTACACCTGAAATTTATATGTTATAAATCAATGTTACCTCAATAAAAAAATAGGAAATTTCTCATATTCTTTGCCTTAATAGCACAAATTTATTCTTACCAACTTTATCATAGATAATTAGGTTATAAGCGAGTAGGCATGGAAAACTGATTTCTAATTTCTATTATTTCTCCTAATCTTCATGTGTAAGTATTCATCTGATAGGGTTTGGCAGTAAATTTATTTATTTATTTATTTATTTATTTATTTATTTATTTATTTAATTTTTGTGTGTGTGTGTGAGGAAGATTTCCCTGAGCTAACATCTGCACCAGTCTTCCTCTATTTTGTTTGTGGGACACTGCCACAGCATGGCTTGATGAATGTTGTTGTATGTCTGCACCCAGGATCCGAACCTGCAAACCCCAGGCTGCTGGTGCAGAACCGGGGAACTTAAACACTATGCTACTGGGCTGCCCCAGTAAATTTATTTTTTAGTTTTAATCCATGACAACTTAAAATTGACATTTTTATGTAATAATCTATAAGCCTACAGTTTAAAAATTATATTTTGGTGACTGGGAGAAGGACACAAGAGGGGTTTCTGGGATGTTGATATTGTTTTATTTATTGATCAAGGTGTTGGATACAAAGGTTTGTTTACTTTGTAAAAATTTATTCAGTTGTACTCCCAAGGATTTGTGCACATTTCTATATGTATTAATGCTTAAAAAAGAGTTTCTTTTAAAATTATATTTTAAGAGTTTTCTTAAGGATATGAATCTCTAAACCACATTTTGTAATTTAAATGCTAAACAATTAAAATTTTAATAACTTTTCTTAAAAATTTAAGCCATGAAAAAATAACTTATAACCAAGCTATTTACTATGATTTTACAGATATCTCACATTACAGATTTTATATTCTTCACAGATATTACATTACAGATGTTTATTCTCACATCATTGTAAACTCAACACTCATTTTCTATATGTAAAAAGATAAAATGCACCGACACTACAAAAGGGGTTCAACCTGAAGCACTTTGAAGGAAATGCTGCTGTTGATAAAATTAATATTCTTTATTTTTTAAAAAGTTTTACCTTCTTAAACTACTTTCTGGTTAAATGTATTATAATTTATTCTCCCACCAATTGATCCCTGCTCTGCCAGCTGTAGTTATAAGGTGAACATTTTATGCCTCACATTCACCAAAATTCAGAAAAATAAAATTAAAATTCTTGTTGGCATTACTCATTTTGATGTATTATGTATGCAGAAACAGGGCAATTGTGTGTCTCTGGGCTTTTCTCCCCCTAAACCTTGTATCATATGACATCAGACACAGGTGTTCAATGAAAACAGAGACAAATTAACCATGAGGCTTCCTCCCAACCTCCATTATCTAAAGAAGTGCTGCAATACAAAAAATATTTTAAATTATTATTATAAATTATATGACTATTACCTTCTCTAATAAGTTGGTAAACCATACCAATTGGTTCATCTTTTATTGTATTACCTCAGTGAGTTTTCCTCTGATTTTATATATGAAGTTTAAGTATACAACTGTTTATTAGCAATATTACGAACATATTTACACACTCAGATGCTCAACACAGCCTTTTAAATACTCTTCAGTCTAATTAATGGTGTAAACGATCTCGACAAGTATTTGGGCTTGGTTGGTCTTACAGATCCAAGAAACTAAGAACAAAATAATGCTCCCTAGAACTAGCATTTATTGCAACAGGTAGAACCAATACAATATAACCAATAGACATTAAAATTTTACAAAGCCAATGCAGCCATAAATATTTAAGCAATTTTTCCCAAATGCTTCCCATCTATCTTATCTGTATGCAACAGCCCTGTGCAAGGAAATGCGCTGAGCTCTTGCCCACATAATAAGATCAAGTACTTACATTCCAAGGTAGTTTTGCACTCCTTGCCCGACCTCTGTTCTCATTTAATCCTCCCTCTTTATCTTCTGGCCTCTAAATCCTATTAATCTCCCAAATAGGGTGAAGTAGAACACACTTAGAAATTTAGGATCAAATTCAAAACTGCCACCCGGGCACCTGCCAAGCGCAAATCCTCGAGCTGTCTCACAAAGGTGTCCTGAAATAGGGGTCGCTCTGCATGGCCCCGATTGTCCAACATCTGGCTGGGGTCCAAGAATCCGTAGACACTAGACCACCACCCATTGCTGGAATCTATTCTTTCTATTTCTCTTCCATATTTTTCCTGGGCAGTTCCAGCCTGCCTTGACTTCTGATCTTGCCTTCTCTACAGAAATGCTGTCAAATTGTTTCCCAAAGACACATTTCACATTAAGATTTCATGCTCCCACAGTTTTCATTTCAATAAAATCAAGCAGCATAATGAATGTGTAACTTAATGCCCTTTAGTGTTCCATGAATGTTCAGCGGGTTTTTTTGTTTTTTGTTTGCCTTCACGAGATTTGGAGCAAAATATTAAAGAAACTTCATAAAAACCAATTAAAAAATCACCTTTGGTTTTAAATTAACTAATTAACCAAGTAGCTGTATTTTGAAGAAGAGAACTGGATAGGTAGTACAGCAAGGCTCTGACCTGACTACCTGGGTTCAAATCTGTGCGATGCTAGGGACTAACTTCCACTTCAGGCGATCAATTGCGCAGTGCTTCAGTTGGCTCCTCCGCACAATGGCAACCACAGGCCTTACCTCGAAGGGTTGTTGTGAGGATAACACACGTTCATCCATGAAAGCACTTAGAACAGAGCCTGGCAAGTGGTAAGCACTCAATAAATGTTAGCCTCTATGAATACGTAAACCTGGGGGGAAATATAAAGACGAACATAACCATATATTTGCAGGAATAAGACATACCACTTTTCTCCAGAACCATCTTTCAAATTTCTGTAATCTACACCCAAGACAATAATTATCATGATGAAACTATGATTACTTCTCAAAGGCAGCATATACTTAGAGAATCAAGTACAAGGTAACTATTTCGAGAGAGCTTTGCCATTTTGTGAAGTAAATAGTAATATGCTTATAGAATGTTGAAGCAAAATGTTAGTTTCACTTTTAATCTTTCTCAGAATTCTTTTTTTTATGTTTAACAATCACACAGTTGTAAAAAAAAAAAGTGTTTTCTCCTTTTCTGAATAGACAGGAAATTTTGCAGGTTTATTCCATTTTCTATAAAATCTTGCACTTTAGTAAAAAAGTAAAATATAACGTACAAAAGCTCTTACAATAGCGTCCACACAAAGGCTTTAGGACAAACATTGCTGAATTTCCCAACAGCAGGAATAGTCAAAATGTTTAAATTAGTATACGGAGTATGTGTTTACGCTGACGGGGAACAGACAGAATGTTGCACGAGTCAACATTAGTAAAAAACGTGAAGAGTTTTCAATTAATTTGCAGCTTGAACTTGACACTCTTTGGATACATAGACGCAGCCGACCTCTGACATTTCCGGGCTCCTGAAGCAGACCGGGCCAGCTCGGGCCGCGCTGCGCGCGCGGGGGCCTCCAGGGCCGCGCGGAGTCGGGGCGGCGGGTTCGAGCCCGGGGCGCGGCGGCGCGCGCGGCCGAAGGGCCCGCCCGGTGTGCGCGCTCTCGGCGCTCGCCGCCCGCGCCCGCCTGCCCGCACGGTGCCGGCTGGACCCTGGCGGGGCAGGGAAGGGACCCCTGTGGCCCGGGCTTCGGGACAGGGCGACGAGAACGAGGGCGCCTTTGGGCGTCGAGCGGCCGGAGTTTGGGAACTGAGGGAGTGGAAGCGAAAGGATGTGCCGGCTTTGGGGCGCCGGACCCACACGCCAGCCCCGCGGGAGGGCAGGAAGAGCCCACCTGGCCGCCGGCTGCGGGAGGCGGTTGGAGGAGGGGCCCCCAGCGCACCCGGAAGCCGAAGAGCCACCCCCTGGGTGGACGGCGAAGTGAAATCCGTGGTTTCTCGTCTCTGGCCCCTGGAAATGCACCCCAGCGTAGCCCAGAGGCCTGAACTCCGAAATTTGTGCAAAACTACCGGCGGCAAGCCCGTAAAAGAGGGAACGTCCCTGGGTGGGCTCGAACCACCAACCTTTCGGTTAACAGCCGAACGCGCTAACCGATTGCGCCACAGAGACTCCGCTGTGGCTTGCTTCTCCAGCCATAACCTTTATGAAGAATAATAAAGGCAGCGTGTGACTTATTTTCCCTTCTACTTCCCGATTCCTATTATTTAAATCAAAAATTTTCGCTTAACATTTCCAACCCTCTTAATTCTATTTTCCACCCTTAAAGCATATTGGAAAATTATAAATATAGCAAGATCGAGCAGAATTTCAGATTGTAACGTGTATTAAAATACTGTTGTTTTTCTCCAACTCCCGATTGGAACGTTCTGTTTTAGGAAGATAACTATTTCTGATGTTTCCTTTTCTAGGGCAACAAAAATGTTAATCTTATGAGTTGAGAAACTTTCCTTTTGTTTCAAGCTCTTTGTCCAAGTGCCTTGCTCGCTCATCTTCGTGATTTACTTGCGTAGCATTCCCAAGGTCATCCGAATTGTATTTGCCTTCCTTATTTTTATTTTCAGGTATTGTTATGTATATACAGCCCCTGTTTGTTTGGTACTAACCCATAGTGCAGTTATTTGTCACTAACATTTTGTTATTGGAAAAAGGCATTAGGAAAAGCGACTAAACATTCTTTAGCCTCTGTGTATTGTAGTTCATTGCTAAATCCGCCCTTGACTCTCGCTGGAGTTAGCCTATACACCCACATTTGAACAAAGCCGCTTAACATGCACATTTCACAGGATATTTATAACCCAATTTGAGCAAAGAGAAGTTAAAGAAGAAAAAAATGATTTATGACCAACTCCTGAAAATCCCTAGCACAGAAACACTGCTGGCAAATATGTTACATCCCTATAAATACCCTATAAAAAAATCTTTCCCTTTGTATGAATATTTCCTGATGCCTTTTGAGGTACTCTTCAAAACTCCAAACACTCTTTTTCTCCTCGTCCCTCCTCAAAGAATTGCTAGTTTCCACTTGACACCCTATATTTAAATTTTTAACAGTCATTTAATTGCTTTCTCCAGAATCTCAGAATTCACATCATGATTTATAGAAGTTGTATGCAACATGGCTTAGTCCAATCAACATTTTGAGTTCCTGTTGCTTGATAAGACAACTTAAATTGGCTTTAGAACCAATTATCGGAGAACCTTGAAAGCGTGGGGATATTAAACAGCTGTGAATTCACAGCAAGCTGTACCCTGTACCACTCGGCTTTCAACAAACTTTTAGACTTGCACTTGAAAATTCTGAATTTGAAAAAAAAATCCAGGAAACACTTATAAAGAACATATAATGAGTCTTATTTCATTATATGATGCTACCTTTATATAGGATGCTACAATGTCATTTATATTTTAGGTACTTGTTAATGTGAGTTAAAACTATCAGACACTGGCTTTTCTTTTTCAAATACCAAAATGAGTGTCCTTTCCTCTGCTATTGTTCTTAGAACAGACTGCAACTAGCATACCTCACCACCCCTTCATTCAATATTTACTCTCCTGCTTAAAATAGTATTAGGAACAGTTCCATTCATGTAACTATCTTTAGCTTCAATCTCTTTTCCTCACTTTAGTCATCATACTAAATTTTAACTTCTAAAAAGAGAGATGATTTGAAAAACTAATTCAGAAAGGAATACGAACTCGTATGCTAAAAATCTGTATATGTAAGTACCATTGTTTATTTCAAAACTCTTCAAGCCTGGTTCTGTAGTTGTTAATATTTTTAATAAATTAAATGTCTATTTCCACAGTCATTAGCTTTCCTCTTTCTTTTATTTTTTGTCTCTTCACTTGAAAATACTTCAAAAGAACATATAAATATTAAACATATTCGATGGAATCTCAACATTTTACTCCAATGATGTATATCAAACACAGCTTTTACGTAAAATGCCTCCTTATAAAAATAAGAGTATGTGTTGTCATATAAATCTTTGTGATTATCTTATTTTAGGCCTTAATATCTATGTCCAATTTTTAAAGCCAAAGTAAGCCCGCTGGATTAATTTTAGAAACATGGGTAACCAAGACAATTGATTCTTATAGCTTCACTAGGATTTAGGTCTTTATAATTGCTAAGAGTGAAAGGAACTGGGCATTTTGCCCCTTTTTCGTATATCATACACAATTGAACTGCAACTTTACCTTTTTCAAGAATGAGTCCTTTCAAAGGGGCTGACCTGTGCAGATTAATGGCCCTATATATTTTATTCCCTTCTTAGAGAGGAAAAGAGAGAGAGGAAAAAAACATCTGTGCAAATGGGATCCACCTGTCTTAACAAACAAGGCATGATGGACCACATTAATTTTTAGACTTTCCAGGTATCATGAACCCAATGCTTTCAGATAATGTGCCTCCAGCTTCATACCAACAGAATAGGCAATTCACAGGATTCCCATTAACATAATTGTGCATGACTTTAATTCTTTTCAATGACTGTATTTCAGAAGGATGGTGACTGAGTTGTTAAAAATGAAAAATCCAGCTGGTTAGAATTTAAAAAGAAATGCAGCAAGTTAGAGAAATCATCCCAATAAATAGAAGATTGTGGCACCAGGAAACTTGTTAAAAGAGAAGGCTAACCCAGGTGTCACTAAGAGCAAGAAAAGAACCATGAGACCAATTTCAAAGTCAATTGAGGTGACATTCTAAAACTGATTTACAGTAAAGGGCAGTTGAACACTTCCATCCAGTCTCAAACTTAACTGATATTTCCTACTCACCAAAAGTATCATTCCCATTCAAAACTGTTGACTAAGTGTCGGTTATCAGTTTAGCAGGCCAATAGCAGCGTGACACAAAACACTATTCACAGAGAATACTGCTTCCGTAGTTGATCATTAAGTTGGGTCTACTCACAAAATAAGAAAATTGAGAAAAGTCTATTAAAATATCATGGTTTTTTTCATCATTTTAAAAATTGTGTCACTTGGAAAATTTTGTGAAATTATTCAATTATCTCCATTTTATCTTTAATTAAATAGATATGGTTTAAGAGAAAAGGTAAAGGGAGGCAGAAATAATATACTGATTCTACCTAGCGGATTCAATCAAAATTATTAAAAATATAGTTTTTTCTTCATGAACCTCTCCTTTGTATGTGGAAATCGTTTTTATGGCTTTGCCAAGTGATACAGAACTAAAATTTTAATCATTGCTTATCTCATTACTAGGAAAGTATTATTCACTAACAGTATCGATGATTTCAGCTGTGTCCAGATCAATAGAATCTTGGATCCACCAAGAAATGGTGAGAGTGGGTGACACGAATTTTAACTTTCTTTAGTACTCTCAAGAAACTTCTCCAAGACCCTATGGTTATCTCAGTAACTTTGATAGGTTCTACGTTATAGCCCATCTCTTGACCACACCACTATTATTAAGGGAGCCACAGCCTTTTATTTTCCATGATATTTTCACAGAAGCAGTGTGAGGCAAATTTTTTTACTATCCTATCTATACAGTCAATGTGTTGATTAATTGGTGGTCCTGCCTATCTTTCTGGACTCACCTATGAAAAATTGACATTGAAAAAAAATCAAAACAGATATTCTCTTTTCGTTTGCTTCAAAAGAATAAAGAAAATAAGCAGAAGCCAAAGGAGATTCAATTCCTGGGCTGTGGACTGCCTGGGGTGGGAGGGAGGGGTCGCTCAGCTTGGGAACTCAGAGGTCTAAAGGAGGAGAAAATCAGTGTGGAGTGAGTGCAGCAAGGTGGGCAGAGAGGGAAGGAGGAGCATTAACTAGTGCCTGGCAGGGAGTACGGGTTCCTCTCCTTCCTCCTCTACAGAATTAATAATATTTGCTTGCCTAATTCATAGATCTAGTGGAAAATAACACATGAATATATTTCTCTCACTTTCAAAATGTTATACAGATATGCTATTCAAATTTTCTGAAGATCAATAATTCTGTTTAAAAGAAATGAAAGAAAAAAATAATATCTTAATTCAATCAGAGGATACAATTAGATTAAACCAGAGGATCTAAACCTCTGGTCATTAAGGCCAGATTCATTCAAGACAAGCACCAGTCACTGTCACAGTACTTCCTAGTGGCCTCCAGGTGTTCCCAATGTGGGCAGAGGGAAGGACATAAGGGTGAAATCATTGCCCTCCATTTCTGCAGTTCCAGTAAAATTTCAGGTATGGGGTTTCGGACAATTGCCCCAGGAATAGCTCCCACCTTGCAGCTGCTTCCCACAAAATGGATAGGAAACTTTGAATTAAAGTCAACTAATTAAGTTGATCATACCTGGTAAAGAACTGGTACTCAATGAACTGTTCATCCAATGAATAGTTAACCATGGCATCTTCAGAATTTTGGAAGGCATATAAACATTACCTTGGGTATTTAGAGCTATAGGTATATATTATTTTAAGTAAGCTCAAATAAATCCATATTTGAAAAAAAATAGACTTTGTAGTATTAAAAAAATGACTCATCCTACAATATGGTAAATAGCAAGTGCTCCTGTATATTTAAAGTATGATCCCACCAAAAGGATGTTTTTCCAATATGAGATAACACAAATAAAGCACTAGCCCAGTGGCCAGCATTTACGAGGTATAGTAAAAGGTAGTTTCTTGTCCCCATGGCCCTTTAAGGACACTACTACTCTTCTAGCAGTCCAAGTTGAAACCCTGGCATCATCTCAGCTTCCTTTTCTTTTATGTCTTACTTTTTGGTCAGTCATGAAGTCATAGGTTCTACCTTTGCAACATCTCTCAACTTTGACTATTTCTCCTCCTTTCTACCTCCATCCCCACAACTCAATATTAATCCAATATATTCCATGTGCCTGTTTCCCTACATATAACCTAAGCTCCAACAAATGTGTACCCAAAATAATAATCACATTTAATGAGCATTTACAGTCAGACACATGCATTACATTTCTCTCTTGTCTACACTGTAACATGGGTACTATTCTTACGCCCTTTTTATGGATAAGGAAACTGAGCTTACAAGGGTTTAAAATTTAAACTCTAAATCTATTTAAACTTCATATAATTTGCCCAAGGTACCATCTGCTGTGTCTTGTTGCTGTGCCTTGATTTTGCTCATCTCTCTACTTAGAATACACTCCCTTTGCCATCTTGCCTATTAAAGCCTTATTCCTCCTCAACCTTATATAGCGGCCTCATCCTCTGTGAAACCTTTTCTGCTTCCTCTAACTGGATATCATCTTTCCCTCTTGTAAACCATCCAGCACTTTTTCCTTCTCCAAACCTCTCATTGTATTGTAGCCATCTTAGTACTTATTAAAGTCCTCCTAATTTGTATACTCCTTCAGGTCAGAAATGTTACCCATTTTTATACTCCCTATAGCGCTTGAATTAGTCATGCTAAATAAATGTGTTGCATAATTGAAAATAATAATGAAAATGAAAGAATTATATTAAATATTTGTTGTAAAAATTAGCAGAGTTTACAGGTTCCTAATATGAAGCTGACTCAAAAATTAATGCGAGAGATTATCAAGGGAGATTACAAGAATCCCAAGGGGGTCAAGAAGAGACTAGTAAGAATCCAAATCAGTTGTTTCTAGAAAAACTTTTTTAACATTTTTCAAGTTTAAAATACTGCTATTCCTAAAGGTGATTTTGATACCATTAAGGCAGAGTGTTTTTCTAGATTTATCCATTTAACAAACACTTATACAACACTTTGTGTCAGGCAGTGTTCCAAGTCCTTTGCAAATATTTACTCATTTCAATGTTATAACAACCTTGTGAGATAGTTTCCATCTCTGTTTTACAGGTAGGGAAACTTAGAAATTAAGCAACTTACCCAAAATACCCGTTTGAATCACAGCGAGGATTCAAATTCACACATCTCTCTCCAGATTTCTTTCTTAACCACTAGGCTATGCTGCTTCTTTCTTTTATTACACAATAATTCTTGTGTACTGTATGGTTAGACATTTTTTAACAATTTGGAATCTGTAAAAGTCTTCTGCTAGTTTAAAGTTTTTTCATGTTGACATAATTTCAGACTTAAATAAAAGTTGCAAGCATAGTACAAAGAATTCAACCAAATTCCCCAAATGTTACCATCTTACTACACTGACTTTTATCCTTTTCTCTTTCTTTCTTTCAATATTTAATTTTTTTCTGATATGTTTAAGAGTAAATTGCGGACATGATATCCCCTAAATACTTCAGTGTGTTTCCCAAAATTAAGGACTTTTATTACATAACCACAGAACAATTATCAAAGTTAGGGTCTTAGCATTGATACAACACTATTAGGACTAGGTCTATATCTACAGATTTTATGCAGATTTCACCAATTGTTCCCACAAGGTCCTAAATTGCAAAAGAAAATCCAAGAGCATGATTTGCATTTAATAATCATGTCTTTCAGTCTTATTTAATCTGAAACAGTTCCTGAGTCTGTGCCTCTTTCTCTCTGTCTCTTGCATATCGTGACTTGGACAGTTCTGAAAAGTACAGGCCAGTGATTTTGTAGAATGTCCCTAAATGTCAGGCTGTCTGGTGTTTCCTCATGACTAGATTCAGGGTAGGTGCTTTTGCTCCCTCTGTTTAACACATTTAGTAAAGGATATTAGAATATCAATTTGAAACAGCGGTAAAATGAAAAAAAAAAGGATGAGGCTAGAACAAGCAAAAGAGATGTGTGATGTTGATCGCAAGTTTAGCTGAAACAACTTCTTAGTATTCCTCAACATCATACAGTATGAACGGTCTCAACTATTTAAACAGAAATATTCTTGAAATAATAATTAAAATTTTTATTTAAAAATCCATGAACTGCCTTTTTTTGTTTGCTTCAGTTGTATGCGTATTGACTAAATATTACTGATCTGATACTTCATTTCTTGAGAAATACCCACCAGAAAGGGGAACAACCATTGCGTATGATTCTTCAGTGACATGGAGCCTTCAATGAATGGTCATTGAGTTTTGTGGTTCAAAAACGAAATCCTTTATACACTTGGTTATGAAGAATCAAGTCTTCCACACCTGTTAACCTCTTAGTGAACAGATAAACTTGGATTTCTGAAACTGGGAAGCTAGGACTCACATGGAACTGCTACGGTTTGTCAAGGTTTAGCCAAGTGTGCCTCCTCTTGTCCTCAGATGCCTGCCACAAATAGTTTGTATTAGTCAGGGTTCTTCACAGAAACAGACCAATAGGATATATATAGATATATAGAAAATGACTTATTTGAAGTATTGTCTCCAGAGGTTATGGAGGCTGAGAAGTCCCACTATCTAGAAGCTGGAGGTCCGGGAAAGCCCATAGTGTAGGTCCAGTCCAAGCCCGAAGGCCTGAGAACCGGGGGAGCCAATGGTCTGTCCCACTCCTGCCCAAGAATGAGGAACACCGAAGTCGGAGGGCAGGAGAAGACGGATATCCCAGTTCAAACAGAGATGTCCTTCCTCTGTCTTTTGTTTTATTCAGGCCCTCAATGGATTGGAGGATGCCCACTCACATCGGTGAGGGGGATCTTCTTTACTCAGCCTACTGACTCAAATGCTAATCTCGTCTGGAAACACCCTCACAGACACACCCAGAAATAGTGTTCTACCAGATAGCTGGGCATCCCCTAGCTCAGTCAAGTTGACACATAAAATTAACCATCACGCAGTTCTGAAGCATGACCAATAAAATACAGGGAGCAAAGTTTAGCACTGTTTAAATAATCACAAAAATAAGAAATCTTCTCAGAGATAATAGGGGATCCATGCACAATTCAACAAGCGATCTCAACAGAAACTTTGCAGCAAGGGTTCCCCTTGGTCAAGATCGGAAAAGAGTTTGTGCTTTGTTTATTTAGGGGAGTTAAAAAAAAAAAATCTTTCCTTGTGAGTTAAAGAACCAAATATAACTGTCTATGGAAGTCCAAGAGAATTATTTTTTGCCCTTCATGTGAGCTTTACCTTGCTACCATATTTCCTTTAACTAGCGAATATTTTTTAAACTTTTTTTCTATTATGAGTGTCAATAACAGAAATACAGAGACTACAATTAAATCAAGAGATTCTATTGCACTAGAGTCAAGAGATTTTTCATTTCTGAGAATCCTTGCATTTAGACTAGAGGCATTTTAAATCCTTTAAGTCCGCAGGATACAACAAATAAACATTTTTTAAAAATTAATAATTTGAAGGATTTTGCTTGAAATTGAATGCTAGCTTCTAAATTAGAGTAACATTAAGCATTCTAATGATAAGAAATTGAATGTCTCAATTCATAATTGACTCTTTAACTGCTTCATAGAATACTCAGAGAGATTGCCAAACATCAACATAAAAGTAGAATTATATAAAAGGTCCCTGCAGGTGAGCATTTAAATTTAGATTTATGCATACAATTTAGATATTTTAGATGAGAGACTTCAATGCAAAGACTTCTTTTTCGAAAAGGTATGAAAAAAAATCAAGACCCACAAGTTTCTTGAATTATCAAGTAATTTGAGAATAAGAATTTCGTCAAGGCAATTCAGTTTACTGTTCTGGAATTGTAGTTGTAGTACTGGCATAAGGATAGACACAGACATCAATGGAACAGAATTGAGATTCTACATCGTATTGATTTTCAACAAGAGTGCCAAGACAATTCAATAGAGAAAGAATAGTCTTTTCCACAAATGGTTCTGGTACAACTACATATTCACATGCAAAATAATGAAGTTGGATCCCTAACTCACACCATAAACAAAAATCATCTCAAAATGGATCAAAGACCTAAATGTAAGAGCTAAAATCATAAAACTGTTAGAAAAAACCATAGGCCTTAATTTTTGTGAACTTGGATTAGGCAATCATTTCTTTAAAAAAAAAATAAAAGAATGAATGAAACAGGCAATAAAAGAAAAAATAGATAAATTTGATGTCATCAAAATTTAGAAGTTTTGTGCATCAAAGGACTCTACCAAGAAAGTGAGAAAAAAACAACTCTCAAAATGGGAGAAAATATTTGCAAATCATATATTAGATAAGAGTCTAACATTCGGAATATATGAAGAACTAGAAAAATAACCCAGTTTAAAAATGGGCAAAGGGGGCTGGCCCTGTGGCTTAGTGGTTAAGTGTGCGTGATCCGCTACCGGCGGCCCGGGTTCGGATCCGGGGCGTGCACTGACGCACCGCTTCTCCGGCCATGCTGAGGCGGTGTCCCACATACAGCAACTAGAAGGATGTACAACTATGACATACAACTATCTACTGGGGCTTTGGGGGAAAAAAAGGAGGAGGATTGGCAATAAATGTTAGCTCAGAGCCGGTCTTCCTCAGCAAAAAGAGGAGGATTAGCATGGATGTTAGCTCAGGGCTGATCTTCCTCCCAAAAAAAAAAAAAAAAAGGGCAAAGGATTTGTAGACATACTGCCAAAGACGAAAAATGAATGGCCAAGAAATACATGAAAAGCTGCTCAATATCATTGGTCATTAGGGAAATGCAAATCAAACAATGAGATATTGCTTTACATCTACAAGGATGGTAATAATAAAAAAGATGAACAATGACAAATGTTGACCAGGAAGTGGAGAAATTGGAACCCTTGTACATTGCTAGTGAGAATGTAGAGTGATACAGCCACTTTGGAAAACAGTTTGGTAATTCCTCAAAATATTAAACATTGAGCTAGCATATGACCCAGCAATTTCACTCCTAGACAATTGAAAACACAGGGCCACACAAAAACTTGTTCAATAGTGTTCATAGCAGCATTATTCATAATAGCTAAAAATGGAAACAACCTAGGCCACTAGTTAATGAATTGATAAACAAAATGTGCTATGCTCAATTAATGGAATATGATTTAACCATAAAAAGGAATGAAATACTGACCCAAGCTACAAAATGAATGAGCCTTGAAAACTTTATGCTGAGTTTTTTTTTTATACTAAGGGAAAGAAGCCAGACACGAAACACCACATATTGTATGATTTCATTTATATGAAATGTCCAGAATAAGCAAATCTATAGAGACAGAAAGCAGAAGCCAGGGACCGGAGGATGGGGGGATTAGAGGCCGACTGCTAACGGGCATGGAGTTTCTTTGGGGAATGATGAAAATGTATCTAATCTGGAATTAGATAGATGTGATGGCTGCATAACTCTGTAAATACACTGAATTGGACACTTTAAAAGGGTCAATTTTATGGTACATGAATTATATCTCAATAAAAATAAATAAATCATGAAAAACAGGAAGCATAACTGTGCCTTTGACTTGTTTACCAGTGTGGAAATGAAGGCACAGAGAATTAGCTTAGCTGCCCCAAGTCAGCAACAGACCTTGCATTCTGATTTGCACATCTGTGTATTTTAATCTGCTATTCTTCACTGTGACTCTTTGACTCTAACCCAACGCTGAAACTGTCACCTGGTTTCCAGCTAATCACTGAAATTTAATGACAAATCTGACGGGAAATGCTTTCTTACCTACTCACTATGTAAAATGCAGCGACTTGATATCTAAATGTACTCCTGTATCACCAGTTTATTTACGTTCAACTTTTAAATTAGTACACATTGACTGAATACCTAGTGTGTGCCCAGTACTGTGCACGCTGCTGGAAACGTAGAACTCAAGCTCAGGAAGTCAGGGAACTAGAAATATAGATTGAGAAATCATGGGTCTACGGGTGCTGGTTAGAGTCCTAAGACGGGATGAAGTTGCTCAGGAGGAGCAAGCAGAGAGACGAGAGGAACTAGAATGGAACCCTGGGGACAGACGTTTCAGAACAGCCAGAAATCACCCTGCTAGTGACAGGCACTGATAAGAAGCAGTTAGTGAGTGACAAAGGCAGGAGAAAGTTACCCTGCCTGATATGAACCTTATATCTTATCACATGACATTGTTATTATTTGTTTACATGACTGTCTCCTTTGCTATTCCCTGAGCTCCTCAGGTTTCTGCCTCCCTCTGCTGCAAAAAAGTATTTAGACAAGTCACCAAGACCCTCCAATTTGGCAGATTCCATGGACTTTCTCCACTCTTCCTTACTTTATCACTGCATTGTATTTGATACTGCCAACAGATCATTACCTTATTTTTTTCTTAAAATATGGGCATAAAAATGGTGCTCTTCTTCCTGGGAGCCCAGAAAAGGCAGCTCCTTGGCCATAGGGCTGAGTTCACATTGCATAGAATCCTCCTTCATGTGTGCTACTCATCTCTCCCTTGCCCCTCCCACTCCACCCCACCCCACACTGTCTCCACTGCAGAATGAAGCCCATGCATAGTTCTTTGTGATGCCAGCCCTATGAAGCTCTACCCAAAGGGTCCCACCACAGAAAAAAGATAGACCCAGATGTCTATAGAACAGAACAACAGTAGGGGAAGGGTCCTGACTTCACCCAAACACATTGCCCTACACAAGCTTCATGACACCTCTCCTGGTCCCCTGCAGGATCCTTTTCCTCTGTTGATTCTAAACATGACCATGCTTCTCGTCTACACTCATCCTGAGCAATCCTATCTACTCTCATGTTGTGAACTCTAATCTATATATTGATAACTTATTGATTTATTTTTCTTTTCTAGATCTGCTCCTGAGATCCAACACCATATATCCATCTCATCCTTACAGACATCTCAAATTCAACATGCCAAAATAGGAACTCTTTCTCCCAAGACATATTTTTCCTGTATTCTTACTGTCACTCTTTAATCCAACCCTACAATCTAGGAATCATCCTTTTTCTCTATTTCAAAACCAATTGATAAGGAAATCCTATCCATTCTACCTCCACAATGTATTTTAGATCCCGTAGCATTCTCATTAGTATGCCTCATTTTATATCCTAATCACTTTTCTCCTAAATGGTTGCCATAACTCATGGTCTTCCTACCTCCCATCATGCCTTTACTCCAATTAAGCCTCCAATCCACTGAAAGAGTGATCTTTCTAAAGTACAAAACTGAATATTCAATTCACTAAATGAAAAAGCTTCAATAACCTATACCGTGGTTCCCAAACTGTGTACCAAGTCACCCTAGGGCACCACAGTGAACTCACAGATTTGCTGTAAGATAGTTTAGATTTTTGAGAGAAATGTAGCAATATCTATAAGACACCACACAAATTACCACTATTATGTCATTTGGTCCTAACTACTTAATAAATGGAACTGTTAGGTATTTCTTTGGTCTTAGGCAAGGTGAAAAAATTACAGAGACACTAAGGGTGCAGTGAACTGAGAAAATTTGGGAACCTATGACCTACCAAATGTCTTCAAGCCCCCTGGCATGGCATGAACTGGCCCTTATCCACCCCTCCAGCCTCATTTCTCTCTTTATTGTGCTTTTCCTTCTCCCTCAATCCTACTCTATAACCAGCAGATAGGTTTGCATCTCCCCAGATATGTTCATCCTGCCATCCTGAGTGGTTAGGCTTTAACATCTAAGAGAGTAGAGACATGGTCTGCTCAGTGCCTAGTAGTGAGACCTGGTGCTCTCAATAGAACACAGGATGAAGCAAATAAACCAGAGAAGTCACTCCAGAATCCCTATACCAGGTGGATTCTGTATGAGTTAGATTATCTGAAATGGAAAAAAAAATACATTGGATATTCTTTGGAATTCCATGTGTATTTGTCAGGCCAAGGGACGGGGAGACACTTAGTCCCTATCTTGCTCCCCATTTGCTACAGAGGTCTGCATTTTTCTAGGATGGGAGGCAAAGAGCCAACCAACAGGGCAAAAGTAAAATAGTTTTTGTTAATGGTTGTTCCACCTCTTCCCTTCCCTGAAAAGAGGCTTAGTACCTGAACTCTATAACCACTGCTCCTTTCTTTGTGCCTCATTTTATCTCATTCTGTCACAGCATCTCTAACATTCTTTCACACTTATTCCACTTGTCTCCTCCACTAGACTATACACTTGTGGAAGGCCACAACTATGCATGATTCATTTCTGTGTTCTCTTCACTTAGCAGAGTGCCTGATACATATTAAGTGATGAGTGGATAGTTAAATGAACAAATTTCAAGGCGGGTGTTGTTGAGCCCCCCCTCCAAAAAAAAAATACGTTAAAAAATAAACAATGTCCATTAGGTGAAAAAGTTGAAAAATCACCAACAGTCTTAGTCAAAGATGTTTCAAGAGAGCGATAGGGATAAACTGGTTTGCAGGTGCTGAAGAGCAAACTAGGAGATGTGGCAGAGTGTATACTGCCTACCCAAAAGCCGTTCCCCCATTTCTTCCTTGCAAAACGGAACTCCAGTTTTATTTAGGAATTGAGCAGATTCCCTTTGATATGGAAAGGTGGGCCCAGTCCCCAAACTTTGTCAAAGTTCTGGCTAATGAGATGTAAGGGAAAATCCTTTGGTGGGGTTATTTTGGAAAATATTATACCTCCTTGACAAGAGTAAGGCTCATGAAGAATAAACTTTCTGCCTGCCTTCCCACATTTGAACCCAGTGTAAAGGTATGATACTTGAAGTTGTGGCAGCCATTTTGCAACCATGAGGTGAAGGTCAAATGAATTGTAGAGCACTGACATCACTGAACCCCTGAGAAAACCAGAAACTCTTTATCTACAGACGTTTTGTCACGTTAAAAAAAAAATAAACTTCTATTTTAGCTGGATTTTCTAATTGGTGTAGAAAGAAAGAAAAGAGAGACAAGCAAGTACAGACCATTCTTTTTAATAGACATGTTACAAATAATACAGATTGGCAGCTAAAAGACACAGAGTTTGGTAGTATTTGGAAATGAGGCTGGAAATGCAAATGTAATGAGGTTATAGGGGCCTCTGATACCAGAGAAGAGACGTGGGCAGTAATTTTGTTGTTAATAGGGAGTCATAGAAGGTTTTTGAGTAAGTTTTAAAACTTCCAGAAGATCACGTTGGCAGGATTAGCAGGATCCGTATGTTCGCAAAGAGTGATACATTTCTTTGTCTAACTTTCTGACCTTTATTTGACATGATTCTACTGGAATTGCCCACCGTGTGACTCACTCACTGTGTAAATCCCCCCACTCAGTTCACAAATGAGTAAGCAAAACAATAACCATGTTGCTTCAGGATGCTTTTGACCTAATACAAACATGAGGTCTCACAGCAAGTGAAATGTTACATTATTTCAGTGCTGCCCTGATATGAATAGTCCCTGTGGAAGTTACAAGTAAACAAAACTTCTGTTAATGAAAAGTAGCATTAATGAAAAGTAACAATGGTAGAAATAAACATTGTATGAACTCTTGCCACATAAAATGAGAAAATGAGACCACATATATACTTCCAAAATACCAATTGCTGATATTTAATCTGCACCGAAAAATTAGACATGCCTAAATAATAAATCTTGCATGCTAGGCCTGAGACTATTAGATTTTTCAAGTGTTTCTATAACGGTGAGAAGGGTTTTTAATTTGCTCACTTTTAAAAAACATTTCTAATGATTTCATCATATAAGAACAAATGCTCGTATGCTTATTCATGGTTTCAAACATGTTTCTCTCTTCCCGATAAATCTACTCAGAGAACATATAATAAGCTTGCATCACACCAGGGAAATCTCCGCTGTGAATATCATACAACATTCCAACACTGTACAGGAAAAATACTGTGGATGGTGTTTACTTTGCCATCATTTATGTGAACATCGTCTTACAAAGATTATTGTTAACTAAGAAAAAAAAATGTGTCATTTGTTTTTGGACTAGGAATTGATGCTGGAGATTTTAAAATGAATTATAAAAAACTTATTAAAAAGTACAAAGAACAAAAAGTAACATCTTGCCATAGTTGCTTCTGATCTTTTTACAGAGTTGACCCTTGCTTTGGACACCTTCCTATTTCCTTTCTTCCTTCTCTCCTTCTCTCCAAGAGGAAATCACCTTTTTTGAAGTCGATGTGGATTCTTCCTGTTACTAGCACTATACTTCTACTTCATATGTGTATAACCTTACCCATATCTTTTACTTATGAAATTCTTCATATACAAATTATTAAAATTTTTGTATGTTATTTATGCATTCTGAATTTTAATCCTTTGTCAAGTACATGCCTTGAAAATATCTTCTCCATTTGTCTTTTAACCTTTTATGATCTTTTGTCATATATATATTTTTAATTTTAATACAAGCCAATTTATCCTTTCCTCTATGCATTGTGCATTTTAATGTTTTAAAAAATCCTTCCGTATACCAAGGTCATGAAGATATTCTCCTATATTTCCTTCCCATATTTTTAAAGTTCTGTTTTTCCTATTTAGGTTTTTAATCTATCAGAAATTTAATTTGTGGGTGGGGTAAGGTAGGGATCTAATTTTATTTTTTTCTATATGAATGTTTGCTTCTTAAATAAGAGAAAATAAAGAAGGAATTAATCACTCTTTATAATCCATAAACTCCTCAACCTCAGATACCATGTCTGATTTATACCCTCTTCCTCAATACACTGCCTCAAAGGGCTTTGAACATTATTGAGACTCAATATATATTTTTTGGCTAAATGATACTTTTTTCTAGTCTCCATTGCTTAGAATCTACACAAAGTTGTCCATCTAAAATAATCTGAGTTGTGCCTTAAGTTATCCCTCCTGAGCAGGAAATAACATCTTACTAGGATTAACTTGGTATAAGTACTGAGCCATCCCAATTGAACTGAAAAGTACTAATAACTTCCTAACTTTGCCCATTTTTAGAAACCATGTCTAGAAAAAAATCTCCCTACCCTTCAAGTTAGACTCATCTTATTTGTTCATCTACCAGAAGAAAAGCATAACAAAGAAGTAGGAGCCTGGATTAAAAACATGTTTTAACCTATTTTTATAAGACTTATAAGTCAACTATTTGAGTTAGAGGAAATCATGTGCCAAATTCAATTTAATAAACATATTTTGAGGGTACCAACAGACAGAATTAGGCTTTTAATCAGGCCTAGTTACATTGGTTTAGTTTTTGCCAAGACCTACTTACTGTCTCCTTTCTTTCACAAAGAAAGAGTCTGCAAGTAAGACACACACATAAACCAACTTTAATCAAAGGCAATTAGTGAAAACCAAGGAAGGTAATTTAAAAATTTCTAAGATTCCTTCGAAGAATACTTCTCTGATACATTTATTAAAAAGAATATCCTTATGAAATTTTGATCTTTTCAAATAATTCCAGGAGCATTACAGTCACAGGAGGAGGAACACGTGTCTTTTTTTCTGGAGGATATAGTTCTGGCAGACCACAGGGAGCAGAAGATATAAAACTGGCCAGAAGATATAAAAATGCACTGGTAAAAGGGCATAAAGTGAAATACAGTTGGTAAAAATATATATACTAGGAAGCAAAATCATTTTATTTTCAAATACTGATTAAAAGAGGCACTCAGGACAGAACATGACGTCAATGGTTTCAGCTCTGTACTGACTGAAGCCCTTCACTTGAAATAGCTTCTATCAGCTGCTTCTTCAATAGAACCGAGGCAAATTCTGCCCAACCAAAACAAAAACCAAAACCCGGGACTCTGCTTCTAAGATCAAGCACAATCAGGAAATACCACCTTCGGCTTTATCTTTAATGTAGCAACATATTTCTCATCGTTTCACTGAACAGCGCTTAGAGCCCTTGAACTTCAAAATCACAATGCCTCTAGAGAAACTATCGAGAGTCACAATTTGGGGGCGTTACGTATTCAAAACCATCAGTCTCTTTTGAAAGGGCTCATCCTTCCCAAGTCAGCTATGAGCGTAAAAGAAAAAGTTATTTTCAAAAAAGTTAAGCCTTAAAAACATTATCTTGGTGCTTGGAGTTCCCTCTGCTCGAAAAAAACCAAGCACAAAATGATTAACACTGCTGTCTTCTTTGCATGCTTCTCTTAAAATCGTCATTGGAAGTCCCCAGGGAAAAGGAGATTCAGATTCCACACCTATCCAAATCACGCCTTGCCCGCGAACACTGCAAAAGAGAGATTCTAAGCTTAAAAAAAGGGAAGAGGGGTGGGTGTATGCACTTCTGCGTGAACCCTGAGCCTCCTCCAGGGCTGGTGACGTTCGGCTGGTGGGACCTGGCCGCGCGAGTCCGGGGGCAGCCCCGTGGGTGACGGAAGCGTCACCAAGTTCCCTGCAGCTGTCAGGCAAGCGCACGACAAATTAAAGGAGATTCTTGGGTTCGCAAATAAAACCTTTCTTTACCAAACCAACTCGCTCCCTAGCCTCACCATCCCCACCACTCCCCGCTCCCGGACACACAGGAAAAATAAAGTGAGACGGGCGGGGGAGTGCAGCCCAGAAAGGGAACTGAGAAGAAAAGCGCCTGTGACACAAAATGGAGAAAGAGGAACCGAGAGGGGAAAGAAAAGAAGGAAAAGCGGGAGAAAGGAGGTTATTAATAAGAAAAGGAAAAGGGCAGTGGGGTAGAGAACACGGGAACGACAACAAAGGAGGGTCACGTTGAAGGACTAGGAAAAGAAATAGACGAAGTAACAGACAGGGGGAGAAAAGATGTTCTAGACGCCGAGGCTCCATTTTCAGCAGCGCCATATTCGCTTTTCCTTTCGCCGCTGTTTGTTTGGTGGTGTTTGCAGTCGGTGGACGGGCGCCAGCACATTTCTGCAGCTTCAGCAGCTTCGGTCCGACAGATGGGGAGGGACGGAGGGCCCGGGCGGGGGACGGACGCCTTTGGCCCCGGCGCTGGCGCGGCCCCCGCCCCGGCCCGGCCCGTCTGCGCACTCCCGCCCCCGCGCCTCTGAGCTTCGGGTTGGCCTCCAGCTCGGCTCCCAGCCCGGAGGGAGCATCTCGCCCGGGGCCCCGCGGCCGCCCTGGGGGGACCCAGAGCCCCCTAGTCCCGCCCACGGTGGCGGTGGTGGGCGCGTGCCGCCTAGGGCATGGGTAACCGACAAGCGTCGAAGAAAGAAACTGAAAAAGACACCTAAACCCTTGCGGGGGAGGAGGAGGAGGAGAAGGGCGCACGCCGGGGTGGGGGTGGGGGCCGGGGGCGAGGGAGCGAGGAGAGGCGCCCGAAAATAGTCTAGCTTGAGGTCGCCGAGGCCCAAGGTCGGCAGTTGGCCTGGGGCCGGCGGCCCGCGGGAGCCGCCTCCACCTGCGCGGGGCGGCGGGGGCGCCCGGGCCGCGTCCTCGGGTGTATGGGAGCCGGGCTGCCCGACGCGGCGCCGGCCCAGGCCGCCAGGCCTCTCCCGCTGCCCGAAGGACGTCCAAGGTCGGGGCTCGGCCGGGCGCCCCAGGCGGGACCGGAGGGCAGGACTGGCCAGCGCCAGCCTCCGGGCGCCCGTCCGGGAGGCGGCATGGGACACTGGTCTTCGGGGGGCGCTTTCCGGGGATTTTAGGCGCGTCGGGGTCTCGAAGTTCCTTTGGGGTTAAGTTCTGGGGCAACAGGAGGCGGTTCAGGAAAGAGAAAGTCAGGTCTTCTCATCCCCGACCCCCAGTTGCTGATTTCCGTCGAATTACATGTCGGTCCCTTGTAAGAGTGTCAAACGTGCCCAAGGACACTTTCCTCGGCTCCCTCCCCTGTTTTCTTCACTTGCACTGTCCTTCGCTCAAAGCTGCGTCCTCGCCGGCGCTAGAGAAGCCCCTGGCCCCCGGGCGTCCGCGCCCCCCGCCGCCCCCGAGCCTCTGGGGACCAGCGGGGCGGGGAGACGCCGGGATGGGGAGGCAGTGGTCGGGCTGCGGCGGGTCTCAGCTGGCTCCTGGCGCGGACTCGTGCAGGGCGGCCGCGGCGAGGAGGCACCGGGGCCGGACCCTCGCGCCGTCGGGTTCCGCACGCGCTGCGCCGAGGGCCGGGACCGCCGCCGCCTCCTCTCCCCGGGCCTTCCCTTCCTCCCCCTGTAGAGGTGGGGCGGCTGGAGGCTGGAAGCGACGGAGTCTTCAGGCCGGTGGAGTGGAGCCCGTGAAGGTGGAGACCCGGGATCACCGCAATGGGAACCGAACCCCACAAGGTCCTGGGGCGTCTCGGTCAGCGCTTCGCTGGTTTTGCTCCTCGAAGGGCCTGTCTTCACTCCTGTGCTCCTCCGGCTCACTGCGTCCTGCTTTCGTGGCCACCTCTAATAGCACAGCACTGTGTGTCACCGGCCCCCGGTGGACTCGGATAACCTTACACCCGCCATCCATCGGAAGCGCCACCCAAACTTGGCGCCCTCGAGGCTCCCCGGACGCAGGCGGCCGGGCCCTCCAACCCATCCCTCCGCGAGCCCCGGACGGCGCATGCCCACCTGCGGCTCTGCTTTGGACAATTGTAAACGGCTATTTTATTACTACTACTGTATTAACCGGCCTTTAAATTTTGAAATAACGTTTAGGTTATTTCAACAGTTGATCCTTTATATATCCAGTTTTTCAGACTACAGATTTCCACAAGAAAAACATATCTTTCCCAAACGGCAAAATAACCAGATTTCTTTTTTTCTTCTATTAGAAAAGTTGCAAAAAAATGCAGGTTTCAAGTAACTTTAGGATCAAACTATTTTCCTTAAGAGAAAGCTCAATGACTAAGCTCAAACATGAGTCGTGACATCTTTAATGAAGGTGACCTTTTCCCTGTGTTTTTTGTGAAATGCTAAAATCAAAATTTCAAATTCAGATAGCTATGTGATGGTTATAGAATATTGCACAAAATTAAGAAGTACAAATAATGAGAAGCTACAAGGCCTAGTTCACAAATAACATTCCAGCTTCTGTTTCTGAGACAGATAAGAAGGGCTAGGAGATTTTTTTTAAATAAAGTATTCATAGTCTGAAATAGACTTATCATTTGACAATATATGAAATTTTAAACTGAGCAGTGTCCATAGTCTCATGTTTATGTTAGGTTTCTTGGATATACTCAACAGTCTTTTGTGCTTCTCTCTTTTAAGTGAAAGCTTACATTTAACTCACTAGGTTTCTTTTAATTTAATCGTGATTTTTATTCTTTTAAGTACAAACCCTAAAGCCATTTAGAAAAGGATATTTTGTGGCAGCCAAATACAAGGACAAATAAAGCTTAACATAACTTACTTTCTCATCTCTCAAGAATCGCTTCCTTTAGAAGTAAAAGTTGGAAGTTCTCCACTCTTAAATCTAGCCATTGAATGCAACTGATTAGGTATTAAGGCCTACTGTTTTTTTTTTAATCATTGCAAAGCATTTATTAAACGCTTAAGAGAAACTTGGGTTTCTTTTCGTAAGTCCATGTACTGATTAATTTTCAATGCAGAACAAAGATCACCACGTTGATGTACCCCACTTCCAGCATTTCACATGTTAAATAGTGTTAAGTAATGTGCAATTCAACAAGAAAAATCATCTCTATCTGATAGATTTACCATGTAAAAGAAGGCATACAATCACTGTCCTAGACTTGAAAGAGGCTGAATTTTAAGTAGAGCTTTTATGTTTTATTCAAAATCTATTTAGAAAGATAGGTAATATAAATTACCTTCAGGTCAAATTCTTGGCAAGATAGTTCTTAGAAATGCAAAAAACGAATTTAGAAATGTCCAAGATATGATGGTCAATTTATAACACATACAATCTTTACAAAACTATATTGATTATTGTGGTTAGCATTACCTATTGATCTCTCTGTCTTTCAAAATCTTAATATTGGTAATTTCTTGAACACTTTTAAGGCACTTTTTTATATATAGAATTATCTGCTTTGTTACATCATAAGTCATAATTGCTTCAACCCACTGAAATATGTTATACTAAGTGTATTTTAAATGGTCCTTATTTGTATTATGAATACCTCAAATTTCAAATGTCTGAACTTTTTACATTTTGAAGCATATTTTTTTAGTGCCAGATATTGCTATATGTTAGCACATGGAATATATTCAGGTATTTCATTCTAATAGGATCCAAAGGTAAATGCCTAAAATATGTACAATGACAGGAAGCAGCAAAGAAAATAACTTAATTTTCCTATAATTCTATTGACATTTTAAGAACATTCAATTAAAAACATAAAGTAAGTTTCCAATTTGCTAAGACTTTATCTTTATACTAAAATAGTAAAAAGTAATACAATTTACATTCTCTAGCAATCCCTTCCCAATCCACTGCTTTATTAAGTACTCTTCTGATTATGTCTACCAGATACCAAGCATGGTCAAACACTTAGATAATGAAATGAAATGAAATTTTTTAATTTCCCTTTTTAATGTTTGATGTTGTTTCTTAACTGTTTTATGAGAAATCGATACAGTTAAGAGATTTTAACAATTTTAAACCTAAAATTAAGATGAACTCCTGCCTTCATTTATCAAATGTGTAGAATTTATTGAGGTCCAAGGTCACCTGAGCAATGAATGTGTTGAAAATAAATATTGAAATACAGGAAGTTCAAGGGTTATAACTCTTGGTATTACTGGGAATTTAGGAATAGTGTTCTTTTTTATTCTAATATTATCTTTTGCTTTAGGAGGGCTGTATATAGTACCAAATAGCCTAAGAAAAGTGTGTGTAGGGCTGTGGTGGTTGGAGGGGTGGTGGGGAAAGTTATTCAGATAATCTTATAGCTTTTTAATGTACGTGTTGTTTGAAAACACTTTTTGTTTGTTTTCAGCTAAATATTTGGCAATATGTTCGATGCCTCAGACAATTTCTTAGATAATTGTAAAGACCTAAAAATACAGTGAAAGAATGTTGATCAGCTAAAACTTTATAGTTTTCATGTCACAAAAATTGTATATAAGCCATTCATCTTAAGTGGTATTAATGAAAATTTTGCAAAGTAGTATGGAAAAATTGCATAGTTGTATTACTAAATAAAAAATTATTACTACAATAAATGCAATATTTTATAAAAGTCAATAATCTTTTACAGTGGTTTTCACACATTTTAATATATTGTTTTAAATTCTTCACTTTATTATAGTACAAGTGCTCTGAATTGAATTGTTTTTAAACATATAGAATCCCTAACTGATTTTGTATATTAGGAATAATAAGAAGCTACTAGAATTCTTGGTTACAACAAGGGTCTAAACACAATGATAACAGAATTTCATAAATCAATTATATGCTCCATTTGAAGATTATAAAGCACAATTAACTTACGTGACACCAACACAAACAATGTTTTGTTTCTTCACAGAGCAGGCTATGAGCTGTTTTCAATTATTGCACTGAAATTCTGTCCTCTAAAATTAACAAATGAAGGAACATTTGCATACTGTACATTGTACTGAAGACAACCTACAGTGGCGCTCTCCAATTGTTTTTCTGATTGTATTTTGCCTACTTACATAATTTATTTTCCACTGAGGAACTAGTGATTACCTAATTCTTTTTTTAAGAAAGTTTGTGGAAAAAACTCCTAAAGTAATGCATTATCCTTATGAATGATGTGAAATAAAATTAATCATTTGAAATGGCATCCAGAGATTGTGATTTTAATCCTTAATTTGGAATATTGAGCATACAATAGTTATGTTGTATCTTTTGCCATGCCCTTCCTTACAAGGCACAGGAAAAATAGAAACAAATATATCGATAATTAAAATAAACATTTTCTGGTTATGTAAAACAGAGGAGAGTTTTACGGGAAGGGGGAGTTGGTGCAGAATTCTTGTCTGCCTTCGTCACAGGTGGAGTAGGCAAATTGCTACTTGGTACAATTTCAAGGCAACTGTAAAGCGTGCATCCTCCCCAATACTTCTCTTACCCATTTATTGATGCCTTCAACATCTTTATAGTTTAAAAGTTAGAAGCTAGGTAAAATCCAAACACTACTGAGAAAACTCACATTCTCAGCTGTTGTCAATTGTTTATACCTTTGAGTGTCAGAACTAATGTTGGTGGAAGGAAAAGAAAGTTTCAGGACACTGAGTAATTAATATGAATGGGGAGACAACTTGACGAGGTGGGAGGGGACAGAGGAAGGGCTAAGGATTGGAAATTGTTGAGGAACAGAGACAAACTTGTTCCCAGTCTTTGCCTGGTCAAAAGTAATTGACTAAATAACGCCCCATTTAACATTAGCCTTTAATGATCTATAATCCACTTCATTTTATACCATTCCTTACATCTGGGCAATTAAGCTATCAGCGTAAGGTATAATGGAAAAAAGTGAATTAATTCAAGATTTCGGGTACAAACTTGAATGTAAAGTGTCACGTCTATAAAATAGAAAGTGAAATGTTAGTAGTGTTATGTATTTGACAACGAGATAATTTATCTGTCCACATAAATTAACTAGATTGCTAAATTTCAGCTTTACTATGAGCTGTATTAATATAAATCATAACTAAAGACAGTCTCAAATCATTTTTGTAGTAGATTTTAGAGGGTTTTATAACATTGGTTATATTAATGATGATTTCCACATGTGTGGAAATTAAAACATTTGTTAATTCAAAATCAATTGTAAGATAGTCAATCATGTAATGGTTCAGTTACTTGAAACATAAACGAAACATATTTTTTTTCTAACAAACTGGTTTCAACTCATTTAAGATTCTATCCTAAAAGCAATATTTAGCAGTTTTCAGGCAATTTCCAAAGAAATGAATATTAATAAATCATCAGTAATTAGGTTTAGCTTCATATTTAAGGTAAAAAATGAATTTTTGGTCAAATGCTAATGACATAAAAGTGAAATTTATGTATGTCCCTTGTTCTTAAATACTGAACAAATATCAACTAATCACTGAATTAGCCAAAACCAAAAAATATTGAAATATAATTTCTAGTTAATTTATCATCCATAATTGATTATCCTGCTTTGCAATTCAATAACTTATCAGTGATCAAAGATGTTTCAACAAATTAACTCTTCTTTAAGTTTAAACAACTGGAAACCATTTCTGGATGGTGCAGCATTTCTTAATATTAATTCAAGAGACTTAGAGACATATTGCTCATTTTGGAAGCTGATTTGTGCTGATTTGTGAATCGTTTAACTTGTACCTTGGGCTCTGATGAAGGGAGACACACTTTCAGGCATATGTAGGCATTTAAGCACTCCAGACTATTTCCTAGCTGGTTATCTGCTTCCTGAATTCAATTTTAATAGCCTGTGAGTATCTCATCCCCGATCTGATTTGATTCTGGTTTCTTATTTTGTGATTGCAAGCTGAATTTTTTCCTCCTATAGTCCTGTTTTTTTTTTTTTTTTTTTTGGTGAGGAAGATTGGCCCTGGGCTAACATCTGTTGCCAATCTTCCTCTTTTTTGCTTGAGGAATATTGTTGCTAGGCTAACATCTGTGCCAGTCTTCCTCTATTTTGTGTGTGGGACACGGCCACAGCATGGCTTGATGAGGCTTGACGAGCAGTGTGTAGGTCCGCACCCAGGATCCAAACCTTCGAACCCCAGGCCACCGAAGCAGAGCGTGCGAACTTAACGACTATGCCACCAGGCTGGCCCCTCCTATATTCCTAACTTTGTCCTGAGAAGTAAACTGATCCGTGTTTTGAGCATACTTTCTTAGTGTTTGTATCTTTTTGAAAAGATCCTGATCTGTTTCTCTGATCACAGCCTACAGATGCCAGTAAATGTTGACGTGGTGGCCCAGCAAGCAGTCAATGCTATTGTTCCTGGTAGCATGAGCACTCAGCCACCTGCCCTTCAGGAAGAATAGGGACCTGTCTTCCCTCTTGGCTGTGGCTGATGTCAGATCGTCTAAGAATGAGAAGCTGTGTGCTTCCATCAGAAAAGACCAGGAAAATTCTCACCTTTGCAATACTTCACAGTTGTGCTACGGTTTCCCTCAATTTCCTATATGAATGAAATTGGTGGGTAATATTTTTTCAGTTTGTTGGTTGCCAAAGATGACCTTTCATCAGGTGTATCTGAGAACCTGGCCAATTAGTCCATCTTCAGTTAAAAGGAGTAGAGGAACTATCCCCAGTGCCCCCACTGTCTTGATGCTGGGTCAGCCCCAGCAATGCCTGGATACTTGTCTTCTTAGAACTAGACCTCCAGCTATGAAACATGAAGGATGTGAAGGCCTTGAGCAAGGCCAGAGTCCCTGGCCTTGTCTTGGCCTTCATGCTTAAAAACTGTGGAGAACACTATGATTCCCTCTTTACTGGTATCAGGTCCCCTAATCCTGGGCCTCTGCCTTTGGTCCTGTGACAACTTTTGCTAAATCCCAGTACATCTGAGAAGCATCCACACCAGTAATGCAACTGTAGGGAGCCAAAGCCAGTTGGTGTTCTGCACAGAAGGTGAAACAAATGTCAGTGATTCAATTTATCATACTGTTTTCTGCAACACAGTTTTCTCAGTTTTTACTGATACCCAACCACTTCTCTAGGATTCTGACCTAAATAACAAACGGAAGGGCCTAACCCTACTACTGAGTCTTCCACTTCCTCGAAGATTTGGTCTGGTCCCCTCATTCCCAGACATACGCAGCTATAAATTAACTCAAGTATGGGTATGGCAAAGACTGACCTACAGTTTTTTTAAAATCTGCTTTTCTAACATGTAATGTTATTTCATTATTCCTCTTAACAAGTTTATGAGGAGGGTATTATCAAGCCTATTTTACAGAAATGCTAGCATTTGTTCTCAGCTAATATAACAACTCACATTTAGCCAAACATTGTACAAAGCGTGTGAAGTCCTTTACACATAAAGGCTCTGTGAAGTGGGTGCAACTATTATGACATTTTGCTGAGCAAAGAAGGCTTAGGATAGTTAATAAAGTGACTGAGATTCTCACCAGTGTTACTATTGGCCTTCCACGTTGTCAAGTGGAAGTGGATCCTTTTCTATCCTTATCTTACTCAACCTCACAGCACCAGTCAACTCTCTTAGATTGATGCCATGATTGCTGTCTCTTTTTCCCTAACCTATTGGTCTTCTTGGCTGCCTCTTCCTTCTTTACCTTAACTCTCAGTGATGCAGTTTCTTAAGACGGAGTCCTGTCCCTCTTCTTCACTCTCTCTACTCTCTGTCCCTAAGATGTTCCCAAACATTCTCATAACTTCTACAGTAATCTGTATGTCTACAGGGACAACACTTACACCCCTATCAAAGACCTCTTCTCTGAGCACCAACTTACCTGATATCCAACAGTCTACCTGATATTACCATTTGGATGCTTAGTGGGTATTTAAAATCACATAATACATCCAAAGCTGAATCCTTGATCTTCTGCCTACAAACCTGCTCCTCCCCATTCTCAGCGAATGGCATCACCCTTTACCTAATTGCTCAAGTCAGAAACCTGCATGTCATTCTTTTCTTAAAATGCTCATATCCATTCCATCACCAAGTTCTATCAATTTCACTACAAAATGTCTGCTATCTTTATATTTCTCTCCGTCTTGATGTCCACCGTATCAGCTCAAGCCACCATCGACTTCTCTCTGCACTACTATAATAACTTCCTAAGGGGTCCCCCCTTCTGCCTTGCCGCTGAAATCTGTTCTCCATCCATCTAGACATTGTAATCCTTTACATATATATTTTTTTTTGGTAAAATGTTTACAGAAATGTTACTACAGAAAAATCTTACGGAGAAGTGCACAAATCATAAATGTACAGCTCAATGCATTTTCACAGCCTGCACACACCTGTATAACCAACACTCAGATCAAGAAATAAAATGCTATCACTGACTCCAGAAACCCCCCACAATCCCTCCCAGTCGTTAACCCCCAAAGGTAACCACCATCCTGACATCTATTGCCATAGATTAGTTTTGCCCAGTTCTGAACATTATATAACTGGTATCAACAGGTTTGAAATATAAAACAAATTATGACACTACTGCCTAAACTCCTCAAGTCTTCCTTTATACTTAGACTAAAATACACACATTTCCGTGGCCTACAAGTCCCAATACAATCTGGCCTCCACGTCCTTCTCCAAGCTCAGGTCTTGCCATTTCCCCTTATACTCAATATGCTCCAGCTCCCTTAGTCCTTTCTTAATTCCTTAAATATGTCAAGGTCTTTCTTGACTCAGGACTCTTGCATATGCTGTTCCTCTGCTAGAAAGCTAGTTCCAGCGTGGCTGGTTTCTCCTCACCTCTAAGTTCTCACTTAAGCATCACCTCCCCAGGGAAACTTCCCAGGGCCTTTGTATCTCATATTCTCCTCCCATCCTCCTGCCACAGGACAAGGCTTCTGAAGGCTGGGGTATGTCAAGAATGGCTCGGGGTCTCTTGTTCTTGGCAAACAAAAAAGGCATAAGAAGACTTCATCTTTGTTTTAGCAGCTATGCACATGTACAATTTATAGAGGCATTTGAATTGGTTAAATTTTGGTTTAAAGGGAGGCAGAGGCATTAGAAAAGAAGTGTCAAACAGAGACGGCAGAATCTGAAAGACCTGCTCTGCTGTCTTCCAGAAAGCTAGATAAAGCAGCTCCCTTATCACCTGTTTTAGGTTATTTGGCGGGGAGAGGAAGGACTACAGCCTTTTCTTTTAAAATGCAAATATTAAGTCCATCAGTCCATGAATAGCTGGGTACCTGGCAGACAGAGAAGTGTGTGGGAGAGAAGCAAAGAATCCTTCTGCATATTTGGCCATTTTCCCCAGGACCCAGGTGGCAGATTCCTGGCGGAAACCATGTTCTGTATAAGTTGAAACACTCACCACCTTATATTAAGTGTGTATATCTCAATTTGTGTGACTTGAACGTGGATTTCTTGGAATTTCACTTTAGCATATTCCCCTCCAGTTTCCTCCTACTGTGATCAAATGGTTTCACTGTGAATGGCCACCTATGTGTTGGTGAAACAGACAATTGGGAGGAAGGGAAGTGGAGAGAAGAAGGGGGATGGGTGGTGGGCCCAAGGACACTGTCCAGTGAAGACCAACACCTATCTTTGAGGAAACAGATGCAAAGTTGTCCATGAGAGACCACAACCCCATTCTGTCCTGAGTGCTGTTAGGCAAGTCCGCTTGCCCCAGTCTGCAGCCTCCCATCACACACAGCACCTTGCCCAGGCCTACGGAGTAAGGCTGCACAAATATTTTCCCTGGAACTCGTTCCTCAGTTTCACAGAATGCTCCAGTTTGAAAAGGATCTTTGAATGAAGTAGCTCATGTAGGGTTTGGGTTCACCTTGGAGAAAATGTCTGGGGTTATTCATATGAAAATATTTCGTGCTCCTGAAATCCTTGCTCTCTTGTAGCATAGGCTTGGAGAAAACACAAAAGTATAATTATTTGTTTACAACAATAATTATATTATTATAATTATTATTAATAACAATTATGAACAGTATAAAAGATAGACTTTTGTTACTGTTTTGGGTTTTAGTTGGGCTGTTTTCATTGCAAAAGACAGAGACTGTCTCAAGTTACCTCAACTCCTTGAAGTATGAGTCAGGTGGGACGGAGGCCATGAGGAAAACAACTCTGCCCCTGTGTCAACTGGATGGATTTGCTCTTCCTGGGTATCTCTGGCGTTGGCTATTGAGCCTTGTCTTGCCATTGCTGCAACTCAGGCTTTCTCCTCCTGCCTCCAAATGGTGGGCAGGGGAAGGAGAAGGGCGGAAGGAATGTTCCACCATGAGGGACTGTGGCGGGGCTCTCTGTGCTCAAGCCAGAAACTTGCTTCTTAATTTCCCTGTCAGGACCCGCTGGTTGTTCTCACAGCATCGTTCTACCTCATAATTTTTAAGTTTCACTTTCTGAGGCAGATTGCTTCATTCACTTAAAGTTTTTCATTTCAAATTCCTGACAGAGAGAGACAGAAAGGAGAGGGAGAGAAAGAGTGGGAGAGAATCTGAATGGCCCGTCCACCCTTTCAAGCCTAGTCATGCCGTGGGGCTCTGGCCAGCCTATGAATTTACGGTCCCTCCAGCTGGGGCTGGGACATGAGTGGAAGGGGTCATGTGATTCGCGTCCCTAAAGTCCATCCTTTCAGGAGGGGCAGGGGGTGATCCATCTTCTTTAGAAGCAACTGTCGTTGCAGCAGGCCGTGTATTTGGCATTCCCAGTATACTCTCATCAACAAAAGCCTGAGCAATGCAAGTAATAGATATAAAACAAAGTCATCTTTCTTTTTCAGTCAGTGTTAAAATATATGTATACGATGGTAGATATTTGGAAAGAATACATTCTTCAAAAAAAAAAAAAGCTCTGGTTTGGAATTTTTATTTGACCCAGCTGTGGAGCATTATCCTACTGATTCAAGAAATTAATATATTCTTTAGAAGTATTAGTATTATAATAGTCTACTCCTGCAAGCAATAAAAACCAGAAACATAATGGCTGATGTAAGGGGTTAGTTTTGTACACCTGGACTTCGATGGAAAAAGAAGGCTTTGACGATGAGAAGACTTTGGAGAGGTTGCTAATATGTTCCAACTACAGTATTCATAATAGATGTTAGGTATTTCCAACCCTTTTCTGCATTATTTAACATGAGTTTAACCCATTTTTTTCCTTAGGTTCAATGGAAAACAGGTGTCGAGGGAACAACATGAAGATGTTTTTATCTTCCTTAGCTATTTCTGCAGCTGTGGGAGAAAGAATTTTCCCACATTCGGAATAAAAACAAGATTATACATTTCTATCAGTCATATCTAGACAAAAACCTAAAAGTCATCCTTGATTTCTTCCACCTCTTACTCTCTGTTTCCAGCCCACCCTTCATCAAGTCCTGATGGTTCTATTTCCAAAATATATCCTGAGTCTGATCAGTTCTCTCCATCTTTGTACAGATCCAGAGCCCCCACTCCTGTCCCAGCCTGGACTGATGCAAAAGGCTCTGTGTTAGAAATGCATTCAGCAGCAAACAACAGAAAACTCAACTACGATAGCCTTGACAAAGAGAGCTTTATTTGTCCCTCATAAAAATAGTCCAGAGGTAAGCACTCAAGGTTTGACACAACAGCTCAACAATGTCATCAGAGACCCAGGCTCTGTCTTTCTTTTCTATCATCCTTAATGTACTGACTTTCATTCTCAAGCTTGTTACCTCATGGTCTCCAGATGGCTGCTGCATTGCTAGGCATTGCATATGTGTTCCAGACAGGAAGAAGTGTAGAGGCAGAGAATGATTTCCTTCAGAAGTTTTGTCTTTTTATTCAGGAAGGAAAGCCCTTGGTGGAAGACTACCCCTCACATTTTATCAGCTAGAACTGGATTCCATACCTCTTCTTAGACCAATCAATATCCAAAGGACTAAAATTGCTGAGGTAGATATTGTAGACTTGTTTACACAGCATCTCTTCTAACCCTCTTCTACTGTGCCTTCCTATACAGCTGAGACTGGAAAGCTAAAAACTACATTTCCCAGACTCCCTTGCAGCTAGCAAAGGAAGTAGAGTGAGGAGAGGCGTTTTGCTGGTGTCCATTAGCAGAGGCAGGGCGGTTCTGGAGTGATTAAATAGGCACTTCCTTGATTGCTTCTTCTTTATAAAATGATTTAAATCATTATTAACTTCATCTGGTGTTGGGTTTGTCCCTTTTTGGTTTTGTCTCCAGCTGGTTCAATACGGAATATTGTAGAGTTAGGTAACCCACAGTAAAGCACTATATAGTATATTTGGTTTCCTCACAGTTGATGAGCTGTACTTAGAGCAAGATAAGCTTCTTTGGTCTCAGAACCACAAATTGCTGGGCTTCCCCAAAGGCACTAGGGGCTGCTGCTGATGGTGATTTTGATGGTGGTGTGATTTTTCTAAATCATCTGGACGCTGGGAATGGTGACTTTGGTGGTGTCTTTTTCCTCTTGACTATTAAAAAGCTTTAAGGCAAACGAGTGGCTTTCTTTCTGAAAGTATAGTCTTCATTCTATATATTTTGTGTGCTAACCTCACCTCTGATCCTATTTTTTCTACTCATTTTTCTTTTTTTCTTGATTCCCTTACTTATTTTTGTTATTTCATTCTGTTAAATCTTCTTCCCACATGGTAAAAACCCTTTTTGAAAATAGGACTTGGGGAATATGTCTGCTAAAGAAATAAAACTATTAAGTAAAGACATCTGATCTCTCAAACTAGAAAAATTATCAATATACTAGGTATCAAAAATAGAAATTGGGATTAAACATTTCATAGGTATAAAATGACTTTAGTAGAATATTTTAAATTGGTCCTAAACGTGAATGTCTGCTTTGTTCCTTGGAAATATACTGACATTCCTCCATATGCTCGCCATAAACTTGTGAGTAGAATGGACGTTAAAGATGAATGCTCGTACTGGCCTTAAATCATCTCACTATAGTGATGAGGACAGCACACGTGGTAGAATTGAACTGGACGTGTGTGTCACCAACACTTTAGAGAAGATAGATAAATGCATATAAAAATGTTTTAAACACTAACAGGCAGTACAGTAAGAAACCCAAACACTAGTGGTACTGTCCAAGATGATTTAAAATGGGATCACAACCCAGATGGTGGAGTGAAATGCGGATGGTGGGGACAGTGTGCTCCACAGCCCTGCTCTGACTGCAGAGCCCTGCCCCAGACAAGAAGCTTCACAGGGCACCATTTTCAAGGCTGGGAGATAATATTCCTTCAGAGCATCTGGGTAATTCTGCTGCTGCCAAGTCAGTTAAAAACATGAGTGGCCATCCAATTAACAAATTCTAAAGTGTATAATTGTGTGTTTCATGAAATACAATGAGAAGCAAAGATTCAGCCTCATGACTTTATGATCAGAGCAAATTTTTGAGTCTAAATAATATTAACCTCCTTTGTCATCAACTTTGTTTACTGAACACAATTCCTCTAAACGGTTTCTGTTTCCCACCCTGCCCCACATCCCACCCCCAAATCAAATCCACTCTCAAAAGCATTATCAGCATTGAGCATATTCAAAAGAGTGACCTGAAGGCCATTTAAGAGGAGTTCTACAAAGTTTTGAGTAAAGGAGCACAACTGAACAAGTGTGTAGCCTGTGGGAGCACTCCCTCCTTCAAGTCATTCCTTGGTTCACCAATGCATTCACGGTAAAGTCCAAAATCCTTGGAATGGCATCATGACTCTTCATGATGGAACCCTGCTTCCCTCCCCAGTGTCATCTCTGGTCACTCCCCATCTTGTGGCCTGACAAGATCCAGCCACATTGAATTACATGTTGCCTCCTAAATATGCCACATGCTCTTCTGCCTCTGGTCCCCCGCACAGTCTGGAACACAGACCCACCTTCCCTGTCCATTCTTCCTGCCTAATGACTCTGGTTAACATTTCAGGACCTGCCTCTATCTTCACCTCAGCCAGGGAACCTTCTTCCACACCCATTTTTTAATGGCATCCAGTGCTTACCCCACTGTACTCCTTAAACTGTCCTGAAGCTGCCTGTGTATTCTTCTGTGTCCAAGTGTCAAACTCCTTGAAGGCACAGACTCTGTTACCTTTATCCTTGCATCCCCAGCACCTGGAATGGTGCCTGGAACATACGAGGTGCTGGATACCCATTTGCTGAATGAATGAGTTATTATTCTGAAGGAAACAATTCATTTGGATGGATAGTTTTGCTGTGTTTGAAAAAAATCCCTCATTATCTTATGGACATAATTCATGCTGTATCAACGTTCATGTTTCCTAATAAGTACTCCAAAAAAGTGTTGTCATCCAATTCGATAATCCTGCTACTTGCCTTTTAATGTCATCTTAAACTTATGAAAACCGCATTATAGCTTAAACAAGAAATTTATGAATCAAAATATTCACTTCAAGAGTGGAAATACTCTCTAAACAGAGCCGGCAATTAAATTATAACATAGAACAAATATTAGCAATAGTTCCCTGTAGAATAGGAACCTAGTCATGATCTTAATTTTATGAAGAGTAAATGGCTTTTTTTCAAGCTGTGAAGAAAAATATCGACAGTAGAAGCTGCCACTGACTTCTCTCTGACCTGATGACGATAATAGCAGTAATTGACATTGTTAAATGTGTACCAGGACCTTTAAATGAATTCTCTCAGTTCTCGTAATAGTACTATCATTGCCTTTATTTAAAAATGAAGAAATGAGTTTAAGGTAAGTTAAATGACTTGTCCGAATTTGCACACTAAAAACCAACTGGTAGAGTCAAGATTGAAGCCCAGTCAGTCTGACACCAGAGTTTAGGCTCTCTCCTAACTTCTGGAAAATGAAATCTCACATTAAGGAATATAAGATGCTATATCTGAGTTTTGGTGAACTCCTCCTCTCTATATAATATACCATTACTAGTTATGGAGTAGAATATGGTCTAAAACTGGCCCTTCTGGGCCTCCATCCAATGGGTGTTAGTTATTAAAACGTCAGAAATTACATTCTGTATTACCTTTCTATTGCTGCATAACAAATTACCCCCAAACCTGGCAACCTAAAACAACACACATTTATTATCTCACAGCTTCTGAGAGTCAGGAGTGTGGGGGCTGCTTAGCGGGGTGGTTTTGGCTCAGGGTCCTTCGTGAGGCTGCAGTCAAGCTGCAGTCCAGGGCTGCTGCCGTTTCGAGGTTCCACTGGGACTGAAGGACCCACTTCCAAGTTACCTGGTGTGCGTGTTGGTAGGCTTCCATTCCTTGCAAGATGTTGGGCTGAGGGCCCCAGTTTCTCCCTAGCTGTTGACCAACGGCCTCCCCCAGTTCTTCACCACGCGGGTCCCGCGATAGGGCTGCTCACAACATGGAGGCTGGCTTTCCTCAGAGCAAGGAATCTAAGAGAGAGCAAGAAACAGATGACCAAAGAGGAAAGCAGCAGTCTCTTTTAACCTAATCTCAGAAGTGACACACCATCACTTCTGCTGTATTCTGTTCATTAGAAATGAGTCACGAAGTTCTGCCAAACTCAGGGGGTTACACAAGTGCATGATGACCAGAAGACAGGGGTCATTGGGAGCCACCCTGGGGGCTGTCTACCACATCTGCTTTAGTATGCTCCGAAGATATGGGTGTCTTGGTTTCATTCTTGAGTTACAGGTTTCCAGGTGGTAGTGTTGGCTTTTTTTCTTCATTCAAATGAAAAGAAATTAGACTCAAATGACACATCTCAGCTTACCAAAAAAAAAGTTTCACTAGAAGACAAGATTGGAAAGATGAAGTAAAACTTAAAATGCCTTTAATTCACAATCACATCAAGTTGCTAAGTTTCTTAGCATATATCATATTCTCTCCTAATACAGTTCAAATGTTGGTCCAAGCTATAATGGGTCCCAAATAAAAGACCACACAAATAAGCAAAGAGCACTTAAAAATACTGTTGAGTACCAATTCCTGAAAACAATTGCATGTCTCCAGTGCCTCCTATTTATGGCTGACTAATTTCTGAAATCAGTGTGACAAGTATCATTCCAGAGACTCCTTGAGGACAAGCTGAGGAACACATATTTAAGATCAATTTGAGAAAAGGTGTGTTACTGCTTTAATACAATACAATTAATCATTTTTAGAGTCTTTTAAATCAGTTGTTTTAAAGATAGGAGAAATATACACTTCAGACCTAGTAGTTAAAATGAAATGGTGATATTTCCAAATTTTAAATCAGTTTGGAATGGTACGTATTTTCATGCTTGGAAGCTTAGTAGGCCTCTACGTTGTTTTAAATTAATACCTTACAATGCCATTATCAGGGTGAGTAATCATTTGTTCTGCAAGTTAGTTCATGACCATGACCAAAAACCTTAAAATTCTGATCTGAAATGACATGAATCTTATTCATAAATGTGGCAGTATGGTCTTACGGAGGGCTATAAGATGTTTGCCCTTGACTTATTATAAAGTGGAAATTATACATGCTTCTGAATTTTTTCCACTTAATCAGGAACTTATCATCGCTAACTGATGTATAAGTTTGACCCATGAATGCTAACATCAAAGAATAATTCCTTTCTTCTTCCTATTGCTAAAAATTTGTGTCATATGTGAGTATAATTTTTTTCTAAAAGTAAAATTCTTAACAGCATTATAAATATTATATACACTTTGCAACTCCAGAACAGTAGCTAGAACCCAGTAAGCTATGTTGATTGCTTTTCAGACTTGATCTATGACCTCCAAGAGGTCAAACTTGAACTACGACTTTCCCAGGCTAATAGCAGAAATATTTTTTATAATGATAATATGAATTTAGACTTAGTCTACTCTATCAGGAAAAGAAAATATTCTCTGCTTTTTGCCACTTAATTAGATATTCATCTTGTACAGAAGCTATGAAGTTTTACAATCATATTTTGAGAAATGAAAGGAATTATTTGTTGAAGACTTTGACTGTTTTTAATAGCCACTAGAGTGAAGCCTCATAATTTATATCTTGTGAATTCTGAGTTTGTTACTCTTACTGTGATTATAAATATATTTTCACCTTTGTATGCTCTATTAAAAGGGCTAATAAATATATCTGAAATGTAAATTAGACCCCACAAGAGAATGTTTTCATATATAAGATAATAAACTTTCTAGGACTTTAGAAGTATTTTATTCAAGAGCAGTTATTAATCAGTATTATTGCATCATTACAGCAGTCTCTAAAGGATGGCTATCCAACAATACTTAGCAGCATAGCACTGAGAGAAACTTATGTTAATGAATATGCATTTCTTCACATCATTGTAATTTAGTTTTCTCACTAATTCACATAGGCTTTCTCACAATCAATACCACTTATTTGGTTTTATTTTTTCAAAACTTTGAGGGTGCATTATTATTCAATATAATATACTGACAATAAAATCAAGAATTTGAAAAAGGTTCCATTTCAGACAAAAGTGGATTGCTAAGTTTTTCTAAATAGTATAAAAATAAAAGTTTTTCAAATTGTCCCCAACTTCTACTCCAAGTTAATTTTGTATGTTAACTGAATTTTCAAGAGAGCATTATCAATATGTGTTTTTATTTTCATTGCAGAGAAAGCATTCCCCCAGAACTCACTTTAAAATGTGATATAAGTAGGTAGACATTCAGTTCATTTCATAGTGATACGAAAAATAAAATCAGATGGATAGCTGGATACATTATGTAAATACATTTTCAAAAAAAGAATAAAAAAGAAATTAGTTTATATTCAACTCAAAGTTATAGAATGTAATTCCGTATCCAGTCAATCCATCCGTCAATAAGTACTTACTGAATATCTGAAATGTACCCAGCCTTGGGCTGGGTTGCTATTTGGTGATTGTCTAATTATAACTAACCATAATTAAATATAAATATATGTATCTCTGCATTCAAAGAGCTTATAATTTAACTGAGGATATAAGATTTAAACAGCAGAGATCATTTAAAATGGAATTAAATTAAAAGAAAAGTTGTACATGATAAATGTGATAGAAGTCGAGAAAAGAAGGAATTAATAGGTGCTGGTGTGTTCGAGTAAAATTAAAAGAGGAGGGTGAACTTTAAGCAGGCAGTTAAGAGATGAATAGGATTTCCGCAAGAGACAGAGCGAGTGGTCTTGGCTGGAGGAAGAAGATAAACAAAATCAAAATAACACAGGTGGAGTTCACAGGGTTTGTTTCACAGGCAGTAAGAGTTTAACCTGATAGGAAGGAAGGTTCATTTGGGGAGTGGTGGAAATTGCATTTGGATAACCTACAGTGGTTATCCAAATGAAGGAACCTACTGAAAAACGTCAGAGGAATTCAGATTTGATGCAGAATGGAATAGGGGCTCACTACATGTTCCTGAACAAGAGTAGCAATGAGAGGATTTTTTTAGGAAGCTTTTCACCAATGACTTAAATCAAAATATAATTATTTAAATAATTATGAGCAAAGATGATGTTAAAAGATGACTGAAAGAAAGCAGAACCTCTTAAGTTTCATTTGCTCAAGTTCAGTTATATTTTCTTTATTCCACCAGAAAGAACAAAGGTTAGAGGAAAACACATTAGGAGAGTGAGGTCCAAAGCAGGTGGGAAGAGAGTAAGAAAGGAGCTACTTCCATAACTTAATACCAAAAAATATATTGAGTGCCTCCCTGCAAAATACTTGATATGAAGCAATCAAGCATAAATAAAATCCAATTCGTGTGTCTAAGGAGTTTACAAGATAGTAGAAGTGTTAAGGAATGTACCTCAGACATTTTTATAAATGTCATTACAGAGGTGCAGATAAAATCCTATGAGCATTCACAGGAGGGTGAAGTCACCTTTCAACTACATGAATCAGAGTGGGTTTCATGGAAGAGGCTGCCTTTTTTGTAAATCTCAAAATGAGTAGGTTGTCAGGAGTGGCCAGGGAGCGTCAGAAAAGTAATGTTTATTTTGAGGGGTCTTATGTCTGCTAAAAATCAGGTGTTACAATAGAAAAAGAGGGAGAATGGATTGGGGGCTGAAAGCAGCATCTGGCACACCTGGTTTGTATAGAGATGGGAAGATTGGCTAATGTGCAGAATACATGTGTCCTGCTGCACAAACTGTTTTGGAATAGTTCCCTAGCAGGAATGTTCTGGCTAATGAAATAAAGGAGTTGCTCAAGTGGGACGGTATGATGAAAGAGTTATGAGGTTACCAAGATGGGGAGACAGAAGAGCAATTTATCTAGCAGAGGTTAAAATCTGAAGGGAAGACTATATCTTGTGAGCTTCCCCCGACCTTTCCCACTCTTGGCTTTGCCCTTTTCTCTACCAATTCTCTTTACATTCAGTCCTGAATGCCCAACTCCTCATTTCCTCATTCCCTTTGCTGTCTTTATATTTTGTTCCCTAGAAATTAAAATTCAAACTTCAGCATTGGCCATATTTTTGCTCCAAACCTTCTATTATCCACCTACAGTGTTGACATACTTAATCTCCTTTATGTGACAATTAATGAACTCAAGTAACTGGAAAACTTCAACCGGAAGAGAACAGACACTCTTATGATATAATTCACAGACAATTCCCTTGACTTAGATTATTCCTGCATAAAAGGACTTCCATGTCCCCAAATATTAGTTGGTTCCTCAGTAAAATTGACCATACAGCAATCTCGCCTTATGCATATTTACTTAACAAAACGTTAATACCTAATTAATTGGGCTGGGAATTTAATTTGCATACTTTCAAGCAACAATTTTTTGTTATTAAAAAGCACAATGCTTGACCTTCTAGAGTGGGCTACCAAGACTTCTCTAAAGGTCGATTAGTTCTGCAACTGATTTTCTAAATATTTAATAGCACTCAAGCATGGTACTAATTGGGCTATTTGTTCGTGAAAAGAAAGAATGCCACTTTACACACTGCTGTCAAGTTTTTGATAAATAGTTATAATATGGTCTTGGGAAACTGATGAATCTAATTTAAAACAAAACAAGATCTTCTTGCATGTATTCCAAACAATGGCGGTGATTTTCCACTGTTTTTCCTCCTCATGCTCTTCTCAGTCTCCTTTCTTGCTTCCTCCTTATCTCCTCCAACTCCAAATGTTGATGGACCCCAGGGCTCAGTCTTTGCATCTGTCTCTTTCCTGGGTTGACCTCAAGCAATCTCTGTGCTTAAGAACTACGTCTATGTTGACAATTCCTGATTTTATATCTCCAGCTCAGACTTCTCCTCTGAACTCCAGTCTTCCATATCTCCTTGCCTGTACAGCATCACATGGATGCCTAAGAGGCATCTCAAACTTAATGTGTCCCATACAGAGCTTCTGATTTTTCCCCCTAAATAAAAACTGTTAATCCCACTATCTTCCCCATATCAATAAATGGCAACTCCAGCCTTCCAAATTGCGGAGGTGAAAACTGTGGTGTCATTCTTGACTCCTCTCTTTTCTCTTGCACCTCCACATCCAATCCATGAGGAAATCCCACTGGTTCCACCTTCATCATCTATCCAGACTCTGACCGCCCCTCACTGTCCCCATCACAGTGCACGCTGCCATCAGCCCTCCCCTACATTCTTGCAATTGTCTCCTGACTGGTTTCCCTGCTTCAGCCTTTTCCTCCAACCCTCATACTTAAGGTCTTTTTCAAGATCCTTTTAACCTCTCCTCCTCTGCTCAAAACGCTCTGAGGTATTCCCATCTCAGAGTCAAAGTCAAAGTCCTTACAATGGCTTCAAATACCCTTTGTCATCTGTTCCCTACCTCTTCTCCAGCACACTGGCTTCCTTGCTATTCCTCCAACACTCCAGGCATACTCTCTCCTTAAGATCTTTGCAATTGTTGGTCCTCTACCGAGAATGGTCTTTCTCCAGATATCCTCGTAGATGTCTTCTGGTCTTGGATTAAAAGTCATCTCAGTGAGTCTTTACCTGACTAGCCTATTCAAAATTGCAACTCCCACCTTCCCCCCAACACTCTCTCTCTCCTGTCTCATCTTTACTTTTCTCCATAGAACTTATTACCTTGTGATGTATATTTTGTTTGTTTGTTGTCTGCCTCCCCTCACTAGAATGTAAGTTCCTTGAAGGCAGGGGATTTTGTGGTTTTGTTCACCTAGAACAATGCGGAGCACATATTAAGAGCTCAATAGATATATGCTAAATGAATAAATAAGGAAATAGTGAGTATTCATGACTAACTAGGCAAAAGCGTGATAAATAGGGATGCTTTCACGAAAGTAGACTCCTTAAGAGAAGCCACCGTGCCTTTTCCCTTTTTGTGACCCCAGCATCTAAAAGAGTATCTGTCATATTGTAGACATTCAATAAATACTTGTTGAATATTTTTTGGAGAGCACAGACTGAAGCTAGATTACCTGTGTTCAAATTCCAGCTCCTCTCTTATCAGCTGTGTAACCTAAGGAAAAGTACTTAACATCTCTGTGCCTAGTATCGTCATAAAATAGAAATAGCAACAATGGTAATTATACGTGGTGTTGTTGTAAGGATTAAATGAGTAAATACATCTAAAGCACAGAGCAATGCTTGGCACATGGCAACTGTTAGATGATGATGATGATAGTCCTATGAAACTCATAATGAAATAAGAATAGTCTAAATAAGCTAAACCACTCAAGTTCTTTAAATGTGACAGGTTACATAAATGTAATCAAACAAGCAAGTTACAGCATGCCACTCCCTGACTGAAAATCCATGACTAACTACTGCTTCCTCCAGGACAAAATCTCAATGTCTAATCTAGCATTTGATGACTTCTACAATTTGTACCCAACATTTAACTTGAAAGTTAACAAGATTTTTTTTTGATAACAAGGTAAGGAATTTTCCAGAAATATAGGATGATGATTTTTGTAGGGATACATAGTGCCTCCTATTTTTAGAGCGCTATGTGATTTCAAAGAGCTTTCACATAGTCAACCTGTTTACAACTGTGACCACATTATAAAGAAACCAGGACAGGCATTATTATCTTCATTTTACAGAGAAGGAAAGTAGGATTCAAAGAGAATAAGTAACTTGTTTGAGGTTTCATAGCTGTTAATTGGTGTATCCAGGACCAGAAAACTGATGCTTCTGATCCTGAATTCAGGGTTGCTTTTGCCACAACCTTCTATTGATAAATGTTGAATTTAATGAGTGGGTTAGCATATGCCAGGTATATAATAGGTGCTTACTATATGTTTACTAATTACTTAAGATAAAAAAATATCTATTTATTCTTTTGCTGTGACATACCAGACTTGTCACAGAAAAAAGATAATTCATATCATTTAGCAGAAAATAACCCGCAAATCTTACTAATTATTTCAATGCCTTTTTAAAATACAAAAGCTATTGTAATGGGTCCAAAATTTCTATCGATATTCATATTTACTATTTGTTTTTCTAATGAAAAGATATCTTTTTTTTTGTGAGGAAGATTAGCTCTGAGCTAAGATCTGTTGCCAATCTTCCTCTTTTTGCTGAGGAAGATTGGCCCCGAGCTAACATCTGTGCCCATCTTCCTCTATTTTATATGTGGGATGCCACCACAACATGGCTTGATAAGCAGTGCGTAGGTCTGCCCCCAGGATCCAAATTCAAGAACCCCAGGCTGCTGAAGCGGAGCGTGTGAACTCAACTACTATACCACCCAGCTGGCCCCATGAAAAGATACTTTATTGATCTCCCAGGAATTCTGCAAAATTGATGGCTAGGTTTCATGACTTGAGTTATTTTCTTTTCAATCAAAGAATAAACCATCAGATCTTACAATATCTGTGTTGCCTTTTGTATATGCAATTCCAGCTCCTCTTCTGTATTTGAAGGGTCAGAGAGATTTGAGTTTAAATTGTCATATACAGGAGTTTAAAATCTTATGCTTTAACATTGCATCACATACTCCTACATTTTCTAGGTGTAATAAATTTAGGAAATAGCATGATATTTATATGCAAGGACCTTATGTTTGAAAATAATCATGTTTGTAACTTAGCCGTGAACAGCAGCCTTGGAAGAATTTGGCAGATACTGCATAATAGGCTTATCTTTTCTATTTCAACCACACTAAGGAGTAGTTTCTCTCAAGCCTAGAAACACCCAGAAAACCTCTTGTTTTCCTAAGCCTGACATGAAGAGGCATCACAAACAAAAACTTTATGGAAAAAAAGAAAACAAAAGAAATTTAGCCTTTTGGCTCTTTGGGTAATTTAAAGGAGCGAGTACACTCTTCCGTGGGTCAGCTGTCTGCTGTGGTTGATTTCACCGAAGAGGTGGAGATGTTTCCTCCTGTAGGCTCCAGCCTTGCTAACAGTCCTATGATGATCTTTGTGGCTTGCCAAAGCAGCTGCCTCAGTGAAATTAACCTGCAGGTCTTAAAACATTGAAAACCAGGAAGCTCACTTCCCTCAGCCTCTTCTCCCCAACTTCCACTATTGTTTTCTACATTTCATCTGTCAAGAACGTACAATGAAAAATGTGATCCAATAAAGGGGGCACACAGCGCCCAAGTTGAGTGGACACCATGTCTAGACATTAGGCAGAGAATACATTTACACTGTGGTACAGGCTGCTTGTGTAAACTGTTATCCCCTGGCACCTACATGCTAGGGCGGGAGTCCAAACTTGTGAGTGGGCAGCAAGCCATGCCAACAGATGGGCACGGGGATGACAGCCAAAGGACTATGTATGTGCATCAAGTATAGGTGTTGAGAACAGGAATTCCAACTGAGAAGATCAAAATGACTGTGTGTCTCAGGCTTATGGTTAAGAGCTTGTCAATTCATGCCTTGTTTAATATAGATGGACTAGAGTTCAAGAGAATTGACAGATTTTGCCAAAATCTTAAATTTCTTCTTATTTTTTGTAAAAATATAAAACTTAGACATTTCAGGAAATGGTTTGGTGGCATTTTTGTGAGCAGAAATGTTTTAACTTCTCTGGAAGTTTTCATGATTATTAAAGCTTTTCTTAAAGAAATATAGAATTGGACCATTTTATAGAATTAGCTCATTAGATTTTCATTTTCTATGAAAATTCTTGAGTGCATTCAATTCTATTAATTCAATGTCATGTATAATTCTAAAGGAAATTTATCCTAACAGATCAATGAAATCGAATTTCTTGATTTAATCATCTATTAAATCTCAAAAATGCCTAGGATCCACTCTACTTTGTTTTTAATATAGGAAAGATAATTCAGAGGGGGCACTTTATTGGTGTTTTAAGTTTTTCTTTCTGAAAATAATGTGAAACCTCAAGTCCTGAAATTATATGATTTGACTCATAAATGGGAGGAGGGAGATTCAGAATCCCTTAAGATTGCCAATATGAACAGAGAAGGGAACATGTGGCTTATATCATTGAACTTCTCTGTGCTTTGTTCCTAATTAATACAATTAAGGAATTGGTCTAGGCTATCTCTAAGGTCCTCTCCAGCTACAAAATTCTCTATTTCTAATGCAAACAAATGAAACGGTGCTGTCCTTTCAAAATGGGAATCAAAATTCTGAGTAGAAGTCTCCTCATAGCTATTATAACTCCAACAGAAGGCAGGTCACGACGATTTCCACTGCACAGTCCAAGTTGCCCCAGATTTCTAAGCTTTTCAGAGGTAAGGAAGTCTTGATTCATGCCCAGTCTTTCAAAGACCCTTCAGAAACAGGTTTCGCCTATCATCCAAAAGTTCTCCATGAAGCTATTTTCAAATTTTTTATTGAGTAATAATATAGACACAAAAGGACTCATGTCATGAATATATAGTTCATGAACTTTCCATATACTGGATATACCAGTGAAAACAGCAACAGATCAAGAACCAAAGCATCATCAGCACCCCAGAACACACTGCTGCCTTCCAGTCACTACCTCTTCAACAGCAACCACTAACAGGACTTCTACCAGTGTAGATGAGCCATAACTGTCTTTTGAACTTTATATAAATGGAATCATACAGCATGTACTCTTTTGTATCTGGTTTCTTTCACTCCAAATTGTGTTCATGAGATTCATCCATATCGTTGCATGCAGTTTTAGAATATTCATTCTCATTGTTATATAGTAATCCATTTATCTATTCTACTATTGACAGGCATTTGGCTAGTTTCCACATCTGGGCTGTTACAAATAGTATTCCCATGAATTTTTGAGTACATGTCTTTTAATGAACATATATATGCATTTCTTCGGGGTATACACTGAAGAGTAGATTTGCTGGGTCATAGGGTATACGTATGGTTCAGCTCTAGTAGATATTCATTTTCTCAAGTAATTGTAGCCAATTTACACATCCACCACCAGTGTATGAGAGATCCTAGTGCTCCACATCCCTGCCAACACTTGGTATTGTATGTCTTTTTTCATTTTTGCTCTTCTGGTGGATATCCCAGTGTAGATTTTTTCCAAACGTTTTTAAACTGAGGTGAAATTCATACAACATAAAATCAACCATTTAAAAGTGAACAATTCAGTAGCATTTCGTACATTCACAATGTTGTGCAACTACAATCTCTCTCTAGTCCAAAACATTTCACCCCAGAAGGAAATTCTGTACCCATTAAGCATTCACTCCCTATTCTCTGACTCCTCCCCACCTGCCCATGGCAGCCACCAATCTGCATTCTGTCTCCATGGATTTACCTATTCCGGATACTCCATACAAATGGAATAATAAATATGTGACCTTTTGCTTCTAGCTTCTTTCACTTACCATAGTGTTTTCAAGGTTCATTCACATTGTATCAGTACTTCATTCCTTTTATAGCTGAATAATATTCCATTGTATGTATATACCATAATTTGCTTACCTGTGCATCCACTGATGGACATTTGGGTCATTTCCACCTTTTGGCTATCGTGAACAGTGCTGCTATGAATATGCATGTATTTGGTTGAGCGCCTCTTTTCAATTCTTTTGGATAGGTATATATAATATCTAGGAACGGAATTCTTGGGTCATATGATAATTCTCTAAGTTATTAGGGAACTGCCAAGCTGTTTCCATAGCAGCTGAACCATTTTAGATTCCCACCAGTAATGTACCAGGAGTCCAATTTCTCCACATCCTTACTTTCTGGATTTTTAAAAGAAGTATTATTATAGTCATAGCCATCCTAGTGAGTATGAAGTGGTTTTGATATACATTTCCCTAATGACTGGTGATGTTGAGCGTCTTTTCACACGCCCCTTGGCCATTTGCGCATCTTCTTTGGAGAAATATCTATTCAAGCCCTTTGCCCATATTTTAATTGGACTGTTTGTCTTTTTGTTGTTGAGTTTTAAGAGTTCTTCATATATTCTGGATACTAGACCCTTATCAGATATATGATTTGTGAATATTTTCTCCCATTCTATAGGTTATCTTTTCACTTTCTTGATAATGTCCTTGGACATTAGCACAAAAGTTCTTAATTTTGATGAAGTCCAACTTATCTATTGTTTTCTTTTGTTGCTTGTGCATTTCATCTCACATCTAAGAATCCATTTGCTAAATCTAAGGTCATGAAGATTTACCACCAGATGTTTTCTTCTGAGAGTTTTATGATTTTAGCTCTTATATTTAGATTATTGATCTATTTTGAGTTTATTTTTGTATATGATGTGAGGCAAGGGTCCAACTTCATTCCTTTGCATGTGGATATCCAGTTACGCCAGCACCATTTGTTGAAGAGAGTGCCCTTTTCCCCATTGAAAGGTCTTGGCATCCTTGTTGAAAATCAGTTGATCATAGATGTATGGGTTTATTTCTGGAATCTCAATCCAATTCTTACATTGGTCTATATGTCTATTTTGATGCCCGTACCACCCTGTTTTGGTTACTGTAGCTTTGCAGTAAGTTTTGAAATTGGGAAGTGTGAGTCCTCCAACTTTGTTCTTTTTCAATATTTTTTGGCTGTTAAGGGTCCCTTGCAATTCCATATGAATATGAGAACTGGCTTTTCCATTTCTGCAAAAATTGTCATTAGAATTTGACAAGGATTGCACTAAATCTATAGATTGCTTTGGATGGTCTTGCCATCTTAACAATATTAAGTCTTCCATTCAATGAACACAGGATGTCTTTATATTGACTTAGATCTTCTTTAAGCAATGTTTTGTAGTTTACGGTATACGAGTTTTTCACTTCCTTCATTAAATTTATTCCTAGGTATTTTATTCTTTTGGATGTTCTTGAAAATGGAATTGTTTTCTTAATTTCCTTGTCGGGTTGTTCATTGCTGGTGTATAGAAACACAACTGTTCGTATGCGTGTGTGTTGATGTTGCACTTTGCAACTTCGCTGAAATTTGCTTATTAGCTCTAGTAGTTTTTTTTTCCTTTTTGGTGGAGTCTTTGATACTGTCTATATATAGGATCACATTGTCTGCAAATAGAGATAGTTTTACTTCTTCCTTTCCAATTTTGGTGCGTTTTATTTCTTTTTCTTGCCCAGCTGCTCTGATTAGAACTTCCACCACACTGCAGACTAGTAGTGGTTAAAACAGGCATCCTTGCCTTGTTACTGATCTTATGGGGAAAGTTTTCAGTCTTTCACCATTGAGTATGGTGTTAGCTGTGGGTTTTTCACAAATGTTCTTTATCATGTTGAGGAACTTCCTTTCTATTCCTAGTTTTCTGAGTGTTCTTATCATGAAAGGGTTTTAGATTTTGTCAAATGCCTTTTCTGTATCAATTAAGATGGCCAGGTAGTGTTCATCCTCATCCTATCAATGTGGTACATTACATTGATTGATTTTCTTTTTATTTATTTATTTATTTTTGTGAGGAAGATCAGCCCTGAACTAACATCTGTGCTAATCCTCTTTTTTTTTGGTGAGGAAGACCGGCTCTGAGCTAACATCTATTGCCAATCCTCCTCCTTTTTTTTCCCCCAAAGCCCCAGTAGATAGCTGTATGTCATAGTTGCACATCCTTCTAGTTGCTGTATATGGGACACGGCCTCAGCATGGCCGGACAAGCGGTGTGTCGGTGCGCGCCCGGGATCCGAATCCCGGCCACCAGCAGCGGAGCGCGCGCACTGAACCGCTAAGCCACGGGCCGGCCCTGATTGATTTTCTTATGTTGAGCCACCTTTGCATTCCTGGGATAAATCCTACATTGTCATAGTGTTTAATCCTTTTAATATGCTGTTGGATTTGATTTGCTAGTATTTTGTTGAGAATTTTTTGATCTATATTTATAGGGAATATTGGTCTGTAGTTTTCTTTTCTTTGTGGTTTCTTTGTCTGGATTTAGTATCAGAGTAATACTGGGCTCATAATATGAGTTAGTAAGTGTTTCCTCCTCTTCTATTTTTCAGAAGAGTTTGAAAAGAATTAGTATTAATTCTTCTTTAAATATTTGGTAAAACCAATGTGGTTTTAATTTTCATTTCCCCATTGTCTAAAGAACTTGAATATCTTTTCATGGGTTTATTGGCCATTTTTAAACCGTCTTTTGTGAAAGTCTGTTCAAGTCATTTGTCCATTTTCCTATTGGCATTCTGTCCTTTTCTTGATTTTGTAGCAGTTTGTATATTTTCTGGATGAGTCTTTTTCAGGTATATGTATTTTTATATCTTCTCCCACTCTATAGTTTGCTCTTTTATTCTCTTATAAGGTTGTCTTTTGATGAATAGAGTTCTTAATTTTAATATAGTCCTATTTTTCACTTTTTCTTCTATGGTTAGCCCTATTTGTGTTGTGGTTAAGCCATCTTTGCTCAATACAATGTTATAAATATTTTTCCTCTGCTTTCTTCTAAAAGCCCTATAATTTTATCTTTCACATGCAATCTACTTGGAACTTAGTTTGTCTAAGGTGTGAGGTAAGGGTTAAGATATATATTTTTTCCATATAGATATCCAATTAGCCCAGTACCAATTCTTTCCCTACTGCCCTGCAGTGTCACCTTTGTAGTAAATCAGGTAACCATATACGTATGGGCCTTTTTCTGGATTCTTTATTCTGTTCTATATGGTGGTTTGTCTACATATGCATGAATACCACATTGTCTTAATTACTATAGCTTTATAATATAAGTCCTAATATCTGACAGTGAAAGCCCTTCAACTTGTTCTTCAAGATTGCGTTGGATATTCTTCACCCTTCGTATTTCCATATTGATTTTAAAATCAGATTCTCAATTTCTACAAAGGAAAAAGAAAAAGCCTACTGGGATTTTGATTGGCAGTGTGTTGTTGCATAGGGCTTTGGAAACTGAAAAAATAAAGGAAGACATCTAGAATTTGGGGACAAGATTAGAAGAAACATGGTTTATTCAATGCACATTTGTTCAGCGCCTAATTTTGGCCATGCCCTCTGTGAGGTGTGGTAGTGTGTAGGGATACAGTAGTAAACAAGACACAGTACCTGCACCCAAGGAGCAGTTTAACTAGTCTCTGAATTCCACACTGAGAATCTCCATAGAATTGATACAGTCTGTGTTGCTTTTTAGTCATGACAGTTTCATAATGAGTGAGATTAGACACCTGCTGAGGCATTTTATGATCATTTGTAAATGTCTTCCTGATGAAACTGGGTGCTTTCCAAATCCTCAGGAGGTTTCACTTAAGAACTAGAAGCTTAGAGTTTACTGAGTTCTTAATATGTGCCACCGAGCACTTCACAGATCATTTTATTTAATTCGCATGACAACCTCACCCAACCATGAAGTAAATATTATTATCCCCATTTTCACAGATGAGCAAACTGAGGCTTAAAGAGGTTGAGTAATTTGCCTAAGATCATACAATCAGTGTATTATAGATCTAGGGTTAGAACCCAGGTCTTCCTAATTCCAAAGCCAATGCTCTTAACTACTATAAATCAAAAACAGAAATGATATAAAATGACTTATCCCTATGGTTTAATTTCTTGCAACATGTCTGTGTGTGCAGTGTCCTAACAGAAGGGCCATGATATGAATGGAGTCTTAAAGATAAACATAGACAAATTTGTTGGTATTTCTGCAATGCTCCATAGGGTTTGGGGGGGATGCAAAATATTTAGAGTGATAGGGAAGCTGGAATTAGTTATCTGGCCTGACTGGGGCTGAAAGGAGTAAAAGTCCAATTAGTATTAAAGGATGGGACCTTGGTATTACATGGCACAGTTATCTATCGTCACTCGGCATGAAGTGCTATTTCATACAAGGCATTGAGAGACCCAAAGCCTGTTCCCAAGAAACAGCATGAAAGGCATGAAGAATTCAAAGACTACAGAGCAGAGTAAGTCCTTCTAACGGTATTAGAGAGCTTAAAGAAAGAGAATGGCCAAACTCAAAGTTCTTAGTTCTTAGCTTATGTCAAGGACTAAAACTAGGGACTTCCTATGATAATTCTTAAAGAATCGCTTATCTGTTGTGCAGAATGGCTGATAGACCCCAAAATAAATGTTGAGGTTACTGAAAATCAAACATCAACTTAGATCTTGTGGGTTGTCTAATTGCAGTATCAGTTGAAGTACCAGCCTCATCAGATTCCTCATGTTCAAGTTAAGGCACTGAATGAGAAAGTGTAGGACTCTGAGGATTGGAGTATAGATATACAGGAGCATCAGAATAACTCAGAATACACTGAACCTCCAACCCCTACTGAGTTTCTCGCGACAATTGAAGCTAAGACTCTTCTTTTTTTTTTTTTAAAGATTTTATTTATTTATTTTTTCCCCCCAAAGCCCAGTAGATAGTTGTATGTCATAGCTGCACATCCTTCTAGTTGCTGCATGTGGGACGCGGCCTCAGCATGGCCGGAGAAGCGGCGTGTCAGTGCGCGACCGGGATCCGAACCCGGGCCGCCAGCAGCGGAGCGCGAGCACTTAACCGCTAAGCCACGGGGCCGGCCCAGCTAAGACTCTTCTTGACTTGCTTGAAGACTCTGTAAAGACCTGGCCTGATGTGAAATATTTTCTTCATTCCTTAGCTCCTCCACCCCTCATTGTATCTGCCTGTCTGTCGACCTAGTTGTATATAGTTATATATATGTATACATATATACACAGACACACATACATACATATAACTATATATAGTTATAATACATGTATAACTACATACACACATATATACATATGTAACTATATATGTAGTATATGGAACACATATAGTATATAGTTAGTTATATTATATACATCCTAACATGTCTTGGGGGAGATAGGCTATAATAACGAAATCCAAGAAAGATATGCATAAAAAGAATTGTAGGATTATGCTAATTTATACTGGTAAACTTTGGAAATGGATTCTGAGGGTGGTAGGCCATAGACAACGGGACAGAATTTTAGGTCTGGCTGAATTTATTGGGTGTACTCACTCAAGCAGCTGGTAATGGTTCTAATGGCTTGCCCAGTTGGTTGACTGAAACTTGGTTAAATAAAGTTGAGATACCAGAAGTTTCATGATATAATGTCAAGAAAGAAATTCAAATAGAAGGAAGATAAAAATGTTGGAATGGATTGATCACACAGAGGCTGCTCTCCCAACTCCTAACTGTGTCCCCTTACAGGGTCCAGAAGATACCCCTTGGTGAAGGGAGTGCCAACATTGAAAACAAATGAACAAACATTATACTGGCTATTCTGTGTCACCTAGAGATGAGTTGGGTGAAATGGGCTCCTGATTCATTCCCCAATGAATTCATAATGGGAACATCAAGGTCCCTGGGTAGATCACCAGGGCAGGGGTATGTAGCAGCAGAATGGAAGTGGTAAATAGAATGTTAGCAGCTATTTGAGCATTCAGTTTATAGAACCAAAAATAGATGGTCAGTCTATTAAGGGCCTACTTGACCTAAAGAACCAAAAACTTCTAAATCTGGTGAACAGAGACTTGCTTTGAGCCTTAATGGTGGAGATTCAGAGCCACTTATCCAATTCCTGGCCCAGTGTGTCTGCCTTGAAGGGGAGGTTGGGACCCTTGGAGGAAGAACCTGCAACAACATCACACGTATGTATGTGAACCTTCCTCCTGGACTTTCCCAAAAGCACCCGCAAGTCACTGATCAGAGTAACAGTAACTGTAAAGGCAAATACTTAGATGTTTGGAGATTATTGGAAACTGGCTCAGAACTAACTCTAATTCCTGAATAAAACTGTGGTTTACAAGACAGAATAAGATCACTCCCTTGCTTTCTCTAATCTTAGATCACATAAGGCCTTCTCTGACCACCTATTTAGAAGTGCAAACACCTCCCCATCTAGAATTCCCTATCCTCCTTCCTTGACTTAATTTTTGCTCCATAGAATTTGTTCCCTTCTCATGTACTATATTATTTACTGAGTTAGCTTCTTGTCTGTTTCCTTCTTTTAGAACATAAGCTCCATGTGGGCAGGGATTTTTGTCTGTTTTGCTCTGTGCTGTATCCCAAGCAGCTAGCACAATGCCTTGAGTATGATTGACACTTAATAAGTATTTATTGAATACGTAAAAATGAGAAATAAAGTTTTGATCTGAGTTTGTCTCATGTCAGCCCAGTAGGACCCTAAACCCATACTGTATTTAGTTTCTCTGTTGCTAAGAGCATAAAGGAATAGATGAACTCAAAAACTGAAAGAATCTCCACACTAACTCCTTTTCATAGCCAGAGCAAGAGCTATTATGGCAGGAAGGGGCCTTGGAGCAGCCCATGTACCCCTCCATACCAACAAGTTACCAAAAAGCAATACCCTATCCCTGAAGGATCACAGAGATAATAAGGGTCATCATAACAAACCTAACAGACGCAGTAATAATGATTCTTTTCACATCACTATTTAACTCACCCATATAGTCACTGAAGCTGATAGATGTCTTGAAAAAGACAGCATGTTATCAAAAATTTACTTGCCTTTATAGGAGAAGAAGTAAGACAGTGAGCTGATACCATGGGATTCGCTTATCATGTATCCATCACTCAGAAGGAGCTGGCCTTATAGAATGGTGGAACAATGATATATGGCCTTGATAGATGGGTGTGCTCTCTTATGGGATGCAGCAAATGTTCTTAACCAGCATCCAATTCCCCCACAGCTAGAATAGATGGATTTGGGACAAGAGGAGGAAGTAAGAGTGGAAGCTTTCACTTTTATCCCTCATGATCCACCTGAAAAATGTTTGCTTCCTATCGCAGTGACATGGGCTGTGGCATAGAGGTCTTAGTATCCAAGGGAAGAATGCTTCCATTAGAGATAAACCATTGATTTCCTTGAATTATAAGGTGTCTCATGGTCAATTCAGGCTTCTCATGCCAGTGGACAACAGTTCAAGTGTTACATTTTCTTATGGGGTGAATACTCCTGATTAAGGGAAAACAAGGTTGCCACTAGATAAATGGTAAGGGAAGAGTATGCAGTGATTTACCTAATAGTATCTTGACAGTAGTGAAACTTATAGAAACTCTGTATATGCAGGACCATTAAGGGCTCAGATCTTTCAGGAGTGTTGGTTTGAGTTATCCCTTTGTGTTAAGAATCTCAACCAGCCAAAGGCAAAGGGAATATGGAACATGCAGTAGAGTAGGAAAATCATAACATCTGCCCTGGCCTGGTGATTCACGATGTAAATGAGGGCTATTTCTTCTTTCCTAAGTCAGGTATCTGACTTAGGATCTATATATTTTATCTATATATTTTAACTAAGTTCCATTTTCTCCCTAGGTCTCTTTTATCCACTATTTTAAATAGGCTCTAAATTAACCTAGTGATTAATTTCATAGGGTACAGAATATTGAGATGGGATGGTGACGAAACTGGAAGAGGAATGCACGTCACCCTGAGACCCTGACGTGTAACTGGATGCAGTTACTGATGAGACTTTGGGTTGACCACCTTGGGTAAGGAGGTGAACACATTTTCCCTTGTCCTGGGGCTTACTCATCAAGTGAGTTAGAATTATTTCTTTCCTTCCAAGATTATTCTTCTCCCTCCTTCCTTTTCTTCTTCTCTTCCCTTTTTTCTTTCTTCCTTCCATTTTTGGAAGTTTAAGTATGGGGAGAAGATTGTATGTTGATGTTAGGCATCAAAGGGGTGAAAGATAGAACTGGGCAGGCACTGGTTAGTCTTTTTGTTGCTCTATATCTGAACTCCTTGTCTATATTTGTAGAACCCTTCACTTTATGAGGTGGAGCCTACCATCTCCTAAGTTGAAAGTGTGAAATACTTCTTTTTTTCAGATTCCTTGCACCTAAGCAAGAGCTGTCAATCAGATGCATCTAAAATTTAAAGTCTTGGGAGCTAGCAACACAAAAACACAAGGGTCATGGTGCTGTGGTGACAGATGCCAACTGTGGCCATTTTCTGAACCAACAAGGGGCAGTAGTTCTAGCAGTACCCTCCTGTCACCAGCTTGTGACAGGGTCTGTGCCCAGCTATCTTACGTGCTATCCGCTATTCCATGGGCAGTGCTATCTTCTGTGGAGCAGGACTGTGGTGATTTGGGGTGCTATTTCCTGGCTGGGTGGCCTCAAAGCAGTGGTGTACTAGAGCCAGCTGTACCAGCCTGTAAAAGGCAATTGCTAAATATCCATGAATTTTGTGAGCCAGTTGTTAAATTTAATACTAAATATTAAATCATATAAACTTACAATTAAATTAATTAGGTATAAAACAAAGATAATAAATAATCAAAACTTATCATTTCCTAATTATTTCACTGTTATCTATGGACTTAAGGTTATGTACATCTATTGTATCTGTATGGTACATCTCCTCCCAATTCCATATTCAGTAACGTCACACTGGGAGCTTGATATTGGCCATGGTGGGAATATTTACACCATGGAAATTGGCAAACACTACAAATCAGAGCTTGATTTATTATTTTGTTGATTGTATAGAGTTTAAGTGATGGAAAAATGTTAATACTATGGATTAAACTTAAAAGTATGTCATATCTATAACCATTACTTGTAAATAGCACAGAAATTAAGAAAACACACTTTTTCCCCCATAGAGCTGATTTCACTGCCTGAAAGCCTTGTTCTATGATCTTCCCAGAGATTCTGAGAGCAGCTATTATCCTTTGTGAAAATTTTTTTCTGAATAAGTCAGAGTGTGTTTCTAAGGACTAAGAAAACTGACGGATGCACTATTCTATCTGTAATGGGACAGGTGTCTTTTCAGGAGCCGTAAAAAAATCTCTGCAATGAGCCTACAATGTTCAAGGGAGGGCAGGAATCTGCCTTTCATTCTGAAGCTTAGCCTCAGCTTGTCACAAGAACATTCCATCCCTTTGGACAGTAGTCTAATTCCTATTTAAAATTGTTCATCTTTCTATACATCCCAGTTGAACTGCAACATTTCTTCCACATACTGTAACATATACCTAGTGTCTCTAAATGTAAGTTTATATTCTGATGTGGGATTATTTTGCATATTTTTGAGGAACTAAGCTACTCATATTAAAAGTCACAAACATTTATTGAGTACTTACTATTTGCAAAATACAGTGGCAGAAGCTGTTGGAGAATAAATAGAAAGCTTTGTTTGGTCCATGAAGAACTTTACCATTCAGTGCTAGAGACGACATATACACAATGACTGACTTTCAAAGTAGAATGTGTTAGGAAACATAAAAGAGGTTCAAATTGCTATGAAACCTACCAATTTCAGCAAGATAAGAACTAAGCAATCATACTATTTATAACAATAAGCCAAGTATGATAATGAGCGTCATCCAAATAAAAATCTTAACTGATTTTTCTCAATATTAGAGGAAGACTGATATGAGCCTAGGAGCCAGATGGATGTGGTCTTGAGAATCTACTCAGCAATTTGCTTGCTATATGTGTCAGTCAATAGTTCAATCAGGGAAGCAGAATCACTAGGAGGGATATGGAATAAGAGATTCATCATAGGGATTAGACCTTACACAATTGTGGGAGAAGATGTGATGGTAAAGGTCTGTAAAGGAGGGGAAAGTTGGAGGATTAGATAAAGTCACTAAGCTGGGAACATGAAGGGGAGCCCATAAAGGGCTCTGTGGAAGGCTGATTCCTCTGACAATGGGCCTGAAGTCACTGCAGATCAGCAGGGCAGGCTGTTGGTGGGGAAAGCGGGACACGAAGTAGTGGAAGGCAGGCACACCTACTTGTGGTAACACAGCGTGTTGGCTTTATACTGTCTCACACTGCATCAAATCTGGCCCAGGACTGAGAGCACCTGAAGAAGATTGGCAGGCGCTGAGGGAGCTGCTGCCTCAAGCCAAGAAGAGGAGCCAGAGGATGAGCAACAGCATGTTTTGAGGGTAATGGCTGCCGCTTCACTTCTACATTCCAAATGTTGCACAGATTGCTCTTGTGGCCAACTTTATATGGGAACCATTCAAGTCAGGGAATCTGGGGAAACATAATTCCAGTTTAGTTAAATGACACAGTGTAAAGCCACCATAGGATGTTACCTCAAGTAAGAGACTAAAACCGTTTCAGGCTCAGTTTCCTCATTTGTGAAAAGGGAATCATAGTACTTACCCAGGAGAGTTGTTGTGAGGATGTATATCTTAAGGCATAGTTCATAGTATGTAGTCTATAATATTATTTATTCATGAAACAAATAAAGCCTTTAATGCTAGCTTTATGGTATCTCTATTTTTCAAATTATCCTCTTTTGGTAAGATTATCATTATGATTTGCTATTTTTAAAAGAAATTACAGGGGCCGGCCCTGTGGCTTAGCAGTTAAGTGCGTGCACTCCGCTACTGGCGGCCAGGGTTCGGATCCAGGGCGCACACTGACGCACCGCTTCTCTGGCCATGCTGAGGCCGCGTCCCGCATACAGCAACTAGAGGGATGTGCAACTATGACATACAACTATCTACCGGGGCTTATGAGGAGAAAAGGGGGAAAAAAAAACAGGATGTTTGGCTATAGATGTTAGCTCAGGGCCAGTCTTCCTCAGCAAAAAGAGGAGGATTAGCATGGATGTTAGCTCAGGGCTGATCTTCCTCAAAAAAAAAAAAAAAAGGAACAAGAGCACACAGCAGTCATAATGCAGAGAGAGCAAAATAAAAAAGCAACTTTCTTAAAAAAGAAAAAAAGAAGTTACATTTAATTTTCTTGAAATGTATTTTAATATTGTGTTTAGTGTGTCATTTCCTCTGGTTATAAATGATTTTTAATATTATTGAGAGCAAAACTCATATGCAGTTAACATTTGTATTTATGGCTCCAAACTTGAAAATAAGCATATGATTTGGACAACATGAATTCTCTTTAGTCACCAACAGCCTGGTCCTCAGCCTATACTGACTGGAATTTTTAGATCCCTCCAAAAATTTTGTGATCCTCTCTTCTGACGCTCTTTCTTCTTTGAGGCCCTTGGGACCAATGTCCATGATAAATCAAAGTTCTCAGATCCTAGAGCTGCCAGATTTAGCAATAAAAACACAGGATGCCTAGTTAAATTTGAATTTAAGATAAACAATGAAGAATTTTTTTAATATAAGTATGTCCAATGCAATATTTGGGACAAACATATCAAAAAAATCATTCATTATACATCAGAAATTTTAATTTAACTGAGTATTCTATATTTTATATGGCAACCCTCTCTGATTCTGCATTCCTTCTGAGGCACCCTAACCTCTCTAACTCAGGAATCTCTTCTACTGTTATACCTTCTCATGCTATTTTTGCTGACTATTCCCATAGCAGCTCACTTCACACTCAATATATCCCAAAATGAAGCACGACCTCGACCTCTAAAATGGCTACCCTCTCTATCAAGTCATCTCTGTCTGCACTATTGGCATTCTTCTCATCTCTTCAGATAGAATCTTGGGTTCATTGTTGAGTGCCCCTCTCCATCTTTATCTACTTCCAGATATTACTAAGTTCTGTCAATTCCTTCTTTAAAGTGACTTCCAAGTGCTCAATTTCCTCTTCATTTTCACTGCCGCCACCTCTGCCCTGACTCCCACCTGCTAGATAGTCTCCTTAACTCCAGTCTCCTTCTTTGATCCTGCCTGAATCCTACTCATCTTCCTAAAACACTACTGTTTCATTGTTCTGCTGCTCAAGAACTTATAATTGCTTGTTATTGTCTATTGTATTAAGCACTATAACTAGTGTAAAATCTTTTGCTCTTTGAAGGACAATATTAAGAAAAGGAAAGGACAAGTGACAGTTCTCTCAAGAAAAAATAGATAACCTGAATGTATTATATCCACTTTAAAAATAAATTCATAGCTAAAGACCTTAAAACAAAGAAAACTGCTGGCCCAGATAGCTTCCCTGGTGAATTCTACTAAATATTTATGGAAAAACCAATACTAATTCTACACAAACTTTCCCAGAAAATACAAGGGGAGGGAAGTGAGCATTATCTTGATACCAAAAGGAGACAAAGACATTAGAAGAAAACTACAGACAAATATTCCTCATGAACATACACACAAAATCCTCAACAAAATATTAGCAAACCATATACAACAATACACAAAAAGGATAATGCATCAAGAGCAAGTGAGCTTTACTCCATGAATGCAAGTTTGTTTCAAAATTTAAAAATCAATCAATGTAATTCACCATATCAACAGACTAGAAAAGAAAGACTGTATGGTAATCTCAATAGATACAGAAAAAGGCTTTGAAAAAATTCAACATCTACTTATGATTAAAAAAAAAAACTCCCAGGAAACTAGGAATATAAGGGATATTCCTATGTTCTTCAACCTAAGAAAAGATATCTATGAAAAACCTGCAACTAACATCATAGCTAATGGTGAAAGACCAAACACTTTCCCTGAAGATAAGGAACAAAGTAAGGATGCCCACTTTCACCACTCCTATTCAACATCATACTGGAGGTCCTAGCTGGTGCAATAAGGCATGAAAATAAATTAAAGACATACAGATTGGGAAGGAAGAAAGAAAATTATCCCTTTTTACAGAAGACATGATTTTCTACACAGAAAAATCCCAAATGGAGTCTATAAAAAACCTCCTAGAACTAACAAGTGAGTTTAGCAAGGTAATAGGATATAAGAGCTCTACATAAAATCAATTGTATTTTTATATACTTGCAATGAACAATTAGAAAATGAAATTTTAAAAAGTATCATTTAATATAGCACCAAAAAGCATAAAATATTTAGTTTTAAATCTAACAAAATATGTGTAAAATCTGTGTACTCAGCTATAAAACATTGATGAGAGAAATCAAAGACAACATAAATAAAGTAGACATATACCATGCTCATGGATTGGGAAATCTTGTCATTTCTCCTCCAAATTTATCTGTAGATTCAATTTGATGTCAATCAAAATCCCTGTAGGCTTTTTTTGTAGAAATCAACAAGCAGATTCTAAAATTTATGTGAAATTTTGAAGCAAACAAAATAGAATTGCCAAAACAATTTTGAAAAAGAAGAGCAAAGTTGGAAGACTCACACTACAAACTACAGTAATCAAGACTGTGTTGATATTGGCAAAGGGATAACATATAGATCAATGTGCCATAGAAGATCCAGAAATAGACCCACATATATATAGTCAATTGAATTTTGACAAGAGTGCAAAGGCAATTCAATGGAGACAGGATAGTTTTTCAGTAAACAGGGCAAAATAATTGAATATTCATATGCAAAAAAACTGCAAACTTAATTCATATCTCACACAACATATAAAAAGTGACTCAAAATGGAGTACAAACCTAAATGTAAAATCTAAAACTGTAAAACTTCTAGAAGAAAACATTGGTGAAAATCTTTGTGATTTATTTAGGAATGATTTATTAGACACAATACCAAAAGCACAATCCAGAAAATAAAAAATTGGACTTAATCAAAATTTAAAACTTCTGCTCTTTGTTGTTGTTGTGTTTTTTGTTTTTTTTTTTCTGGTGAGGATGATTAGCCCTGAGCTAACGTCTGTTGCCAATGCTCCTCTTTTTGATAGGGAAGATTTGCCCTGGGCTAACATCCGTGCCTATCTTCCTCCACCTTATATGTGGGACACCTGCCATAGCACGGCTTGATAAGTAGTGCATAGGTCCGTGCCTGGGATCTGAACCTGTGGACCCCGCAGCCGCCAAAGCAGAGTGTGTGAACTTAACCCCTACACCACCAGGCTGGCCCCTAAAACTTCTGTTCTTTGAAAGATACTCCTAAGAAAATGAAAAGGCAATCCACAGAAATATTTGCAAAAACATATCTGATAAAGGACATGTATGAAGAATATATAAAGGACTTTCAAAACTCAATAATAAGAAAACAAATAACGCTATAAAAATGGGCAAAAGATTTGAATTCACACTTCACTAATAAAGATATATAGATGGCAAATAGGCACATGATAAAATGGTCAACATCATTAGTCATTAGGGAAATGCAAATTAAAACCACAATGACATACCACTAGACACCTGTTAAAATGTCCAAAATAACTGATAACACCACATATGAAGAGGATGCAGAGTATAAGGCTGGTGAGAGTGCAATATGATATAGCTACTATGGAAGACAGTTTGGCAGCTTCTTGCCAAGTTAAACATACACATATCATATCACCCAGCAATCCCACACCTCGATATTTATTCAAAGGAAATAAAAACATATGTCTACACAAAATCAGCATGCAAATATTTATAGAGGCTTATCCATAATCTCCAATAACTTGAAACAATCTAAATGTCCATCAACTGGTGAATGGATAAACAAACTGTGGTATATCCATACAATGGTATACCATTCGGCGAGAAGAAGGAGTGAACTACTGATACACACATCAGCATAGCTGAATCTCAAAAATATTATACTTGGTAAGAGAAGCCAGACAGAAAAACTGCAAACTGAATGATTCTATTTGTATGACATTCCAGAAAGGACAAAACTATAGTGAGACAAAGTAAATCAATGGTTGCCTGGGATCAGGGGTAGGTCAAGTATAATGACCGCAAAGGGGAAGAAGGGAAATAGTTGGGATTACGGCAATGCTCTATACGTTGAGCGTGGTGTGGTTACATGACTGCATACATTTGCCAAAACTCATTGAATTGTTTGATACTTTGGAGTTGTAGAGTTTAAACTCCACATTCCAAATTGTGTGTCCTCCGTGCCCTGGTAGGTAAGGGTACTTTTTTTCTTTTTGTTTTAAATTTGCTTCATATTCTCAATCCCTTATGAAACATGTGGCAAAGCAGAAGATTTTCCAAGCAGAGCTAAAAGGAACACAAGTCATGGATCACTCTAACTAGAGTATGAGACAGCAACTCCCTGAAACTAAACAAGACACGTTCCAGAGGAAAATGTGAAGGCATCTTGATTTTGCTCCCAGAGACTTTCTAAAGAGCTGCTAACCAAAGGAAATGATTCAAGAAAAACTAGAACAAGAACCAGTGGGAAGAGAGGGAATGGCCCACTAGGCCTTTTTAAGAGGGAGGTGTTTACAGGTAGGCTGACCATAATGGACACTGGCCTGGATTCTGAGGTTCCTGGGGGGTCAAGAGATGAGGAGTAAGATAATTATTGTCATCAAGGTCTTTGAGGGTATCTTATGACTGTTGCTATTAAAAGAGCTCTGTCAGATTCACTTTAGAGTCCCTGAAATTAAAGAAGTGCTAGGCAGCCCAGAAGGTTTTTATTAAATTTTCTAAGTAGGGGCTTATGTGCTTGGGGTCCTCAACTGGTTACATCATGTGCACAACAGCTGTAAATTTGAATGAAAAAAACCCATGCCAGTAAAAACAAAATTCACAATTACAGAATTACATTATTTGGTTATAACTGCATGCATGAAGCACATGCTAAGGCTGGGCTCTGAATGCTTTTCAAGAGCCATATGAAAGAGATGCCATTATTATTGCCATTTGAGGAAAATGAGACTTAGAGAAAATAAGTCCAAAGTCATAGAACTAGAAGCAGGTGGGATAGGGATGTGAGCCCAGTTTCCTCTGACTCCATGCTCTATACTACCTTCACTCATTCAAGAAATATTCTTGACTATCTATCATGTACCAAGTACTTGTCTAATAAAAGGACTCTATATAACGACAACAAAGTAAAAAAGTAAAGAAATAACAACCATAAAGATTTAAATCCCATGAGCTTCAGTACTTTAAGAAAGCATTGTGACTTATTATAACTTTATAGTGATCCATAGAGTTAAAACAAACATAAACTTTTAAAGCAAAGTTATGAAAATCTCTCTATCAAAAAAATAGAATACATTTCTGGATAAATACCCCCCAAAAGATTTTTATATTCCTTTTCAATAAATCTTGTTATCCTAATCAAATATGTTATTCAAAAAATTGATATTGCACATGAAACTAGAGTTAAACTCTAATCCTCAAATTTGCCATTTAAACTCATATTTCCAAAATAATTATTCAGATAATTATTGAGATATCTTCAAGGAGAAAAAAGAGGGCCAGGGGGTCGGCCTGGTGGTCTACTGGTTTAAGTTTGTGTGCTCCGCTTCGGCAAGCTGAGGTTCACAGGTTTGGATCCCGGGCATGGACCTACACACCACTTATCAAGCCATGCTGTGCCAGGCGTCCCACATATAAAAAGTAGAGGAAGATGGGCACAGATGTTAGCCCATGGCCAATCCTCCTCAGCAAAAAGAGGAGGATTGGCAACAGATGTTAGCTCAGGGCTAATCTTCCTCACAAAAAAAAAAAAAGAGAGCCAGCCCCAGTGGCCTAGTGGTTAAGTTTGGTATGCTCCCATTCGGCAGCCCAGTTTGGTTCCTGGGCATGGACCAACACCACTCATCTATCAGTGGCCATGCTGTGGCAGTGACCCACATACAAAAAGAGGAAGATTGGCAGCAGATGTTAGCTCAGGGCTAACATCTTCCTCAGCAAAAAAAAAAAAGTAACAACTATTTTCATTCAAACAATATTGCAACATTATTCCAATACACAAAGTAGCATTATCCACTCTTCTATCATTATATTTAGCTAGAATAATCATTTAAATTTTTTTCATAATATAAAACTGCCTGAGATTCTGATGACATTTCAATGTAAAGGTTATCTTTTTTTTTTAACCATCTTAGGGATCATGTTGAATATGTTCAAATATAACCAAGTCTTCATCTTTACACTATTTTCTAAAACTTTAATAAAATAAAGGGAAGCTAAGAGAAAAAGCTTAAGACAAACACAATTAGATTGTCTTTCTGCCATTTATGTCAGAGGACAGATACTTCAGGCTTAGCTAAAGATTTCAGTCTGTTACTTTATGACATATGCTCCCTAACCATCCCTCCCGCACCGCCCTCCACCCCCCCCCCCGCCCCCCGCCATTACTTGACAGGATGTTTGCTTGCAAAATGACTACTTTCCTATAGTCACTCTTGATTTTACTATAACAGACTATCATTATGACTCAACTTGAACACTAGTCATCATGGAATGTCATAGTCTCTACAACAGACAAATATTGATCATAGCAACTTTTAGAAACAGAATAAAAGCAAAATGAAAATAAAATTGATTTAAAAGTATTAGTTTGAAAAAAATGCTTTTAGATTTCTAAAAGCACATTAATCATTGGTTAAAATATCTCACAAACATCTGTATTTTAGATTTTTATCTATGTCCACCTTGTTACAAATATAATTTAAGGTAACCTTCAAAACTGCAACATATATAGTAGAATATTATTTTCCTTCTATTACAATTAGCAAGTATAAAATCAATATTTCCAGTATACACTGTTGAAAGAAAGAGTTCTTTGTAAAGAAGAATGCATATTGTCTATAGAAATATATAAAACAAAATATGTATCTCTTTATTGATACTATCGGTCTTACAAAATGATTCTTCATTTCAATTCACAAATATTTTAATTAATTTACTATTTTAACAAAAACAGAAGTTTTCTTAAACCTCTATTGACTAGTCATCTATAAACTGTAGTTGGGCCTCATTTAAAATTTTCTGTCACCTTCAAATTTTAAGAAAATTATATGAAAATTCAGAGTTTTCCTAGGCCTCATTTGCCCTCATATTTTCATCTACATTGCTATTCTTTATCAAATTTCTTCTCATTTCTTGGTCTATAATTTATAGAGCACTGCAAGTCAGATAAAAGTTGCCAATTATCTGATTAATTTCGATTTAGAACGCTGTTGCTTCAAATGATCCAGGCCTATATCCTTTAGCACAAAATAAAGAGAGTTGAGTGATAACCCAGATACTAGTAACTCAGGTCCAAGTTTCTAATTACATGGACTAAACTGACTATATTAATATAATTCCCCCTTCTACCCTGTTGCTAGCCTTTATTTTCTTGGTATTTTATGACATTAAAATGATTTTATAAACCTTGCTCCCCAATCCCTTTCCATAAAATACAGATTAAAATGCTTACACCAAGAAATGTAATTTTGAAAATAAGACTTGAAAGAGTTAGAACAACTATATTTATGTTTAACCTTAATAAAACAATCAAACAAAAGCTTAGGGCGAAAAAAACTGAGTCTATGGGGGGGGGGGGGAAATGGAAAAGTTGCATCCATTTCATTGGTGCTTGTTTTCAAAAAATCTACAAAATTACTTTCTGAGCATTTACCATGGTGTGAAAATCAGTTATGTATAAACTACTTAAAGGATTTTCTGAATATTCTATCCATGCAAAAAATGTAAGTGAGAGAATTGAACACAATTATTCTACTTTTAAAGTATTTTTAGACTGAATTTTGCATAAAATTGTTTCAATTCTATGTTTTATTTTTGACAAGGGAGATAAAATATAAAATATGTATTCTCTTGAAAATAACACATTCAAAACAACCATAATTAAAATGCTAAATTCTTAACCAGTATTATTTAAAACGTCATACGTATTTCAAAATATTAAAACACTTTTCCCTAGGCCTTTCTTTGCCAGGTAATCTCTTTTTAAATATTAATTTTGGTGTAAATGTTTACTTTAAATGAGTTAAAAGTATATTTTGTATAGTTTTTTTAGTGTTTGTAGTGTATTTAATTCAAATCATGAATTCTTATACATAGAACTTCCATTCTGAAATGATTTATTTACTAAGTGATGCTCAGATCTTTCATTTTATAAGCGAGTACAGATTACTGTTACCTGAATTTTAGTCTATAATATATTCCCTTCACTTTTTTCTGTTTCCATTTCTCTTCTTAAAATTATATTCCTTTGAACAAAATAAATATGAATATTTGTACATTATTTAAATTTCAAAGTTTAATATGTAAAAAAGCGTGCTCTCAAAATACAAGCTTGTAAAAATTATTGGCTTTAGACAATAATATTCTGTAGAGTAGGCTCATTGGTTCCATTTTTTTGCTGGAATTCATGAATCTGACCAAAACTCCAATTTCTGAGGTGTGAGAAAATACAGTGTTAGAATAGAGATTCCAAAACCAGAAGCCAAAAGAAAGGGAATCTGTTAGATATTCTCTGTTGTGGTAGTCTAAATATAGGATATCTTGAAACGAGTTACATTCTGGACATGACAGATGATCTTCCAGTTCATTTTGAGCATTACTGTGGGGCTTAGTTGAATTCAGTGAAGCTAAGAGAATCTTGCTGTAATGGACTGTGTCAGAGAAAATAAACAGTAAATAAGCTTTCCGTGATATTTCTCCTGATGAAGGGAAAAATTATCCTCTCTCCCTCCCTCCTTTCTTCCCTCCTTTCCTCCCTTCCTTCTTTCCTTCTTTCTCTTTTCTCTCTCTCTCTCCTTTCTTCCTTCTTTCTTTCAAAAAGTATTCAATCTCTCTCTTTAAAAATATGCTAACAACTTAAGGACAGTCTGCATACATATGGAAGAATTAATTAGATATATTCATCAAAGTAACCTTGTTTCAACGTGTCCCAGATTCACTTTCACTGCCTTATAGCTAAACCATGGCTCGTTCTGGCTGATACCAGGTCAATGACATAGCAAATCGAAGTGATAATCTTTATAATTTAAGTAGAGAAAAAAAATCAACCTGCTGTTGAGGGAGAAACTGTGCTTATTATCTAAACTGTCTATCTGACAGAATTTATCGGATAATTGGCAGCTCCTAATTTTCATATCACTTCACTCGAAAAGTAGATATAAATTACGTGATTTAAGGAGTAAACTTGCTTTTTATAATCCATACAAAAGATAACTAAATTGTAATCATTTAAATCACTTACTGAATTTAAAGGTAAATTATTTGTTTTTATTTGTCTCTGTGGAGAAATTCTAAGGCACATAAATCAACCTGTTCTTTTCTTATTAAATGTAATATGGAGTATGATTGCTTTGCTCCACATTACCTTTAAATTAAAATTTGCCTTCATCCCTTGGCAAACTGCATTTGTTTATTTCGTTTTCGTTTTAAAAATCAATTCCTCATTTCTTCCTGGCTGAAGACTTCATAGTTTTAGTCTGTACGACTCAGATATTCCCATGTGACATTAGTCGCTTTTCTTCAAAATAAGGGATCAAACTTTCTAAAGGCAGCCCTAAAAATGAGACATGACTCCTAATATGAATAAAATCTTTTCAAAACTATAGACTGGTTAGATACAAAGATTTGATATTTAAAATTATCATTTGATTCTTATGTATATTCCTTTAATGTTACAGAGTTATCTTATTCTGACTCAAGTAGCTAACAAAATCATGGCGTGACACTCTTGATGATAGCTCCCAAATTTCACTTCAGAAATTCAAGAGTAGTCTCCTTTTCCTATTTGCAAAGTTTAACAAAATTATAGTTTCCTAACTTTAGGAACTGCTTTGAGATTTATCTTTTTAAGAAGTTCAATTTCTTAGCAGTGTGATAATGTAACCTGTTAAAACTTAGATTGAAAATATTTAATTTTGCTTATTGTTATACCACATTTTGAAGCTTATATTTGATAGTTCCCTGATACAACTATTTGAAAATGAAATTTTTAAAATGGTACTAAATGATGAAATATTACTTAAATACAAATTGTACCATTTAGTCTAAATGTTTTGAATAAAAGTTTTGAAGAAAAATTTCAAAACACTCATGCAAAACCATAAGCATAAATTTTCTAAGTGTTTTAGAGAATACTGTCTCATTGATTTTTATTCCTCTAGTTCCAGTTTCTTTAATGTAACTAGCATTTCACTTTCCCTCACGTATTAAGGCACTAACTCCAACTGAAATGAATTTGGGTTTTATCTACACGTCCACATATACAATGTAAGCTATATTACGTGAAGAGGGAAAAAAGGTTATATTTGCCTATATTAATTATTGTAGCAATGACCATTTATAAATTATTAGGGATTGGATTATATTTTTAATTTGAAAATAAAAGCTCTGTTGTCTCCTCTGAATATTCAAGTGGTCTGTTTGACAATGTATGTGACATAAGACTCAATTTCAAATCACTGAACTCTGTGATCATGAATGTGCAAAAACTTGACCATTCAAATTCCAAGTTGCAATCTATGCCTCACCAAGTTAATTAATAAAATAAAAATGTATACAGATTTTGTAAAGCTCACTGAAATAATTTTGACCTATACTCTCAAATGTCATGTATAACTAAGTATTCCTCTCAACTGTCCATTTGTGGTTAAAATAGCTTTAAACTAATAAATTCTATTTTCATTAATATTTATCTCAAAGCTTTAAGATCACTAACCATCAAAGAATCAGTAGTAGGGGGCAGAGAGAAGATGGTTTCTTGTGTATAGGTAATTTTTAATTGGTTTTAACTTTCTTCTCTTTAGAAAATGAGCAGGTATTCCATGGGCAGTGGTAAAATAAAACTCTGCTAGAACACACAGAACGTATGCCAGTGAAAACTTCTGGATTCTCATGGGCACTTAGGCATATTGGCTTTTTATCCCCCTTCCCATGGATCTTCAAGGAACTCTTTAATCTAAAAGAATACTTTCCTTCAGCTTTCTTTGCAAAATAGAAAAGTACTTAAGCAAAAGTACTTATACAATCTAAAAAAGAATACTAGAAAATATTTTACTTCATAAAACTAACAAATGTACCAAGGAGGCCTTTGGGAAAAGCTGACCACATAGATCCTGTAAATGCTCCAGCACGTTTTAATTGTACTCACAGTGCAGGGGTGAATATTAAATTGGTTTCAAAAAAAAAAATTAACTAACCAGCTCAAAGGATACAATGTATTTTAAAACACTCTAAAACATTGTTTAAAATGATACTTTCTAATTCTTTGAATAATTTCTAGATTCTCAAAAAGAAAAACAAATTATTAGCATTGTCTATCTTAACATTTTGCAGTTTAGAAGGAAAAACATATTATTAACATGAAGATGTTTGAATATCTATTTTATTTTCAACTGCACATAATTGTTATTTAAAAAGACTCTTTGAGGCCAAATTTAGTCTATTGGCTTTGAGCCTGCAGAATTTTGTAAAGTCTAGTGAAAGCTCTAATGTTTTCAGTGATCAAAGCAAAAATTGTAAAGCTATTTTTCACATTTTCAGAAACTGTTCATACATAGTTTTTCTAATAATATAAAATACATTGATTTTATTGCTACAACTATGAAAGTCTACATCTGGGTAATCATGCCTTTTAATGATCATACTTCAATGTATTTCAATGGCTTACTTGTCAAAAACACACATGTTCTGTCTACATTTAAACAAATACTTAATCCTGTGCCTCCTTCAAAGGGAGTTGAAATCAAGGTACCTACAGTAGAGAAATTCAGTTTTTCTAGTATCAGAAAACATTAAGGTTAAAATTTTTGTGTGAGCTGAAAATGGACCCATCACTTGGGCCTAATACATAAATATATTTAGGCACAAGAGGAAAAATGCCCTGTAAGAGAAAGTACTTACATATGTACAAGAGAGTAACAGGACAGCTGTTATGGAAACAATCCTTGTGAATTTCCTAACTTTTATGTCCACAAGCTCACAACCATTTAATTGTATTTACTTGCCTCTTTTAAAATAACACCTTAAAATCTACGCTCAAGCATTAATGCTCTCTTTTTCGACACTAAACTGAGTATGATTACAATTATCAACTCAAATTCTGTTAGAGTATGAACAATCAATGTTAAGCAAGGTCGTAAAATATTTGTATAATAAACAGTGAGCTTGGGTGTTGTTAATATTGTTTAACATTTACACAACTCTGCCCTGTAAAATATCCCCTATGTAAATCAGATATCTGGAAATGTTTCAACTGACATTTTACTACTGATGAGAAACAAGGAGTTTAGAAAGAAAATGAGAGATGGGAAGAAAAGATGAACATGATTAATAGGTGTTTGTTTCATAAAGACTGTAGGGAGACTCTCAAATCCTTCACTGCTCCTATATGCTCACCCAAAGTGAAGAGCTAGTTCACATGCCTTTCAAAGTTTTCAAAGGAGACCTGAGTAGTTACTCAATCTGTTACTGATGCTAAATTAATCCATTTGGGTCCTGTTGTGAAATCAGGTGCTCTCTATGTATCGGTGCAAGGTTGAATGTTGACTGTATTCATTACAAACAATAGGTTTTCAAATCAGCACCTAAATTATGCCCAGAAAAGTGTTTCATGTTGAATATTTCAAATAGTCGCTCCCAAAGACTAAAACATCCTTTTCCTTATCCCTCCCCTCCACCTAAAGAACTTGCATTTTGACTTTTTAACTTCTTTTGATCAAAAATGCATAATCTACTTTGCTTCCCGTTTTGTTTTGTTTTTTTTTAAGAATCACGCTTGTTCTGCACCTTCGTAGAAATATAAAGGGGAAGTTAAACTTTATACAATGTTTGAATCTTTAAAGTTATGAGTATCCAAAACAATAATTCACTAATAAAGCTCTTGCCATTCGTCTTTTACTAAGATAACTGTCTGATATAAATATATGAAGATTTTTTTTTGAGTAATTAAAACTGGACCCATAGATGTAGTGAGTACAGCAGCACAAAATTTGTATCAGTTTGCTTTTGAAAGGTATTTATTTGCAGCGGCATATAAAAATTTTAATTCTCTCAGGTATGTTCGTGAATAATTTATTAATCCCTCAATTGTTGAAGTGCAGTACGTACACATGCGCACTGTATGGATGTGTATATGTGTGTATATACACACCCCTCCATGCAAGAAGGAATCAATTGCCGTATTCCAGAAATGACAATGAGAAAGGAAAAATAATTACATAATTAGATGTCTACAGTTTCACTCAGTGTTGAGGGGTTAAGCTGTTGAGTAAAAAAAAAAACACCCCAAACCCAAAAAGCAACCAGTTGCCTTAAATTGGAGCGTCCCGCAGGCTTTCGCGCTGAGCGAGGAGCGGGGCAGGCGCAGTTTTCGGGGGATGTGGGGGCGGGGATCGCGACACCTTCCAGCGCCTCCCGAGGGGGTCCTTCAGGGGACGCTCCCGCGGACCCCGCAGGCGCGGGTGACAGTCCGAGGTGAGCGCCGAGCGGCCGAGAAAGCACCGAGCGCGTCCACAAAGCGCCCGGGGCCGCCCCTCTCGCGGAGGCGCGGCAGCTCTGGCGGCGGGCGCAGAAGGGAAGGCTGGACGGAAGCGGCGGCGGCGGCGGCGGCGGCGGCGGCGGCGGCGGCGGCGGGGGGCGGCGGGGGGCGGCGGGGGGCGCGGGCCGGGGCGCGGACGGAGAGGCCAGCAGGGAGGCCTCGGGCGGGGAGGCCCTCAGCCCGCGCCGCCGCCCGAGCCGCGTGCGCGCGCGGCCGCATCAGCTGAGCGCGCGGCGCGCGTCACGTGGTGCGCGTGTCGAAGGTCACGGCGCGCTCACAATGGAGCTCTCGGAGTATGTGCAGAAAGGCTTCCAGATGCTGGCCGATCCCGGCTCCTTCGACTCCAACGCCTTCACGCTTCTCCTCCGGGCGGCTTTCCAGAGCCTGCTGGACGCCCAGGCGGACGAGGCCGTGTTAGGTAAGCCGCTCGGCTCTGAGCTGGATCGGCCTGGGTGGCGGGGCGCTCGGAGAAGAGCGAGCCCGAGCAGGAGGGGAAAGCCCCGGGAAGAGGAAGTCTCCGGGCTCTGCCCTTCGCTCCGGACGGAGTGTGGGGTTGTGGCTCTGCCTGCACCCGGAGCGGACCCTGAGCATTGTTCTGTCCCCACTTGGCACCTGCACACAGCCAGCTACACGTTCCCGGCCTGATTTCCCCTCCCAGTCTCTTTGTTCCTTTGTAAAGCCCGTGTTCAAGTCTTGTTTGTGGCCTAAAATTCTAAGATTTTCAGCCTTGTCTGAGGCAAAGGCTGTTTGACACTTGGACTTCATCAGGGGGGCTCCCTGCAAGCAAAGCTTTCAGTCGTGGGCTGGCAGAAGTTTTAGAGTCTGTTTCCAAAGTGTAATTACTAAGTTAAATAGTGTTGACATTTTCCAACTTAGAGAATACCCCAAGTTCCTGTGATCACTCCCACACTCTAGTTCAATATGTTTTGCATAGGTTCCATGCCTAGAACCTTAAAATATGGTACACAATGTTTTGTTCCGCACCAGTGACCAGGAGGCGAGTCTCCTTTAAGTGGTCCGGTCAGTGATTGCGGAGTGCGGTGTCAGTATGGATTGAAGGCATATTTTAAGACAGATCGCTTTTAGATAATTTTCTTAAATATAAATATCCCAACAATTCAAATTTTTGTTTTTTTCTGTAGTTTCGTGAACTAAACACTTGTACAAAAAAAGTATGAAAGTGGAAGTTCTTTAAACGAAAATAGGAACCACCACCTGGGTTAATCTCAAAAAAAGGATGGCTGTCAAAACCTGAAAATATTTTGAAAATTGTATTTTATATTCTGAAGTCGTGACCCCCCCCATGTATTAATGTCCAAGGAGCTAGTTACCCTAAAATTAATCAATATTTGAGAGGGAAAGTTTATTCATTCTTAAATTTACACCATGTAAAGTATCTTCTTATTTTCCCCTGAATTTACTCCATCCATCGTTAGAATGACCACTGTATAGTTACTTTTTCTTTGGGACTATAATATTTTTTAAACAACAGTAAAAATGTTAAGGCAAAATAAGAGAAGGTAATTGAGACCAGGTAACAGCAGAATTATTGGTGTGTGCTCTTGATTGATTTGCCATTGACCTTGTTGCTTATCTCATTTACTTATAATTGCCAGTCCTTACAGTGGAATTCTTGTTGTTATCTTGTTAAAGGGAGTTTTTACCCAAATTAAAATATCCTTTTTAGAAATATGACTACAGAGAATTTATCATCACAGGCATCACTGGCAATTAATTTATTTTAGATCACCCAGACCTGAAACATATCGACCCAGTGGTTTTAAAACATTGTCATGCAGCAGCTGCAACTTACATACTGGAGGCAGGAAAGCAAAGAGCTGACAAATCAACTCTAAGGTACAGGATTTATGTAAATATCCATTTATTTTCAAATAGTTCCTTTATGATTCCAATTTCAGTTTTTAGAATGGAGACTAAACTTTGGCTTTTTTTTTCCTTTAGCACCTATCTAGAAGACTGTAAATTTGATAGAGAGCGAATAGAACTGTTTTGCACAGAATATCAGGTTACTTACTTAAAGTTTTTTTTTAATTAACAATTACTATTTTTCTTCTACTCTGTTTGCAAAGATGTATTTTCTTTCTTTCTTTTTTTTCCCCCCAGAATAATAAGAATTCCCTAGAAATCCTACTGGGAAGGTAGGTACTGTATAAGGTGTCAAGCTGAGCCACTTTTCAATTGCAGGTATGAATGGAAGTGCTAGCGTGAAACAAAACAGGGCAAAAAACAGGGATCTTGATGAAAAGAAAAGGGGCCAAAGGGCAAGTGAAACAATTGATGTTAAGTTAATGTTTTTAAAGGTAAAGTTTATTGAGATAATTTTTAAAATGCTCTTTTACTATTCAGAACTTGAAAATAAAGTTTAACAATGTTTTAAAATTCAGAATGGATTAAAATTGTGTATGGGAGGGAGGTGGAAGGTAGACACCATTCTTGGTAAAGATAAAAACTGAAAATTTTTCTGTAGATATTATGTACAACATTATCATTGTATCTTTCAGTATAGGCAGATCTCTCCCTCATATAACTGATGTTTCTTGGCATTTGGAATATCAGATAAAGGTAAAGTTTAACAAACTGCTCTCTAGGGGGATTTAGGGAACTTTTTAAAAAATAGAGTTAAAGACTGAAATGTATGTATTGTGTTATTTTAGACCAATCAACTTTATAAGATGTACAGACCTGCATATTTGGTGACCTTAAACGTAGAGGTATTTATATATAAGCCCTGTCTAAAAATTAAATATGTAATGAAATTTAAAATTTCCTTGATTTAAATAAACAGCATTTTTTTTCTTCCTTAGAACACTGATTCCCAATCCCACCCAGAGATTAGTTTTAGTTGCAGCATGGAACAATTACAGGTACAGTATTAGGATATGTGAATATGGCTATCTTTTTATAAAAGTTTAATTGAGAATTATGCTTATGGAAAGTTCAAAAGAAAAATAATCTAGCCATGTGTCAGTAGATAATGAAGGTTGATTAAGGATTTAATGGGAAGGGAGCTTCAAAAGCAATATTTTAATGTAGGCTTCACTTTTGAAATTAAGATTTTACTAATAGAGAATTGATCTATATTTGCTGTTCCCTCCCATTAGAAACACTTCTCAAGTGTAGTGTTGATGTAAATTCCTTCTATTTGTGATGAGTTTGATCCAATAGGACAAAGCAAAATGAAGAGCGTGTCTTTGAAAATGTCTTCTTTAGTTTCAGAAATTGAATTAAACTTTCAAAACAGGGTTTCCAAACAGTGGTTTTAAATGACTTTTTATAAAGGAGGGAGTATACATAAAATTCTGTAACTGTTTATATTGCCAATGTAAGACTGGGGACATTCCAAACTACATTGATTAATGGACATGACAACGAATTTATTTCTTACCACCTAAAAAAATGAAGATCATTACTTAAAATTTTGATGAAATTGAATTTTTCAAAAGGCATCTCCTGCAGAGTTGTTTTAATGTAACCATTAATCAAACTTTAAACTTTCAGAAAATGTGAACACAGCATAATCTTTGTTAGATAACTTGAGAAATTTAATTTGATACCCCTTGCCTGTTTAAGAGGGTTCAGTTAGAAATCATATTTCAAGTCTGAGGGCAAGTAGCCCATTTGAAGGTGAGATATTCTAGAGGAAAAGCTTCTTTTGACCAATAGTGGTTTGTCAAAGGTTAAAATCCTCGTGAATTTTAATCTTGTTTAGAAAGTGCCTCCCGACTTTTTTCTTGCATCTTTCTCAAACGGCTACTTCTTTCTTGTGTTTTATCCTAAAAACGTGGCATTATATACGTCTTTTAGGACTTAGTGGGGAAACTTAAAGATGCTTCGAAAAGCCTGGAAAGAGCAACTCAGTTGTAACTTGGGGAAGTTAACGCTCCGCCCGGGTCCAGAGGAAGACCAGGAACACCTTGCCATCGTCCGAACAATCGTTGATGCGAGCTGGATGTCCTCCTTTTCAGTAGACAGCCTTTTTCCTTTTGGACTTACGCCGCTCATCAGTTTTGACACTTTATTTTTTTACACTTGTGAAAGGGTTGAGGGAAATTCTAAGTATTTGACTCATCTTTAGTATTAACTGCACATTGATCTCATTTTGATCTTTTTCAAGTCTAACAAAAGGAAGTAGACAGTATTACACTGTGAATAAATAAGTTGTTCCCACAAAAAGAGTGGTGAGAGTGTGTTTGGATTTGAGTTTGTGTGTTAATTATTACTTTGAAGACGTAGATACAATTAGCGTTAACTTTTAACAATCGCCTTTTCTCTGGATTAAAGTTAAACACGGGGAAAGGAGGCGATCTCGGGGTTTGTGGAAGACTCCGGCTTCGGGACTTGGGGAGGGAGCGCGGTGACCCCGCGGCGGGAGCCGGCCCGTCCCGTTACCTGCGCCCGAGGGCTCGCCCGCAGCCGGACCCTCGCCGCGGGGCCCCGAGGCCCGGGCCGCCAGCCCCCGCGCCGAGCCCCTGCCCGGAGCAGCGGCTGCCCGCGCGCGCCCCGCCTCGGCCGCCGGCGGGCGGGGAAGGGGGCCCGCGCGGCCGCGGGAAGGCAGGGGCGGGCGCTGTTGTTTCCGCGAGCCCAACTCGGGCGCAGGTTCCGCGCCGCGGCGCCGGAGCCTGGGCCGCAGCCCGCGGGGCCGACGGGGACGAGCTGGGGGCGGCGGCCCGGCGATCTCCTCGGCGGGAGCCCGTGGCCGTGTGGCCGCGGGCGGCGGCAAGAAAGAAATAACGGGGGGCGGGCTGTTCTGCGTGCGGGGCCCGCGCGATGCCCGCGCCGAGAGCGGGGTGGCGCGTGTGGCGCTGTGGAGAAATGTCTCCGCGGCCGCTGCGCAGAGCGAGGGGGAGGGGGCCGGGCGCGCGGCTCGGAGAGGAGGGGGCGGCCGCGGGCCCGACTACACCGACACTAATTCCCAGGCCGCCCTTAAGGAATGAGGGGGAGCACGTGACCCGGTGGGGGGGCGGCGGGGGGAGGGGGCGGGCGGACTCCGAGCCATTTTGGAGCCGGTGTCAGTTTCCACTCTGCCTTCAGCGGTGCATTTTTTTTCCACCCTCCCCTCCCCCTCCTCATCCTTCCTCCCCTCCCCCCGCCTCTCCGCACGCACACACACGGCGCCCCCCAGCCGCCCGCCTCCCCCCCGGCAACTATGAAATAATAATCGTAGTATTAAAGGCAGAGAGCGGGGCGAGACAATGGGGCTGTTGGCGAGGGAGCCCCGATCCGGATTAGAAACACCTCCCAGCCCCGCAGAATAATACTGATCGCGCCCCCTCCGCGCGCTCCCTCCCCCGAGTGCGGAGCGGGAGGCGGCGGCGGCGGCCGAGGAGGAGGAGGAGGAGGCCCAGGAGGAGGAGGCGTTGGAGGCCGAGGAGGAGGAGGAGGAGGAGGCCGCGGAGGAGGAGGAGGCCGAGGCGGAGGAGGAGGAGGAGGCCGGGCTCGGGAGGCAGCATGAGCCGAGCGCGGCGGCCGCGGCTCCTCTCGGCTGCGCTCGTTGCCCATTGACAGCGGCGTCTGCAGCTCGCTTCAAGATGGCCGCTTGGCTCGCATTCATTTTCTGCTGAACGACTTTTAACTTTCATTGTCTTTTCCGCCCGCTTCGATCGCCTCTCGCCGGCTGCTTTTTCCGGGTACGTAGGAGGCGAGGCGCCTCCGGGACGGGGCCGGGGGGCGGCGGGGCCCGCGCGGGGCTCGGGCCGGCCGCGGGGGCCCGGGGAGCGGCCCCCCCGCGCCTCGCCCGCGCCGGCCGGGAGGGCGCTGACAGCGTGGGCGCCGAGCCCCGCGCCGCCGCCGCCCGCCGGCCCCGCGCGCCGCCCGCCCGCCCGCCGCGAGCGCGCGCCCGCCGCCGCCCGCCGCCGCCCGCGGCGCCGGGACCGACCCGCAGCCCGCGCCGCGCCGCCAGCCGGGCTCGGCGCCGCTCCAGCCGCCGCCCGCTCCAGCCCGGCCGCGCCGCGCGCCGCCCCACGTTTTAGTTCCCTTCTCCCCCGCGCGCCCCTCTACCCGCTCGCGACGCACATGGCCCCCGAGAAGAACACTCGTACTTGCAGCCTCGGCGGCTCTCCCGGCCGCGGCGCCCTTTGTTGAGAGGTAGATTTTGATGAAACGGGGCCGGGTTCCTCAAGTCGAGAGCTGCCTGGGTCAAGTGGCGTCCCTCCTCTCCCGAAGAAAGGGCTTTGGAGGGGTTTAAACGTTCAGAGAACGCCCCCATTTTATAGGGACGGGTTGCGTGGGGGCCAGCGATCCCGCCGAGGTGGGTGTTAGACTGGAGGGAGCCCGAACAAAAATGTTATTAACTTAAGTTGGAGGGACACTTGTGTGAAATTGGATGGCTTGTAAGATGGCGGTTCCCAGTTGTTTCTAAGGTCTCCTGCTTTTATGTTTAAAATGGTAAAGTTTTCGAGGTGCTGTTGGTTGCGAGTCTGGGATAAGTTCTCTAAACGTTGCTTGGGAGGTGTTCCCTGGGAAGTGGGCATTTCAAATTTGGAGCTTTTTTTGGAGAGATGATGGTGACTGGACGTTAGTCTAGCAGGAGGTTTCCTTTCTTTCTTTCTTTCTTGCCTTCTTTATCCCCTTTTTCTTTTTCTCCTTCTCGGAGACTCCAGTTTTCTCTCAACCTCTTCTATAGGATGCACTTAGAACCATGACTTAAATGCACTGCGTTTTGTAGGTTTTGGTAAATGTCAGCATAGGTCATGTGGTAAAGAGATGCTGTGGAAAAGGAGCCCTAAAAAGTTGACTGTCTCTGTTTACGCAGTGTTTTGGGTTTGACAGCATGAGAGCATGATCTTTTCCCCTGAGATTTACAGTTAATAATTGGAAGTAAACAAGTGGAGAGACTTTGATCATTCCCAATTGCAATAAAAGGATTTAGTGGGCTTAGTGGTCATGGTTCAATATTCGGAAGAGAAGTCTGTATTAACCCTTTCCCTTAAAGTAGGCAAAATTCTGGGCATATTTATCCAAATCCAAGTGTAGGTTGGTGGTACCTAGCATGTTATGAGTTGTTGAACCTATATTTTTATAGGAACCTTAACCCTCAAGTTCTGGAAGCACATAAGCTACACTAAAGACTTGAAACTTAAGGATGCAAATTTTTGACAGTATATACTAATTTATGAGACTATATTAACATTTGAGTTTTAAGTTAAGTAGGCTGATCAGATCAGAATCCCTTGGAGATTGATTTTATGAGCAAATTTATAAATTTTTTAATACTTGAGTTCATTCCCATACATCTGCCCCAAAGTGCAAAGGTGTTTGAAATAAGCTACCTGTGCACATTATATGCCTAGTAACAGTATCTTTAAAGCCATATAAAAGTTACTGTGTATGAGTGTGTATACTCACACGGACACATGCACACATTCTTTTGTGAGAAAATTGAGCATTTAACTGTAGTTGATAAATTCATTAATACTCTACCACCAAGTTCTTGGATGTGCATTAAGTGCCCAAATAGGCAAAATTCTCCCTAGGAGTCAAGTTAACCCCAACTTTACCCATGCTTCTATTGGGCTCTGAGCTCCAACTGGGGTTACGGAGTTCTGGTGCGTTTCTTAGATTGAAGTAGTTGAGCTGATTGTTAACATAAGAACTTGCTTCTGTTTTCCTTCATTTTGACATTACTGGTGTTAGGCCTCCAACTAAACTGACAGCCCCAACTGAGTATGTTATAATGGCAAGGTTTTTCTCTTGAGTATTTTTACCATTGTATGTTTGGTACATTTTTGCTTGCTTAACTGGCAGTTTCTGTGTTGGAACCCAGAAGGTTTTCATTTCTAAGGTGCAGGAGATTCTTTCTTAAACCTTATCAAGCATGTCAAACGTTTTGGAAGTCTTCATTAGGTTGCCACTACTTTCGAATGGTATAAAAAGATAAAGAACTGATTTTTTACACAAGTAACAAAGTGGTATTTATTAGCATTATAAAAGGTAATAGGGTTGTGGCCAAAATCTGCTGAACTGAGGTAGAGGAGTTGTGTGAATTAAGACTGAAGATGAATTTGAAAGGATTTTGGTCAAGTACATGTGACTTAAATGTTCAAAGCCTACCAGTGGGTAACCCTCCACTGAGGTTTGATTATTCTCTGTGTTAATATTTGTGTTTGTCTCGTGTTGGTTTTCTGTAATGTAGAGGAGAACTAAAGGCAGCTATTTTTATTGAAGCCCCTTCCTAGACGTCATGATCAGTGGCTTTATATGATGCACTTTCACAAGGAGACAGAAGTATCACCTTGTTAACTATCTTTCTAGGAAAGGTCTCTAGGTTTCACAAGGAGAGTTTTCTTTAAGAACCAAGAAGGCTTGTCTTTAATCACCAAGTACAATAGATTTAAATATTGCTCATCTTTAGGGACACTGCTCCACCCACAACCCTTCTGCAGCCCCACTTAGATTTATATTAACAATATGTTGACAATATTCTTCTAAACAAGTAATCCAAAGATAACTGAGGAGTCACACATGAAGTTCTCTGGTTGAAGTCGCTGGTTGCCACTGTGGTCACTTTCATAAAAGAGGCTTTGTTTTGTTTTTACCGTTTTTTAATACTCTGGAGCTTTTAGTTTCAGCCATTGAGGTATGTTGATTGGTATTTCCCTTTATGCATTAAAATTCCAAAGAATTAAAACCTCAGATGCATCTTCAAGTTTCACAAGTTCCTAGATTTCTATTCAAGGCAGCTTTGAGAATGTACTTCAGACAGGTCTAGAAGCTTAGTCTTATTTCAGATTCTGAAATGAATGAAGAGGGGGTAAGAAAGGCATTTTTCAAGAATACTACTCGAAGTAATTGACTTCCCTGATTGTCCGCTGGTGTATTGTTGCTGAGAGTTCCGCACCGTGACTTTTCTGTAATATATGGTATCTGTTGGGAATATCATGTCCTCGTGTGGGGGTTTGTATGGAGGTTAAGCTGAGAAAATGACATTTGTTTTTCTCCCCTCTCGTTGCTCTGGTTTGACAAGGTGTTGATTTAGCGTTGGGAATGGGCTGGCCACATGGTTCTTTACATATTGTCACTATCGTACCGATTAAAGTAGTTTTTCTTGCCTCCAGCAAGTTCAAATAAAACACAAGGCTGTGCCCCCTCCTCTTCTTGTAAAACAGATTTCAGTTTTCAGCCTTTCCAAAACTTTGTATCGCTCATCTAATCTACAGGAGAACTTCATATTAGTGAAGAAAGCTTTAAAGAGGTTCAGTTCAATAAACATCAATGCAATTTGAGCCCTGACGGTTTCGGGCTAAGTGCACAGTTGGCAATTCTCAAGGATCCCTTCGTGAAATTTTTGACCTGGTGATTGCTAACAGGAGAGACCAAAAGAGTCAAGATCTGAAAGAAGCTCTTCGCACCAAGTCGACGTGGAAAGAGGCCCCCAAGAGCGTCCGAAATGGCCGGGAGTGCGGTTTGCATTTTCGTTTCCCACTCGCACGCTCCCGGGTCCCCCAGGCTGCCCGCCGGGTCGCCGCGGGCCGGGATCCTGCTCCCCAGCGCCGCGGGCCTCGTGGGGCCGCCCCACCCCCGCGCCGCGGCGCCCGCACCCACCCCGCCCCCGCGCCGGCCCCGCCCCCGCGCCGCGCCGGCCCCTCCCCCGGGCCCGCCGCCGCCGCCGCCCGCCGCCCGCCGCCCGCCGCCCCGCACGCCCGCCGAGGCTCCGGGCTCGGCCCGGCTCCGCGCGGAGTTGCAGCGGTGGCCGCATGCCAAGTGTAAGTGTAAGTTGCTATGGAAACCCCGACCAGGGCGAGTTCCGAATCCGGAGCGAGACGGAGCCCCGGGCGCCGCCGGATCCGCCCCTCGCATCCCGGCCCCCCGGCGTCCGCGCGCTCAGGCCCCAGCCCGAGGCCGACTCGAGGTGCTTCTGCTGCGGCCCCGGCACCCAGCTCCGGAAATGCCAGGGATGCAGATAGAGCAGAATTTGTTTTCCCTTTGTATCAAGTAGAAACGTGCCAACTTCTGGTTGTTGGAACCGCCTAAAACAACAAGAGCCCCTGGGAAGCCAGGGCACGCTCCCGGGTTTTCATTGAAGATCCATAAGGAAGTTTTACAATAAATTGGGAGACCTGGAACAAGCCCTGGCGGTTGGTAAATATCTGCGGGGACTGGGAGGCGTCGGCAGCAGCCGTGGGGCTGCTAGGCTGGAGGACAAATGGAAGAAAAAGACTCGAATACTCTCAGCTCCCAGCCCCCACCCCAGACCTTTTCTTTTCCCTCCTGGAATGACTTGAGGGACCAGAAGTTACTTTAGTTGGATCCTTTTTCACCATTTCAGTAGAGTTGATTCAACTCTGATTAGTAAATGCTTTCTGTAGAAAACGTTGGGACAGTCCGGCTGTACAGTGTTGAAGGAGTTTTCTGAACAACTCAGCGTTTCAGAGTGCAAATCTCGATTCCCTTCCTGTGAGTTATGGGCAATATTTCTGTGTCTTGCAGGATCTTTTATCAAGCAGAAATGCATCGAACAACCAGAATCAAGATCACTGAGCTAAATCCCCACCTAATGTGTGTGCTTTGTGGAGGGTACTTCATTGATGCCACGACCATAATAGAATGTCTACATTCCTGTAAGTACAAAGTGTTAAACCTTTTTGGTGTCATGTATATTTAACATTTTGTCCAGAAATTTGAACACTGCTAACGATTCTCGCAATCCTTGAGAATGTTGGTACAAAGTGATGGAATCTTTTTCTTCTCTTGCGTTTAATGACTTTTTATTAATACATATTTCATAAAATATTATTGTATAAGTACAACCATGCAATGTATAAGTGTTCTCAGGATATTAATCGAGTTAGTTTATTTAATTGAAAATACCTTTTGGCATTTACCATTTTGCTACTACTAGTTCTCCATTTCTGACACTAATTTTAATGCTTAGAATCTAATTTCTAAACTTAAAAACTTTATGTGTTTCTACTTGTAGTCTGTAAAACATGTATTGTGCGTTACCTGGAGACCAGCAAGTATTGTCCTATCTGTGATGTCCAAGTTCACAAAACCAGACCACTACTGAATATAAGGTAGGGAAATGTTTAAAATCCTTGTTTGTAATTGTTATTGGAATTGCATAATTTAGTGAATTCACCCTTGAATCCCACCTACTGAGTGTGATTTGTGGATGGTAGCCTTTAATTTCTTGCCATTTTAATGATGACTAACTTTAAACAAAGTTCAGTGTTATTCATGTGATGTTAAGATTTTGTTTAACCATCTTTTAAAAACTGAATTAATTCTCCAATAAAGTATTGCTTTATTAACTTCATAACAGGCAAAAGTGAATGTGTTTAAAGAGCTTCCATTCTCTCTTTGTTCTCTTTCATATTAGCTAATTTAGTAACTTGAAAAGCACACTTCTCTTGACTCCCTGAAATTTGAAGAATTTATTAGTAAATATAAAATAAGGTATTTTTCTACTAATTTAAAAGAGTGCTACTACATAAAAAACTTTTATTCTCATAATTAATTGTTATCTTATTGATGTAGTTATAGATACTGTCACAATCAAATAGAATACTATAGCACAAAGAAAACAAAGAATCTATAATAGCTTATGAACATGTTTAGTTTTTGCCATGTTAATTGATAGTTTACTTTTCTAATTTATTCTTTTTCAGGTCAGATAAAACTCTTCAAGATATTGTATACAAATTAGTTCCAGGGCTTTTCAAAAGTGAGTAACCTGCTTAAAAATGAATTTAAAAAATGTATTTATTGGTTTTACCTGCTATACCAAATGTTTAATTCTTTTTTTTCCTCCTTTAGATGAAATGAAGAGAAGAAGGGATTTTTATGCAGCTCATCCTTCAGCTGATGGTAAACTCTTTGGAGGGGGGAAGACATTTTATTTGAAGGGAGAACTTATTATCCAGTAATTTATTTAAATTGAATTTAACCTAAAGTACCATTTTCATTCTCCTCTATATATAATATTTTAATTAAATATTTATTTTTTTAAAATTGAATTTCAAAATGTCTTTATAGCTGCCAATGGCTCTAATGAAGATAGAGGAGAAGTTGCAGATGAAGATAAGAGAATTATAACTGATGATGAGATAATAAGCTTATCCATTGAATTCTTTGACCAGAACAGGTAAATTCTTTAGGAAATGTGTTTTATGCTAATATGTTTATTGGATACATTGTTCCACTAATAAATTATCTATTTCTTAGATTGGATCGGAAAGTAAACAAAGACAAGGAGAAATCTAAAGAGGAGGTATGTTCCATGTCACAAAAACATAGAAGGAACATTTTTGGATTCTAGGTTTTATGAAGGTGTATGTTGCCCTTTAGCATATTCTAGGGTCAGATGATGCTGTCAAAAAGAAGAAAATGGTCATGTTTGATGTTTAGGAGTGATCTATATCCCATAGTTAATAGAATTTATTTTATGCATGATTACTGTTCTTACAAAATATTTTAAATAATTAATGTTTAAGGCTTTGATATATTTAAAGTTTTCTTATTTTATCAGGAATCTGTTCATTTAGCATTTATAATAATAGTAAACTCAAAGTATAGTGGAGAATTTAGTCACATCCCAGTTTTGATATTAGTACCTTTTATCATATTCAGGCAATCTAATTGAAACATTTTTCTTATCTGAAAGTTAGGAATTTAAAAAAATTACTTTTCTAAATGTCCTCTTAGGTGAATGATAAAAGATATTTACGATGCCCAGCAGCAATGACTGTGATGCATCTGAGAAAGTTTCTCAGAAGTAAAATGGACATACCTAATACTTTCCAGGTACCTGCTTTATAGTCCTCAGGCATTTTAATGTAGATCTCTTTTTTAATTCAATGACTCTTTTCTTTTTGGATTCTGAACCCAAAAAAGCAACAGATTTTTTTTTTTTAATTTAGTACTTAATTCAGAAATCTCTCTTAAAATGTTTGGTCTGCATTCTGTTTTATGCTATGAAAACAAATCCCTTAGTAATTTCAAGAAATATTTTTCCTCATTTGGAGTTTCCAGAGAGATTCTTTCTTCATTCAAATGTTTGGAGAAAGTGTTTTTTAAAGCATTCTTGGATAACATTTAGATGACCAAAACAATCTAGATTTACCTTTGTTCTTTGTGATACTTAATAATTGAAATATTATTTTTCAATAGATTGATGTCATGTATGAAGAGGAACCTTTAAAGGATTACTATACACTAATGGATATTGCCTACATTTATACCTGGAGAAGGGTAAGTAGCCTGTCTAATACTCGCAGGTTATTGTGGTAAAGAGTTAAGACTGATTTTTTTTTTCCTTTTACCTTTGTAGAATGGTCCACTTCCTTTGAAATACAGAGTTCGACCTACTTGTAAAAGAATGAAGATCAGTCACCAGAGAGATGGACTGACAAATGCTGGAGAACTGGAAAGTGACTCTGGGAGTGACAAGGCCAACAGCCCAGCAGGAGGTATCCCCTCCACCTCTTCTTGTTTGCCTAGCCCCGGTACTCCAGTCCAGTCTCCTCATCCTCAGTTTCCTCACATTTCCAGTACTATGAATGGAACCAGCAACAGCCCCAGCGGTAACCACCAATCTTCCTTTGCCAATAGACCTCGAAAATCATCAGTAAATGGGTCGTCAGCAACTTCATCTGGTTGATACCTGAGACTGTTAAGGAAAAAAAGTTTTAAACCCCTGATTTATATAGATATCTTCATGCCATTACAGCTTTATAGATGCTAATACATGTGACTATCGTCCGATTTGCTTTCTTTTGTAGTGACATTAAATTTGGCTATAAAAGATGGACTAGATGTGATACTCATATGGACGTTAATTGAAAAGAAAGATCGTTCCTATAAAGAATTGGTTTCTGAGAAGGCAGAGATTTTTTCTGTGTATTAGGAAAGATGTGAAATGGTTTCTGTAACCATTGTTTGGATATAAAAATATTCTGCAGTGGATATAAACATTGGGCCATAGTTTGTTAATCTCAACTAACGCCTACATTACATTCTCCTTGATTGTTCTTGTTATTATGCTGTTTTGTGAACCTGTAGAAAACAAGTGCTTTTTATCTTGAAATTCAACAAACGGAGAATATGCATAGAATAATGCATTCTATGTAGCCATGTCACTGTGAATAACGACTTCTTGCATATTTAGCCATTTTGATTCCTGTTTGATTTTTACTTATCTGTTGCTACGCAAAACCGATCAAAGGAAAGTGAACTTCAGTTTTACAATCTGTATGCCTAAAAGCGGGTACTACCGTTTATTTTACTGACTTGTTTAAATGATTCGCTTTTGTAAGAATCAAATGGCATTATGCTCGTTGTACAATGCCATATTGGTATATGACATAACAGGAAACAGTATTGTATGATATATTTATAAATACGATAAAGAAAATATTGTGTTTCATGCATTCAGAAATGGTTGTTAAAATTCTCCTGACTGGTTCGACCTTTGCAGCTACCCTATGTTTGAGCCTTATCAGCACAGAATATTTGTAATGTGGCTAATTCTAAATTCTGTTCCATTGAAAGCAACTGGCAAATCATAATACTGACTTGCTCTAGTAATACGTTTACTTTTAAACTTAATTGTTGCAGTAAAGAAAAACTTTTAAGGAATTTGGAAATAGTGTCTTCATTTCCCATTGCTTATGATGGAATCAATGTATTTTTAAAATGTATATTGATCACTATAATTCTAAAACAAATTTTTAAATAAACCAGCAAATTGCTAGAAAAAGGCATTTTATCTAAAATTATTTTAATATGTGGTATAGCAGTAATTTCAAATTTAAGAGTTGCTTTTACAGTTATAAACAATGGCATATGCCCTCTTTCTAATGTCTGGAAATAGAAGCAATTTATTATGGGCTTCTACAGGTATTCATTTTTAAACAGAGTATGTTGAATTTAAAATATGAATAACCCCAACAATATTCAGTTTGTGTTTTGCTTTGGTCGAACTTGGTGTATGTTCATCACCCATCAGTTATTTGTAAGGGTGTTTATTCTATATGAATATTGTTTCATGTTTGTATGGGAAAATTGTAGCTAAACATTTCATTGTCCCCAGTCTGCAGAAGAAGCACAATTCTATTGCTTTGTCTCGCTTAATAGTCATTAAATCATTACTTTTACATATATTGCTGTTACTTCTGCTTTCTTTAAAGATACAGTAAATGAAGTTTTATGGAACCACCAAATACATATATTTTTATTTTGACCTAAATTTGTACAGTCCCATTGTAAGTGTTGTTTCTAATTATAGATGTAAAATTAAATTTCATTTGTAATTGGAGGAAAATCCAATAAAAAGGATATTCATTTAGAAAATAGCTGAGACTTTAATAAAAATTTGATATGAAAAGCACAATGTGCAGAAGTTTTGGAAACCCTATTGTGGATTACAACAGGTGAAAACTAAAGAGAATCCATTGCTGTCTTAAATAGTGATGTTGCTAAGAAGTACATGCTTTGTTGTATAATTGCTTGAAAGCCCAATTGAAAGATGTGTCTGTTTATTTACTCTACAATCTTTGAAGTAAAAGTTACCCATGTTTGCCAATTTTGGTGAATTTAACTCATTTTTCTAGGCTTACCTTCTCAAGTTTTTCATGATGTTATCTAAGACAAAGAAAAGTTAGTTAATGGAAATTTCAAGTGATATTTTTACTTTGGATGATCATGTATATAAAAAATATTTTTCGAAGGCTAAAAACTTCAAATGCTAGTGGACTGTTATTTGACTTACACAAAACCAAGTTGTAAAGATCAGCATGAAACTCAAAGATTTTCCATCTCAACTTTTTAATGGTGAACTTATTTTTGAAATAAGATATCAGATATTGCATTTATGGCTTATTGAACACTTTTACCATACTTGAAAGCACATCCATTTATTTTATTTCAAGGAGGATGTTGTTTCCCTACTCAATTTGAAAATTGCCTGAGCATTAAAGGCTATTTCAGCTAAAATTTATTTCTTTTGGTAAAACAGAAGAAAGATGATAATGCTTTGCATTTTCCCATAACTAGCCATCACAGTTCTGACAAAATTTAAAACTTTTGCTAAACTACCACTTTAAAAATTTCAACCTTTACGAAAACCCATATCAAAGCTGCTAACTTTGTAAATTTTAGCAGTAAAAACAGGGTACATGAAAAGTCGGCTTTAAGTTTGGCTTTAGCTTCTGAAAAGTATTCTAGGATTCCATACCACAAAGTTAGTGCTAACAAAATATTCCACAGAAAATGCCTAAATTGATTTCACAGAGTTTAGCTTAAATGCAAAAAGAGGAGGCTGGTTGCTGTTGTGTAAATAGTGATCTATCTTTCTTTACACGTGCATACCACTTTACAAGTGCTTTTTGCTTTTAAAATTGCCGGCCGTTAATTGCACTGAGTTGAAAAAAAAGTTGCCCTTCAGTTGCCTTAACCTACCAACCATATTGGTTCGTTGCCATGTATGTGTATGTGCAAATGCTAGGCTCTGGAGGTACAATGTAACAGGCAGAGTAAGCTGGTAGGGGCTTTCCTTCCTCCTTTCCTCTTATTCTTTTCCCCCTATTTGGAGCTGCAGTTCATTTGTGAGGTTTTTTGGTACACTCATTGTATAGGCCTATCAAGATAAAGTTTTGTTATGAAATCTTAATGGGAACCCATGTGAAATACTACTTGCACCGGCCAACAAGAAGTGAAGATTTTTGGTTTTTTAAAAAATAGTTTATGGTAATCTTTTGAGGGGATGATTTTAATTTCAGAAACAATCTGCACAGGGAACCTAGTCTCTTTTAGAATCCTAGCGTTGAAGTGTAATTTTTTTTTCATTTCTCTTAATATTTTAAAAGTTTGATAAATATATCATTTTCCTCTCATTGCCCCTGGAATGACAGTTGGAAATTCTGATTTAGTTTAGTGCTACTATGAAATGGAGGCTCCATCGTATTGAGAAATACTATGGTTGTTTCCCCCATGCAGTCTTCCTCGAACTTTATCCAAAACAAAAGGTCTTGATGAAATTACATTTAAAATGACCCTTTTAAAAAACCGTATATACTTTTAAGACATTTAATGGGGTGCAAAGAGCTCAGAACGCAGCCCCAGCATAAAGCTCTTGGGCTAGATAACGTCATTTCACTTGAGGATGTTTCTTCAAGTATAAAATGAACAGTACAACAGGTGATTATTGCTAAGGTCGCTCTAAAAATATTCTGACTCCTCCAAAATAAAATCTTGAACTAAACTGGGACCACAGAAGTCAAATAGACGGGTCCTTTACAGGCAAGATAAAGTATCACCTATTAGAGCTTCCCAGTAAATCAGACTTGAGAAATAGCCCCGCGAGGACCTTGAGCCTGTCTGGATCTCCTCGCAAATCTCAAGATCGCCCAGTTTTGATTATGAAAGTCTCCGAAAATGTTTACACAGTCGAGTGTTTCCTGTTTCCGCAGTTAATTTTTTTTAACGTTTTTTCTTCTTTTGGTTCTTGAAACGGATTTCCTTTATTTGCACCAGTTTCTTTTTCTTAGTGTGCAATTTCTAGAGGTCTCACATGAAGACTTCCCTATCAACTCTTGTCTTCATCAAGTCGACGACATCAAAAGTCATTTATCACTGGAAAGGCTACTCTAGGATCTTTGTGGGTTTTCTGAAGAAGTTCAAGAGCATGTGGAAAACTTATCCCGAAGTGTCATTTAACCCTTCAAATAAAAAGCAGGCACTCCATAAAAACTTCCAATGAATGAGTTAAAGTACTCCCACGCTTTCGACTGTCTTAAAACATCCCTTCCAGAGACTATCAGAAGGAACGTCCAAAAAAGAACAGGTGTTGTTTCTTCAGAGTCACCTATATTTCAGCACAAATATTACCTCTTGCTCTGATAGTTGGTTCATTATAAAATCCCAACTTCACAGTGAACGTGGTTTCAAGTTCGGTACCGATCCCGCGCTCTCCAACCCTCTGCCCTCCTAAGAACCCAAGTTGGAATAAGACTTGGAAGGCTGCGGACCAGGGTACCGGGGAAACGCGTTGAAAATGGGGATGGAAGGAATGCGAACGTTACAGAGATGGATAAAGAGGTGACTGGAGACGGAGAAGCCTGTCCAAGGGCTGCAGTCTTAGGTCTGGATGCCCCCAAGAGCGGAAGGGATTCAAACAAAGCCGGAGGCTGGAGAGCACTGCGCGGCTTGGAAGATAAAGCCGGGGGCGAGGGTGATGAGGGCGGAAAGAGTAACGACTTGCCAAAAAAACAACAAAAAAAGTCTTCTCCTGTTCTGGCGCCCGGTGGAAAGGGCACAGGACGGCCGCCTAAAGCAAACGACCTCCCATTCCCGGCAGCTCTGCCTTCCCGCTCAGGGAGCCTGTACCACCAGCCTACGTTAGGAGGACACGGCCCCTCTCCCCGTCCTTATTTTGTAACCGGCAGCTCTCCGAGGCGAGCCGAGAGCCACCGCGCAGCCCCCGGTGGCCGGCCGCGCCGCGGGGGTCGGCCCGGCCCGGCGCGCGCCCGGGCCGCGGGGCACCGGGAGGCCATTTTGCGCGTGCGCCGCTCGCCGCGCGCCGCCCTCGGCTCGGCGGATTCGGATCCCGCCAAATTTGAAAGCAACATTCTCAGGCGCTACGGGGCTCGGGAGGCGGGGGAACGAAGTCCTTTCTCCGAAGTCGCACCCCGTGGCCAGCGGCGGCCAACAGCGGGGTTCGCGTGGCCTCGCGAGGTGGCCCCCCTTCCTGCCGAAGGCTTCCCCACCGGGGGAGACGCCGGGCCCCGCGCCGCGAGCTCCGCGCGGCGGGAAACCGACCCCCGTCCGGGGAGGCGGCGGCGTCGGCCGCGAGGCCCACGGAAGCGCAGTCCCGCGGGGCCGTGCAGATCGTCGCCTCGCTTTGCCCTCCTCCCTCCTCCCGTTTCAAATCCTATGCCCTTTCTCCTTCAATTACAAGGTGTCCTTGGAGTTTGGGTTTTTGTTGGGTAGACTGTAAACTAAATTATTAAGAAAAGGTAAAACTGCTGTCCTGAAGGTTCCCGAAGGCTGCGCTCCGTGGGCAGTGACTGGAGAGGCCGATGCTCCGGAGAGGGTCCTCTCGCGGAGCTTGTTTAATGGGTAGGATGGGCTCTAATGCTCTGGGAAGGAAACATGGCTGGGTGACGGTGTCGAGGACAGGGTGGCTGCGCCGCAGGAATCTCAAGACCCGGGCCAAGCACCACACCTTGGGACCCCAAGGCGGCGCCTCCATGGGTCTCCAGTCGGGGCGAACCTGGGGGCCCGGCTCTCTGGCGCCGCCGGCGCCCTCGCCACCCCGGCCGGGCAGCGGAGCGGGCGGTCCGAGGGTGGGATGTCGCCTCCAAAAGCCGCCGGGACACAGCCGGCTTCCTGCGGAGCCCGTGCCGGCCTGATCCCCAGGGCATACACGCTTCTCTGACCCGGGAGTCGCCTGTGCACCCAAAAGCCCGGAGAGGAAGGCGCCGCTTGGGGAGGAGGGTCGGGGTAACGGCGGAGAAGTGAAAGCGGCCTAAAATGGGCGACGCCGGGCGAGTCGTCTTTATCAGCGCGGCAGACTGCAGGAGCCGCCATTTGGTGGCGGATTTCGGTATTTCAGTAGCACGTTGTGCTGAACGTCACAACTGGCTTGTCTACGTGGCGTGGTCGTTTTTAGACCGCGGTTTTTAAAAATGCACAATTTCCCCCGGCCTTCCCCCTCCGCCTCCCCCCGGGGCCCTGAGCCCCTCCCCCACTCCCGGTGGACCGCTCCGCGGCTCGCTCGGCCCTCGACCCCGGGCGGGGGATCTGCTCTCGGGGCGACACCGGCCTCCGCCCGGGCCCGAGGGCTAGTGTGGAGCGGCGGGGCGCCCAGCGCAGACCTGAAGGGGTGTCTTCCTCCGCGTCTTTCCCGGACTGGGCTCTTCCGAGCCTGGAGCGGAGAATCTCATTGCCTCGGGGCCGTGACGGGCATTGTCTTCCCGCCCGCCCGTGTCCCGGCCCTGCCTCCCGCCTCACACCTCTCAGCTGTAGGGAAGGGACCCAGGAGCCGAGGCCTAGCGGGAAGGGGGTCCCCCCCGCCCCGACGAGGGGCGCCTCCTCTGGGAGTGTCGGGTTAGGATCCCGCACTCGCGCTTCCAGCCCTACCCGGAGCCCTCCGGGGACCAGGAAAGCTAGAAAATTCTGGGGATGCCAGGAGGTCCGGTGGCCCACCCAGGGTCGCCGAATCTTCGAGGGTTTCCATTAGCAGCCCCGGACGCGCGAGGTGCCTCCTGAACGGAGAACAAAGGGCCGAGGGTGAACGCGGGGCGAGCCCGCGCGCGCCGCTGCCCTTTGCGGGACCCGGCTCCGAGTCGCGGGCGCGAGCAGGGCTGACTTGGGCCCGGAAAGGGGCCGGCGGGCGCTCTGCGGCTCCGCGGCGCCCGCCTCCCTGGCGGACTAATGAACCCAGTCTTCGAGCCAGAGCTGCCATGTTGCATTCACGGAGGGCGCCAGTCTTTTGACGCTCGCGAGCCAGCGACGCCCCCAACCCGGGAGCCCTTTGGCACTTGGGGCCGCACAGCTGCGGTCAAAGGCCTAAGAGACCGCAGGGCGCGGGCGGGAGCGAGGGCACTGTGGGCGGCGGGCGCGGCGCCGCAGCCGCTTCCTCTCGCCACCTTCCTTCCAGGGGCTGCGGGGCTCCGCGCGCGGCAGAGGCTCGGTTGCCAATAGCAACCACACGACGGCGATTTGCAGCCAGGGCCGCCGCCGCTGGTACCGCTGCCTCCTCGCACACCTCGGGCTCGAGCATCTGAAACCCCGGGGGTTGCCTTCGTTGACATCTCTCGCCCCCGCCCCGGGTTCTCCTCCTCCAGGACCCTCAGCTGCGCTCCAAAGCCAGCTCCCCGGGCTTGGCCCTGCCCCCACGGCAGACAATAGGGGCGGCTGGGAGCGCAGGCTGCAGCGCGCGCCGCGCTGACAGGCACCTGAGCCCCTCATAGAGGGGCGCTTTGCTGAGTCCCAGCCCCAGGTGTCCTCATCTCCAACTTGAGCCGAAATTCTTTGTCAATGGCCAGTCCATTAGAAAGCTTTTCTTGACTTCAGAAATAAGGATGGTGGTAAAGAAAGAAGTCAAGACAAGACGCCCACTCCCTTTCTAGTAACATTGACACAAAGAAGAGCTTATGGTTGTGTCTGTTTTGGTAAGGGTGGCTTTCCTCTGGGTTAGAGTCACAGGCAAACGCTACAATCGTCCCTCTTCTTTGTCTACCACGAATATTTTGCATGAAATCCATAATATAACCACTTGAGTTAGCTCAAACATTACATCCAGATACTTGTTCTTGTCATACATAAGTGGATGGAGCACTTTTTTCTCCCTCATTTCATTTGATGAACCACAACAGCTCTTGGCAGTGTGGACTGAGTGGTCTGATACATAAAGAAAATGATTGACATTAACTTTTAGGAATCTTTCTGCCTTTTCTAATTTCTGTGGTTCTAGGACACTGATTTAACTTAACAGAACTCTTGTTAGCGTTTTAAAAAGCTTTTTATTGAAGAAAAATCTTCAAAGCATCCAGCAAAGTCTTTTATTTAGCTAGTAGGAAAACCCGGGAAATAAGTGCATTGCCAAATTTCTTTGCTCTTAATAATTGTCCCGGCTTTAAATAGCCATTAAGTTAGCTAAAGGTTCTTCATGGATTGAAATTTCATGTAAATCACAGATGTGCTGAAATTTCTGTTTAAAGCTCCTTGAGGACAAGCACTTGTCTTATTTATCTTTGTATGCTCCAGAGTCCTTTTAACATAACTCAACAAGTATTTGCTGAATTTCCAGAGGATTCGAGAAGTTCAACAACACTTATTAGAGAAAAAAACATAACTACTGTAAAGCTTAGATATCTTTAATGAATTCAATGAAAAGCTAAACATTTTCCAAGCAGTGGCATTAATCAGATATCCTCATTCATGCACATTTTTACCTAATTATATTTCCAATCTGGTAGATTGTACTAAGAAATATCTGACAGATGTTTCCAGAATTCTAAGAATGATAAATTGTATATAGGAAAACTTGTAACTTTGCTATTTTCCCACCAAAAGTGTCTGAAAATTGGTTAAATAGCCATAAGTAAGATAAAATTTTAAAGTGACTTTCATACATCACAGGCATGGCATTAACTGTCTTAGTTCAACAGGAATGCTTAAGGGGCTAATATTGCATATTGCAAATCTACTAAGACAATGCACCTTGAAATATCCTAATTAATTTAAATAATCTTTAAAATATACTGAAAGTAGTTAATATGTCTTAATTATATCTGATGGTAAACTCAAATCAACATGCCTCCTAAAACAACTCTTAGGTATGATGCTATAAAAGGCGTTCACCCTTAAGCTTCATAAAGTGTCAAGTTCATTAAATAAGACAGTTTACTTCAAAGAAGAAAGTTAGCACTACTTGGTTCCTGGAGGCAACATAATGACCTGTAGCTTGCCCAAAAACCCCACCACCACCTTAAAAATAGGAAAGCAAGGCTTTAGTGAAAAGTTCCCTTCTACAGTCTTTCAAGAAAGAAAAGCTCCAACAACTTGCTTTGGACCAAGTTAAAGAGATTATCTCCCTTTTTCATTACGACTGCGTCTTTCAATGAATTGAAGGATAAGATCAAAGTGCATTCATATTCATGTGAATTATCGCTATTGACTTGAATAATGATGGATTCCATTGTTTTATTTAAGCTGAAACCAGAAATGCTGCTGCTTTTGAGTCTACACCCCTAAGGCTGTAGAATTTCTTCTATAAGGACTCAAAAGCCAAGCAATTAGGTCTGACAACAACGTCATTTCTATAATGTACTTCTGTACAGAGGACTTTTTATTGGAATTGGTTACATTTTTATAGAATCTTACTACGAAATTTTGGACTTCTTTCCAACCTCCTGAACAAAACTCATAAGTTCAATAAACACACTTCCAAAATATTTAAATATAAATTGTACTGGGAAGATGGAGTGATGTTTAGAAAGCATCTAGCTGTTCACGAATCAGATAATTAATGTTATCAGTAATAAACTCAGGAGAGTATTTTTCCTTTGAACATGATTCATTACAGTTTGCTTTCTAGTGTAACTGAAGAACTCAGTCAGAGTAAGCTTGCGAAAATGTGTTTACCAGCTGTTTCTTTCTAAATACCCTCATGACAATTTTCTTAAAATATTTTCACTTGGGTTCTCTTCAAACCATCCAATCATTTTTTTAAGGAGAAAAAGGTTATGAGATCTGATAGACCCTATTCACTTTTACCAAGTGATCATTCTGCTCAAATTATTCACCAATTAAAATTCTTATCACTTTGGAGAACACGTCTAAGGAAATTCATTACAATAAAGTAAATTTATAACAGAATAATATAAGCAACCTTTAAAATAGACTTAAGAAAATGCATTTTCATGAACCTTAATATACACAATCCATATAGGCTCTCTAAACTTAAAGAGAGACTCTAGTGCCACACACATCTATTATATTATCATGGTCTGCAATGGGTTCTGAGACTATCCTTTCCCAGAAAGATAACAGATACAAGTTAGTTGGTATTACTCTTAAACGTTTGCCATACTTTTACAGCATTATGCATAAGCATCACATTTTTAAAAAAATCAATGTTTTTCTATTCAATTGTGCTACAAGAAGTCTCTATCTTCACTGTCCCCATTTGGTGTCCCTAGTATTGCAAGGCACTCTTTAAACCAAGTTTGTTAGTGAGTTTGTTTCTTTTTGGGATTTGACCATAAACATACTGACATTAGTTATATACTTCCAAGTTTATTTGTAAACTTCCAAGAATTTTACCCTTGATTTATAATTAAAATAAGCAATTACGTATTATTTCACCAAGAAAAAAAAGCACTCCTAGAATAAAAAGCATTTCTTTATAATTCATTTCCTGTCTTACTAATGGGAAAGATATTAGTATTTTCTTCATATAGTCAGTCATTAATTTTTTCTTATGTTGTCCACATGAGAACCTTTATTCTTCATTTTAAAAAATAAACATGGGGCAACGAAGGAGTAGGAGGCAAATTAAAGTAATCCAGCTTTGGCAATATTCAGATGTTTCTTCTGAAAAATAAAAAAATAAGACGACAGGAGTTGTGTTTTATAGCTTACTTGGCCTAACAAGGATGCAAATTGTAGCGCAAGTACCTCCTCTTAAAAAGTGAGATGCTGTGCCACCGCATCTTCCAGTCGAGTCTACGTTTTAGCGGAGCTCCCTCTCCGCTCTGATAATCTCTCTGGGGGAACCCGACATGCAGAGTGGATACAAGCCTACGCTATTTTTGCGAAAGCAGAAACCTTGAAAACCTTCTCTCCGTACTTGTGCAGTATTTTCTGGGAGTAGGAACATACAGTCAATTATTCTTCAGAGTAATCAATGAGCAAGAAGTTTTGGCTTGGGACTTGATATAGCGAAATGACGTCAAAGATTTAAAAAAATTGAGGCTCGCACATGCGCAGTGATATGCCGCTGCTTTTTTTTTTTTTTTTTTTTTTTTTTTTTTTTTTCTTCTAATAAGCTTTTGGCTTCTCACCCCGCCTCCGGGATCCGGCCTGCGCCGCGGGGTCGGGGGAGCTGGCTGGTGTCAGGTGGGGCAGGGGTCCCATACCCCACTCCCCGCAAAGAGAGCCTGAAGCCCCCCTCGCTTCCCCCACCGATGGGGCTCTCTTGATAAGTCCCGGGAGGAGAAAGTCAGAGGGAAGCAGGGCCGCCCCGAGCGGCCGCGGCGAGCTTTTCTGGCCGCGCCAGCGTTCCGAGGCCTCGGCCCCCGGGGTTCCGGTCTCCCGCCGCCCCAGGCTCTCTCCTGAGAGTGGCCGCCCGGTTCCCGGGCCCACGGGTCAGCGGCGCGGCGGGAAGGCTCGGCCGGGACCTCTGCGCGGGAACCGCGCGGAGCTTGCAGGAGGCCGGGCCCGAGGAAGCAAAGCGAAAGGACAGAGGCCTTCTTTATCCTGCTACCCGCCCCAGCAGACGCCGGCCCGGCGGCACCGCGGCCCCTGCCCTCCCGATGCCCAGGCCGGCGGCCCGCGGGGCTGCAGGGAGGCGGAGAGCGGGACTTCCCCCCCGCCCCGGGAGGCCCCGCGGGAGGAGGCCGCCGCCGAGCCTGCGCCGCGCTTCCGCACTCGCGCCCTCGGGCCGCGCGCCCCGCCTGCCCCCCGCGGCCGCGGGTCCTCCCGCCGCGGCCCCAGCCCTGCCTCCCCGCGCCCCCTTCTCTGCCTGGCCCAGCGACTCCCGGCGGGGCCCTCGCGGGTTTCCAATCCGAACGACGGCCTGGCCCCAGCCCCCACCGATGCCCGGCGCCCGCTGCGCCGCTAGAAACTGCGCGGGGACAGCAGAGGTGCTGGTTGGGGTTTGAGATGCTTCGGACTAAAGGAAAAGTCGAGGGCGTCGGGGAGTACACATTTCCCCGCGCTGCTCCCGCCCCATCACCCCTATCGACACTGCGCGCAGTTGTCTGCCGTGGCCCGCGCCGTCTAGCCACGAACCCCGCGTCCCGTCCGCGCGGGGCCCCGCCTGTGGCCAGCTGTGCCTGTGGCCAGCTCGCGTCGGCCGAGAACCTTCCGCGCGGGGCAGGCGGGGCAGGCGGAGCCGCGGCACAGCCCTGGCAGGACCCGCACCTGAGGGATGCGTGGGCCACGGCCCCCCGGGTCTCGGCCCGGATGCCGGCTTGGTGTGCTCTAGGGGTCGTTTCCCATGTGGCACGTCCCATCTTTGTCTCTTGTGTCCTGTACTAATAAAAAGGTGGGAAAGGACTGGTACCTACCTTCTTTGAGACAAGTCCAACAGCGCCGAGATTTTAAAGGGGTGGGGGTCTGGGGGGGGGGAGTGATGAGGGGGAGTGGCTGACAGACTGCTATGTCAGGGCGCTTAGAGGTTTCTATCTGATGATGCCGGGTTTGGGTACAATTCTTAAGGAAAACTCACGTAAGTCTTTAAAAAGAAGAATTTCACACCACACACACACACACATACCCCCGCCCACACAGACACACATACCAAGCAGCAATGATTTGGTTTTTACGCATGTCCCCATTGCCTTTGAAAATGTTATGCTGTATTTCAGACTTCCCCATTAGAAGCATCCATCAATTACTTGGTGCTATATGGTGCCTTTGGAGGTGAAATTATTCGTGTGTGGAATCTCCCTAATCATAGTTTACTTTGGGAGTGGAAAAGATGAGTTCTACCTCTGCATCCACTGAATTCCTGGAAAAGGAAGCCATGCATAGGTGTATCTTTAGAACTTTGGGGCCAGCTAAATCACCATCATCTTAATATTTATTGGCCTTAACACAAAAAGAAACGTAAAAACTTTAAAATGTAAAGAGTTGACTTTAAAGGGTTTGAAAACCAAATAGGAAATAAGATACAAACACAATACGAGTGTAGAATTGTTAGTCTCACTCTCTTGGATGGAATTATTGAGTCTCTTCTGCTCTCCAAACAAACTTGACGGCATAACTGGGTGGTCAGCTCAGACCTAAATGTAAAATTCTGACTTTTTTCCCAAAAGAGGGGCAAAGCTACATTTAAGATGTCATATGTTTGCTTTCATCATTATATATAATATTTTGAGTCCACTCGCTTGGTTATGGGGTATGTAATGCCTTTATTTTTAGTTCAAATATGTAAATATGGAGTTATTTCAGTAATTTTAGATTTGGTGTTGGCAAAATGACTATTGTATTCACATATCTTGAATAATTACTTGCAATTGCCAAATGAATGCCTATTTAAATGCTAACACTATGTTTTAATTCTTTGAGGGAGGAGGGAAGGACATTTCAAATCTAGATAAAACTCAGCTAATTTTTTTAAAAAACAAGAAGTGTTTTATTATTTAAGTGATGTTTTAGATATTCTCATCTCTTCACCTAGGTTACCCTAAGTCCCTCGTCTTTGCTCCCAAAGCACTTACAGCGCTTAGAGCAATTACAACTCTTAAAACAGGGGCAGGCTGCAGTACATGCTTATTGAATGAATTAATACTTTGTTTACATGTCTATCTCCTACTAGATTTCATGTCCTAGAAGACAGGCAAAGTGTCTGGCACACATTGATATTTAACATGTGTTTGGCTTGATGGAGGACTATGTATATACACTTGATCCCCCTCAACAGCAGTTTTTAAAATGTGGATGTTAATATCTAATTAGCACATATAAAGCTTTAACTTTTAAAATTCAGCTAGGAGCTGAAGAAAAAATACATGTATGTTAAAATTAGCAAAATTTCTTTTAGGCATGTGTGGAATATATTCCCATGATAATGGGATTTTCTGAATTCCCAAAGCAGATTTTTAAAGAGAAACAGAACAGGATTTTTAAACTGGCTTTATACTGTCATCTTTTTGAGTCTCATTTTCATAAATAGAGGAATTAAATGCAAAAATGATTCTGAAGTTACATATGATTAGCTTTTTGCAAAAGGAGCCAAAGGCTTCCAAACAAACCTTTCATAGAAACACTTTTGCAAGTTGTTCAGGTAATATGTTTCATTCTCAAACAAATGGATAGTTAAATGTGTCAAGTACCTTGTATATCTGTAAAGTTAGCTGGTACTGTAAGAACAGTAGTCTTAAATACCATTCTTTTAAAAAAACCCTAAACTTTGCCCTTGAATAGTTTTCTTTCCCACTGCTTAACAGTTAGAAGTGCGTATGTGATCATGGGGCGTTCAATTAACTTTGTAAAATAGAATGGTATTTTATTTTAATGTTAGTAAGTTGAAAAGTGGGTCAGAAAATACAGATTGGCTTTCATGTCAGTAAAAGTAATCTGTTGTCATATTTTATATTTGAATTACTAACAATTCATTTATATGTATATTATGATCATTCTATATTACACTTCTCCATTTAATTTTTTAAAAAGACTAAAAAAAGAAAGCTAGAATAAAGAGCAAAGATCTACCTTCTTGAATATGTCCAATTTCAGATGTCAACTAGGAATCCTATATTGTGTTTTATCAGGAAGAATACAATTTAACCCATAGACACTGTTAATGCCAGAATCTCAGAATCTTTAGTTAAAAATGATTTATATACCATTTGAACTTAAGTTTTCAAACTTTGTACCATTCCATAAGTAAACTGTTAGGTTTATAGGTTTAGATCTTTTTTCACCATTGAGCTCTTATGTCAACATTTTAGAAGTAGAAAATACATAGTAAAACAGTTAGCAAAAATGGCAGCTGTGGTAGTTTAGGAGTTTGAATTGTTTTAGGACTGAAACCAAATATGGAACCTTTTAGTTTTAAGGGGATTTTCTTTTTCACAAGGCAACAAGGAACTGAAAACAAAATTACAATGAAGGTTTATTTGCAATTTTAATTATTTGCTCAATCTGTTTCCCCCCACATCTCTAAGTGGGAACACACAAAAACTCTAATTTTAAAGGACCTGTTTCCTTAGGGAAATGTGGAGATCATTGTGAAACTTATGCCTTAGAGTTAAGTAAAGGGATGGGGGCTATCCCTGGCTTCAGAGCTGCCAAGCAAAAGAGAGGCACCTGCTCTGGGGGGTAGAAGGGACCCGACAGAAGGCACTTATTCCTTTCTCTGACTGCTGGTCCATTCCCCAACTATCTGGGGTTCTACAAATATCAGGACTTCATCAGAGAGCTCAAGTCAGAGTGAGATCTCAAAGATTATTATATAGGACTCACCCCAAACATGAGAACCAGCTAAGTTTGCATGCTCCCTTCTATTGAAGAAGAGCTATCAAGAGGTTTCCTGTCTTGGCTCTACTCAGAGCAGCTGTGGCTATCTATTGACTTGACACCTGGTGAAATTGTAGTTTCTGATAGAGAAATATTTAAAGTTGACACCTGTCATTGAAACATTTAGTACAGTTTTCAGACAAGTTAGAAACCAGTGGTAGACTAAGTACTTAGTTTTTGTTAAAACAAGCTGGGTAAAGAGTTAAAGTTATACAAGCTAGGGAAGTCTGGTCAAGATCATTTGAAACAAACTTTCCAGGTAAAAATTGTCTCTCCCTTTCTTTTGGAAATGTCATTCAGAACAAAATGAAGCCTCAATTTAAAAGAGGAAATGTTAAAAATCACATAAAAGCAAGGAAACAGCAAAGTTAGTAGTAATTAGGAGAAAGTTAGGGGAAGAAAGTCACAGGAAGACAGGACATTCATCACATTGTTTCCTTGTCTGCTTTTTTCATTGAATCTCTAGGAGTGCTAATTAAATGCTTTCAATACAGTATAATTAAGTGTATGAACATGGTTGTCTTGACCCTCCAAGGAATCCTGAAACCAGAAATGCCAGGTATAGAAAAGCTGGATTGCAGGGGAAAACGTTTGACTTGAAGGTTGCATGGACAATCGTGTATTTATCAGATGACAGTGTCACAAGTGGATTTCTCTGGACCGTCGACGCCGAGGCCACTCCACTGCACAGGTGACTTGTCCCGGCGCCCGGGGCTCCCCCGCCCGACCCGCGTCCGCGCCGCATCAGGAAACTGCGGGGCTGGGTTCGGTCCTTGGAGACGCCCCTGGCCCCGGCGGGGTGGGGACCCTCGACGGTGCCGGGCCCGGCCGCGGCGCGGCGAGCGCGGCAGCCCCCGCCGGCGGACCTCCCCCGGGGCCGGCCGTCCTCGCGCGCCCGGGGCTCCGCGGCCGTGACGTCACGCGGGGACTGGCCGTTGCCGCGAGACGGCCGCGTTCCGGTTCCGGTCGGTTGCCCGGGAGACGCGGCTACACAGAGAGGAGCGGCGGCCGTCGGAGGCCGGGGCGTGGCGGCGGGTGCCCCCTCGGTGGGCTCGCAGGCGGGGCGCGGACGGCCCGGGGCGCCGGGCGCGGGGCGGGCGCCATGAGTCAGAGGCAGGTGCTGCAAGGTAGGGCGCGCGCGGACGGCGGGGCCGCGGGGACGGCGGGGCGGCGGGCGGCCCGCTCCACCTGCCTCTCCCCGCAGTGTTCGAGCAGTACCAGAAAGCCCGGACCCAGTTCGTGCAGATGGTGGCGGAGCTGGCGACCAGACCCCAGAACATCGAGACGCTGCAGAACGCGGGTGAGCCTCACCCCGAACCCGCGGCGCCCGGCGCCCCCGGCCCTGCGCTGCCCCTCGAGTCCCTGGGCGCCCCGGGTCCCCGGCCGCCGCCTCCACCCTCGCCTCACCCCTGGCTCCCCGTCGCCCCGCTCCCCTGCCGGCTGAGCTTCTGGGGCAGGGCAGGATGGGGACAGGAGGGCGGCGTCCCTAAATGCCTCCATTCCACCGCGAAGGCTGGGGAAGCATTCAGTCTCTTTAGCGGGTCTTTAGGGGAGAGGCCAAAAGAGTGAAGCTTCCAGATTGGTGTGAGAGGGGCCTGATGTCCCTACTTCCGTCTTTATCACAACCAGGCAAGTGTCAGGTTGAAAGTCAAGGCGGTACGAATTGCCTGGAAGTCATTTTGCGTGAACGGGAATCTACCCTAATCAGACCCATTTTATCCGGGTGCCGTGGCTGTCACACCTGCCTTTGATCATCTTCGACTTCCTCGCTCCAAAGGAATTCCAGAGCGGTTGACACATTGTTTCTCATCTTGTATTAGTGAAAGAGCAATGATATGCTTGAATATTTCCCAGGAGATTCAAAGTAGGTGAAGACCAAGCTTTGAGAAATCCTTATGGTGCTCTCATTCCACCCCCCAGTCCGAACTCAGGCAGACTCTAGAGGAGGAAGAGTGTGTATGTGTGTGTGATTTACTTCTTGTCTGTTAACATAAACTGACAGAGAAGATAATGGTGGTCTGTGTTCTGTTTTTTTTTTCCCCCCTCCTCTCTCTGATTAAGGGTGATTCCACTACAGTCTGAACTCAAAGTCAGGTAGCATTTTATCACTAGTGTGTCATTAGAAATCTTCAATTTATAGGATGTGATCTTTAAAACTTATTTAAATTAACACGGAATTAAAAGAAAATTAAGAACATGTTGGCAGGGCAACAATGTTTAGACATCATGTTTACCCTGGGTTTCCTAGAGGGCAATTCCTCCTCCACCTAGATGTAATTTCTCTTGTCACTGAGAGGGGTTTTGGTGTTTGTTCCTTGTATGTTTTTATTTGGGCAGGGGGAGGTATTTAGAATAGAGAAAATGTATTTTATAATCGTTTTAAAAAATTTTTTATTTTGAGATCATTGTAGATTCACATGCAGTTGTAAGAAATAATAGAGATCTCATGTACCTCAAAATTGTAGTATGATACCACAACCAGGATGTTGACATTGATAAAAATCCATCGATTTTATTCAGGTTTCCCAGTTTTACTCTTACTTATTTGTGTGTTTAGTCTATACAATTTTATCCTGTGTGTCTGTCACCACTATAGTCAAGATGCAGAACACTTTCCCCATCACCACGAGGATCCCTTTTGTGTTGCCCTTTTGTAACCACACCCACCTCCCTCTTGTCCCTAACCCTGGGCAACCATTGATCTGGTCTCCTTTTGAAAATTTTGTCATTTCAAAGTTGACAATCTTTTGTTCTGCAGTTGTTTCACGTGGATTCGGTTTCTTCTGACTGTGTGTGTGCTTGTGTGCTTGTGTGCATGCATGTATATTCCTCACAGTACCCAGAACAGGGCTGGACACACAGTGTTTCATGTATACTGACTAATTTACGTTTATTAGAGCATGTTATATTTTTTAGTTTTTTTCCTCTCAGTCCTACTCAGTGGCCTTTGTGAATGGACACATGCTATTTACAAATATTTAATTTCTGGATAAGATGTATGCAGCTAAACTAAAACATTATTTTTTAAAAGGGAAAGTGATTGACATTAAAATATTTGACACTGAAAGGACAGATAACATTTAAGATACAGAGTGTCACATTTTAGTATACAGTGGCAGGTTGTCTCTTTCCATAGTGTACAATGTGGAATATATTATGGAATGTAATCCATCCAAACTGTTTGTCTACATGATCACTGAAGTATAAGTGACTTAGATATGACATTCTTAAATAGCCACCTATTTCCGCTTATGGTCTGGCTTATGAAGAAAAGAAATACAAAAGGAATATAACAATATTTTGGAGTTATCTGCACTTGACTAATATCTTGATGGAATACTAAGATTTTTCTTTTCCTGAGGACCTTACTTTAACATATTTCATGTTATCTAGATTCAATTTAAGTACTCCATTAGTAATTTTAAGTAGAGCTAGATAATGAATATTCCAATATATTTATTCTTTTAATTAAAAAATAACCTGTGAGCTTTGTCATGAAAACTTTTCTTTCTTAATAGTCAAGTAACTTAACCATTCAAATGGCTTATTCTTTAAAAAAAACAACACTATGGAATTAAAAATGCTTTCGAACAAGCCCCTCTATGTATGTATTAATTAGATATTATGATCAAGCTTTTTTTTCAGTTCAAGTGACTTCATTTTGGTAGCATAAAATACCAATGCATTTTACACCTGGCTTTGACAACATGCAGTTGTAAGAAATAATGGAGATCTCATGTACCTCAAAACTACAGTATGATATCACAACCAGGAGGTTGACATACCTGCATACCTGGGAGGATTTTGTCTTGTCTTGTTTTTGCACTTTTCCCTCCAATAAAACTGTTTAAATAAATATTACGGATGTATCATGGATCCAGAATAATGTGAAAAACATTTTCCATCTAGGCATCCTGATAAATAACTAGTTCACTTGTTAAGAATTTTTGAATTCATGCAACGTGAAAGGAACCTTCAAGGTGAAAATTATCAATGGAGTTTTATTTCATTTTAAATCTCTGATCTTTTTCATTGTGTTTTTGATGTGCTAATGAGAGAATTTGCCTTATTAAGTCTGTCCAAAGTAATTACCACAACAAACAAAATGTTGCAAGATATCTTCTTCAGAGTATTTGGGCAAAGAATAAGTTTGGTTTCTAAGCAAAATTGTTACTAGAAAGAACTGTGTACAATGTGTCTATAACCTAGAGTTTTTTTTTTCTCATTGAGATTTTATTCCTTCTAAATCAAAAGAACATAAATGAAAACATTAAAAAGTTTAATATTTGTTGTAAAACCTCTTTATGTACCCTCATACCGTGTGTGTTTGAACTATAACATCTTGCAGCTATTTAAAAATGAATTTTGATACTTCCCCTCTTTGAATAATCAGTAACACATGACTGTAATCGTAGAGACAATACATTGTTACTTCTAACAATTGTAGAATTTCAGCAATTGGAGGTGGTTGCCTAGTTATAAAATATAAGAAATCTGTTTTGTCACATATGGGAATACCAGGCCACTCTTAGGTTGTTTAGGAGGACTTCTGAAATAAGCTAATAAAAGCGCCAAGAAAATTATTTTTAAACTGCTTATCTATGTAAATAAACTTCTGAATCAGCTATTTATATAATAAAAGTGAGAATAAAGTTTAAAATAATACTTTGTAACATTTTACATATAACCTATAGTAAAACAGTAAACATGGCAAATCAGTGATTATGCATATTTTCAGAAGAGTAGAAATAGACGAGTTTGCATAACACTTTAAATATGCATCTGTATGAAGCTAATTTGCAAATTGAGACAATTTAATGGGTTCAGAATTCAAGAAAATAAGTAATATATATTGACATAAAATGATTTTAAATTACATGTGTCTGGGGCAGGGTGAAAATCTTCAGATTGGTTAATTATCTTCATAGCACCTCAATTTGCTATGAGAAGGGAAAGCCTCAGTATAGTGTATTTAAAACATATCCTGTTAGGTACATGTACCATGATTCTCTTACAAAAACTACTGTTCCAGAAGTTATTGAAACTGAAAAGATAATCAGTAGAGCAACTTAAAAAAACTAATCATGCTGTTTAAATTTGATGTGTTTTACTAGTATAAAAGGAGTCCCTTATAGTTGTGAATCTCAGATAATTAACTCAAAGCACTGACTTTAAAAAAAAAAAAGATAGGGATAGAGGTTTGTTACATATGCTTAAGTGCAAAATATTTCAGGGAACTATAAAAATTCTGAACCTGTATGCACCTAACAACATGTCCTAAAAACGAGATTATTCAGAATTTGATTCTGTGTTCCAAACCATTGTTCCTACATGGAATTTATCTGTTTTGTTATCTAAGCATTGGTACAGAAGTAGAAAATAATTTATCCAGGGCTAGGGTCTCATTGTTTTCTTTGGAAAAACTGGACAACTAAAAAAAAAAAATCCAAGGCTATAAGAGTGGAGCTTAGAAATGGCAAATTTTGTGGGTTAAAATTTAATGTTACAGATTAAGTGTTTTGAAAAGTTAAGTATTTCTTAATTCCACTTTACACTTGCCTGTTGTTTCCTGGCCTTTGCACCTCTGGCTAGAAGCTTTTCCTGCACTTCTTTGCCTAATTAACTTCTACTCATTCTTTATGGCTCTGTTTAGATGTTGATTCCTCAGGGAAACCTTCCTTGAGCCCTCACAGTAACTTAAGTCTCTTGATTTATGCTTTCCTTGCTCCTAGTATAGTCTCTCTTTCACAGTACTTATCACAATTATAATGATTTAGTTTCTGTTTTCTCTGCTAACTGTAAATTCCATGCCTGGCATAATGCTTAGCATAGAGCAGATGTTAACATGTTTAAATAGAATGAAGGAAAGAGTAATTATTTTTCTAAGTGTTTTCACATCTCTTAAAAAATTAGATTCTTATAACAGCTCAGCTAGGTGGAGCAGGTATCTTCTTCAGTGTGGATGCTTAAGCCCCAAGCAGGTTGGATAACTGGCCTCATCACAAAGTGAGTTAGTGGCCAGACTGAGACTAGAGCCCATTTCCTAATTGCTGCCTGGCCGTGTGCTCTTTCTGCGTTACCCTGTAGGTATCAGTACACCATTGTTAGAGGGCTCTAGGAGTTCCTAATAAACCTCAGTGTTAGCTGTTAAAACAAGTCATCTGTTTAGGCCTTTGGGTACCAATAGCTGTCCGGTAATGGTGAGTAATTGGCTTTTGAGGTCTCCTTGAGGACCATTATGGGAGTTTGAGTGTAGGCCAGATGCAGAGGACTAACTTTAATTGATAAATACACGGAGTTTTGAGGTAGCAGAATTTGGATTTAGGACTTAAACTGGCCTCAGAGCTCCAGAGGACCTTCCAGCTGCCTCTGGTTTCTAAGGAAACCGGAAGCTCTTTAAATGCACCCGGGGAAAGTGTGTAATCCACCAGAAGTTGAGAACCAAGATAGAGAGTTGTTGGACTGAGACCCTGCTGGGATTGGGGGAGGGCAGAGGAGACCCCATCAGAGCCCATGTGGTCAGCTGCCCTGTGATTGACTGCCTGTTCTCCTGGGCTTTTTGAGAGCACGTGAGGCAGAGCACCACGAAGGAGGAGGCACTTGATATGGGTTGGTTGGTTGATGGGAGTGTATACTGAAGACTTCCTTTTTTTTTTTTTTAATCATAGTTTGGATGGAGGACTTTTCTTCCATGTTCATTGGGGGCAGAGCTCTGGGATTTCCATTGAGTAGATGTACTGGCCCTGGGAGAAATCCAGGGCCACACCTTGAGAAAAGATTTGGCCTTGCCTTGTAGTGAGGAGTCTGAACACAAGTCAGACTTCCCTAATTTTCAAAGTGAAATGTTGGTTTTGCCATATACCCCAGGTTTTCTATCATAAGGGTAGCTCAATGTTGAATTTATTGTTTATTCAAGTTCTGTTAAGTGTCTAGGTGAAAACAAGTGATACTTGTGCTTGTGTGTATGTGTGCATGTGTCTCCAAAGGAAAGGATCTCTATTCACTTTTCTGTATATTCTAGTTCTATCTCTGTGTCAAGTTAGAATCACTATTTAATTATGTGCATAGACAACATTACATTAGTTTTCCATAGAAATGTCTTTGTAGAATTTGTCTAATAATATGCCCTCTTTTTTTTTAAATTGGGAGCTTATTTAAAAAATAGACAATTTTCCCATAGCTTCTTTAAATCTGTCATTGAAGACGTCCATTTTGTTGTTAAATGTTTTTTATATAAAGATACATTCTTTTATTCAACCAATCTTTTTTTAACTATTATCTGTGAAGCTAGGCCTAGATATGCAATTTCAGGAAAAAAAATTGTTTCTACTTCCTTTTATTTCACAAAGTGTTTCCCTTTTTACTTTTGCTGCCAGGAAACTCAGTGCTATGTTCAGAGTTCAATTTGCAACTATCCCTAGCCTGTGTTTCTGATAAAATTATCTTTACTACATGGCTCTTAATTATTATCTTTGTTTCCATATCTTTTAAAGTAAACTGTCTCAAAAATTTTTAGAGTACGTAGAATATGAATAAAATAAAAAATTTTATCTAAAGATACATTTTTTAACTGATTGCCTTCCAAAAATTTCCTCTTCAAATATTACCCTTGAAACTTTTTAGAGCAGACAATCCTTTTAGAACTGTCCTGTTTGTTCTCTATACTGACCCCATTCCTGGACATTCCAAACTTCTGCAGGCAGATGGCTGTAATAGGTATATACTGTAAAAGAGAAGACACACTGACAAAAAAAGACAGGACTAATTGAAAATTTGCAGCTCTCTAGAAGACTTTCAAATTAGAATAGAATTTTATCTACGTGGAGTAATTTTAGGTGAGGGAACAGTTTAAATGGCCCATTTGAGTTCCTTAAAGCTTTATGAGTTTATGGTAATAGTGACATTTATGTACCTGACCTCATGTACCTAAAAAAAGAACTATGACATATATTATCCATTTTGTTTTTATTTTAACTAAAATTTACCTGAAAAGAGAAAATTGCATGTTAATTTTCAGTTTCTTCATCATTCAACAAACAGTTATTGAATGTCCAAGTGCCAGATGCATGCTTAGATGCTGATCGTGCAGAAATAGAAGGCAAAGACGCTGCCCTTACGGAGTTGATTTGCTAATGGAGAGGTAGATAAATAAATAAAATACTGTTTGATAAGTGTCTAATATATAGACATATGGAGCACATATGGAGGGTGCCTAGCTCAGGCTTTGGGAATGAGGGGTGCTGTTCATGGGAGGCTTCTAGGGGGAGGTGGTGTCTGTACTGAATTTCCTAGGAGTTAGCCGGATGAAGAAGGGGAAGGAAGACTGCACTCAGGTAGAGGGAGCACGATGTGTAAAGCACAGACACAAGAGAAAAGGCGGTACTTGATGGAAGTGGCTGGAGCTTCTTGGGGTAACAGGGCAAGGGAGAAGGTGGTTAGGGGCTGGAGAGGAAAACGGGCCTAATTTTGAAGGACCTCATCTGAAGTTTAGATCTATCCTGAAATTGAGAGAAGGCCATTGAAGAGTTTTAATTAGAGGAATGATGGGATCCATTTTGTGTTTTAGAGAGATAACTCTCACATTGGTGTGGAGTATAGATTGGAGGGGATTTAAACAGGATCAGGAAGGCCAGGTGTCCATTTCTGCTGTGCTGGATAAGAGATCTGCAGGACTTGTGACTTAGGAGAAGGGGGCAGGGGCAGGGAGGAGAGAGATGAGTTGAAGATGACTCCAGGCTTGCAGTTGCTTAGGCACGTTAGTGCCATTCATTAGTGGAGGAAGGGGATACAAAAAGCAGACGGCAATGGTGATTTCACTCTAACAGTGTGGAGGCTGAGGTGTGTCTGGGATATCTGTGTGCCAGTGACCATGGGAATCAGTCTGGATGTATGGGCCTAGAGCTCAGGAGAGCAATCTTAGCTGAAAATAAAGGTTTGGATATGTGGAACTTACATGTTCAATTGAAAACTACAGTAAAAGCCCATTTTATATTTCTTTGTGTAATTATAAACATGTAAATTCCAATCATTTTATCTAAAGTACAATGTGAATTGAACTTGCCATAACTTTTATGCTTTACATACTCACTCAGTTCAGATCTCCCATGTAGAAGGGGGTAGCTGTGACCTAGTCGAGAATCAGACAGTTGCACCAGAAGAAGGAATGGAATTTCAGTTTAGTACAGTAATCACAGAAGACAGCTAGGGTAATGTTAATGGTAGAATAATGTGAATTCTACAGATTATACCCTTTGGTATGCATTCTCAACCTGGCACATAGGCCCATTTTCAGTGGTAAATGGGCTGTGATTGACATTGGGAAGGAGACACAGGAGAGCATAGACTCTAGGGCTATAAATAGTATCTACCTCATAGGATTGTAATGAGGATTAATGGGTTAATATTTGTAAATTTCTTAGGGGAATGCCTGGTACGTGGTAAATGCTATGTAAGTGTATGTTACATAAGTAAATAAATACCTACTGTGCTTCCTTGCCCTCTTATAAGAGTTGCTAACTTCTCAGTGACAGTCACCTTCCTCTCACCCCTCCCCACTCAACAATGACATATCAGGTGTGGTAGCCCTTTCCTCACAAACAAGTGAATTAATAGTCAATCACCAAACAAAATTCAGAGGATACTACAGTTAATGTGAATAAATTTAAAAGGAGAAAATAGATTATTCTTGATCATAAGAGTTTCTTGAATTATCATTACAATTGAATTCTATATGAAAAGATTGTATATACATTTTGTGATTCATCGTGACCCTTTAAATAAGTTATAATACTCTTTCTGTATTGTAAGGGATACAACATCTAAAATCATAGTTGACTTTATAGTTACCGTAGTGAGAAAATATTTCAGAGAAAACAAGACAGATATGTGATACCAAAATTTATGATTTCTTAATCAAATGCAGGAATAGAGGCTGGAAGAAACCAAATCAAGGCCTGAAAATTCTTAGAAAAGAAGTATAAAACATAATCTCTGCTCCAGAGATGTTTATTATTTTACTGAAGAGATGAGACATTTATTCCCATAAAACAAACTCAAGCACCGCATAGCATGCCGTGTCCAAGATGGCTGTTGTGCTTTGCACAGCCTCAGGAGCGCCGTTTATACATGATCCACGTGAGCGGCATCCCCTGGATTTGTGCAGTGCACGCAGCCACACCGGGTAGACCTGGAAATTATTTCAAGTCTTCATTTTCATTTACTTACCTCCCTGACAGTGGGGCAAACAATAAAGCTTTTCATTTCACGTAGAACAACATCACAAAATATTAATTTGACCTATAGCCAAATTCGATCTGGCCCCAGCCAACCTCTCCAGCTTTATCTCTTGCTGTCACCCCTCCCACGTTGCGTTTCAGGCCGCTATGAATTTATCATGGCTTCTTCAACAGTCTGCAACAATCACCCATCACTTGTCCAAGCCAGAAGCTTGGAAGTATCCCTGATTCCTCCATCTTCTTCACAATAATCAGTTTGTCTCCTAAATATCTCCTTAGACCTTTCACTTTTCTCTTTCCCTCCTGCCGTTGCTGTTCTCCAGGCTATCTTCACATCTGGTGCAGGTTCCTACAACAGCTTCCTGTGGTCTTCCTGCCTCTCATCTTGTCTCTTTTCATCCTTTCTTCCCAGTGTAATCAGAGTGCTCCTTCTTTACAAAGTGCGGATTTGATTCTGTCACTGTGCTGACATTACTGTTCAGATAAAATTCAGAATACTTAAAATAGTTTATTGGACCTTTCAAGACTTTTGTCTCATTAATCTCTTCGCTTTCTTTCTCCAACCTCCTCTCTCCCTCTTGTACTGTAGTCATACTGCTTTCTCAGTTTTATCAATATATCAAACTCTTTTTGGTTCTGAGCTTCATTTATACAGTTTCCTCTGGTTGGAATACTCTCCAGTCCTTCCTCTCTTCACTCCCTCCAATTTTTCAGCAGGTAGTCTGCCCAGAAGCCTGCAGATCTCAACTTAGATGGCACTTTCCCTGGGTTGCTATCCCTGTGTCCCTGAGAGCCTGGGTTAGATGCTCTACTGTGTGTTTCAGAGCACACTCTATTTCTCTTGGAGTTGCACACATCAGAATGTGTTGCATTTGTTTATCTCTCACAACTCATTTATGAGTTTCTTGAGGTGAAGGACAATTGTGTATTCAACACCTTGTATATTCTTAATAGATAGTTTTTAAATGAATGTTGAATGAATTATTTGTTCCATAGTAATTCTAAAATATATGGCAGAAAAGGCTCAATCTATGGGGTCATGGAACTTTAAGTATTTCTTCATCACAATGGAAGGTAGCAATTAATTAATGAGTCATATACACTACTACCAATAAAATGTTGATAAAAAATATGGTCAACATAGGGAATTGATTTCTTTAGCACTTTTATTTATCAAGTACTTACTGGTGTTTATTTTTTCCTAACTAATCTTTCTAGCACTTGAGAAATTTTAACTTATTTTAATTCTCACAACAACTTTATGAGGTAGTCCTAGAATTTGTCACCATTTTACATATGAGGAAACTGAGACACAGAGATGTTAAGTAACCTCTCTGAGGTCCCACAGCTAGAAAGTGGCAGAACCCAGATTTGAACCCAATCAGTCTCCCTCCAGATACATGCTTTTAACTGTTTTAGTCTGTGGTCTCTCAACATAGGCAGTCACGTAACAAGCAGGGCAAGAGATTCCTCCTATTTCTAAAGCATGAAGTTTCTTTTCTATTCTCATTGGACCCCAAACAGAATGCCTGAGTCAGATGGTAACATCGACAGTCAAAGGCGAATTCTTTGCTGCGTATTGCTTAATTGTTTGCAGAAGTCATTTCTGGTAAAACTTGAATGAACTATAGTAGCAGTTTCATAGTAAATGGTCATGTAGAAAGTAGTTTTAGATCAAAATAAAACATATGGTTGGAATTTAAACTTTTTAAAGCTTTGCAAATTTTACAACAAATGTTTAAATTATTTTATAAGTTGATAATTTTGAATAAAATTGGAAAGTAAAAAATATATATGGTAGAAATCACTTTAAGTCTAAAAATACAAGGAAAGGCATCAAAGGACACTATCAAGAGAGTGAAAATACAGCTCACAGAATGGGAGAATATATTTGCAGAGCATATATCTGGTAAGAGATTAATATATTAATATTCAGAATATATAAGGAACTCCTATAACTCAACAACAAAAAATCCAGAAAGTGGATTGAAGATGGTCAGAAGACTTAAGTAGATTATATTTCTTCTAAGAAGATATAAAAAGAGACAATAAGTACATGAAAAGATGCTCAATATCACTAGTCATTAGAGAAAGGCAAATCAAACCACAGTGAGATACCACTTCATGCCCATTACAATGGCTATTATAAAAAACAACAATAAAAAATAACAAGAGTTGGTGAGGATGTGGAGAAATTGGAACTCTTGTGCTTTGCTGGTGGGAATGTAAAATGGTGCAGCCACTGTGTAAAACAGGTGGTTCCTCATAAAGTTAAACAAAGAATTACCATTTGATCCCGGAATTCCACTCCTAGGTATATACTCAAAAAAATTGAAAGCAAGGACTCAAATGGATACTTGTACGCCAATGTTCATAGTGGCATTATTCACAATAACTAAAAGGTAGAAACAACTCAAATGTCCATCAACAGATGAATGGAAAACAAAATGTGGTATATACATACAATGGAATATTATTCAGCCTTAAAAAGGAATGAAATTCTGATACATGCTACAGTGGATAGCTCTGATGGATGAACCTTGAAAACATTATGCTAAGTGAAATAAGCTGAAGAAAAGGACAAATATTGTATGAGTCCACTTATATGAGGTATCTAAAGTAGACAAATTCATAGAGGCAGAAAGTAGGATAGAGGTTAGCAGGGGCTGGGGGTAGGGGGAAATGGGGAGTTATTATTTAATGGGTATAGAGTATCTGTTAGAGATGGTGAAAAAGTTCTGGAAATGATAGTGGTGATGGTTGTACAACATTGTGACTGTACTTAATGCCACTGAATTGTACACTAAAAAATGATTAAAATGACAAATTTTATGTATATTTTACCACAATAAACATAAATAAAATTTAAAAAATTAAAAAACAAAACAAAGAAGGTAAGAGGTAACCGGGGCATCCAGAAATCTTTAGCAAGACTTAAATGGACCCAAAGGCCCAGTTTGCAGACACTTGTTTTTAAAGGAACAAAGTTGCGTGTTAAATGTCTTTGTAAAACAGCAGATTGAGGTAATATGCATATAAATTATATACTCATTCTCATATATATAATTTTATTTATTTATTTTTTTCCCCCAAAGCCCCAGTAGATAGTTGTATGTCATAGCTGCACATCCTTCTAGTCGCTGTATGTGGGACGCGGCCTCAGCATGGCCGGAGAAGCGGTGCGTCGGTGCGCGCCCGGGATCTGAACCCAGGCAGCCAGCAGCGGAGCACACGCACTTAACCGCTAAGCCACCAGGCCGGCCCTCATTCTCATATATAAATATGAGAATGAATGGGTTATTTTTTTGTCTTTGGAAATGTTTGACATTTCCTTCCTGACTTACATATGGAATTGGCATGCAAAATCAAAGTAATTATGCCTACGTTGTATTAAAAGGAATTAAAGAGTTGTGATTATTTTGAGGCTATTTTATAATCTGCTCCACTAGATTATTAGTTTCTTGAGAGTAGGAGCTGCCTTAACTCATATGTGTAGTCCTGCTGCTTGCCACTGGGTAAACCCTGCTGTATTTTTTGAAAGAATGACTGTGGGCAGGATCACAGGTTGTTTTTGTTTTTTTGCATAACTGGTTTGCAGTGTAGGTATTAGCAGCAGTATCTCCAGTATAGCCCTGGAACAAGAAAATAGAAATGGAACTCAAAGCTATAAAGTTAGGGGAGGAGGAGAATTGTAAAGATTTATTCTGTAAGTTAAATTTCAGAAATAGTTGCACACCATTTTATCAGTTTTTATACAGTAGACAGAATTTTTTTTATAGATATTAGAGTACAATATAGAAATTATTATTTTTAATATTAGATAGCAAATGTTAGCTCCTTCAGTGAAGACCCAGTGAGGTCATTAGCTGCTCATTAGAGACCTTGTTTATCAGATATTCTAGCAACTATTCAGATTGCTGTAATTTATGGACTCTAAATTTTCATACATTCGCTCCCCAAGGATCAATCACCATGGATTCCTAGTAGACAGGCAGGTAAGGAAAATTTTCTATGTTATATATGCTGCTTTTTTCCTTCCTTCTCTCTCTTATTCCTTCTCTCCCTTCCTCTCTCCCTTCTTCCCATCCTTACTCAGTTCCTCTTGCATCAATATCCGTATTTTTAGGACAAATCTGTAATTAGAATGACAAAGTCTCCATGTTTAATCTGTGTAAGAGATAAAAACATGTCCCTGGGGACTGATGATTATGAAGCATTAAAGAGGCAATTCAAGGACTAGAAATTTGGGGTAATATTTTCTCTAATAAGAATGACCTTATTCAGACAAATATATTTTAAACTGAAACTTTAGCTTTTACTTTTATAGGTTCAGAGATTTAAAATTTTTCAAAATTCTCATTGTGCTACTGTTTGAACTAAGGAATATAGGAAAATTATGGTAGAGCAGAAGCATCTGCATAGAAGCCTAACTTTGATATTGAATACAGGAATAGAAGGAAAGGAATTATGTCATTTTATTGACCTTATTTTTCCTGGGCCAGATGCAGTAGAAATTGAGGAGAAAATATATAGAGCAGAAAATTCCTTTGAGTATATGGCCAAGTGAAACACCTATTGGGGATAAAATATTTTACACTAAAATTGCAAATTGAAATTTTCCAAAATTGAGAGACTTGTGATACCTTACGTAAATACTGTAATTAGTAATAAACACTTATAATGAAATTAAATATCATAGACCTAGATAGATGAATTCATTCTTCAAATTCTTAAAAGTTCAAAGTTCTTGAGATTTAATTCAGAATATCTAGGTTGAATAACCTAGTATGAAGTGATTTTCTAATTATGTTTCAAAAGACAATAAGCCACTGCCTTCCCATAAATATATCAAGTGAGAATAAAAGGAAATATCAGAATCATCAGGAAAAAATAATATGAAACATAATTGTGATTCTTTTAAAACTACTCTAAGCATACTTGTACTTTATATCTTTTGGCTTCGTTGATGTATTTATTATGAAACTTTAAATATATGTTAACAAATTTAGCTTTTATTTTTTAGAGTATTGGCTTATTTTACTTAGAATGGCGCGTATTCATTATCAGAAATATCAGGTTGTATTCAACAACAACAGCAACCCGATTGAAAAATGGGCAAAGGTCTTGAATAGACATTTCAATAAAGAAGATGTGCAAATGGCCAATAAGCACATGGAAAGACATTCACCATCATTAGTGCTAGGGAACCGAAAATCAAAACCATAATGAGATACCACTTCACACCCATTAGGATGGCTATTATTAAAAAAAAAAAAAAAGAAAATAAGTGTTGGTGAGGATGTGGAAAAATTTGAACACTTGTACTCTACTGGTGGGAACATAAAATGGTGCAGCCTCTGTGGGAAAGTTTAATGGTTCCTCGATAGTGGTGATGATTACACATCATTGTAAATGTACTTAATGCCACTGAATTGTACACGAAAAATGGTTAAAATGGTAATTTTTGTTACGTATATTTTACCACAATTAAAAAACTAAAAAAAAAAAAAATCAAGTAATAAAATACAGCAAACTACAAAAAAGACATCAATAAATTGTTTTAAATCCATCTTTCTAGAAAGAACCCATGATAACATTTAGTTTTTGTAATATTAATGTCTAATATTAGTTATTAGACCTTAGTCATTCTAATACCTTATTCTAGGCTTTAAACTTTTTGTTGTGAGATATTTCAGAAATTATCTCTATAAAAAAGTGTAGATAATAGTATAAGCAACACTTGTGAACATGGACACGTTGATTGGTTTAACGTGAGCTCTGACCTCCGCATGGATAGGAGTCCTGTGTGGCTGCAAAGTTAACCAGCCTGAGTGGGATTCAAACTCGCAACTGTGGCCTTATATAAGATGATATAACCAAACCAACTGAGACATAAAAATGATCACTAAATGAAATTGGCAACTATGAAAAGCCACAGGTCACGTCACTAAATGTATGTATGATAAGCATCATTATTCTCTGCTTATGTTATTTGGTAGTACTGTTTATCTTATTTTGGTCTAATCCTAAATGTGATTGTAAATGTTTTCCTTTTATTCTATTTCAAATGTTTCTGGATATAACATCATAAAAGAATATTGGTAGTATTTGCTTTTATAGATCACTAGGGTAGGAGTTTTTAAAGAAAAGATGTAATAACATCAAGTTGAACAGCCTGCTGTAAATCAAGTTGAGAAAGTCAAGGAGCCCTTTGTTCCAGTTTGAACTCTGTCATTACCTTTCTTGTAACCTTAGACTAAAACACCATCATTAAAGCATAAATAGCAGTTGACTCTTTTGCATATTTTATAGCAAGGTAAAGTTAGTATAAAGAGTTGGAATATGCAGTAAAACGACCAAAATGCAATTATTATTTGTCTCCCTTTCCCCACCTCTTCAATTTTCAATATATATTATTTATTTAGCAATTATCAATAAAGAATGTCTGAATTTCTAACCTTGCTCCACCATTTATTAGTTGTGTGACAATTTTCTTAACCTTTTTCAGCCTTCATTTCCTTAACTATGAAATAGACATAATATTAGGGCCTACTTCATAGGTTTGTTATGAGAGTTCAGTGAATTAATATGGAAAACAAGTCCTTAAAACAATGTGTGTGTATAATAAGTGCTCGATAAATATGAGCTGCTTTTATTACTGTTGTTGTGATAATGATATACATACTATGTATTCAACCCTAGAATGAATATTATGAGGGCTAGTAATACAATATACTTCCTTATCTCAAAGAATTTATTTATTTGGAGATAATGTCAGAAATCTGAATTTGCAGCCCTTCAGGAGTGTGAGACCCTAGCCAAATGGTCCTCCTAGCTCCCCTGGCTCTGGAGATAGATCCTGATAAAATATCTGTCATAAACTCTAAGTTCAGTTGGAATCAGCGAAAAAACAAATGGAAGACTTCATTGAGAGGAAAGGACCTGACCTGAGCCCTCAAACATAGGATTTGCAAAGGCTGGGGGAACCTGTTCCCCAATGCCCGCTCCCTACCCCCTACCATGTGCTAGGTAGGCGTTATCTTACATGCTTCACAGCTTCTCTCCGCGTCCCTCGTGACAGACAGCCCTATCAGGTTGCAGAGCTAGTACTTGCCAAGTCAGGGATTTAAACTCTTCTCTAACTCCAGAGCTTTTCTTCTTTTCATGCTGTGCTGCTGCTTGGATAATTACAGGTTGTCTTATTCTGTGTCTTGGCCAGTTATAGTCTTCTAAATATCCTATTAGTTTTTAGTGGATAATTTTTTTGTTTTTACTGATCTTTTCCCCCTTAATTTTCTTATCTGCATATATGCTTAATTGTATGTTTACTTTTTAATTTAAATTTTGCTGACTTCTCTTCTTTCATAACTTAACTCAGGTGTAATGTCTTTGCTGAGGCCTCTTCTCTTGGATGTGGTCCCGACAATTCAACAGACGGCCGCTCTGGCTCTTGGGAGACTGGCTAATTATAATGATGACCTGGCAGAAGCAGTTGTGAAGGGTGACATTCTGCCACAGCTTGTCTATTCATTGGCAGAACAGAATGTAAGAGTTTTTAAAAAATAAGTTATATGTTTTTTGTTTTGGATTTAAAAAATTTGATAGTTTGGGTACACCTGCAAGCTTGTAGGCATTAGAATTATTAAGATGTTAATACAACCCTCAGTTCTTGGAACTGTGCATGATAATATCTTGAGGGTATTTTACTTTGGGATTGATATGCAGCTTTTCTCCATTACTGTTAATATAAGGAGAAAACATTAAAAAAATTTTAACAGAATTATATATAATGAGGCAGTATTTCTGTGTTTGGGAGTATTAAAGTTACAGGTTTAGTCTTAGAAAGGTGATGGAGCTCTAGGCAAATAAAAAGTTGTTTTTAGCAATCTTTATATATATACAGGTGAAATCTGGGTAATGGAAATGGTAAGAAACAGCTTTGAAGCAAGGGGGAGAGAAGCATCCAAAAGGAAGAAGAATGTGTTTTACAGAAGGTTTGATAAAGCATTTTTTATCAAGTATGCAAGCATGCCAGCCCTTTTAACGATCATCTATGAGTGCCCCCAGTTTTTTCCCTGCCTGTCTGGTTCCACTCTAAATTTCCATACAGTGTCACCTAACAATAGTTAAGGACCTTCCTATCGGTAGGGTCTTTGACTGTTCATTGCATTCTGCTAGTTTATCATAACCTAGGTATATATCTTTCTTGACATATGTTTAAGATTAAATTCCTATTTGTGTAACCTAAGGACAAATAATCCAATTAAAAAATGGGCAAAGGACTTGAATAGACATTTATCCAAAGAAGATGTACACGTGGCCAACAAACGTGAAAAGATGCTCAACAGCATTAGTCATTAGGAAATGCAAATCAAAACCACAATGAGATATCACTTTACCTACTAGGATGGCAATAAAAAAAAAAAGAAAAAAAGGGAAAATAACAAGTGTTAGTGAAGATGTGGAGAAATTGGAACCCTCATACATTGCTGGTAGTAGTGTAAGATGGTACAGCTGCTACGGAAAACAGTTTGGCAGTTCCTCAGGAAGTTAAACATAATTACCATATGACCCAGCAATTCTACTCCTAGTTATATTTCCAAAAGAATTGAAAACAGGTGTTCAAACAAAACTTGTACACAAATGTTCATAGCAGCATTATTCACAATAGCCAAAAGAATGACTGGATAAACAAAATGTTATATATCCATACAATGGAATATTATCAGTCATAAAAAGGGATGAAGTACTGTTATGTGCTACAACATGGATGAACCTTGAAAATGTTATGGTAAGAGAAAGAAACCAGACATAAAAGGCTACATATTGTATGATTCCATTTATATGAAATATCCAGAATATGCAAATCCATAGGGACAGAAGCAGATTAGTGGTTGCTGGGGGCTGGGGGGAGAGAGGATTGAGGAGTGGCTGCTAAACACGTACAGGGTTTCTTGTGGAGGTGAGGAAAATATTCTGGAACTAGATAGGTGATGGTTGCACAAAACTGTGAATGCACTAAATGCCACTGAATTATACACTTTGAAATCGTTAAAATAGTAAATTTTATGCATATTTTACCAGAATTTTAAAAAATGTACACAAATCCTAATTATTTAAAAATTTGCCTTATTTTTATAGATTGGAGAGTCATTTACTAATGACCGTTTTATCTCTACAAGGAGTCTCAGAAATTTTATTTTTCTTGTAGGTTTCCTTCTATGATCAAATTCTGTTAGACTTTCTTCTTCCTGGACTCTCAGCTTGTTCCTTTGAGGGCCAGGTCTGTGTTTTGGTATTCCACATAGAGGGTTCTTAATAGAAGTTTTCTAAGTATGAATGAATGTCCATTAGTTGTAAAGAGACAAAAAAGTGCTAGAGCTGAAAGGTGAGGAAAAGGTGAGAATGTGAAGCATTCTTCACATGCTTCTGTCTCCTTCACTGGCCAGTCCTTTAACTGGTTTCCCACTGGAGATTTAATCTCTTCTTTATGAGGTACAAAGTCCTCTGGTTTTGCTTTTGTTTTTTTTTTTTGTTTTTTTTTTTAAGGCCAAGGAATGGGAGAGAAGAGAAGAATTTGGGGAAGCAGAAATTAGGAGAAAGGGAGAATGAGATCAGAAAGTGTAAATTATAGGCACTGTAGTTAGTAGTGACTACTAATGCCTAATGAATTGTCTGAGAATTTGAAAATTCTGCAATATAAAAAGTCAAATTAGCTTAAGGTAATGACAAGAAGTGCATCACCATTATTACTCTGCAATTATAAGAAAATAATCTATGGAAAGCTACTTTAAAACTCTATTCTAATTTTTATAATAAATTAGTAGATTTTTGGTTACTGACATATAACATTAGACTTTATAACAAATGTTTTAATATCTATATATGTTAACATTTAAGAAACTAAAGAAATATATCAAATCAAAATATCACTACTAACATAGCATATTTCTTATATCAACATATACCAAGTTTTGAGATATAGTATGTTAAAAATATACTTTGTGTTTTCTCTCTCCTGTAATTTTATTGTATCTTAATATTTTAGCCTAAGTAAATGGAACACTTTCAAAACACTTGCTGAAGTCACCCAGTTGCTGTTTAGTAGTCACTGTAAAGAAACAGAAACTCAGAATCTGATGTAGGGAATTAATTGGGTTCTAGTAATAAAAGGAAGAGTGAGGAGACCATTACTGTGTCATTATACTAACCATAAAACAACAGTGAGTGTTATAGCCAAATATTTCCTATATATTTAATTTTTTTAGTTATATGAAGAAAAACATGTTAGTCTTGTGTTTCAGTTTTATTTCGTTTCTTAATCAGATAAAATTTATATGTAGAAAATATTGTAAATATGAAGCATTCCTTAAAATCCACACAATGGTAAGTCATTTGTATTTATCTTTTTTATAAAGTATTTCTAAGGGGGTAAATAACATACCCCATTGTTTGGCTGGTTTATTTGCCAGGAAATGTTAAAATGTATCATGAATGCTTTGCCTTTATGTTTATCTGATGATTGGTAAGTGCATCTTGGAACATGGTTGTCATTTTGGGATAACTGGGGACGCAGAAGGATTAGTTGAGGTCATGAAAGGCCTACCGTGCTTAGAGACTGAAGGCAAGAAAGGAAGCGAACCGGTCAGTTGACAGAGTTTAGTTGCATGTGCTGACAATCTAAGAGTTCCCCTGCCTCAAACAAATACCTTTCAGTGTTATGCAGATACAGAAAATCTCATTATTTTATGAATTTGTAGGAAATATAATGTCTATATTTTATTTTATGCAATTTCCAAATGCATGTTTCAGAGTAAAACATTTGAAGTGTAATTTAAGACTTACATTGTTTTAGTGTAGTTACTGAACAAAAGGAATGAGGGAACATCAAAAAGTCAAAAGAGTTTGCAGGACTTTTTCATGTTTTGTATTTAAAAGCTGTTGAGCTTTATTTATATTAAAGTCATTTTTATGCTGGTTTTGGTTTGTTTTAACTTCTGGTTATGTAAGTGCTCAATTCACTTTGGGTTTTGTCTATTTTATCCTCGCAGCGTTTTTACAAGAAAGCAGCTGCCTTTGTGCTACGAGCAGTTGGTAAACACTCTCCTCAGCTAGCTCAAGCAATAATAGATTGTGGAGCGCTGGATACGCTGGTGATATGCTTGGAAGATTTTGACCCTGGAGTCAAGGAGGCTGCAGCCTGGGCACTTGGATATATTGCAAGACATAATGCAGGTGATGGAGCATATTTTAAAATAGGATTATTAATGTTTAAATTTATTAGGTAAATCCGATTTTGCTTAGTAAACCATAGATGGGGTTTTAATGACGTCTCTAGTGTACATTATGGAAGATAAGTTTTGAATGATGGCCAAGTTATTTGGATCACGTATTCACAAAAAATCTATATATTTCAGTCTTTATCTTAGCAGAAGAGAAATTTGTAGATGGAAAGAGAAAGAGAGAGAGGGGGATGGGGAGAATGAGATATTGATTGATTCTCAAAGACCTTGGTAAATTGGTTCAGTTAAAAAAATTATTCTAGTTTGTCACCCTCAGGGGACATTGGGTCTTCACTCTCACTCAAAATAGGGCACTCCAAACCAGCCAAGAACCATATCATATGAGTGAGTAATGTTGAAAAGATGTGGACATGATAACTTTCTAGAACATATTTGTATTCATACTGGGCAGGAAGGAGGAGGAAGAGAAGGAGCACCTCCTCTTATAAACTGACAGCTCAATGAAGTCATCAAGAAGGGGCCTGGGCCTCTTGTGTGAATTGTACTGACACACCCAATTAGTAAAAAATACACAGGGAACAAAACTGCCCCCACTTTACAGAAGTTGCTAAATAATATGAACAAATAACACAACAAGAAAATACAGTTTTTAAACAAACATGTAAAAATGATCAACTTTGCTAGTGATCAAAGAACTACACATTAAAAAAACTTCAATGAGGGGCCGACCCCGTGGCTTAGTGGTTAAGTGTGCGCGCTCTGCTACTGGCGGCCCAGGTTCAGATCCCGGGCGCGCACCGACGCACCGCTTCTCCGGCCATGCTGAGGCCCCGTCCCACATACAGCAACTAGAAGGGTGTGCAACTATGACATACAACTATCTACTGGGGCTTTGGGGAAAAAAAAAGGAGGAGGATTGGCAATGGATGTTAGCTCAGGGCTGGTCTTCCTCAGCAAAAAGAGGAGGATTAGCATGCATGTTAGCTCAGGGCTGATCTTCCTCACAAAAAAAAAAACAAACTTCAATGAAAATATCTTTTCCCATCTATTATTATTTGGAGGAGGGAAGAGTAAAGCAGAAAGATAGCCAGGTGGTTAAGAACACTGTGGCATTAGATAGGCTCTGAGGCTGAGTTCAAGTTCTACCACTTAGTTGCTGTGTGACCCTGGACATGGCTTTTAAACTTTCCGAACCTTAACTTCCTCATCTGCAAGGGAGTAATTAAAAGTAGCTATTTCAGAGATTTGTTGTGAGGACGATGAAATAATATACGTGAAGCTCTCAGACCAGTGTTTGGCACATGGTAAATATTCAATAAATGTAAGATATTAGTATCAATACTGAAGGTTGGAGAGGACATGATGCTTATGCCCAGTGGTGGGGAAATTACAAATTGTATAAACTTGTGGAAAGCAATTTGACAAAACTAATCTAAGTCACGAAAGAATTCATGGTTACTCTACAAAGCCTGCTTTGGGAATTCATCCTAAGGAAAAGAATTCCACAGAACAAAAAAGCTATGTTCATGAAAATATTATTGTAGCGTTATTTGTATTATCAAAAAAACTCAAATATTTGGCAGGAATTTAGTGGTTAAATTATGGTAGTTTACTTAATGGAATCTCATTCAACAAATTAAAAAGGTAATTATGAATTCTACATGGTACTGTGGAAAAGTGATTATAATGTTAAAAAAGATAAAATTGTATATTACAATTATAATAATATAAAAATAAGTTTTTATGTGGACAGAAATTATAAAGAAATACATGTTTGTGTTACTAAGGTGATAGAATTAAGGATATTTTTTTCTTCATTTTTCCAGATTTTTCAATGTGTGTGTATGTATAAAATAATAGGTACCATTTATTGAGTAATTCCTATGTGCCTGGCTCTGTGCAGCATGCTTCATGCCTTAGGGTAGGTATGACTCTCCCCGTTAAACAGAGGAAGAAAGTGCAGCTTAGAATACCTGAAGTTACGTTAATGGTAGAACCGTAATTTGAGTCTAAATCTGACTTCAAAGCCCACGTTAACCACTGTACCACACAGCTTCATTAAAGACTTCTTGAAAGAGTATTGAAGAAATTCAGAACAGAAACATGAAGAGGCTCTCCCATGGTTATGCTTAATTCCATTCTTAAAATGGTGACACTATCAGACACAAAAAAGGAATAAAATGATATCCAAGTAAATTAAGAAAGAAAACTATTCTCATGCTTAGAATGATTCAGAATTAAAATATTAAAATTATTTCCTTAATATCTGGATTTTGGTTTTCCAAATAGGTTCACTTTAGGACCATTGTTTAATACATGTTGATTGAGAAAACGAAGGCAGTGTTTTAAATCAGAAGCTGGTTATCATGGGGAAACTACATGAGTGTATTTAGTTAGTTTTTCTTTTATGTCAGAGGACTTTATGGCAAACAGCCTGTAACAAGAGTATTTCAAAGGGTGGTGCAAAAGAGCTTTGAGGGACAACTGTACAGATACACTCTCAGGCAGGTGCCCGTAGATGACCTTTCCATACCTCCCTTTTGTTGAGTCTGAGGCGAAATGATTATAGTTCATAAATAGGATCTGTCTTAGGGATTCTATTCCAATTTCTTGCTATAATCTGGCTCCCACGTGGAATTCCCACTGTAATTTCAGTATTTCACAGTAGTTAGGGGCCTGGGACTCAGAAGCTCCCAGAAGAGATTACCACATAGATTTCTCAGAAGGAAAGGGTATTGTTATCTAGTGAGCAATAAAAGAAGTCATCATTCGCGTCCTGAATATCAGTGAAAATAGAGGATTTACCTCCAAATCACCTGATTTCTTTCTCAATGATTTCCTAAAACTGGAATATATTGTGATTAATGGGAGGACATTCCTTCAGTGTTTTCTTCTTAGTATTAGTAGCAAAATGTTTGATTAGACAGTTTAAGAAATATAAACCTTAAATGGAGATGTAAAAGAAATAAAGTGTACCTTTAAGGGCAATAGAAGGACAAAGTTTTGTGTATAGGAGACAAAAATAAAATAAGCATACAATTAGTATCAGAGAGAAACCAATAGGCATCATTTGACTTTTCCTTATTTGCAAAATAGTTTCTAAAAGTTACCTCTTGTATAGATTTTGAAGCATTTTACAGATAACCAAAGAGAATTGGAGGCTAACAACCAGAAATGTTGGTGTTGTGGTTTTTTTTTTAACTCTGTACCATTGCGTCATTAAATTTCTATGATTGAATCACCAGTTATTGAATACATTTGATAATATGTACCTCTTACTTTGAAGATAAATAAGCTATTTCTTTATATTTTTTTCTTGCTCCTTAATAAAGGCTGAAGTAGAATGCTTCTCAGATTGGTTGTCTCTCTTCTTCCTTCTTGCTACCCTCTCCCATGCCGCAGAATTATTCTATTAACATATTGACCCAACCAATGTCAAATGTCTCCCTGTTTCTAAGGACTCGTCTTGCTTTTGGAGGGTGTGGTGTGGAGTCTGTGCCAGCTGGCAGTGTGAGGCGGGAGGCAGAAGGAACCGTGGGGCTCTGTAGCCACAGTGCTTCCTCGGCTGCTGGAGCAGCCACCAGGAGGGCCCAGGCAGGCGCTTCACGTGCCCCAGGCCCTCCTTCCCTGCTCCCGCCTGGCCGCCTCTCTTGACTGGTGGAGGAGCGCTACCAGGGGACTGGTGGCGAGCGTGGCAGCGATTAGGGTACTTGCGACTGAGGTGAACAATAATCTCTGGCTGGAAGTGTGAGGAAGGAGGAGCCAGATAAGTGCTTTGTATGCATGATCTTCCACATTTGGGCTCAAACATTAGTTTTAGGTGTTTATTTTGGGAGCTTTAGCTAAAAATACTGTCTCTTGTGAACTTTGTCTCGTAAACTTTTGCCGTCTCAAAGTAAACTTTGGCTGTTCTTCAGCCCGACAAAGAGAAATTTGATTAGGTGCTCTACAATGTTTTAATTATTGAGATAGTTCTCATATTATGGATGAGGAACCTGAAGTAGAGAGAGTAAAGGATTTATTCTAGTCAGGCAGCAATCGATGAGGGCACTGCTTGGCAATCACTCAGAGCCTGTCAGAGATTCTTCCTTTTTGTAGGGTGAGGAAGGAAAGTGTGTGAGAGCTCATCATTCTTGTTTTAAGCTCCTTGTAGTAGCTGAAAGTCTTGCTAGATACCTCTGTTGTTAATCCCTGCTGGCTGGTTTCCACATGTGCGACTGTTCTTTCTCCTGTAGACCTGATTTAGGTCCTCATGACCTAAAGCAAATGAGAAATTTCCATTCTGGCTCAGGAGCAGTCAGGGGATGCGAGTGCTGCAGCCAGAGATGAGCAGTGCTCACAGGAATTGGCTGACTGGGACACTACAGAAACATTCAGTAGATTATACTTGATTTACTAAATAGATAATGTAAGGAAGGAATCCAGACAGAGCTGGCCAGCCTGATTCTTTTCTATCTCCTACAGAATGATGAAATGATGAAAGGAGAAAAGAATTTTAAAATTCAGAATTTTTGCAAATATTCTTCTCATGCCACCCATATGTAAATACCAACAGCCTAAATCATGCAGAACAGGCCTCAGAAGCAGTAATTAAGCTTTGAAAAGCCACATATTAGTGACAAATACCTGAGATAACTAGGGACTTTGTACTGTACGTCTTAGAGTGAGGATGGACTGGGAGAAGGGGACTAGAGCCTGGTAATTAAAAATTATTTTAAAAGCCCTACAGACAACTGTCTTTACTGATGCCTGTAGATAATAATGTTGATTTCTGTAGCATCTTTTTCTTTTTATAACTTATTTTATCCTGTAGGGGTTGAGGAACACATAAGCAGAGAGGCAAATGATGTATATGGGATTATACATATTATATAGCACACCTATTTTGATCCTAACATTTATTTCCGCAAATACTTTTCTATTTATTTAGGTGGTGGGGAGAAAAGATAAAATGAAAATAAATGTCTCTTCTACATTCTTTGGACCTAGAGGCCAAATGTGTTAAACAAAGTAACATTTTAATTATAACTTTATTCAGTAGTTACCTAATTTGTTAGTCATTTTTAGGGTTACTTTGTGTGCTGGTAAAAAGATATGTTGTGAATTCTTCTGTTTTTTATTTATTGTAATTTTTAGAGTTAGGAACTCTTGGTTAATAAAATCTTCTGAGTTTTTTAGTATTCAGAATATGGAACAATAAAATATAATTCTGTAATCTCAGATCCCTAAGTCACTGAGACCTATAACTTTATATGTGAGGCTAGCAAGCAATTTCTTTATCACCACTGTCATCATTGTAATCATCAAAAAGTATTGGAGGCACTTATGTGTGTGTTACCATGTCTGTTTTTACTGTACAAGGTAAAGTAGGTTGGCTAATATCTCACCTCTAGCACTTCACAATCTCAGAAAAATTGATACAGATGAGCATAAAGGTCATCCAGACAGCTGGGCAAACATGGGTCAGAAAGGCACTGTCTTGAGATCATGTATTCATTGGGTATTCTACATTGGACCAAGTGAAAGATGAATCATGAGTTATGTTTTCGTACCATGGCAGAAAAGGGAATCTTTATTTTCTTCTTAGGAACTTTGTTACATTCAGATAAGCACTGAGCAGACTTTGGGCATAGAAACAAAATGAAGAAATGATGTTGATAGTATGGTTGTAAGGGGAAGGAAAGCTTTCCACCCCACAAAATTCTTCCTCCACCTGATAGTACCTAACATTCTTTTCATCTGAGGCTTTGTTTCTGTTTAGTGCAAATACCTGTGCGAGAAATGTCACTAAATCTGAGTGTGCTGAGTGGAGAAAGAGGGGTATTTGTATCTTAGTGGTTTGGAAATAAACCAGGTTTGAACAGTGCATCTCACATATTTTTTGAGTTTAAACAAAATTGTTTCTCAAACTTGGCTTATTTTCCAGTCACTAGTGTATAAATCCTCCTAACACCTTTTAGATATTGAGGGGGAAAACAGTTTTGTTTACATCTGAATTTCTAGAAGTACATTAGGCATAGTGTACTTGACTGAAATTTGAACGTACTCCAATTAAGCATTTCACAAACATCTACAAAGAGTTTAGCTATTAAAAACTTAGGACTTTGTTAGCATAAGAATTGTGCTTTGGAATAAGTCATGTTCATCGTCTTATCTTACCATAAAGTTTTAAATCCACTGTTTACAGGAAAAGAGTTGCTGTTTAATTACCATGTTGTCTGACTGATTTTGCAGTTAATTTTGGGGGCCTACTTTGCTCTTATCTGCAATTTTATATAAATGAATCAACTTGTTATAAAAATGTACTATAAGTTCATTGCATCAAAGCATTTTGCTCAAGGTAAGGCCTCTGGCCTTGAAAAGGTATTAAGTTACTTAACCATTTGTGTCATAATTCTGTTACTAGCCGTAGAATGTTTTTCTGTATCTCCTTTGATTTCACACTACAGTTTTACCAATATGGTGGTCACTGGTCACATGTCATATCGCACTTGAATTGTGGCTAATATATCTGAGGAACTGAATTTTAAATTTTCTTTTAATTTAATTTTTAAAATCGATAATCAGTTCAATTATTGGAAAGTTTTTATGCATGGTTAGATATATGAATCTACTTTTTCAACTGCAAACTTTGTGAAATCTAAATACAGATTATTTCCAATGAAAATTTAGCAGCTGACTTGAGATATGCTGTAAGTGCAGAATACACGCTGGATTTCTAAGACTTGGTACTAAAAAAAGAATGTGAAATATCTCATTAAAATTTTAAAATATTGATTGTGTTGAAACTATAATATTTTAGATATATTGCATTAAATTATGTATATTATTAAAATTTTACCTATTTCTTTTGACTTTTTAAATGTGGCTACTAGAAAATTTAAAATTACATATGTGGCTCACATTCCTGTTGGACAGCACTGACTTAGAATTCCTATGCCCATGCTTTGTGGTTATTTGTTAAAAGGCAATATGGTGGTAAAGCCATCTTAAACAGTCATACCTAATATTCATGTTTATTAATCGTTGTAACTAAACCATAGTATGCAGTAGGTAAAGGAATACGGAACTGAAAATAGCATTTGGGGAGAAGTGAATGATGATTCAACTTTGAGCAATCACTTCCATGATGTAAGGGCTAAGGTGCACTTTATAAGTGACCAAACTGCCAGTCTCACACATTGCCCGTGGCAGCAGACACTGATACGCCCACTGCGGAAAACACTATTGCACTGCATGTTAGGTTGACCTATGTGAAATTACCTATATTTGATGGGTTTTGACTCAACAAAAACAGCAATTTCATGTGGTTTAATCTAAAAATATGAGAACCTCAAAAAATGTCAGCACCCTTCCCCTCAGTAATTTCACCTCTGGGCCTCTATCTTAAGTAAATACACACATGCACACACATGGATGTATATGTATGGATGTATGTATGACCTGTGGTAGCCAGCCTCCCAGATGCCCCTCAAAGATCCTGTGTCCTGGTATTCACGCCCTTGTATAATCCCCTCCCGAATCATACCAGGATTGATCTGTGTGACCACTAGAATATGGCAGAAGTGACAGTATGTCTCTCCTTGAGAATAGGTGAGCAGCTGTAAAAGATTGAAACTTCTGTTGTGGGGTCGTCTCTCTGTCTCATTACTTGCTCTGGGGAAGCCAGCAGCTGTGATGTGAGGACACTCAGCAGCCTATGGAAAGGCTTAGGTGGTGAGGAACTGAGGTCCCCAGCTACCAGCAGCGAACTGGAGCTTCCCGACAACTACAGGAGGGAGCTTAGAGGCACATCCTCCCCCAGTTCTGCCTTCAGATGACTGCAACCTCAGCTGGCTGTGTGACAGCAACTTCTGGAGAAACTGAGCCACACCCACCCAGCTAAGCTGCTCCTGGATCTCCGATCCACAGAAAGTGTGAGATAAACGGTGTTGTTTTCATAATCTTAATGCACCAAGACGTTCACTATACTGTACTTTATAATGGCGAAACCCAAAAGCAAACAATTAAGTGTCCTAAGGTGGGGGAATGGTTGAGTAGATGATGGCGTGTTTACACAGTGGGATATGATGCAGTTATTAAACACATTGGGCTGGCTCCGTCCTCAGGAATGAAGGTGGACAATGAAGCCCACGAATAGCTTCAAGGGGCCCCTCAGAGGGAATGGCACCAGGAACAGCTGACCAGGGACCACTTTTCTAAAAGCACCATGTGAACTTTCTCACTATCCAATGTTTCTTTTCTTTTTTTTTTTTTTTGTGAGGAAGATCAGCCCTGAGCTAACATCCGTGCTAATCCTCCTCTTTTTGCTGAGGAAGACTGGCTCTGAGCTAACATCTATTGCCAGTTGTCATCCTTCCCCCCCCCCCCAAAGCCCCAGTAGACAGTTGTATGTCATAGCTGCACATCCTTCTAGTTGCTGTACGTGGGACGTGGCCTCAGCATGGCCGGAGAAGCGGTGCGTCGGTGCGCGCCCAGGATCTGAACCCGGGCCGCCAGCAGCGGAGCGCGTGCACTGAACCGCTGCGTCATGGGGTCAGCTCCCAGTGTTTCTTTTCTGTTTCCTCTCCCTTTGTGTGTTCTTGTAGAGAATTCCACCAGGGCACCTCTAGCCATTTACTATTTAGCATCCTCCATCAGCCTGAGCTCCTTGAAGGCAGGAACTTTGCAGCTGGGCTGGAGCAGAGACTGAATGCCAAGGAAGTGTGAATAATAAAATATGCATTTTCCATTGAAGTTTTTTTTAAAACAGCATGTAAAATTGTAGGTGGAATGAAACTACAGCTATGCTTGCCATATTATGTAAAGCAAGTGGAAAACAAATGAAAAAGCTTCTAGATCCAAAAAGTATATCTTGTAAAGATCTGATTCCAAGTAATTGTTATTTTCTTCATTACAAGGGCACTGCAGACCTACTCTGTAGTTCTGTCTTATTCCATTCAGCTTAGTCTCAGCTGTTAAGTAGTTATAAGTCAAAAACTAAAAATTGCTAAAATTGGGGTTTTAAAAATTGCTTTAAACCTTATGCTACCTATTATCTTCCAAGGCCGTACTCAAGTCTTTGTCTTTTTCCCCTTCTCTTTCTCTCATCTCCACTTCTTGACTTTTCCTGACCATATTCTGAAGCTGCTTTGTATACTTGAGCCCTGCGAGAGTGCGCCGTCCATCCCAGCTGATTGTAATTTCTCACTAAGGCCCCCATTAACTCCAGATCAATGGCCTATTTGACTCACTTGACTTTTTAAAGGAGCCAGAATTATTTAGCCTTCAAAGCATATGTATGTATGTTAACCCTTAATCTCTCAAACACTCAACCCATTTGTAAGGATTAGACCAATGGCTCTGAAGATTGGGTGGAGAGAAGTGGGATAGAAACGTGAGTAGGAAAAATGACATTTGCTAATGGGGGAGATAAAAATCATGTATTACTTTTTCGTAATAATATGCAAATTCCCTCTTCACTTTTTTCTCACTCCCACTTGCAACTGGAGAGTCAACTTCTCAGCTCAGAATTATAGCTATAGTGAGTCATTGTTACCTATGGAAGGATGTTGCCTCTCTCAGATGTGTTGGTGAAGCATAAAGCTTTCTGTGGTAGCCAGCATCCATGATGGCCCCCTAATGACGCCTGCCTGCTATTACTCACATCCTTGCATAGTCTCCTCCCACATTGTACCAGTGAAATAGAGCAGAAGTGATGGGATGTCACTTCTGAGGTTAGATTATAGAAGACTGCAGCTTTTGTCTTGGGTTCTCTCTTTTGGGTCAGTCACTTTGGGGGAAGCCTCACCATGAGTAGCCTACAGGAAGGCCCCAGAAATGGCAAGGAACTGAAGCCTTCCAGCATTCCCAGGAGTGTGCTTAGAAGCAGATCCTCTAGACCCAGTCAAGTCTCAGACGGTGCAGCCCCAGCTGCCTTCTTGATTGCAGCCTAGTGAGAGGTCACCCCTGAACAACCCAGCTAAGCTGCTCCCAGATTCCTCACCTACAGAAACTGTGAGATAATAAATATTTCCTGTTTTACGATGCTAACTTTGGTGTGATTTGTTACACAGCAGTAGATAACTAAACCAGTTGTAAACAGCTGGGTTAGACCAAAAACTAGAAAAATTTCTTCTATGTTGGAAGTAACATTACTAAAATCTTACTGAAGTGTAGTCTGTAAATAGCCAGCTTTGGCAATTGCAACACCATATTTGTTTTTACTGCAATTCACTCAATCATGAAAAATTTGGTTAAATAGGATGACTGATTATTATTAACATAAGATTAATATCATATGTGGTAGCCAATTTTTAGATGTATTTTTTAGCCTGCTTTATTTTAAAAGGGTTTTGAAGTGATATAGCTATATATTTTACAGCCAGATATAAAAACCAGCCTATCTTCAATATATAGGGCCACCTAAGTGCAAAGAAATGATGATTCATGACTTTCTTTTACTTCTTCATGCAACAAATATAACTTTTTGTAGGGCTTAGAAACAATGAGTTAAAAGCAGTGTTTGAAAAAATATAAAGCAATAAAGTTAAAAGAAATTAGAGTTCCTCAGATATTTGATCTGTGTTATTATTTTTGAATTAGTGTCCTAAATATTTTTTTTCCTTCCGTTTGTCCTTTTGGAGAGCCTCTTAATTTTGAGTCCTTTTTATGAGTCCTCAGGATGGATCAATTAAATTTTGCTCAAATTCTTCTATATCTCTGTTATGAGCAGAAAAATTAGTTGAGTATAATAATATATGTTTAGATTAATCTTTTTTTGCAGGCCAATTTTTAGATTTTCATCAATTTCTTGGAATTCTCCTCCGAATCTTCTTATATAACCACTATAGTGGTTCCTCCTTTATGACTCCACAACATGACTTCAGGAATCAAAGGTAGAAAGAACATCACCTTTCCGCATCCAGAAAGCCCCCACAGGTTGTTTAGGAGGTGTAAGGTTTAAGCCTAGCATTGTAAAATGGTGGACGCAGGCTGTCGCTGGCCCACAGATGAACGAGTTTTATTTGGCCTACACTATGTTGCTCACATATTCAAAAAAAGTTGCCAACACTTAAAAACTAGGCAATTCCACATTAAAAATCAGATTTCTAACTTCTCTTGAAAAAATCAAAAGATCTGACAACAGTAGGCCTATATTCCTCCATGGCAACACTGGGCTGAATTAAGTAATTGCTGCTCCTAGGAGTAGCTGGTGCATGTACATTTCCATTTCATGACTGCTCTCCTGCTCCGTATTGTTGGTACATCCTCTGGCTTCATTTATTTTAGGTACTTGCCTGAGCCCTGTATGCATTTGAGTTTCCCACTCCTGATCTAAACAAACAACTAGCTGTAACAAGAGGAGGGGTTGAGGCCATTGTGAGTACTATTAAAGTAGAATCACTTCTGCCTGATTTACCTGGTTTTACCTCTAACAGCCATGCCTATTCTGTGCATTCCTCTCTCCCTCTTCCTTTCTAGTTAACATAAAGTCATTTCTAATAGTCCATTCATCCAGCTTTAGATAGTACTAATTTTACAAATGTTGTTGATATTAAAAGTCCTCCCTTTTGTCCGCGTCTCTTTTTGTTTTAAAATTAAGCCTAAAGTTGTACTGACCTTTTTTGATTATTCTAAATTGAAGATTTTGATCCATTTAAATTGTAACACTTCACACCTATTAGTGAGGGAGTCTACAAGATCAGCCTTTCTTTTGTTAGGAAAAAATCAAGACCAAAAACCAAGGGTCCCAAGAACAGCACAGAATAAAATCCTTAAGAAAAGGCAACAGTGTGAGAAGAAAAGGCAACAGTGTGAGAAGCAAAGAGTTGTCACCCAAAATTGTCACGTTATTCATATACAAATGCACATAAGCCTCATAGACATTATTAGAAAGACTCATGGAAAAACAGAAAGAGGCAGAGAGAAGGGTGGTGAGATGGCCTGTCACAGTCCCTCAGGGGAGGCTGTTCCTTCACTCAACAATGAGCTTTCATGAGGCCAAACAGAACTAGTTATTCCCATACTGAAAACAGCTGACCTCAAATTTGGGGACTGTATATTCAGTTGTCTACATGTATGCAATAAATGGCTTTGGTTTCTATTTATGAATTAGGAAGGTGCTATTGGATAGTTTTATTCTGATAATTTGCAGTCTAAAAAAATGTTAAAAACGCATAACCCTTAATACTTAAAAAATGTATCTTAACATGAATGTAATAAGGCTATGAATTAAGGCAAGAGGGAAAGTGTGAAAAAGTAAATGGATAATATTTCTAGTATATATTAGTAATTCTTCAAAGAATAATTATACACTCTTTCCCAATATTTTATTTAAAGGAGACACACATTCTCACCATTTTTTTAAAAAAACTTTCTGCCACATTGAGAAATAAGCTAAAATGTTTATTTTTCCTTTATAATAGTAATGTTAGTATAATTAGCCCCAGCAGTAGCTATGTATGGACAAAAGACATGCTCATATTTCTTTTATTTTTAGAAAATATATAATCAGATTGAAGAAAATTGGCAAATGAAGAAAAACACAGGGCTGGCCCAGTGGCACAAGCGGTTAAGTGCACGTGCTCTGCTGTGGTGGCCGGGGGTTTGCCGGTTCGGATCCTGGGTGTGCACCGACATGCTGCTTGGCAAGCCATGCTGTGGCGGCGTCCCATATAAAGTGGAGGAAGATGGGCATGGACGTTAGCCCAGGGCCAGTCTTCCTCAGCAAAAAAAAAAAAAAGAAGAAGAAAAACATATCACCAATAGTACCATCAACCCAGTATAAATCCTGTTAGTATGTTGGTATAACATATAGCTTTTTTCTCTGCCTTTTTATTTGCACAACTACTTTTAATCTTATCTAACAGTATATGATAGTCACATTATTGCATAATAGAAGATGTATTTTTTAAAAAAATTTTTTGAAGATTCACTTAAAATTTAAAATGAGGCTAAGATTTTTCACATACTGAAGGTAAATTCTTGGCTCTCTGGTTTTTTTGGTCAGACCTTTTATGAGCATCTGAGTCTGTACATATCAGTCTTTGATTTCATAAGCATGACAATTAATTGAACCAAAACTCATTTCCAAATTGGAGTGTAAAAATGAGCTCCGTGAGATTTCTCCTGTGGGAAGTTTTTTTAAATATGTCAGAATTTTGTACGTGTTTTGGTTACTTCTGCTTTTTTTCAGACTAGAAAAGTATAGGAAAAAAGAAACAGGGAGAAGGAAGGAAGGTGGAAGCACTGTCTGAAACAGCCCTGTGTACATTCTCCCCAGACGCTCCACAGACCTGAGCCTAGCTCTGCTCTGTTCATATGTTCACCCTGAGCAGGGTCTTCTAGAACAGAACAAGGTTTCACTCTATTCTGCTTCCCCAATATCTGGCCAAGTTTCTAGCACATAGTAAGCACTTAATGAACGCTCAATGACTGAAGGAAGAGAGGAAAATATGTATACACTGAGCATGAGAGAGGACGGAAGTATGTCAGGATGTTTTTGGCTCTGAGTTACAGAATATCAGCTGCAAAGGGCTTAAACAATAAGAACTTTTTCTTTCTTTTCTTTTTTTTTTTTTGTGAGGAAGATTAGCCCTGAGCTAACATCCGTTGCCAATCTTCCTCTTTTTGCTGAGGAAGATTGGCCCTAGGCTAACATCTGTGCCCATCTTCAATAAGGACATTTTTAATTTCACATGACAAAGTTCAGAGTCGGGGCAGTTCCAAGCTTGGTTATACAGCTGAACAGTGTCATGGAGGACCCAGATGTTTTTCATTTTTGTACTCAGCCATTCTCAGCATATTAGTGATTTCTTCCGTTCTAGTTGCAAGATGGATGTAGGAGTTCCAGATGTCATTTGCAGCCATGACCGTGTCCAGCAAAGAAGAGGCAGTGTTTCCTCCTGTGTATCTCGGTTTATGACAGAGGAAAACTTCTCACAGATGGCTTCTACTCAGGCCCCATTGGCCAGGATTGGTTCACAAGCCCATGCCCTGGCTGGCAAAGACTTTTGGGTGGACACCAACAGTGACTGGCACAGAAATGCCAGGGGGAGCAAAAGTAGGGAAGAGAGAAAGATATGCCGTAGAGAAAAGAGCAGTGATGGAGACAGGATGAATAGCCTGTAGTAGGTGCAACATAGTATAGTGTGCATTATTTAGGCCTACTGTATTTTTACTTGTATATACACTGTTTTATACCTAATATACGTGTGAAAGTAGAACATTATTTATAAATAAAAATGTGTGCCACCCAAGAGCAGATCTTGGTTTCATATTACCACATAAGTTTGGAGATGTAAAGTATATGAAATTGCAAGTAGAAAATTGCTAGGCTCAGCCCAGGTCCTTGGAAGCTTCATTACCTTCACAGCAAATCTTTCTCCACTGCCGTCCCCAGCCTTCCCTGCATTTAACACCATTACTCTAGAGAGAATAGAAGACAGCTGAGGATGGGATTGGGCGACAAGTCAGGAGAATAGTTTGCTTTATTATTAATGTTATAGAGTTCAGGGAAAGGAGGATATGGCACTAATAGTTATTCAAGGAAAGGATAAAATGTATTGGAATTACAAAGATAATACATGTTTTTAAAAAAGAACCTTAAATTTTTATTAATAGTACTTTAAACAGTTGTAGTTTAATGTATATTCTTTACTCTTAGAAACTATGTATAAAAGTGAGAATATATAAATAGATGAACTAATCCTTATACTCTCTCTCAAAACAAAATGTTCAGCCCATCATATATATTCCAGGTGCTCTTAAATATGTATGTATAAAGTTGATATTACTATACAACACTTGTATAATCTGAATTGAATTAAGCATGTTAATAATTAACATAAAACATGAGAATTATGTCTAGAAATTACATATATCATCACACTTTATGTTCTCTTCCCATTTCCCTTGGGTGGGGGTGGCAGGAGAGAAACAGTGATCACCTGTTTCACTTGTTGGTCTTTAGGCAATTGCAGTAGAATCCCAGAGATGTTGCTGAGGAATCTGCTGTATTGCTAGGTTGATATTCCAGTCTGTTGCTGCTGTTGTCTTTTTTTTTTTTTAACCAGTTTCCTCTTATCTGCCTCTGGTTCTTCAGATTACATGTTAATTTCCCATTGTATTTCATAATTTACACTAGATTTTGTGTGTGTATTTGTATGTGTGTAAGATTAGCCCTGAGCTAACCCCTGTTGCCAATCCTCCTCTTTTCTGCTGAGGAAGACTGGCCCACGGCTAACATCTGTGCCCATCTTCCTCTACCTTATGTGGGATGCCTGCCACAATGTAGCTTGATGAGTGGTACGTAGGTCCATGCCCAGGATCCGAACCTGCAAACCCCGAGCCCCCAGAAGCAGAGTGCGGGAACTTAACCACTATGCCACTGGGCCGGCCCTACACTAGATTTTTAAAATTGAAACATATTTGCTAATCAATGTAGCGTTAATTTGTAGAAGTGTGTCATCTGCACCAGAGTTGAATGAGTCTGGCGCATAATAACCTTCCATTAATACTTGTTTAATGAAAGAATGAATGAATTGTTTATACAATATTGGGACTTCTAAGATAATTATCATAATTTAAGGAAAACAAATGTTGGACATTAACCTGTATTTTCTAACATTATTTCCATTTAGAAAATGTGATATTACCAATCTTTTGAAAAATTAAACACCATATTTTCTTTAAAGACTTTAAGTGATGTGCTGAATAGATATCTTAGTTTGGCTATTAAGACATAAATTATCAAGGCACTACAAATCTGGGAGAAGGAGAACATAATTTGAAAGGAAGAGATTATAGAAATGGTTATATGTGGTTCAGTACGAGAGTCTATGAATACAATGAGAATAGAATCTGTAACTGTGCCCGGTATTTTATGCTTCTCAAAAGACATTTTTTACATATATATTATATGGGTCTGCCTGCCTGTCTCCCATTCTCTATAATTTAAAATGTGTTATATTTATAGCTGTTATTCTTGGACACACAAGTAAATCAACTTGTATACTTGAAAGATATTTATTTCTGACATGTAAAATGGTTAAGATAAATTTATTCCTTTATCTAAACACTAACATTTATATGTTAGTTTATTGTTCAGTTGTAGATCTCATTTTTGAAAGTGTTTTTATATGTACAATGAAAATGCACCTTTTTATTTTGTATAAAGTATTTAAAAATCTTTTTAAAGTACTATAAGATGAAAGGAATTCAAAAATCAACATTATTGGTACAAGATTCATGTTAATGTTTACTCAAGTAAATAGCACAAAATACTACCTAATTAGTGTGGTTGGTAAATTTTTGGTACTTTAATTTTCTCTGTTATTGTAAACCATGCATAAAATGCTTGCCTATTGAGAAGTACAGAATTGTCAGAGCTTAAACAGCTGACATCTGCTTACTCTCTTAAAAAAAAAAAAAAAGAATAACAAGCATTTCAGCCTAATCTACCTCAAATGTGTTCATGTAAATGGAGGTCCATCTATTGACCTGTATTCTTTTCAGCTCAGGATTGGTCCACATGGTTTATGAAACCAGGAAGGCTGATTTGAAATGCAGATGTGGAGACGGTGAAGTACACCCTCCCCTTTTTTCTTTGCTGTATCTGTCAGGGTGAAAAATGGCTTGCACAAGGGTCAGTCACCCATACTCACTTAATTACTTTTCTTGGACCCACAGAACTGTCACAAGCTGTGGTGGATGCGGGAGCGGTTCCCCTTTTAGTACTCTGTATCCAGGAGCCAGAAATTGCTTTGAGAAGGATTGCTGCTTCGGCCCTCAGTGATATTTCAAAGCATTCTCCAGAGTTAGCGCAGACGGTGGTGGATGCAGGAGCTACTGCTCACTTAGCCCAGATGATCCTGAACCCTGATGCTAAATTGAAGGTATTTAAAAATAAAGTTAAAAAACAAACAACCAGTCTTCTGATAATCTAAGAAAATAGAAATGTGTATAGATTAATATGATACATTTTAAAATAATTAGTAAATTATCATTGAAAACAGATATGAATATATTATGTATTTGGTCTTTTAATATGTGAAAATTATGCTGTAAAGATTAGACAGTAAAGACATGACTGGGAAAAATATGTGCAATCTGAAAACTAGAAGTAGCATTAGTATTAACATTAATCATTAAAATAAGGAATCACATGATTGAATCTGAGGGGTTGGAAGGGACCTAAAGGTTTTCTAGCCCACCACTATTATATTTAGGTTTCTTATGAAAATTGCCATACTTATATTAGTCTTTTTTATAGCTTTCTAAAATCTGATTTTCAATTAATAGTCACCAATTATACTTTTTTATTCTAATAGTTATATTCTATAAGGTTTTTAAATTGTTATTGTTAACCAAGCAATGGAAAGTTCTTTGAAATGTTATCAGCATCATGCCAAAAATAAGATCTTAGTTCTGCTTGATTATTTTTGTACTATATATGTATTATACATTAACAATTTAAGTATTACATAATTAAGAAATAGTATTCATTCAGAGGTCATATTTTTTTTATCATGTGCAATAGACAGAGATTTAAATAGTCCATAGAGAACTAAGACATTTATTTTGGAAATTAGGGAATTCAAGAAATTGAGAATTTAGGTATAAGACTAGGATGTGAATGTCTTGAGATTCAGAATCTTAGGTTATGTTAGATATGTAATTGTTTTTTCCTTTTTATAAAGGAATTTGAATATGTATAAAGCTGTTTAAATTACATCTGAACTCTACAGTGGACTCCAGGTAGTAATGTTTTGTTTTATTTTGGTTTTTGCTTAACAGCGTCAGATCCTTTCAGCTCTCAGTCAGATTGCAAAACATTCTATAGATCTGGCAGAAATGGTGGTTGAAGCAGAGATTTTTCCACTTGTACTCACCTGTCTGAAGGACAAAGATGAATATGTGAAGAAAAATGCTTCTACTTTAATTAGAGAGATTGCAAAACACACACCTGAGGTAAAAAAAAAAAAAAGAAACGCTTCAAAATACAATAATATGTAGTTAGTTTTGTTTTTAAGTAAAACATCAGTGTGTTTACAGGGCCCAAGTGCTGTGGCACATGATCTGGCTAGGGTGAGGTTGTCATCTTCAGCACTATGGACGGTTTGGACTAGATAATTCTGTGTTGTGGGGTGCTCCTGCACACTGCGTGCTGGATGGATGTTTCGCAGCATCCCCTGGCCTCTGCCCGCTAGATGCCAGTAGTACCTCTTCCCCCATCGTGACAATCAAAAATGTCTCCATATATTGCCAAATGTTTCCCAGGGGACAAAAGTGCCCCCAGCTGAGAACCACTAGGTTACATCAATGGAGTTTGAGTCTGAAATCTCAGTTTTTAACCATTTTCTGCATTCCATTTCTGGATCATGGGGATCGTGGACCTTTGTCATCCTTGTCATTTTAGGTCAGCTGGGAATGGTGAGAGAGAGTACACCTCCAGGTTGGAGAGACCACCAGGCCCCCTGGCCTGGTGTAACCATCTAATAGCTGCTCTTACATGGTGGTTCCCACTCTGAGTTCTTAGAGGCCAAAGGAATAGAGAGGAAGCAAGCCTGGGTGGATTCAGAAGATGTATCTTTTTCTGTGTATATGTTGACTAGTCAATTTCATTTCACTAGACGTTCAAGTCCTCATTCTTTATTTCACCTAACATCTTTATTTGGTTGAGATTTTTCAAGATTGAAGTGCAGTCAGCTAGCAATCATTGCTAGCAAAGAGGGGATAATTAGGCTAGACTATTTCAAGAAAAGTCTGACATTGTCTTTCAGCATTCAGTGATTAATCTGCTTCATACTCATACACTGTAATTGGGGCTTTCAGGAGTTAGCTAGTTATGAACTAGCCCTAGGCTTAATGTCTAGGTGAGCAATTTTGACATCCATTATAACAGGGAGAAAAGTTGTGCCATCAATGCATGAAAAGTTGAACCACAGCATAGAGCTCCTCACAGTGAGTATATTTGTACATTTGAAATAGCAGGATTACTATACATGTACATTTTTTTAATGAATATAATAATTTCACTAAATGATATTTCAGATTTTACCCGATGTTTTTTAGGTCCTAAATAAAAATATTTGGCAATACTAAAGTAATATTTAAAGATCATCTTATGCTGTCTGGTCACGAGTAGCTAGCTCTCCTTCTTTTCTCTTAGCTGTCGCAGTTGATAGTTAACGCGGGAGGAGTTGCTGCCGTGATTGACTGCATTGGGTCCTGCAAGGGAAATATAAGGCTGCCTGGCATCATGATGCTTGGTTATGTAGCGGCTCATTCTGCAAACCTGGCGATGGCGGTGATCATTTCCAAGGTTTGTTCTTGCTTTATTTTCTTCTAGTTATTGCAGTGAGATATTCTAAGACAGAGCCACAGATTAATACTCTCCCACAGAGTATAAAATATAATTGACAAGGGTGAAAGAAATACCTGAAGAATTTTTCAGCTTTTTTTCAAGGCTTATTAGTAAATTTCCCAAACCATGCTTAAAGTAAGGTTTATTTTGTGCGAAGTTTAAGGTATTACTCAGTGTTTAACATCAACAAAATATCAACTACTTTGAGTATTACTATTATCTGTATTTAAATATTAAGCATATTTGTATCTTGAAGGATTGGCTGTGCATATTTACAAACATGTAAAGCATACTTTGATTAAAAACACCTATGATAAACGACATGCCCGATAGTTTGTTTTCATTATTCTCCGAGGTCTACACATTCTCCCCTTTCCTGTCATTTGGGTAGGAGAGGACAATGGTTAGGACATTCCTTTTTATCTACTTCCTTTCCTTCAGCTTTCAAGAACTAATTTCTCTTCTTAGATATTGGCAATTCAGAGCACACATCTCTGATAGATAGCAATCTTTCTGTTTCCTCGCTCTAGAGATTTTGCCTTATCTCAATTTATAGCTTGGTATTAACCCACCATATAGTGTAGCCTGGCACATAGTAGGTGCTCAAAAAATATTTGTTGAATGAATACATATTGATCTTTTGAAGAATGCTTCAAAGACTGTGTGCCTGCAGTATCCCTGGAGACCCTCTGGGGCGTGGGTTTCTTATCAGCATGGAAAACCTGCTGCTGTGTGTTAAACAGAAGTGTGGATTTTTTTTTATCCCTTGCTAATCCTCAGAATAAAAAGGAGCCTCAGATCTTTATTTTCTACCTGTTCCCTGATAGTTCTTTGCTTCTTTCTCTTTTTATCCTGTGCTCTTCCTTTTGTTGTTCTATTACCAAAGACTGTGACAGCCACTCGAGCAGTAGTGCTGCTTTCTGAAGGGTCACCGTAGACATGGTACCGGGATTTTTGATTCTCGGTTCTTTTGTGGATAGAAGGAAAGCTTACACAGAGGAGGAATGATGAAAGAAGCAGCAATTGCTTTTGCTTCCTGTATTTCTTCTCCAGACTAACCAGGAGGCGCTCCCCTCCTTTGGTCTAGGGTTGCTGCTGGCCTCTCCCACCTACTTTGTCTTTCAGTTGGTTGAAGATCAAGGGGCAGCAGCAGTTTGAGGCAAACCACACAGTGCTGTATCATTCTTTCCTTTTCCTACTGTATTAGTACTATAAGGACTAATAACAACACCTCACATTTAAATAACACTTTATAATCCTCAAAGCACATTCGTATTCCCTTTCTCATTTGCTATTCCTAACAACTGAGGCCAGTAAGTCAGAGTTTGGGGGATGGGGTGGAGGGGGCTGTCTTCTTTTCTTCCTGCTGCTTCCATCTTGATATGTCCCAGAAATATGGGCTTTCCGGAAAGTTGCTTCATTCTGAAGACAGGTTTGACCTTTTATATTGGCAGACTCACATTTTTAGTTGTAAGAAAGAAGCCAATGAAGAAATATGGCAGGTCTCTTCAGGAAATTGGTCTTAATAACCAAATTTAAAGGTGGAGGAAGAAAGTATATACGATTATTTGGCCTTTGCTTTGGTGGCATGACCATGTGATAATGGCTTTTGTGGTACTAAATTTAAGGGGATAATTATTATAGTCTGAAATTACTTAGAAAATTATGCCTATACAGAATCTGGAATTATAATTTGATTTGGTTATTTGGTTCTTCTTTGGGTATATAAACTGTGATGTATTTGAGGCCCTTTAGTTAATTCTGTTTTGATTATTTAGATAAAATTGAAGCCTAAAGTGCAAAATGTAAGCCCGTGCTATCTGTGTAGCAAAAGTAATCATTTCTACTTTGACATTTCATCATATTAAAATGGGCAAAACTGTCATTTAAAAGTTGACCAAAATTAATGGAAATTTATTTACTATTTCAGGAAAGGTCTTTGTGAATATATTTCATCTAAAAGCTACTTAAATAGGAGTCTTGCTCATATTATTCATTTGATTTTAGATCTGTAGCAGTTATTTTGTTCTCAGGTCTATTATACTTGGTGAAAAGGCAATTTTTATTAAAGATTCTAAATTAACATTTTTAACAAAGAAAAATAAAAGGTTTTAAAATCCTAAGCATTGTTAATTTGTCACAGTGGAATCTGGTTTTGCATATATACTAGTCTGTGGCATCTGTTGTTTGGTTAAATGCCTTTCTGTTTGGGGAGTAAACGCTAGCAGAGATATTCTTAGTTTAGTTGGATTGTTACAGATAATTAAGGTAAATTAGTTCTAGTCATTTTATTGACTTGAAAAATGACAGCCCCTGTGATGTGCTCATTTATTGAACTGTTTAGGGAAAAAAGGATCAAGGCCAAAATGATTCCTTCTAATGTTTGAGAGACATGGAAGACTCTTTAATCCTGCTCTAGATTCATAACACTTGCTCTTTTGATCCACCCTGCAGGGTGTGCCCCAGTTGTCAGTCTGCCTGTCGGAAGAACCAGAAGATCACATTAAGGCCGCTGCGGCTTGGGCCTTGGGACAGATTGGGAAACACACTCCGGAGCATGCACGGGCTGTCGCGGTCACAAATACTTTGCCGGTGCTGCTTTCTCTGTACATGTCAACAGAAAGTTCTGAGGATCTGCAAGTAAAAGTGAGTGCTTAATTCCTAACTGTTCTTTGAAGATGTTAGATTTGATTCATTCTTAAAGTTACGTAATTTAAAGTGTTTTAATTTTCATTATGGACAATATTGCTTTTATGAATTAAGAAATACAGATTTATCAGAAGAATGAGGCAAGTCTTCCTTGAAAATAGGTTACCCTTGTCTCTAAAAATGAGTGATATATTTTAAAGAAAGTTTTCTACAGGTGCAAAGTTGTTTGTAAAATGAATGAATACTTGTTGCATTCTACATTTCTGTTGACTTTTCTTATGGAATAAGAATTGAAGGATTTTGGAGGATTTAGGATTCAGGATTTTGGAGTTGGAATTGGCTGGAGAGAACTTTAGTCAATTTTACATTATAAAATTGAGTCCAAAAGAATTTAAGGTACTTTCCACAGGTAATATCACTGGTCAGAGTGTATTCCTAAAGTCATAATTGATCTTTTAATTATATGTCTTATATTTGTTCCTTAAAAATGTCCATAAGATTCACTAAATTAAACATTTTTAAATCGTGTATTTTTTTTAAAAAAAGCAAGCTTTCTGAAAAAAATATTACTAGCTACTAAAATGATTCACAAAACATGATTGTGAATCAACATAGGATGGGTTGTTTAACAATTTTAGGATTTCAAAGAAAGAAAAAAATGTTTCCCAGCATACTTCCTATTAGGAAAACCCAGAACTTTTTGAAAGCAGCTTTCAGAATTGACTTGGATTGAGGGAAGTGCACAGAAAAGACAATAATTCAAAATAAAATTAGCAACAGTAAGTTAAATTACATTTAAATTTTAATTAAAAGAATCAACTAACAAATAGGAAAACACATTTGCTGAAACTACTTTTAGATGGAATGAGGCAGAAAGTTTACTTGAACTGTATAGTTGAGGGACTCTGGAAGTTATATAGTATAGTGAATCATTTATTTGATTTATAAATTTTATAAAAGTGAATTTATAAACTTGTTTATTTGGTTAGGTTTACATGTTATTTCTCTACAAATTCATTGAGGGAAGTTGATTTTTAAGATGAACATTTTTTCAATTTTTATAAGACTTTCTAGATCAAAGCAATGATTTAATAGATTTAGGGCTTCCCTTATAGTTCTCTGATGCTGAATGCATTCCTTGGCAATACTCGGTAGAGAGAGTAAGATTGACAGTGTGCTAAGGTCTTTTCCCGTTTAACAGTTCTGTGATTCTTTGACTTCCTGGTGAGAAACCACAACTCTGTTTCCAGTTTTGAGTTGTTCACGTACAGCTGATTTACATATATGTATATAATTTTAACCTATAGATATGTAGTTCTCGTTTAGCCTCATATTTCTTTATCCCATTATCATTTTTTCTTCCTCCTCTTCCCTTCCCCGCCCCCCCCACCCCACTTCTTTCCTCCTCACTCCTCCTCACTCCTTATCTTCGCCAGCCTCACCTCTAGTGATCCCATGACTGTGGCCTCCTCTGCAGGGGCTCTGCAGGCATAAGCTGGGCCAAGGCTATAATAGTAATTATGTTCAACTTCTAGATTATCAACAGATAAATTATTAATATTTTTAAAATAGTCTCTATCACTTTCAGATTCCTGCATTTAACAACTTTTATTTTCCTTTAAGTTTTGGAAATAAAGGAATATATGAGCTAAAGCATGAATAATTAATATTGGAGTCAATAATAATTATAGCTGAGAAACCCTTGCATATAGTCTCTTAGGTAGTACTACATACTTTTTATATGCTACCAAGTTTATATAACTTGGTTTTTAATGAATTATCATGATGTTTATTGTATAAATATCATGAGCAAAATAAGTTTGAAAACTTCACTTTTTGAAGTAAGATAATTTTTATTGTGTTTTAGTTTAACAAAAGTGGTTTTAATAAAACATTTAGGTTTGCTGATAGAAGTTAAGGTTTCTTCTGCCTATATTTGATGCAACATTTACTTTCAGGAAATATACTGTGTATTAAATTAAAGAGTGGGATCTTTATCAATCATTATCCTGTCAGCAATCTTTCCAAGGCTCTAAGTCCATCCAAATATTTTCTTATTGTAGGGACTGGATTATTATTTTTTTTTTCCCCTAAGGTCTCTTGGATTCTATCAGTTGTTGTTTTAAAGGCTTTAGAATGAAAGTCCAAGTCTGTTTGATTTGACACTATCTCAGTAGAGAAAAATGTATCCAAGAGCTTCAGGAATTGTCTACTGGTATTTCTCATTTGTTACTCTGTGGCAGCTTTCAAATTATAAGGCCATGTTGAAGTTCGTTTTGTCCCAAAGGCATGTCCGCTCCTGTAAGCATTCTCTAATTGGTTCTGATCCAGGAGAACCAATGAGCCGCCCCTTGGAATTTTCTCACATGTTTTCACAGAGACTTACTGTCTGCCTGCACCTATGTTATTTCAAATAAATACCTTATTAAAAACTGAAAAAATATATCTTTTCTCTAATAAGCTTACCTACATATATTTTGAAAATATTCAGGCAATTAATTGCATTTTCATTTGTTTTGATTTAGAGGCATCATATTGAAATGTTCCGTCTTAGTTTTGGCATTTGAATAAGTTCATTCTAGTACCTTAGTTAGAAAACTATTTCTCAGATAATTATTTGATTTAATTATTGTGTTCTTGTTGTCATGGTTGTTCCCCTTCATTTTTTAGCAGCTTTATTGAAATATAATTCATATACCATATAATTTACCCATTTAAAGTGTATCATTCAGCGGTTTTTAGTATATTCACAGAATTGTGCAACCATCACCACAATCTAACTTGAGAATGTTTTTATTCCCCCATTAGCAGTCACTCCATATCCTCCCTGTCTAGCCCCAGGCAACCACTAATTTCCTTTCTGTCTTTGTGGATTTGCCTCTTCTGGACATTTCATTTAAATAGGATCATACAATACATGTGCCTTTTTGGGCCTGCCTTCTTTCACTTAGCATAAGTTTCAAGGCTCATCCATGTTATAGCATGTATCAATATTTTGTTCCTTTTTATTGCCAAATAAAATTCCATGTGTTGATATACCATGTTTTGTTTATCCATTCACCAGTTGATGGACATTTGGGTTGTTTCTACTCTTTGACTCTTAGGAATAATACTGCTATGAACATTATCGTACAAGTTTTTGTGTGGATATATGTTTTCATTTCTCTAGGGTATATACCTAGGCGAGGAATTGCTAGGTCATGTGATAACTCTGTTTAACACTTTGAGGAACTGCTAAACTGTTTTCCAGTGTGAGCACCATTTTATATTCTCACCAGCAATATATGAGGGTTCCAGTTTTTCCACATCCTTGCCAACACTTGTTATTATCTTTGTTTTTTATTATAGACATCCTAGTGGGTGTGAATTGATATCTCATTGTGGTTTTGGTTTGTATTTCTCTGATGGCTAATGATGTTGAAAATCCTTTAATGTGCTTATTGGCCATTCAGATATCTTCTTTGGAGAAATATCTAATCAGACTCTTTGCCCATTTTAAAATTAGGATATTTATCTTTTTATTATTGAGTTGTAAGGGTTCTTTATATATTCTGGATACAAGTACTTATCAGACATATGATTTACAAGTATTTTCTCTCAATCCATGGGTTGTCTTATTACTTTCTTGATGGTACTGTTTGCAGCAAAAAATTCTTAAATTTTAATGAAATTCAATTTATATATTTTTTCTTTTACTTGTGCTTTTGGAGCCATATCTAAGAAGAATGCCTAACCCAAAGTCATGAAGGTTTATTCCCATGTTCCCCCTTCATTTTAATAACTACAGTCATGTACTGCATAATGATGTTTCTGTCAATGATGGACTGCGTATACAATGGCAGTCCCATAAGATTATAATGGAGCTGAAAAATTCCTATCGCCTAGTAATGTCATAGCCATCATAATGTCATAGTACAAAGCATTACTGACGTGTTTGTGGTGATGCTGGTGCAAACAAACCTACTGTGGTGCCAGTTGTATAAAAGTATAGCACATACAATTATGTATAGTACATACTAGAGAGGAATGGTGCATTATGTACTTACAAGAAAATCTATGATGAAAAAAAGAAACAAACCAGGCAAACCACCATGGACATATTTCTGAAAAGAGTTACATCTCCTCAAGAAGAGCCTCACACAGGTCCTTCAAGAGATATTCCAGAAGGAGGTGTCGTTATCATAGGAGATGACAACTCCATGCATGTTATTGCCCCTGAAGACCTTCCAGTGGGACAAGATGCAGAGGTGGAAGACAGTGATACTGATGATCCTGACCTGTGTAGGCCGAGGCTACTGTGTGGGCTGGCATCTTAGTTCTTAAGAAAAAAATTTAAAAAGTAAAAAAATAAAAAATAGAAAATTTTAAAAATAGTAAAAAGTTTATAGAATAAGGATATAAAGAAAAAGTATTTTTGTAGAGCTGTACAATGTGTTTGTGTTTTAAGTTGTGTTATTACAAAAGAGTCAAAAAATTTTTAAAAATTTAAAAGTTTATGAAATAAAAAAATTATAGTAAGCTAAGGTTAATTTATTATTGAAGAAAGATAAAAAAGATAAAGATACACTATAAATTTAGTGTAGCCTAAGTGTACAGTGTTTATAGTCTACAGTAGTGTACAGTGATGCCCCCGGCCTTCACATTCACTCACCACCCACACACTCACTCACCCAGAGCAACTTCCAGTCCTGCAAGCTCCATTCATGGTAAGTGCCCTATATAAGTGTACCATTTTTTATCTTTTATACTGTATTTTTACTGTACCTTTTCTATTTAGATACATAAATACTTACCATTGTGTTACAACTGCCTATAGAATTCAGTAGAGTAACATGCTGTACAGGTTTGTAGCCTAGGAGCAATAGGCTATACTATATCACCATCTAGGTTTGTATAAGTATACTCTATGATGTTTGCACGATGATGAAATCAGAATGTATCCCCGTCGATAAGCCACGCATGACTGTATAACTCTTTGGGCCAGAATGCTTTCAGAACAAAATTAACTTTTGAGTAACAAACACTTTTCATTTTAACCAGTTTTCATTAAAGGTCATCCATTAAGGAAAGCAACAATGAATAATTTTTGTTATTTCTTTCATTTTCTGTGAAAAACAATTGGAGCGGTTTCAACTGTTTGTATAGTATTGACAATTTTATTTTGTTCATTATAGTATTATTCTTATGTGTGTTGTTAGGAGGTAGAAAATAGTGTTGCTAGTCACTTACTGTGGTTTTTACAGCAACAGTTTTGATCAGTGTGGACAGAGTTAGTTTTTAGAAATGATAGAAAAATGAATGAATGTAAAACTATAGATGCTATGCTAATTCATAGGAAAATTAGGCTCAAACTCAAGTTGCCCTAAATAAATAACAATAGTGTATGACCCTTTCTCTGACATCATCGTATATCTTGTATGTCTAAGGATAAACACTAGCTACTAAATGCAGTGACAATTAGCAAAATTAATAATCTGTTATTCATTAGTTCAAAGTAAGATATTACTTGATTTACTGAATTAAGTAAATAAAAGTTTGTTGACTCCATATAATTTCTGTACAATTCACAGTATGAAGTTGTAAGAACTATTTTATTTTGGTCACAGCCATAAACAAACAAATATAAGGCACATTTTCTAAAGGCTAACAAATCTTAAACCCAACATATAACATGATCTTGTATGTAGAAAATCCTAAGGAATACACATGTACACAAATACTAGAACTGGTAAGAGTTCAACAAAGTCACAGGATGTAACATCAATATATAAAAATCAGTTGTATTCCATATGCTAGTAATGAACAATTCAAATGTGAAATTAAGAAAATAGTGTCATTCACAATAGCATCAAAAAGAATAAAATACTTAGGAATAAATTTAACAAAAGAAGTATAAGACTTGTACACTAAAAACTACAAAATATTGCTGAAAAAAATTAAAGAAAATCTGAATAAATGGAGAGACATTCCATGTTCATGGATTGGAAGATTCAATATTGTCAAGATGCCAATACTCTCTAAATTTATCTATAGATTCAACACAATCTCTATCAAGATCCTAGCTGGCTTCCCCCACCCACCCCCCCACCCCCGCCAAATCAAGAAGCTGATCCTAAAATTCACATGGCTATGCCAAGGACCCAGACTAGCCAAAACAATCTTGAAAAAGAAGGACTTACAATGCCTAATTTCTATAAAGCAAGAGTAATCAAGATAGTGTGGTATTTGCTTAACAGAAAGACATGCAATATATATCAATGTAATTGAGCATCTGAAATAGACCCTTTTATGGTCAACTGATTTTTCACAAAGGTGCCAAGGCAATTTAATGTGAAAAGGATAGTCTTTTCAGCAAATGGTACTGGGACAATTATTATATCCTCATACAAAAATATTAATTTGGATGCTTATCTCATACCATACACAAGAAATAACTCAAAATGGCTCATAGATCTAAATATAAGAGTTAAGACTATAAAACTCTTAGAGAAAACCTAGGAGTAAATGTTTGTAACCTTGGATTAGGCATCAATTTCATAGATATGACACCTAAAGCACAAGTGATAAAAGAAAACATTGATAAATTGGGTTTTATCAAAATTAAAAACTTTTATGCTTCAAAAAACGCATTAAAAAAGTGGAAAGACAAGCCATAGACTTGGAAAAAATATTTGCAAATCACACATTTGGGAAAGGACTTGTATTCAAAAGATATAAAGAGCTGTTACAATTCAAAAATAAGACAAAGAACCCAATTCAACATTGGACTAAAGATTTGAACAGATATTTCACCAAAGAAGATATACAAATGGCCAATCAGCACATGAAAAGATGTTCAACATTATTAGTCACTAGGGAAATGCAAATTAAAGCCATAATGAGATATTACTTCACACCTACCAGAATGGCTATAATTACTAAGATGGACAATAACAAATGCTGACCATCACGTCGAGAATCTTGAACCTTTTTACATTATTATTGGGAATGTAAAATGTTGCAGTTATGTTGAAACACAGTTTGGCAGTTTCTCAAAATGTTAAACATAACTTTACCATGATCACCCAACGATTCCATTCCTAAGTATCTTCCTAAGAGAGATGAAAACACTTGTCTTCGCAAAGACTTATATATGAATCTTCAGAGCAGCATTATTCATAGTAGCCAAAAGTGGAAACAACCCAAATGTTCATTGACTGGTGAATGGATAAATAAAATGTGGCAAATCTGTGTAATGGAATACTATTTGATAATAAAAGGAACAAAGTACTGATACATGCTATAACATGGATGAACCTCAAATACATTATACTTAGTGAGAGAGGCCAGACTCAAAAGTTCACATATTGTATGATTCTATTTATATGAAATCTCCAGAAAAGTCAAGTTTATAGAGAAAGAAAGTAGATTAGTAGTTGCCTGGGGCTGGTGGGGGTGAGTGGGGAGAGGGAATAGGGAGTGACTACAAATGGGGATGAAGTTTCTTTTGGGGATGATAAAAATGTTCTAAAATTAGTTTGTGGTGATGGGTGCACAACTCTGTAAATCGACTAAAAATCCATTGAATTGTGCACTTAAAATGAGTGAATTTATGGTATGTAAATTGTATCTCAATAAAGTTGTTAAAAAAATCTTAAGTCCAGAAATTGACAAGTAAACAAAATCTTTATTAACTAATATTCTAATATTTTTTTCATGCTGGATGATACAGCTGATTATCAATCATGACATACATTCCTATCTAGAAGTATACAGTAGCTGTAAACAGAGTATATTTTTTGACGAAGGATAGTCAAGTTCAGTGAATTTCTAGTGTCATTAGACTCCTTTCTAGAGTTCCTGATTAATAACTTGACAGTACATTGCCAACTTGGAACTTTTAGAATCAGAATAAGGCTGTCTGCTTGGTACAGTGAATGTGATCTCTGCTATACTGTTAGGAGACCCTGTCACCAACAGCAGTTAAGTTAAATTTGTTGGCCTGCTAAGGTCACCATGAGCCTAAGATGGGTCACAAAGGTATAACTAGGTATATTGGGAATCGAGAGTTTAATTCCAACTTGTTATACTACTTGTGGGAAAAAAGTTGAGCTGCATTTCTTACGTTCCTGAAATGCAGCTCAATTTTATAAAACTGTTTGAGGACAAATGTGTCAAGAGATAAGAGGTTATACAAAACTGCTTAGCCTGGGTCTCTGGGAAACCATAAATTCAAGAGATCCTTTACAGATAGCACAAATGTGATGAAAGTTTTTGCAGAATCCATTTACCAATTGTAAAATTCATGATGTGAAAAATCAGAATGCTCCTTGTAATTTGAAAGGCATTGCTAAACGTTCAGTAGCAAGATCCCAGAAGACCAGGTCGGCTCAGGCCTCAGAGAGAGAATAGGTGATCAGAGGAAAGGCCATAGGATGCACTGAAGCACAAAACCACGTACAAGCAGGTGTGGATTTCTAGTGGAAAACAGCTGTAGACAAACCCGACTTTGAAGGCTTCCAAAGTAAAGGGGGCAGGCTTTAATACAGAGAAACAGAGTCACAACCAGCCATGGCCTTAGGGCTGGCTGCAGTGATGTGCTACAGTCACCTCCGCGCCCTTCTTCAGCCACTTGTGGCAGGGGCAGCACCAGGCGGTGCCACTGAAATACAGAGTGCTGGGGAGAGTGGGAAAGGTCCACGCAGGTACTTATTCTTTTGCTTGTGGGTGACACACTCCCTGTTGTTGAGGGGAGCTTTTCCCTCGAGTAGATCCTCTCTGCTTTGCTTCCATCTGAGAATGGGGCAATTTCTCTCCATGAGCTAGCAGCAATCTGCAAATGCCCACTGACTGATGCACACAGGAGAATATTTCTGGCCACATACCTACAGGCCATGAAACCTTTTGGAGAACACAGAATGCCTTATAATGACTTTATACAATAAACTAGGTATTTTCTCATATATGTTGATTGGAAGGAATAGGACATATTAGTTATCTCACAGTTCCATATGTAAAAATTTTTACACTAATAAAATATAATACATATTAATTTACAGCCTATAGTTTTATGCTTTATAATTTTAATTTCCTCATAGGTATGTTAAGAGCTCAATAATACACTGTACATTTTAAAATTTAACATAAAGACAATAGGCAGGGTTTTCTACAATAAAAAACAATGAAAGACAGAAGGAGTTTTCTGACAACTAATTTAAAATTTGAAAGAACTCCAGGTTAGACCAGGAAATTGACTTCATTTTCAAATTCCAGGAACATATGACATGAATTTTTGTCAAGCTTTCATTGATGACTTATTTTGGTATGCATTTTGTTTTCTATTTCAATAGAGTAAAAAAGCCATAAAAAGTATCCTACAAAAATGCACCTATTTACCAGCCCTTGAGCCATTTCTGTATGATGCTCCTCCCAATATTTTGAAGCATGTGATTGGACAGTTCAGTAAGGTAAGAAATGCTCTCAGCCTGGAAGTGGGGGAAGAAAATTAAAATGAGTTGTTAACTTCTTTTCTCTGTTGGGCCAATGTTTTCTTCTGTAAGATGAGGGCAAGGTTTTACTACTTAACTCTCACTGATTGTATTGACAGGGAAGGTAACATAGGTTAATAAAATTAACATAGGTTAATAAAATTCACATATAAATAATTCACACTTCTTTCTTCCTCCCATTTTCCTCACAGCCTCTGTACAGCCCTTTTTAGTGTTCTTGGGGAGTAAATAGTATGTCAACACATAAAAACCTCATAATACAGATAATTTATATTAATAAGTAATTTTTAGTAATTTTCCCAGTGTCTGTTAGTCTCACTCATCTGGGAACACTGCAAAGATCTTATAAAGAAAAGGAAAAAGGGGGCCGGCCCGGTGGCGCAAGCGGTTAAGTGCGCGCGCTCCGCTGCGGCGGCCCGGGGTTCGCTGGTTCGGATCCCGGGCGCGCACCGACGCACTGCTTGGTAAGCCATGCTGTGGCGGCGTCCCATATAAAGTGGAGGAAGATAGGCACCGACGTTAGCCCAGGGCCGTCTTCCTCAGCGAAAAAAAGAGGAGGATTGGCGGATGTTAGCTCAGGGCTGATCTCCTCACAAAAAAAAAAGAAAAGGAAAAAGGTCTCTGAGCCACTGAAATATTTTTACAAAGTTCATGCACTTTACTGGAGATGCTTTCAGACAGTCATTTGGAGTTTATTGACTTATGAACAGTTCTAACAAATGTAGCTGTCATATTTCTTAGATTGTTGCAGATTAAAAGTAGTAAGGTGGAAGGTCCAGCTGCTAGAAGTGGGCATCTAGGCAGCAGGACTGACTATTGATACAAAGGCTGAGAGAGAACGGCTGCACGCCCACAGCCACTGATGGCTGTGGTGACCCGAACAATCAAGAACCGGTTATACTGTGCTCAGGAGATTTGATGTAAGAAGATAGAGTCTCTGGAAGCAGTATCCCATAGTGGCTCTGAGCTCAGGCTCTAGATTAGGGTGCCTGGATGTACATTTACCAGCTGTAATATCTTTAGCAAAGTCTTGACCTCTCTAATCCTTAGTATGATTACCCATAAAATGGGGATAATAGGAGTAGTACCTATTCATAGGGTCATTGTAAAGATTAAATGAGATGTTCTATGTAAAGAGCTTAGTTCAATCTTGGGCACATATTAAGCACTCAAAAACAAAATAAAAACTACACACACAGACACAAAACCAAAAAGTTGTTTTTAAGAGAGAAACCATGAGGCTAAGGATGATTTGAAAAAATTAAGAATGAATTAGGAGGCCAAATTCATTTGAATAGTCAGTTATAATGCCATTTAAAGGAGGTTCTACTGTTTGTATACTATATTTCTACAAATAATGAAAACTATATACTGCTATAACTTTTAAACTAGGCCCTACAGTTGAATAGGTCTAGTTTTAGGTACTCATCTGAAAGATACTAACAGACTTCAGTTCTCTGAACTCTTTCCATGATCTCCAACAGCTTGGCTGACCCTCAAGCACCATAGCCCCTGGATAGTAGAAGGTTTTGCATTGCTGAAGCCACCTCAGGATACAATTCTGTGTATCAGGCACCTATGATCTGTCTTCCTCCTTCTAAGAAAATAATTAAACTTTTTTTTTTCTCGGTGTTAGGTAAGAAACTGACCAGCTACTTTGATCAGCTAAGAGGGAGGGGGAGTAAGGAGCTGAGTGGATAATCTATAGACAGAGTCATCAGCTCTTGAAAATGAGTAGTTGACATTATTTCTGAAAGTTTCATTTTGTAGTTTAATCTTTTAGACTACTGAGTGAGATATTCTAGTTTTATTGAACTTGCTATGAAAATGAACACTAAACCTGAATTCAGAGTTCAAAATAAGTCACAAAAGTAAATAAAAATAAGTCAGTGGGATTTGTGGAAGTTAGATAGCCAAGAAAAAATAAAGACAGTACCTCGTATCATATACTTGTAGATGTTCCTTCAGGAATATTTGCTTCAGGCGGAATTTTGTGTTTTCTTAATCTAAGGATACCAGAGCATGAGAAAGAGAGGGGAAAGCAAGATGGAGGGTAAAAAGATATTTCTTTAATGTAGCTGGGGACAGAGATAGGAGATCATGAAAACTCCCCAGGTCAAACAAAATATTTAAAACCAATATATCATTCATTTTTTTAGAAACACATACTAGTGTCATCTTTTATTGTCCAGTTGATGTGTATTAACACTCTATTAGCCAGATCCTTTTGTAGTTTTAAGTATTTATTAAATGCCTACCTGTACTCTGTTAAGCATTGGGGGATGGACAAAAAAGAATAAGACAAACTTCTTTTTTTTTTTTTTTTTTTCTGTGAGGAGATCAGCCCTGTGCTAACATCTGCCAATCCTCCTCTTTTTTTGCTGAGGAACACTGGCCCCGGGCCAACATCTGTGCCCATCTTCCTCCACTTTATATGGGACACCGCCACAGCATGGCCTGCCAAGCAGTGCGTTGGTGCGCGCCCGGGATCCAAACCAGCGAACCCCGGGCCGCCGCAGCGGAGCGCGCGCACCCAACTGCTTGCACCACTGGGCCGGCCCCAAGACAAAATTCTTCTTCAAGGAACTTTATAATCTAGCTGGGGAAACTAGACAAAACAATTAGAAAATACTTCAATGTGCTAGACTTCATAATAAACTTTTTTTTTTTAAGAAGGAGTAAGTGAATGCAGTCTGAGGTATTCAGAGATTGCTTCAATGGAGGAAGTACAAAGTGAAACTAGCTGGTTCTCTGAAGACAGACTAAGAATGGAGGGAGAAAGAAAGGGTGTTTCTGTCAGAGGGAATAGTAGCAATGGCCAAGGAAGAGAGAGCAGGAAGTCCCACACGAGAACCCGCCCCTCTCCAGGAGCTTCCTTGCCTGGTCAGTTGTCATTGTCTTGCATAATTAATTTCTCCATCTCCACTGGCTCCTTCCTCTCAACACACAAACATCCACTGTCAAATCTAGGGCCTTTTTTCAGTTCTCATTTGTTGCTTCTTAAAATCTTCTCTTGGATTTGTTGATTCCTTACTTTCCTGATTTTTCTTCTGTCTCTTTAACATCTCCTCAATTTCCTTTCTCTGCCTACTCCTTAGTTATGTTCGTTCATTTGTTAAACATTTATTGAGCATCTATTTTGGCACCAGGCACTAGAAAAATGAATGAATAAATGAATGGTTAGTTTCTGCCTTCAATGACATTTATGTGTGATGGACATATAAACTGATAATTAAAATATTATGTGGCAAGTGCACCAATAGGGGTTTAACGAATGGTATGAGAGAAGAAAAGTACCTAACTCATCCTGGAATAAGAGAGTAGGGTGTCCCAGAGAAAGTTTCTTAAAGGAGGTGACACCTGAGTTCAACCTTAAAAGATGAGCAAGAGTTAGCCAAGCAAATGGGGGAAGATGTGTGGGGGGTGGAAGGGCATTGTAGGAAGAAGACACAGCATGGGCAAAGGCAAGAAATGGCCCAGCACGTGGACTTCCACTGCCTTTGCTCCTGTTCATTGCCTTTGTTCCATCTCAACAACATAAAAAGTTAATACGTTTCTAAAAAGACTGCATTTTACTTCCAATCATCAGCAAATTTAGGCTCATTATATTACAGGTATATTGGACATAAATTCTCTTTTACATTTCCTCAGATATATTATTGCTTTTCGGTAGTAATAATCCAACGGAAAAGAAAAGCTGACATTTTTATGTGCTTCCCTTTTCAAGGTGCTGCCACATGACAGCAAAGCTCGACGACTTTTTGTAACAAGTGGTGGACTTAAAAAGCTTCAAGAGATAAAAGCAGAACCTGGATCTCTCCTTCAAGAATACATCAACATTATTAACAACTGTTACCCAGAGGAAATAGTAAGGTGGGAAAAATGGACCTTGAGAAGTTCAAAATTATAATGTAGTTTTTCTATTTTCAAGTCTAGATTTTTATATACACTGTGTCAAAATGTGGACTTATACTAGATAAGACAAGTGTATACCTTTACTTCTCTCTTGATCTCTTTTTCCCTCAAATCAAATAATGTTCTGATTGACACACACATTTCCAAATCAAACTGGAATGTCATTTGAGACATTTCTGTGCTAATTTTAACACATGCTTTACTAAAGAGTATACAAACATAGAGTTCAAATTAAATTAACAATCTTTAATGTGAGCCTGAATTAAAAAGGGCCTATAGATCTGATTTTCATAGTTCCCTGCATGTTATTTTTCTGCCTTAAGCTCACATTTATATTAATGGGAGTATTACAAATAGAAAAGAAATATTGAGTGGCAAAAAAGAAACTTACTATTTATATTCAAAAAAAGTTAAAGCTGTTTATGACATGCAGGTGCCTCATAGTAATATAGCAGGTAATATAAACAGTAATATAGCACCTCTATTTTCAAGGTTAAATTTTTTAATGAGGTTGATTTGCAGAGTATTAAACCTAAGCGTCAGTCCTTGTAAGCCTAAAGGAGAACTACACCACTAAACCCAAAATAAATAAAAGCAAAGTTACCAAGAAAAGATACAATGATCTAAACAACTGAATCTTGAAAAATGCCCACTAAACATGCAGAATTAAAGGCCATATTTATCTATATTTTTCTAATCCTACACTCATTTCTTATTTTCTATAATTAATATTAGAGAATATGGATTTCAATGTTTAAAACTTATGTTATAACTTATATAAACTATTCTTCCTATTTAATATCAGTGGTTTTTAATACATATGCTAACACTGACTTTAAAAGCACAAAAATAATTTTCTGTAAGATTAAAATTTTTTCTATTCACGTATATTCTGCCACTAAATTCTTTCCAGAGGTACGAGTTTATGCACTTTTGGGATATTTATGAAAACTTCTTGACCAAAAGAGTTCCAATAAGTTAGCTTTGAAAATATTAATATATATAAAATATATCAAAGGAGTAGTATATCATAATATGTATATCTACTATACATACTATACAAATATAATAATATACCAAAGAGTTTATATAACATATAAAATATATGTGAAACCACTAAATGAAGGAAATATGAAAATCTTTTATCAAGAAGAGAAAATAAAGTTAATTTTTATGCATGAACTATATGTCTCTTCAGGAAGAATGCAATTTTATGTAAGTTTAAAATAACTTTCAGTGCAATTTTCTATGATAAACAAAATTATAGAAAAATGAAAAAGGGCAAACTAAAGTGCCCCAAGATGGAATGACCTCTTAGAATTAACCAATGATAAAGCACTTTCTGGAATAGAAGTCTTCTTTCTACTCCTTTCTAGGATTATTTTACAGAGTACCAGGGGAAATCAAAACCTCTGTCATGTTAGAATTTAATCTGGTATTTTGTTAAAATACCATTGTAAATTTTTAACTTCTCACATCCTGTGATCTGGGATTTCATTTAAAAAATTGGCTAATTATCATGAAGAATTTTGGTTAGTTGTCTTTTTCAAGTTTCTGATATTTTTCTAAAGCATTAGGTTCTATAAGATGCATTTTCTAGAAATCTTTGAAATATTCTTTCCATGAAAATAGACAATCTCAAAATGGTTTTACTTTTGCAGTCATATAATTCTCAAGAGTCACTTAGTGACTGTTTTAGAACTAATTATTTTTTTTTAAATAATTTTATTTATTTATTTATTTTCACCCCAAAGCCTCAGTAGATAGTTGTACGTATGTCATAGTCGCACATCCTTCTAGTTGCTGTATGTGGGATGCAGCCTCAGCATGGCCGGAGAAGCAGTGTGTCGGTGCGTGCCCGGGATCTGAACCCGCACCGCCAGCAGCGGAGCGAGCGCACTTAACCACTAAGCCATGGGGCCGGCCCTAGAACTAATTATTCTTTATCAGACAGATTATCAAAGGATACTTTCTCTCAGCTGTTATTAGCCTAGACATTTATTTCATATTGCCTTCCAATTTTAGTAATCTTTAAACATTTCTAATAAAGGTAGTTGGTATGATGAGAGGGAAGGGGTCCAGGACTAGATGTTAGAAGACCTAAGTACTAGTCCTGGCCCACTCCACGTCTAGAAGGTATTTTTGGAACTCTGGTCTTCTGGATCTCTGCCCAAACCGAGGAGGGGAAGTTGCTTTTAGGAAACATCTGATTTGAGGAGGGAGGTATGCATAGCCTTCCATCTGGCATGTTTCTAGTATGGTAACAATATAGTAACCCAAATTCTACATGAGTCTAGGATAAGGTTAATTCACTAACATTTTTAAAGTCCATACAGAGGGTTAGCAGAGGGTAAGTTGGGATAGCAGTGGTTAATAGCCAGAGGAAGGGAATTTCTGGTTCTTTGGAGCTTCATTTTGGTTCTTTCATGAGAAGTATGGCTAAAAGCTTGGGCTTAGGTATCAAACAGACCTAAGTTCTTATCTCAGTCCCAACTACTTACTAACTGTGTGACTTTGGAGATAGTACTTAACCTTCTTAGCCACAGTTTCCTCATCTGTAAAATGTGGACAAAGATAATCACCTACTTCATAGAGTTGCTATCAGGATTAAATGAGATAATACTTAGCCAGAGGGCTTACACATGGGAAGAATTCAATTCAGTAAACACCTGGTATTGTCCTCTTTAGGCACCCCTTCTCATTCTTCTTTCTGTCCAGCTTAAATAACATCATCAGGTGGATCAGATTTAACATTATAATAATACTGGAGAAACTAGGTAGCAGCACTTACCCTTTTTCACTGTTTGTTTTGATGATAAATGCATATCAAGTAAATATTTGTTTCATTTTTTGCAAATTAAAAAGACAAAGATTTTTTTTGGTTAGATTTTAATTGCTTTTAGTTGCTCATGTAGAGGTTCCAAACTTTTTCCTGATGGGAAGCTACTTTTGAATTCCTCAGTATCACACAGACTCGAGCTGGAATGGGGTTTCTGACAGTTAACGGACAACTTGATGTATTTATTTGTGGGTCTATACTGAGATACATACGTGGTCTGTATGCATTTATGAGAAGTTAGGCAGTGCTAAATGTACGCTCTGCTGTTGGGGGTGAGGGGTATAAGTACTGAGCACATTTCCTTCTCCGTGGGGAATCCTGTGACATCTCTGAGGTCCCTGGGGAGAGACGTATGGCAATGGCAATTACCTTGGCAATTAGGTAAAGCCTCAAGAATTATTGGTAGATCCTAACTGATTTATTGGGGACTTTTATTTTAAAGCAATACTATCCAATAGAAATATAATGTGAGCCACATATGTCATTTAAAATTTTCTAGTAGCCACATTTAAAAAAGTAAAATTAAACAGGGTAAATAAATTTTAATAATATATTTTTGTTAGCCCAATATATCCATGTATTGTAATTTCAACTTAAAAATTATTCATGAGCTATTTTACATTTTTCATATTAAGTTTTTGAAATCTGGTGGGTATTTTATCACTTCCAGCACATCTCAATTCAGATGCTAAATTTCATCAGAAATACTCGATCTGCATTTAGATTATATAAAGTTTACAGTTGAAAATGTAGATTCACAAGTTGGTCCAAACACACTTAAAATTTTTCCAATAACTGAATTGAGTATCAGTTTTAAAGTTTTTATTAAAATTAAACACAAAAAATTCAGTCCCTCAGTCATACTACCCGTATTTCTAGTGCTCAATAGCCCATGTCACTAGTGGCTACCATATTAAACAGCATAATTTTTAAAGTTTTGGTTTTTCTAAATCTACTTCTTACCATTTATACAAAAAGTACCTATCTTGTGTCTGACACATTTATAAGTCCTAGGAAGGTGAGGCCTGCTTTAAAATTTGTGACTAACTCAGACAGAGAAAGAAACAGTTGTGAACTCCTCAGTGTAGGAGTACTTTGAAGAGATCCACTGTTGAAGAACAATTTTTTCAAGGGTAGGAGGCCTTTAGAGGAGCAGCATTCTTTAAGGTAGCTTTTCATGTGTGTATGTCGGTATCTCTTTAACTATGACTGCCTGTAGGCACATTACTGAGAAACTACAGCTCTGTTTCGTCCACCTTAACTTGACAAATTGTGGAAGAAATTAGTGTAATATAAATTAGGAGTTTTTAAGTCAAGCACCTGAGGACAGATAAAGATAACTAACAAAGGACAAAGCAAGTCTCGAACATTAGGTTTTATCTGGAGAACACACCTTAGGAGGCTTAATTATTTTCAGTGTTTTGGAAAATTTTAAATTACATTTACTTAGATTTTTTTCTCCATTAATTATATTCTAGAATGTCTGCCAAATTTTATTTGACATACTCTTATATGCATGTAAATTCTTTCCATGGTATATGAAGCATCTACAATGCATTAATCAATATATTTAATACTTTTATATTACATCTCTTATAAAATGTTCAATTTATAAATACATAGTACTATAAATGCCCAAGAACCAATGAAAATGATTAATTTCCTAGGTTTGTATGATGGAATATTTGTAAACCATTTATTAAATAGTTCTTTAATGTGAATTATACTCCCAGAAATTTTTGTTTTTATGGGTGACCAGATCTGATTAAAACCTACATTGAGAATAATTCCTAAGGCAATCAGAGTGCAGAATTGATTAGTAGTGATAGACTGTGTTTTCTAACTTATGAAAAAAAACTATTAGCTATGATCATCAAAGCAACATCAGTCACTTGACATAATAAAAACGAAGTCTCTGTAATAAAATACAATCAATGGATTCAAGTATCTTGCTTTGAAAATACCCCTACTCTGCCATTGCATTGATATCCCTTAAATGTTTGCTATTTATCTAGCACAGTCTTGTGAGCTGGTGTTCTCTTTCTCGATAGTCTAACCTTATGCACAAAGCATTACTGGAGCATCATTATTCACGGTATATTTGAGGTTTCACTCATAGAGTTATTTCAGATAAATATCTTATGTTGAATCTTTTGTGCCTACCGTGCTGAATCTTTTCACAAGTATCTAATAGAAAATTTTCTTTTTCAGGTATTATTCCCCTGGATATTCAGAGACACTTCTGCAGAGGGTGGACAGTTATCAACCACTTACTAACTAAGCAAAGTTATACTCGAATTCACAGCAGAGTATTTTTGAATAAAAGTTGTTAAAGCTCTTTTTAAATATTTGAACTAAGTACATTCTAGTGTGAAATACCTTTGGATAATATTTTCTAAATTAATGTAATCCTTTAAAAATTAGTGGCTTGAATATATGAGGAATTATTCATGGTCATTTGCATAGGATTTGCTCTAAAGGTAGATTTAAAAAAGACATTAAAAGGTTTAAGGCATTTGTTATTGTTCTATTAAAAACCATACACACACACCCCTCCAACTAGATATAGATGAAGGATGGTTCAAAAACTCTTAGTTATTTTGGCCAATTCCTCATAGGCATAGGCAAGGAAAACTGGCCTTGCAAATTCCACAGTAGGATATAGAAGGAAACAGTTGAAAGAGGAAACTGATGACAGAAATACAGGACACTTGAAAGAGACTCTGATGCTGGTCACATAATTCATTAACCTACACTTGGAATCTGTGGGTAACCTGTCAGGTTTTCCTAAAAACTTAGGAAGCTCTCCTCTTCATCCCAAGTTTTCTAAGCTCTTTTCTCACCTTACCTAACCAATTCTTACCTTTCATGGGGCTGGCTAGGGTAGAGGTCAATATTAAGCATTATACCGCTGCAGATATGCTTTCCATTTTCATTGCACGTTTTCTTAGTCTAGCTCTGCTCATGAATAAACAAGGAAGCAGGCGTGTAAAATGGGTCCTCAGTATTCCCTTGTCCTAGCTTCACTTTCCCAAGTTTCAAAAGTCACATTTTCAGAGATTTAAGGAATAATTTGAAAATAATACCATGAGGCGCACACCTTATATGCATTTTCACTTAGAGAGGTGAAAGTGGGTGAGTGGGAGTTTCAGTAAAACTTTACAAAAAAACTGCATTAGAATTGTCCTTTTCATTTTTCCTTTCTAGTGTGTTTCTGACCTTGGGAATATGTGATTAGACTTAGGAGTCTTGGTTAGTTGGCATGTGTGTCTTTTGATCTAAAGTTACATTACTTAGAGTGATCTCCCTGGGGGCCTGGAGAGGACATGAATGATAACCAGGGAGACTCTAGGCCACAGTGTTTCCAATCTGGCCGGCTTTCAGGTTTCTTTCTCAGACTCTTATTTCTTTTTTCTCAAAAGGAACCTACCCATTTATTTTTGGTATTTTCTGGATTCATCTCTGTCATCATTTCCTAATACTGCATACTTTGTTGCATCTTTTTAAACTTCATCATACCCAAGATTGTCCCATTTCTTTTTGACTTATATCAGTCTAGGATTGCTTGCAATTTGACTTTTTAATACTTTCTCTGGCCTATTTTGTTTCCTTGCAGTAATTTCTTTGATTCATTGCATAAGAAAATGTCATTTCTAGTCTCAGTTTTGTAGCTTTTCTTTCTCTCCTTCCTACCTGCCCAGCTTCTCTTATGAACCCTTTAACAATTTGAGAAAATACAGATAGTTTCATCTTTCTTCATGAAACCATTTTTCTTTCATGACCATGTTGGTAATGACAGAAACTAGTCTATCTGGGATAAAACCTCCCTGGATATTATGGGAATGGTCAATTTCCTATTATGTATTTCTTGCCATTGTATGTTGAAGTTTTTCACTTTACACGTCATTTCATGCTCATCAAATAGTATTAAACTAAGAAAGGAATAAAATATTAGTATTTGGATGGGTGTTATAATTTGATCATATGCAATTTGGAAAATTTATGCTATGAAATGTTTCTTGACATAAAACACTTAAAGCTTGCTTTATTTTTTGAGAAGTCTGAGATGTTTTTTAAAAATAAAAAAATCTTTTCTATTTGTGCTAGAGTAAAAATAGTGTCTCTCATTGATGGTATTTTTTGATATTTTCACCCCTGGTTCGAATTTTATCAATTCCAATTCTCTGGACAGACCAACTCCTGTCCCACTATTCTCCCTTCCCTCTGCAGTTTATTTAAAATTCAGCTATCATTAGGATATCTCATTTAGCTTATATGAACTATTTATTTTTAGGACTTCAATTCAGGAATAAAATCGGTTGAACTTATTTTTGGTTGAATCTTAGTTTTATTCATTTAGTCCACCTGTTGTGGAAATAGATGCATATCAGTGGTGCCTGAAAAGAGATGTTGAAAATCTGGGTTCTAGTCATATCTGTTAAATAGTAAGGGTGATAATACTTGCTCAGCTTACTCATAAAATAACTTATGAATAGCTTATGAAAATAACCTGCAATGTTGCATGTAACAATTTTGTAAACTGCTCCGTTCTGTGCAAACCAACACGTGATTTATGGGAAATCTGACAGTCAATGACAGGTTACACATCTTGGCTAGCAACTGGGCACACCAGGTCCCATTCTCTTAGATAAGTGGAGTTTATACCAGATGATTTATGATAAAGAAAAGCTACATTTCCTGCCCTCATGGAGTTTTCTAATATAAACACATTTGCCCAGACACCGGGAGTAAAATAGGCACAAGACACTTGAACACAAAACAGGCATACTTCATTTAGGATGTAAAAACAAGTGACAACCTTATAGTTCTAGGAGGTTGACCTGTTTTTCTAACCTTTTCCTCTCAAACTACCCCCTTAAAGACAGGATTAAAGATTTGCTTGTTTCTACACTTGATTTGAAGTCCCGCTTAACATAAACCCTGACCTTAAATTCCTGGGTGCTCTCTCCAATCCAAGATGTCAAGTTTAGAAACCGACCTTGAAAGAATGAAAGATTTGTCTGTTGTGTTTTCAAAGCGCCAACCCTTTCCTTAAATTCATAAACTCTGACCTTAAATTCCTGGGTGAGGCTATCTCCAATCCAAGATGTCAAGTTTGGAAACTGACCTTGAAAGAATGAAGGATTTGTCTGCTGTGTTTTCAAATTGCCAACCTTTTCACTAAGTTAGGTGCTAGCAGATGTGGAGGCCTGTGTATACTATGGCTTATTCTGACACAAAATTCACTGTCTAGAAAATATTGATTTGTAGCTATTCTGTTTCAGAGATTAAAAGGATCAAATGACAGTATTAACTATAACTATTGCATTTACCAGTTGGTTAAGGGCCTTTGGGCTTTTAAAATTTGTCTATGTAATATTTTTCTAGTAATATGAATAATTATGTTTTGTTTTTAAGAAGTCTGGGTAGGCCTTAAAATTAGATAGATATTCAGTGATATGACTTTAAAGAATGGTGAGTTTTATTGTTTTTGTAATAATCGGTAAGTTTTTAAAAAAATTTAGGCAGTATATGAAAGGATAAAGCTAAAGGCAAAAACTTCACTCCAAATCTCACAACCCAGAAAATAGTTATTAACACGTTAACATAATTCCAAATGCCTCTGAACCTTTATACAGATAGAAAAACTTTTAGAAAAGTATATTCATGCTATACTATTTTAAAATAAAAAATAAAAGTTATAGCAGTTTGCTCTTTTCATGGAAGATGGAGTTTTTACTTTTTTTGTTTATTTCAGTGGGTTTAGGAAAAAGGTCTCAGTGATAAATTAGGGATAAATATAAAATATTTGCAAATGGCCTCCTTTTATTAATGATTCACTAGTATTTGCTATAGAGATTTTAAGTGCTATTTATGGCTTATCAGTTTTACAACATTCGATCACGAATATTATACTAATAACATAATTTTGCAAGGTAGTTTGGTATAGATATTTATACAGTAAATAAAGCCTCTAATTTTCCCCATGTGTATAGAATTTGTGGTAATGCTCTCTTGCTAAAATTTATACTAAAATATACAACTTATACATTACTGATGGCAAATGTTTATTCCAAGTGTTTTGTATATAAAGAAGTCCAACTCTTTGAGAACTACTGTAATTTATATCGAGTTCTCTGTTTTTTGAGTTTCCATAGCATGTATAGTTTAAATCATACAAATGTAATTATAATGCCAAAGAGAATGTCATCATTCTCCCATTTTTTTTCTTCACTAACTCAAGTATGACCTTTTTCCTAGCTGAGCGAAATGTGCCCTGTTCTCTTCAGGCCCCAGTGGCACTCAGCATTGTGGGAAGCACACAGCAGAACTAGCAGCGGGCTGGACAGAGTGTCAGGGCAGCAAGGCTCTCTGTGGTCAAGTCTCTTCAAGTCCCTAGGCTTTAGTTTTCTGAAATATGATAGTTTAGTGCAGAAGAGCACAGGCTCTAGAGTTAGAGAGCCACATTAGAATCTCAAACTACTACATCCTGACTCAGTGGCCTTCTGAAAGCTACTAATAGCAGCCATCTCATAGGATGCTGAGGACTAAACAAGGGTGAGTGGTGAGCACAGGGCCTGGTATGTAGTAAGCACTGCCACCACTAGTCTATATGAAATCTTTGTGTAAACAGAAAAAGGTGCATAGTCCTCAAGACTCTTTACTTCCATCTGGCAGAAATTGTTGTGATAGTCTGATTTTGTTAAAGCAAGACTCTTTACTGCCATCTGCTGGAAAATTCTCTTAAATATGCAAATCCGTGATGTCTACCATGCGAACCACGCCCCCTTAGATGTGCTGGTGCCTTTGTGCAATACACAATCTGCAGAACTGTACACATAAGTGCTCAATAGATTGTATTTGCTACCCTTCACTTTTGTAAATGGGGTTTGGAAGAGAATTCCAGGTAAACAATGCTATTGTGTGAAGCAATTCATTTTAAAAAATCAAGGAGTCAAAGTTAATCTCTAGAAAAGAATCAGCCTTTTGTTACAAAGTCTGGAAACATTTGGGCTTACTGTTTCCCTCATTTCCTACTTCCCCCACAGAAAAGTATGTTCTACGATAAAACCTGCAATTTAAGTTAGCAGAGATACTAATTAAGCCATTACTTTTGCATTTATAAACACTGAATGTAAGACCAAATTAGAGGACCTATTTTATATATGCAAAAGCAAAGCATATTTTGGAATAATCTATATAGCCTTTTAATCCTGATTTTTAAAATTGGGTCAAGAATATATCATTATTGCAAGATGGCATATCTCTGGAAAGCAACTCTGCTGGAGCTGCATTCAGTTTTCTCCATCCTGGAACCTGGGCTGGGATATGACAGGTTTCTCTCTCTTCTAGCCAAATAGTCCCTATTGAAGGGACCATTATAGTCCCTTTTTGCACACAAAAGGGAAAATGTGGCTCATTTTCATACGTAGCAGTACAATCACAAAGAAGACTGACTAAAGTTGGATGAGGGAGAGTTTATTGATAATGGAAACACTCTCCCAGGATATAGGATTTATCACCCTAGCAAGGACTCCAGATGTTAGGTTGGCTCTTGGAAGCCTGGAGAAAGCAACAGCCCACACTAAGTGAAGTGGAAATGCCACAACTGCCATGGCAGACTGGAAGACAATATCAAATGGCTTAGAGGGGTGGGCATGCTAAGGTGCATATGCTATGTAGGGATGGAAAACCCCCCAGCTGACTCTGTTCTAAGAGAAGGCCCAGAGAACACACATTTACCAAAGTGATAAGGAATGTGTTGTTAAGAGTGTAACAATCACTGAGAACCTCCGTGGCGGCGCTCTTCTGCATGCCGGGCTCACCGGAGGAGACACTGTTACAGAACTGGGCCCCTTAATAGGGATGACAGATCCTGAAATAATAGAAGCCAGGTGACAGTACTTAACTGTCAGAAGCAAGGTGTGTGCAATTATTGCAATGAGTTGCAAAATTGGTGTGGCATCCAGGGACCCAATCCATAGAGAGCTATGAAGATTGTTAATAGAACTCAATGTTCCTAAAGGCAAGATAAATAGGCAGTCAATAATGGTATCAATTTATAAAATCGCAATTTATAAAATAATCACAGAAAGCAATGCTGACTCCCCAATACAGCACCAACCCTCAAGAAGACCAACCAACCATTTGGAGGTAAGTTGACTGCATTGGACCTCTTCCACCCTAGAAGAGGCAGGAATTCATTTTGACTAGGATTGTTATATATGCCGGGTATGAGTTTTCTTTTCCTATCCACAGGGCCCCAGCCAGCACCACCCTCTGAGGACTTAAGAATGCTTGATCTACTGACATAAGATCCCATACAACATTGCCTGGGATCAAAGAGTCCACTGGTCCTATCCCATATTGCACGGCTTCTAAGTCACTGGCGTGACAGAAAGGTGGAATGGCCTCTTAAAGACACACCTAAGGCTCCCGCTTAGAGATGATACACCATGAGGTTGAGATGCCACCCTAAATCAATAATGATTATATTGTGCTGCATCCCCAATAGGTATAATACATGGGTCCAGGAACCATGGGGGGACGTAGGCATGGTCCTGCTTACTTTAATCCCCAGAGGTATACCTGGAGAGTTCATGCTTCCTGTCCCCAAAACTTTAGATTCTGTGGGTCAAGAGGTCTTGGTTCCCAGGAGGGTAATACATCATCAGTGGATACAGAGTCCCATTGTACTTCTCACTACAGCTGCCACTCAGTCACTTCAGTCTCCTTATGCCAAGAGACCAGCAGGAAAGGAATCCCTGTACTAGCAGACATCACTGACCCTGATCATCAGGAGGAGGTAGGGCTCTGTTACAGACTGCAGGGAGGGAAGAATGTTTGGCACACAGATGATTCCATGCGGGTCCCTTGAGGCTCCCATGCCCAGTTTTAACAGTAAACAGACAAGAACGAAAGCCTTGGTGACCAGGGCCTAAGATTCTTGGAGATGATGGTCTGGGTCACCCCACCAGGCAATCTGCCGAGAGTAGCATGGTTGCTAGCTGAGGCTGAGGCAAACCTAGAACGCACGGTGGAGAAGGGAACAAAGTATCAGGTACTTAGGCTGGAGATCCACCGCAGCTGCAGCAACTGTAGTTTTCCCACTAACCTTCTCATAAGTTTCCCCAGCAATAAAGGCCAACCAGAATCCTGGAGTTGTTGGTTACTAGGTGGGAGAACTTGCTGTAAGAAGCAAGTGGATCTGAGCACCAAAAGAGGTGAACTATAACAAATACTCCAGTGCTCCACCCATATCTGCTCTTCAGGGCCAAGGGCCAATGCACCCATCCTCCAACTCCTGCTATTTTTCTAGTCACATATTTTGTATCCTTACCACAGATAAGAACTGAATTAAATCTTCAACCACAACCAGAATGAACCTTAATAATGTGCTACATCTTAAAATTCACACCTTAAGTTGAACCAAAAAAAATTTAAGAACACTTAGGCAACTAGTTCAAATTGGAATCAAACTAAAGCACAACATCAAATTTTCTCAGATCCAAGCCCAAACCAAAGTTCTAGACACTTTGCACATATAACCCTGGGTAGACCCTCTGTGGCCTTAGCAGCCCTTGCTAATTAGAAGCTCCTGACTTTCCTCTGGCAGCTTAGCCGATAAATGTCTTCCAACGTGTGCTCCCACTTGAGGTTAGAATTTTTTTTAATTAACTTGCACTCAGTTATGTATTTGGTTCAGATGGGGAAGAAAACATCAGTTATTTCCCAAAAAGTAATTCCACACTCACCCAACATCATATGCTCCAGCTCACATCATAAAAATAAGTGACACCTGGCTGTGGTTCATTATGAAGCCATCTCAGTTCTCACCTGATGTAGCCTAATTCTTTGAATACAGGGAGTAAAATCTTAACCTCATTAGCAATGAGACTGCCTCATAGCTCAGGCAAAATCCTTGGGTTTCTCATCCAAGGGGCTGAGGGGAGGGAGTTAAAGAACCAGTATTCATGTGAAAAATTATTCTTTGAAGCCCTTAGATTGTTGCTCACACAAGAGATACAGGTCTGAGTTTAAGCCATGAGGGCAGGAACCATTCATCTTTGCATCCAGCATAGCACTTAGCATAGTTGCCTGGCACTCAGTAGGAGATCAATAAATAATTATCAAATGAATGAATCCGGCTGCAGAGTTCCATGAGCCATCCGGGTTGTTGGCTTTTTTCTGAAAGTGTAGCTCCCTCAAGCAAGAATAGGCTCTTTTCAAGCTCTATTCTGTCAGGACTGCTGCCACTTTGTTCATTCATACTCGGCTTTGGAATCTGGCTGTGCTATCAGCCACATCCTCTCAACTCAAGTTAGCAGTGCCTGAAGTAGTTCTTCTTCTTAGGACTTTAAAATGGTAGCCAAAGGACCAGTTTCAAAGCAAAGAACCCACACTGTAGGATGACTGGGAGTTGGTAGCTGAGTCATTAATGGCAGCCCATTGAAGGAATTCAGCTTCTGAGGTCCTGGGCCAGCTCTCTCTGAGGAAGGCTTGGTTGTTCAACTCTTCCTTGGATTCCATGGGACACCCAAGTATCTGTCCAGTAAATTTACTTTCACTTAAGTTCTCTCCAGCTGGTTTCCATTATTTGCAAAGAGAAGAAAAGCTTTTTAGAGGAAACCAGTGTACCTAAGTTGGATGCTGGCAGAGTGACGGTGTCGCTGAAGGAAGTGGTGGGATGTGGGAAGGAAAACTGAGTGGGGGGTTGGGGTGAAGGCTCTAAAAACAATCACCTTTCTGCCAAGAGTCAGCTGTGGACAAGAGGCTGCCAACCCGACTGTTGACCAGAGCTCAGCAGGGGGCTGCCTAGGGCCACACTGAGTAAGGTTGGTTTTCAAATACTCATTTCAAAAGCTGAATGCTTTCTCTCTGCCCTCCTCTCTGCTTTGGAATCTCGACTATAGTTCTTGTTTTGAGTCTCCCAACCACATGTTTTGAGTTTCCTTCCCTCAGCTTCTTTTCTTTACCTTCCAAGGTGCTAACTAATTGACAAAAAGAGGGCCACACGGTCTTCTCTTTGATTCCAGGATAATTCTCTGAATTATTAGCCCTTTTATGGAGCCCAAGAAAGGGACTTAAATGGTGACTTAATCCTTGCCCCTTTTCTCCATCTTCCCAAGTATCTCATTGTGAGAATGTGGAAGGCAAATCCTGCTTCTGGTTCAAGGCTTCTATTTAGATGAGTTTATTGGGGGAAGGAGAGGCTAAATTAGGAGAAAGAGAGTTGTGAATTTACAAAAACTACACTAAATCTATGTGGGAAGAGGGAACGAATAGAGGAGGAATTTGGACTATTTATTTGCAGCATGTCTTACTGACAGTTAAATACAGTGGTTTGCTCTGTTTTCTGCCACTCGAGGGTTATTTAATTAAATTCATGACCTAGGATGCTAACCAGCCCCACATCTAAAATAATTGCTTCTCTGTTGGTGAGATGTAAAGCCAGATTGATTTTCCCCCGGCCGATAGCTCTCCTTTCTGAGTCATGAATGTCATCTCCACTCTCCTCCCCACGTAATTTGATCTCTGTATTTGATCCCTATTTAGTAATACACTTTGCTAAACAGATGTCTGAGTAATTAAAATCCCACATGGGCACATTCGGCAGTGAGTTACATCTATTTAATAGGCAGCTTAGAAACTTTTCACCCTCGGCTTTCTCCCATCCTGGTGTCATATGTCACTGGCCTGTAGCAGGCTTTAAAAATTAGAGTTCAAACCTGCTATGTTGTTTTCCTGCATTCAGAAAGCCTCCTTTTACATTTTCTGACCATGTTTTCCTCACAACTCCCTGATCTCTTTCTCCTTCAACTCACCTGGATTTTCTGTTCCGTTTTCCACCAGCGTTCAAATTCTCACTGGATGAATCATCCTACATTTCCTTCATGCCAGCACCAGCAATTAAAAAAAAAAATCAGAACAAAGTTGTTATAACCATGGATTAAGAGTGCCTTTTATTTTTTTCCCCTGAGGCATAGCCAAATATTTCAGTCTGAACAATCCCATTTTTTTTTTTTTTTTAACTATTTGAGATCAAATACTGGAAACCTGTTTGGTTGCTACAGGTCACTGAAGGATTTTGATGGCAAAGAATTACAGAAGGAAAGAATGCATGTTTGGAGCAGGAAAGGGAAGTTAGGGAGGGCTTATTACATGGAATTTACTCGCTTTTGAGAGAGGATTTAGATGGAAATTTATTTATGAAAATGTTTATATCTAAAGAGACAATGTTCTTATGATAAACTTATGCCACTGATATCACATTACATAAAACTTGAGGTTAATGCTGTAATTTACAGTAGGTAAGGAATTTCCCTTGCGGTTGATGATGCATATCGATATTCAGAACATTTTGAAATAAGTAAAGAATATATGTATCTTTTCTGATACCTATCAATTCAGACTTGAACAAAATCAGATAAAGGAGTGGGCAACAGTCATACTAGCAAAAGGATTCTTTATCTTCTTGCTTTTAAATAGATAGCAGTCCAGTGCATTTAACATGGATCATTTCATAAAAGTTTCTCAGTGTTTCTTGTGAAGTTCCTTTGTAGTCACAATATTGCAGAATAAAAAAATAATGTGATCAAAAAGCAAGCAACAAGTTCAGAAGTTAACTAATACTGTTTTAGTTCTGTGTAAGCAAATTCTAAAAGTATTTGCATAAACTTTATTATCATGATTGTATTTAAAAACTAGGTGAAAATTCTACTGTGCAATGGGAGCTTCATTTTGGTGGTTTAGACACAACTTCTAGCCTTGTTATTTAAACTAATAACGGACAGGTAAGTAAACAGACACATAAATTAACAAGATTCTTAGACAAACAATGACATGGAATAGGAGCTAGCACTTCAGGAAGGCAGATGAGTTCAACATGATGGGAATGCTGTGGATGTGATTTCTTTGACTTGCGATCCTCTAGCTTCATTAGAGACCTGATGGCTTGTGAGCTGGAATGATTTCCATTCTCACAGTGCTCAGGATAACCTCCCCTTGCCTGGTCCCAGCTCCCTTCCCCTCCATGCAGCTTGTGTTTAATCTACTTAAAACACTTCTTTCTCTGATTCCAGCCTTGTAAGCCTTGTTTTCCCCCCAGTCACTCCTTACCACATGTCCAACCATGCTCTGCTGTCAGCTTCTTTCAGATCATTAAAAAAAAAAAAAAAAAAAGAGGGCCAGCCGAGCGTAGTAGTGGTTAAGTTCATGTGCTCTGCTTCAGAGTCCTGGGGTTTGCAGGTTCAGATCCTGGGCACAGACCTACACTGCTCATCAAACCATGCTGTGGCGGCCTCCCACATACAAAGTAGAGGAAGACTGCCACAGATGTTAGCTCAGGGACAATCTTTCTCAAGCAAAACAATAAAAAATAAAAGAGGAAGATTGGCAACAGATGTTAGCTCAGAGCCAATCTTCCTTACTAAAAAAAAAAAAAAAAGACTACCAATTCCAATAACCCGTTTCTGCCTTTCCACTGCTTTAGTATAAATTGGGGAGAATATTTCCTAACCTGCTCACAAAGTTGTGAGGGTCAAACGAGCTCCTGTGGATGAAAGGGCTTTGTATATGGTTACATGTGGCCAAGGAGCTTGGGCTCCAGCTCTGACTGACTGGCCCAAATACAGCTTCTAGCATTTTCTAGCTGTGTGAACTGTGGCAAGCTACTTAACTTTTCTGTACTTCAGCTTCCTAATAGGGAAAATGGAGATCATAAAAGTACCTAAATCCTGGGGTTGTTTGGTGATGATTACGTGAGACAATTCATGCATATTACGAGGTCAGAACATGCTTAGAACAGTCCCAGCTTCAAGGCCCCTAAGTGCTAGCACAAGTGTAGGCATCAGACGGTGTTTCCCATTGAGGTCAGCCAACTTCCTCAGAGCCTCCAGTCTCTCCAGCCTGGGGCCTCCGGGACCTGTCCTCCTTTGGGCTGGTATAGCCAGACTATATCCCTTGGGCGTGGTCTGTGACAGCTAGGGATGGGGTGGGATGTAAGAATCCTGGCTGAGCACGCGGATTTGAGGATTGGCAGGAGCTTTTAATAGTCGTCTCTCTCTTGAAATCCTGTTCACTCAGCTCAGCTTCTCCTCTAACGACTTTATTTCAAATGATTTGTTTATGATGATATTTCAGTTTGATGCCTCTTTGTACTTAAAGCCACAAAGATACATCCTTCCTACTCTGTAAAATGGGGATAGTAAGAGTGTCTGCCCCTGGGCCTGTAATGAGATAAATCAAGTGAACCTCTTCCAGAGAATCTTCCTGGAAGCACAGTATTCTAGAGTTACTTTTGAAAAAGAAATTGGAGTAAAAAGCGTGTGTAATCCAAATATCACCTTGTACACATGAAAAGAGGTGGAAACAAACAAAACAAAACATATAGACAACAAAAACCTAGCATTCTCAAAATGGGACAAATGATTCTTCCAAATGAATTCTCTTCTTCAGCATGGTTCCCTCTGAGTTGATGCCCATAATACAGTGCTGTTGTTGCCCAAAAGGTGTTGGAATTTCTTTTTTGAAAAGGCTTTTAAGGACTTTGGTGCAAATACTAACTGTGCCATTTTATGATATTTACGACAAATATCTGTCTACTTTGCAACTTATTTAATATTGTTTATAATTTTTTGACATACAGATGCTCTAAAATGCTTGTGCAGATAGAATGCTTTCATTATTTTGGAGTTGGTTCTTTCCCATCCAAGAATCACTTAACTATTCACTTATATTTTCTTTTACAGTTTCATTTTCACATTTGCCTCTTTAATCCATCTGGGATGTATTTCAGTATATAGTAGGAACTGAGCATCTAATCTGATTTTTTTTTTCCTCCCAGACGATTGGCTGGTTCTCTTAGTACCAGTTATTGAATAATCCACGTCCTCCTCATTGGTAATGCTTCATTTATTGGTATATTGAATTTTTTTTCAGGGCTCTGTTCTGAGATATTAATCTATTTATCAATCTTTTCTCAGTAGTTCAAAATCATTGTAATTATTGTAGCTTTATAATATGTATTAACATCTGGTTCAGTGAATCTCCTGTTATTACTCTTCCTTTTCAAAAGTATTCTGGCTACTCTCTCCTGTTTTTCCTCCAAACGGAAATTAATTTTTTTCAACTTCAAAAAAATCCCATTGGAATTTTGGTTAAAATCACAAATAAAGGAATAGGTACATTTATCTAGGAGAATAACAGATTCCTCAATCTTCTTGCTTTTGTGTTTTCTCTCTCTCTTTTTTTATATAGATCCCTTCCAGTTCTCGCCAATATTTATATGTGAATAGGATTTAAAAAAAAATATATTTCCCACAGGTTATTGCTGGATCATTGGAAAAGTTATTGATTTTTTAATAGTTACCTTATAATAGCTTTTCAACCAGATCTCTTGAGTTTTCTAGGCAAAAGTATCATCTGCAAATAAAGGCAATTTTTCTTCTGCTTTTCAATATTTTACCTATTTCTGTTTCTTGTCTTATTGTAGAATTATTTCCGCATAATTTTAAAGAATAGTGGTGATAATAGGCATCTTTATACCTGATTTTAATAATGCCTCTACTGTCATATCATTAAGTATGGAAATTTAAAAATATACCCAAAAGTAGACTGAATAGTAAAACAAACTCTCATGTGACCACCACCTAGCCTCAACAATTATTAACATTTTTGCATTCACTTATATGCTGGATTATAAATTAATCCAGCCTTTTTGAATGCCAACTTGGAAATATCTATCCAAAAATGAATCCAGCAATTCCACTGCTATGCATTAATCCTACAAGTACACCAGCACTAATAGGCAAAGATATTCAAGGATGCTCACTGTCACTGTATATAATTGCAGAAAACTAGAAAATAGCCTAAATGTTCCCCAATAGATGAGTGAAAAATTATGGTGAATTCATATAATAGTACTCAGCTATTATGAAAAATTTTGGTATATCTATGTGCTGATTCGGGAAGAGGTCCAAGGTATTTTATATAATGAAAAAAGCAAGTGCAGAACAATATGTATAGTATGATTCTATTTTTTTTTCAAAGTGGATAGTCATATGCTTTTATGTGCATGGAAAATTTCTGGAAGGATATGTAAGAAACTGTTAATAGAGGTTACCTCTGGGAAGGAGAATGAGGAGTGGTGACAGGAGGTTGAGGAATTAACTTTACACTTTCTCCTCTTCCTTACAGTTTGGCTGCCTTACCATTAGCATTATTATTATTATAAAATCTTACTAAAAGATCTGATGTTGGCTACTGGTTTAATATTTACTAAGAAGTTTTTAAAAATGTATTTGTTGTTTTAATCAAGAGGAGGTGTTAGATTTTTATCATCTATTGAGATGACAGGGTTTTTTTATTATATGCTCTAAAAGTATAATTTATTTCAATTATTTTCCTATTATTAAAATATCTTGGCATTTCTAGGAAAAAATCTACCTGATCATGTTAAAAATGAAGTACTTCATTGAATTTAATTTGTTGGTATTTTCAGGGGGAATTCTAGCATTGGATTTCTTATGTGAGTTTATATTTTTTGAGCCTTCTTTTTGTACCATTTTTGATAGATTTTATATTTGCTTCATAAAAATGAATTAAATTTTAATATCTTTATGCATTTAGAAAGAGAATTATATATCCTTCAAAATTTGCAAGAATTTGACTATATAATTTCTAGGGCTGAGACTTTTTTGATTTCTTCTCTGGATTTGATCACTTAGTTTTTCTTCTTCTTGATTCAATTTGGGTAATTTATGTTTTTCCAGAAAAAAAAAATGTATTAGCACATAGCTAACTACACATAGTATTCTCATATAATTAAAAAAAAAAAATTCTCCATATCTGTTATGCCTCCTTTCTCCTTTATAATTTTATTTATATTTTTTCTCTTTTTTTTTATTAAATAGGTTTGCCAGATATTTCTCTACTTTCTTCCTGTTTTTTCCAAAGAAGTACTTTTGGAACTGATAAATAATTGTTTACTGTTTTCTGATTCATTAATTTCTGTTTCAATCTTTAATTCTCCTTTTCTTGGAGTTTAATTTTTTAAAAAGCATTACTCATTTAAAGTTCATTTAACTCTATTCTTTCTTGTTCAGTTTTTCCCTGCTAAACAATGTTACTAAGCTTGGTCTGGTTTCAAATGACTTTTGGGTATTTCTAAAAATTAAACCTACTCTCAGAAGAGGTAGATTTGCTATCAAGGATGATGTCATTTAAAAGAATGTGACTCAGCCTCTTGTGGCAAATTTTCAAAGAATTCTAAAAATGGTTGAGTAGTAACAGCCATACAATTACAGCAAGCTTATGACCTGTTCTGAGGGGTCCAACACCTATTTGTACATATAAAACCTGTATGTTTGCTAGGACATTATCTGCCCTCAGATTCTGGAAAGAATCAAGTGCCAGGATTTAAAGAGAAGCTCTCACGTTTGCCTGATGGTATGTGCTCTGATACTCTATGTCTGTAACCCAAGGTATTTTCAAATGTTTCTTTTTGTGACTATGTATTTAAATATATTATGTGTACAGCCTGGCTTCATATTTGCTTATGATTGGATTAATCCCCAATAAAACATTTTTCAAACGCAAAGATTAAAAATTGTTCACATGATAGGAACATGTGAACATGACGGGAACATGTGAACATGACAAAGTTTTCTCTGCAAAAATCAATTCACTCTGATGATGTAGATGAAGGCAGAACATGTTTTTAAAAATAATGTTTAATGCCCTGATAGGCCAGTTTATAAGCAATAAAAATAAGTCTCTAATAAAAAATACTATGCCAATAGGAAGGTAGATTTGCAGGTGTGACCTCCGTATGTAGAAGATCATCAGATCCCTGTGTTTGTAGATTATGTAACAGTGTTTAAGTGACCAGGAAAGGGAGGATTTTGTGGTCAAGAAAGTGGAAATGTCCTATTTAACATATGACCCTGGCCAGTGCCATCTCAAATTACTGTTGATCAAGTTACAGATGGTTGGCAAGCCAGGAGGAAGGGAAGAGAAATGTCCAACAAACCTGCAATAAACAGGAGGCCACAAAGCCAGTGGCTGTTATCATTAAAAATAGGAACTTACTAAATATTTAAAATAATGCAAAGAAAAATTGTTTTGCAAACCATTCTGGACCAGAAGTTGCTTTAAAAGGCTTCAACATATCTTCCCCTGATAATAAGATTTTAGGGAAGATAGAACATGGCTTTGTGAATGAACCAAAAACATATAACTAGACCCCCCCCACCACAGAGACTAATAGCTTTATGATCATGTTTGAAAAGCATTTTCTTTGTTTTGCACCCACATGCATCTTAAGTTTTTCAAGCTTCCAAATATTTAAAACATATAAGTGCCTGTGCTCTAGGAATTGACCGTTGAAGGAAACACCACTAAGAACCAATAAATGGAAAACCAACCTTTTATCTCTACCAACTTCAAACAGAGGCACATATATATAAATTTATGTATTTAGCATTGGTCTCATCTGGTTGCCTTTTACAGTAGCAGTTTAGGGCTAACAGGACAGTAAGCCAGAGCCAAAAATCATCTTCATTTTGTTATAGTGGCTGTGAAATTTTCAGTAAAGCACAGACCTAAAGCCCAAGTGCTGCTAAAGGATTACCTAGAAAGCAGAGCCTGAGGCCAAGTTTAAGTGCTAAGATTTTATTACCAGGTGTAATCCCAGGGCAGCCAGGGTGAGGAGAAATGCAAAGGCAAGCAAATACAAGGCAGTGCATCACTGAGCTTAAAACTTCACAAGAAAGTACTGCTGACTGCTCAGTCCCAAAAGACAGCTTCCAGACAAGCCATGCACAACCATTACGCCTGGGGACCCTCCGGCTATGGAGAAAAAGGGGAGGAGTTTATATGACGGCTAATTCTTGCTTTCTGTCCTCTTTGGTGCAAGTTTAACTCATGGGGCTCTAATGGGCCCACTCTTCTGGGTGTTCCACCTGCCCCTCCAGGCAACTGCCAGGGAAGCAAGAGCATGCTGAACCCCAGGGTCTTTTCACCTGAGTCTGGGACTGGTGGGAGGAGCCAGAGCCTTCTACCATCAGAGCCATGGAGTGAAGGATGCAGTGCCAAAGCCTGACCCGCCCGGGGGGAAGGCTGTCCTCAGGCAAAGCCACAGCAGTGGAAGCCAGATCTGTACACTGAGCAAAAGGCTAAGATGGGGATGGTGGCGGTAGGATTGAGCAAATCAAGGGAGGTGCCTAAAGCGGGTCTGGAAAGTGCATCCTTCTTGGACGTGAGCTATTCCGAGTGCTGCTGTCCGCTGATTCTCAGTGCACGAGAATGAACCACTCAATTCAGAGAGCACCCATTTCGCTCTCAGATTTTGTAAATCGGAAATTTTTTCCACCAACCTGTCCCTTATTCCTCAACTCCCCCTAGCCACTACTTTAACTTTTTTCCCCCAACGTTTTTTTGAGGTGTAATTCGAATGCAATAAAATGCACCCATTTGAAGACTACAGTGTGATGCATTTTGGCAACTGTTATCTGTCCTGTGGCTACCACTCCTATCAAGATACGGAATTGTTCCATCACCCCCAAAGTTCCCTCAGCTCTTTGCATTCCATCCTCTCCCGTTTCACCCCTCCCAAGGCAACTGCTTTCTGTAACTAGTTTTGCCTCTTCTAGAATTTCATAAAAACGGAATCAGACTATGCTCTTTTGTGTTTACCCTTTCCCCCACAGCATAGTGTTTCTGATCTCCATCCATGTCGCCGCGTGTATTAACACCGCGTCCCTTTTTATTGCTCGCTCTATTTTGGAGGCATTACTATTTACGCTCAAGGTCGGGCATTGTTACCTGCATTAGCTCACTTGGAATCCTCCCCACCATCCCGCTTCACAGGAGAGGGACCCGAGGCTCGGGCAGTCAGTCACCCTGGCTGCCACGCACGCCACGGCCCGGAGCCCGACCTGCGGCACCTGCTGTCAAGCCGGAGGGGGCAGACCGGGCCGGACAAACAGCCAGGCCGCGGGCGCAGGCCCTGCCCAGGCGCCCGCCCCCTCTGCCGCCGCCGCCCCAGCCGCCGGCCTCCCGGGCTGCCTGCTCCCGCTGAGCGGCCCGCGGCGGCTCCCCCAGGGACACAGGCAGCGCCGCCGCGGGGCTAAGCGCCGCCGCGCACACAGGCGGCGAGGGCAGCCGGGGCCGCCGCTTTCCGCGGACGCGTCAGCGCGCGGCCCTGGCAGCGCTCCCGGGCGGCTCACCCCGCGCCGCCCGGGCGTTTCCCTCCGCGCGCGGACGGCGCTACTTCCCGCCGAGGCCGCACCGCTGCGCTGCCTCCTCCGCCCGAGGCAGGAGGCGAGGCGGGTCTGCGCTGCCGCTTCCCGGGGTGGGCGACGCGTCCGCGCCCGCTGGCAACGGGCGAGCCAGCAGACTGGCTCAGAGTCGTCGTCTCTTCCTCCAGGCCCTCCTCGTGAGGATATTCGGAGCCTTCGTGTTGAGGACGCGGCGGAAACAAAGGAGATGGGGTCTGCGCCGTGGCGCGGAGCGGCCTGTCCGCCGCCTGACGGGAGAGCAGCTCGCTCGTCCTGACGCGGAACGTGGTGTTGGGGGCAGCACGGGGACGCACAGAGGGGCTTTGTCTGCCGAAAAGAGCTGCTGCGAAACGGCCTCTGGGAATGGCCGCCGTCAGGGGCGCGCGGGGAACCCCGGCGACTTTTCCCCTCCCATCAAAGAAAGGAAAACCTGCGTTTTTCCTCAGTACGTTTTCAGTCAGATGCGAGGCGGCTCAGTGTCTGCGGTGGTAGAGAGCGCCCATCCGCCTTCCCTGACTCCATCTCCTTCAATATTTTATTCTTTGGTTTTTATTGGCTTATGCGACTCTTAAAATTGTGTGCGTGACCAGGTTCTCGGTGGACCCTTGTGACGTCTTGTCTTTTCCTCAGAAGTGACGGAACTGGGACACTGGAGGGGGACGACGCTCACACGGGCTGAGAGCCCGAGTCCACTGCGGCGCCTCAGACAGGCTGTGACGGAGCGGCCAGCCTGAGGGAGCTGTGAGGAGAGAGCGGGAGGAGCGTGGGGCTGCTGGAGGTTGTTATTTTGGGATCCCATGACTCTATGATTTGTATGAATATCCTATGAAAGTGGCGAGAACATGGGGGGCAACTGAACCTGAGAAGGGGGCTTCCAGTCAGCTGGGAAGGCTCTGTTTGATTACAGCCACCTGCCGTGACAGAAAAGAGGGAGGTGGAATGTTGTTGGATAGCACTGAAGCAGGGGGTTAGTGCTGCTCGTCACTGCTTGTCTCCCAGACTCCTGATAGCAACTGCCTGATAATATTGCGTGTTTTCCGTATTTATTTATCGGTCTCTCTCCCCACTTGGTATAAACCTGTGAGAGCTGGGAGTCGTTTGTTCGCTGCTGTTCCCTGGAGCGTAGCACAGTACCTGGCCAAGTACTTGGGGTTTTGTCAATATTTACTGAGGCAGTGAATTAAAAATCACAACACATTATCTAAAGGCATTGTGGGGAAAAAAGTAAATAAAGGCATTGTGAGAAGCACAAAACCAAAAGCCACATGACACAAGGGAAAGTTATCTCTTCAAACTTAACTTTTTTCGTTTTGGAGCCATAGGTGAGGAATAGCAGAGAGAGAGTCGCTCCACTATTCCATTTCCCAAAGAAGAAGAATGAAAGAAGGGAGCTCTCACTTCCAGGATGCTTTCACTTCATTCTAGGGGTTGATTTTCTGAGGTAAGCCCACCAAAAATCCGTGAGGAAATGGAAGCCCTTTCTTATTGCTCGTCTGTGACCCTGGGATGTGTGCACACCTCCATCTGGGACATCGGGCTTTGGGACGTTCAGAACACCTACAAGACAGACATCAGTGTGCCATAAATATTTTTCTCTGCTAGGGTTTCTGTATCATGTACTTGGAGACTCATCTGGGGACTGTGTTTCACATGAAAATGAGCTGGCTAAATCCTGCTGCTGCCTGGACACCCTTTCAAAACTTGCCCCTCAGGATGCTGATTCATAAATGATGGATTAGTTTCGAAGGAAGGGAAAATGGAGTGCTTACTTTGAGAGTGAAGAGGATCAGAATAAGCTCACCTGAGGAATGTCCTCTGTCTCAACCTCCCTTCTTTGGAACTTTTGGTTTGGAAAGGGCCACGCCTTGGCTGGGAAAGTTTATAAGAACTGTCAGAGTATACCTGACAGGTTGGAAAATTCTTCATAAAAAATAAGTTTAAGATGTCGTATCTCAATGCCTCAATCATCCTGTAATCGTAGCATCCTGGTATTCAAAACGAGGTATCCTGAGAAATCATTCACTCCTAGAGAATACTACGTTTATTGAGCATCTCTTATGTGTCAGGCATTGTTCTAGATGCTGTAGATATAGCAGTGAAAAAAAACACAAAAATCCCTCCCCTGTTTTATATTGTTCTGCTCCCAGGCCTCTTCCATCCTTTCACTGCAACTTTTTTCTTCCCTTGTTTTTGCCTCTCATTTCCCACCTACTTCACCCCTTTTTCAAAACTCATTTCTATTTTCTGTCTCTCACTTCATCCAAAATACGAACATATCAAAAATATGTGATGAAATGAATTTTAAAATTTAAGTCCTTTAAAAAACCTAACTTTTTACTGGAAAGAAATCCATTCCTCATATTTTTCTTTTTATGGCTATAATTTTTAAAAGTTTAAAAGTGATCTTCCTGGTTTCCTTCAGTTGGCTATTGTGTAAGGGAAGATAATTACTTTCCAGTCACCTTTCACCCTTCGATGAGGATTTTCCATTCACCCAGACTTTGCCTGACCATACCAATCTTATAGTATGATATACAATAAAACATAATGTAGAGAATAGTGATATTAAACAAATTGAACTCGTTTTTTAAAATAGAGGTGTTCCTTTCCCAGACTTTATTTTTTTAAGGAGTAAACTGAATGTTGGCTTTGAGACTCAGAATATAAGTGTACAATAAGGTTTTAGTGTACACACAGTACCAGAAGGAATTTTCCAGCCTATTTTATCTTAGTTGTACCAACTCTGCTCTTTTTCACCAGTTTTCTCCCTTTCCTTCAATCTATAATGCTCACTGGCCCAAAAGCCTTCACTGAAGGCTATGGCTTAGCTACAATACTCCTCCTTCCCCATTTCACAGTTAAATGTGTTGTATTTCAAAGTTGCTTAAGCATTCTTCTGAACTCGCCCTATATTCCTGCTCATTCTTTTCGGCCTTAACTGAGGAAGCAAACTAACCGTCTCTCTGTCCTTCATCCTCACTCCCTCCCCACCCCAATTGCTCAAGCCTAGGGGTTAGAGCTGGATTACCCGACATGCTAGTGATTCTCAATCCTGGTTGGCATGTTAGAATCACTAGAGAGACTTTTTAAGAATACTAGCTTCTTGAACTACCCCTGACCAATTAAATTAGAATCTGTGGAGTTAGAGTCCCTTCACTGGTATTTTTATAAAGCTCTCAAGGAGATTCTAGTGAAAGCCAGTTTGAGAAGCAGTACAGTGGGTAGCTCAAGTATCTGTCTAAGGCAGTGCTTCTTAAACTTTAGTGCTTCAGACTCACCTGAAGGGCTTATTAAAACAGATTGCTAGGTCCTACATCCTTAGTTTCTGATTCAGTAGATTTGGGGTGGGGCCCAAGAATTAACATTTCTAGCAAGTTCACAGGTGATGCGGATGCTGCTGGTTCAGGGATCACACTTTGAGAACCACTGTTCTAGGACACCAGCAAAAACAGGGGCACCAAGAAAAAATGAGAGAAAAAAATTAGATTGATATTTCAAACAAATATGATAGTTACTTCAAAGTAACTATCATGGTGCTAATCAGAAACTTTTGGGGCTTCTTTACCTTTATTTTATGGTTTAGTATGATTTTTGATTTAGAATTGTATTTGACAAGAGAGATGGAACTCCCATAATTCTTTCATTGCTAGGGGTGGCAATGAAGTCTTAATCAAGTCCTAAAAGTCTTAATCAAGCCCTACAGTTAAGTCCCCCACAAGCCAATGCATCTCTTCACGTAAACCTCAGCTTTCACTCTTCCGTGAGAATGTTTCCTTCACCAGATTTTCCCTGACTATAACAAGTCTTATAGTAGCCCACAGCAAAACATCATATGGAGAATAGCAAAGTAAAACACAGACACACACACACATACATAAGCACAAGCGGATCTCTCACTTCTCCCAAGAGAAAGCCGTAAGGCAGAAACAGTGTTTGTCTTCCAGGTGATAGGCAAATGTATCTTGCGTGTTCAACCTTATGACAGAGAGCTTGACACATGGAGGGCATGCAAATATCATTGCAGACGACCTGTCAGGGTTATGAAAATGAAAGGTACTTTTGCTTTTGAATAACTTTCCCATCTGTTTTTGCAGTTTATCTTCTCTCTACCAGCCCATAAGATATTTCTATTTTACATGGAGAAAATCAGCTTTCAAACTTGCCCAGAAGCATACAGTTCATTAGGTATGAAGTGAGGTCTCTTGGCTCCTAAACTCTGCATTCTTTTCTCTCAAACATGCTGTAATTCTAATGCCAGAACACTGGATCTGAAGGGAAGAGAGAAAGAATTTGAGATTTTTTTTTAATGCTGTAGAAGTGAAGTCTAAGAAAAACGTCCTACAGTTTTCAAGTCCTTGTAAGTAACGGTTATCATGTAGTTAGAAAGAATTTAGATGCAATTTATGATACCTGAGGGAAGAACAATATGAAAAGGGAGTAAAGAGAAGTAGAAAAGATTTAAGGTAAAACATCTGTACATTTAGCTAATAGTCCTAGGGCCTGAAAGGAATTCTGTTGGACCTTAAAAGAAAACAGGGCAAAAGACCCATCATTTCAGTTAACTACTGCTGTTACAAGCCACCACCAAATTTAGTAGCTTAAGCCAAGACCATTTTATTTGCTCATGATTCTTTGGGTTAGGAGTTCAGACAGGGCACAGTGAGGATGGCTCTTCTCTGCTCCACGTCGTCTTGACTGAGGTGTCTCCACTGGGGCTGGAGGATCCAAGGTGGCCTCATCTACGTGTCTGGGCCTTAGTGCTAACAGTCAGATGGGGTACCTTGGTTCTCTTCCACATTGCCCCCGCAATGTGGTCTTACATAATTCAGTAGCCTAGCTCAAGCATTTTTACATGGTGGCTGTCTTCCAAGGGGCTGAAAGGGATTACACAGCGTCACTTTCAGCATATTCTCTTGGTCAAAGCAAGTCAGAGGGCCAGCATGGATTCCAGAGATTGGGAAATAGAGTCCACTCTTGATGGGAGAATGGTACAGGTACATTGCAAAAGGGATGTAGTTATGCTGAGTGAAAGAAGCCAGACACAAAAGAGTGCGTTATATATGATTCTATTTATATGAAATTCTAGAAAAGGCAAACTAATCTAGAGTGACAGAAAAGCACATCATTGGTTGTCTTGGGCTGGCGGGTGGGGATTGACAGCAAAAGGACATGAGGGAACTTTTGGGGATGATAGAAATGTTCTGTACCTTGATTGTGGTAGTGTATACACAGGTATATACATTTGTCAAAATTTGTGCATTTTATTATAATTATTAAGTAATACGGAATATTAGGTATACGGAAAAAAAAGGGTAGGAAATAGGAGGTAGGAGAGACCATGGTGACCATCTTCAGAAATAATCTACTGTATGTAAAAACTTAGATCTGAAGGAAACTTTGAAGATCGTCTGGTCCAGTGCCTTCATTTTACAGATAAGGAAAGAGAAGCCCAGAAGGAGGAAATGCCGAAAGATACTGTGCTAGGTAGTGACAAAACCAGGGTTGAAACCCGAACTCCTGACCACAGTCTTCCTGTCACTTCTTGAACAGCCTCTAAGAAGATTAGGGAAAAGGATGCTCTGGGCCTGTGTTCCACTGAGACTCACTTAGATGTGAGCATGTCTGGGAATAAGGGCTGGATCATGTGAGCTGTCACTATCCCTTTACACTCTAGAAGTTTCCAGGGGTCTCCAATAGTCGGTATGAAAAGTCAGGACAAGAGTTGTGGGCTCTGTTCCTAGTTCTGTGAGACTAGGCACAAGTTCCTACAACTACTCCGTAAGTCGATGTCTATAATAAAGGTGAATAGAGAATATTTATAAATAGAATTGAACACTGTGGGGGAAAAAAAAAAGAGAGCAGCTATTCCACAGCCACCTGCTGTCTGCAGTGCTATCTTTGGGTTTCCTAGGAGGAAATTGGTGGGAAAGGACAAGGAGGGCTATGGAACTATCAAAACAGTACTATGTACTTAGGTTTTACTAAGTTAATAAACCCACCTTTCAGGCTTGTAAGGTAAGAATTATTGCTAGCTTTCATAAAGTGTTCCATATAGTAATGTAGAGTTGAAATGATAATAAATAGTATTGCAACTCATAGTAATATGCAAACATTAGAACATATTTAGGGAATTTGAAAAAGCACATACAGTCCATTCCCTATCTTTAGTACACTTGCTTTACTCAGACAAAAATGACTTTGAACCTTGTCCAAAGTGTCTCAGATATTTGTCAGATATATTCAACTCCTTTGGATGCCAAAGAACCTTTTTAAAAAATATCTACAAGAAATGGCAGAATGCTGTGGACTGAAATGATCTGCGGCTGGTACATCAGAGAGTAATACCCTGCTGGTCGCAGGCACTTACCCAGAGAACTGTGGACTTGAACTGTAGATAGAATCTGAACCTTTTGCTAACACAAAGTCACTTTGGAAATTAGTTACCAAAACACTATAAAATGAATGATTCAGCAAGGGAAGTTTTTTCAACAGAACATCACTCTGATAGATTTCTGAAGCTTGGGTTTTTCTTCATTTTAGTTTTGGGTTGTTTCCCCATTTTTCTAATACTTATATCTTAAAAATTATTCATAGTGAATTTTTTATTAAATGACAGGGCACTGATTTGCATCTTGAAGTTGTGATCTCTGTCTCAAAGCTGCTGACTGGGAGGAGCCTGTTCATTCACAAACTTGAAATGCAGTTGCAGAATAACTCTGCTGGCCTAACACTAACGCCTGGTGGAAAGCGGTGCATTTATGGAAGTAGTTCAAGCCAACGAAGCCTGCTCTTGTTTGGATTACCCTATCCGAGCGGTGCTTTGGTCCTGAATGGATTCCCCTTGGTTTAAGTTGGGTTAAAGTGGGGAAAACAAAATGGGATGTAAGGGAATCAGCCTGGGGCTCTCTTGTAGCCTAACCGCAGCAACCCTCCAAAATTTAGCTTCCTCTAGGCCAGACATTCTCAACTCTTTAGACCTTCTTAAAACTTACATTTCCACTCCATGGCTGCCACATTTTGAAATATCTGGACTACCCAGCATGTAGTATTGTTCATAACCCTTTACTCAGGTACACGCACGTTGTGGTAAGGTTTTTTTCAATAGCGTTGGGAACCATGTACAGATCACCAGTACTAACCTTGGAACTCAGGAACCCAGCATGACACAAAACTCACAAGGGAGACACACCAAGACTTCTAGATCTTCTACATCCCTGCCAACCTGGCTCCCACTTCCCACCATCTCTGCTGTTCCTCTGGAATTGATGGTTGTTTTAATCGCCTCCTATTCATGCCATTGGTGAGGGAGTGATTCCCCCCCTAGAGTTATGGGGATGGCCAGACACTGGACAGATGAGATTGACAGCAGCTTATTAGTTACCTATACTCATGGACAGGGGGAGGAGATCACTGCATACCCGGCCACGTGGAGGTTGCACTCAGGAACAGAATGAACAACCAGGAGCTGGGGGGGGCAGGCTTCTTTGTAGTATCAAAAGGGATGAGTTGCCTCCTGGCTCTCATGGGAGGATGTGATTGCTTGTTTGAGTTCTGAGGGCTGGCAGGGAACTGAAACGCACCACCCAGGGATATGCAGGAGTGCCACCTGGTCCATTTGATAAGGAAGGTGGTTTGGCTAGGGGACCTTAGAGTGAGGCAAAGGATGCAGGCCAAACTTTTCTAGTTAATACTTTCAATTTGTCACATAGCAAATGATTGCTGAATATTTTTGTGTGCCAGCACTAGATTAGGCATGGAGACTTACAGTGAATGGAACATAGTCCTTGTTTTTAAGGAGTCAGTGGAGGAGAATGAAGGACGTAAGCAAATGGTCACAATACAGAGCAATGGGTTTATGCATGTGCTGTGAGAGCACAGTTATGGGAGCAGTTCCTCCAGCCTGGGCACAGTGAAGGTCTTCACAGGGACAGGGGACAGTGGCCCCTGAGCTGGCCTTGAAGGATGAGTAGGAGTTTGCCCGCCAGAGAAGGGAGAGATGGGAGCATCATATCGGAGGGATCAGCATGACCAAAGGTGGAAATGATCAAGTGATAAAAATAAGTTAAATGTTTAAAATAAGTGACAAATAGTCCAGCAAAGGCTGGGGGTAGAGGCTGGATGGTGTTAGCATAGGGATGGGGGCAGGGATGGACACTGTCTCAGAGAGGGCAGCCTGGCATAGTCAGGGACGTTGTGCCAGGAGAGCTGCCCTGGGAGCTTTCTGCTTCTCTCACCCTCTACTCTCCACATTTCCCTCCAGTCCTTCTTTCTCCCCAGGCCTCTTCTCATATTTGAAGCATCAGGTTCTGTCCTTATACTAAATGGGGGACAGGTGATGGGGGAGGGAGCAGGGAGAGATGAGATGAGAGGGAATGAGAGGAGCGTGCTACGGTTGCTGAGGAAGTGACAAGAATCACCCTCACTCACCTGACCATCTTACCAAAGGCTGCCTCTGAATACATGTGTAAAATATTATGCCAATCACTTAAGGTGCCAAGGGTCCCAGCCACAGGCCAGGCCAGCTGGGCACCTCCCAGAACCTTGTCAAGAGTGCTCAGATCCCCTGCCCTCTCATCTCCTACTCCTTCTCTGCTGCTCTTGGAATCTTCTCCATCCTCTCTCCTGCTCCCCTTGGCCAAGATGATCAGCTCTGTAAAAGCCACAAACCTCTAGACACTGAGGAGGCAGGAACTAAGCAGCTGATTTTCCTGGAGTAGAAACAAGGGAGAGAGAGTTGAAGATATTTTTATCCAGTTAAGGAACACTGCCGTCAATGTTCCTACCTGAGACAGATAGATCTTTGAGCTGTCTTTATTTTCTTATACAATTCTCTGCCTTCACGTGTCCCAATCTCTTGGGTTGGAAATTGCCTCCCTTTCCTTTCTCCCTGTGTTCTCATCTGGAAACTCCTACTCATCTTTCAAAACCTAGTTCAAAAGTCACCTCCCCTCAGGCAAACTAGTTGCTACCTCCTCCCTTAGCAACTATTTTACACTTTTTTAAAACACTGAACACATTGATGATAATTCTGTTTGCATTGCATTTCCTTCACTCATCTAAATTTCTGAGGCATTTTTGTTTCCATAGCAACCAGCAGTAACAGACACATAGTAGGTATTCAATAAAATGTGAATGAATAAAAGGGGATGAAAGCCGAAGAAAAAATTTTAAAAATCATACGTATGGATCAAGCTTCCAACTACCAATTTACAGAAAATAGAGTACAGAAAAGGATGTTAAGTGCCCCCCCAGGATACAATCAGCAAAATCTTGAGAGAGGAAACTCTTTAGGACAAACAACTCACTTTCTTGAAAAATAAATTGCAAGGGGGGGAAAAAGAGAGATGGAAGAGGATCAGCAATTTAAAAGAGACTTAGAAGACCTATGAATCAATCGCAAAGCATGGACTTTATTTGGATTTGGATTTTTTTAAAAATATTACATTATGACGTGTATAAGACTGGAAATTTGAACATTGATTGACTGGATATTTGATGACTTTAAGGACTGATTGTTAATTGTTTTAGATGTGATAATGGTGTTATATTTATTTTGAAAAGAGATAGTCATTATATTTTAGAGATAAGAACGGAAAGATTTATAGGTGAAATTATATGTCTGGAATTTTCTTCAAAATAGGACAGGAGGGAGGAGGTGGATGAGCGTGTGAATGGGGCAGGGTTGGCCATGGGGTTGGTGGTTGTGGGGCTGAGTGATGGGCACAGAAAGAATCAACCCTATACATATTTTTATGTATGCTTGAAATTTTTATTGCATTGTTTAAAAACAATGAAGAATTTTTAAAATCTTGAATGTTTCACATTTACATTTTGTGGTACAGTAACTATTTTAGTAACAGAATTAAAATTACTCCTCACCTCAATGTGAAAAAATTTTGAAGTTTAATGTATGCATATGTTTGGTTTTATTATGTACTTGTGCTAGAATATTTTCCAAAGAAAAAAAAATTTATTTAAAAAAAAATAAGTAAAGCCAATTGGGAAATAGTCTTTATATTTAGAAATTCACTTAACTAATTTTTAGGAACACATCTGTTTTCTCAAGGGGATATCTATAGTGATATCTAGTTGAATCAATCAACTAGTAAACTATAGTATCTTAATATTATTACCAGTTGCAGACAGTTCTTAGATGCAAAGCAAATTTGGAAAAATGGTTTCTAAGCACAATCGTCAACAACATTAGCAATAAATAGATTTTGAAGTTTGTTCACTTCCACAAAGTCCAAAGTTCTATAAGTTAAACAGTGGGTTTCCAAGGGTGCTTATCGGTGTGGTTAAACAAGGTGTGGTGATACCCACACGGGCAGTGCTTTTGGAAAAAAAACTTCTTTGAATCAGTTTGCATGATATTGGTTACTTAGAAAGAACATTTTATTATCTGTATCTTCAACTTAACATTGCCTTCGATGTTTTTTTATGATAAATGTATTCTAAAACTTAAAGATTATATATCAAAACTTGTATTTTCTTTTATCAGACTTACCCAACATAATCTGAGGATGAGGTGTCGTTTTCCTGACTCCCAGCTCCCCAAACTCTCACCGTGCCATTTATGGACGCTGAATCACTTGGTCCTTGGAACTGATGGTTACCATTAAATGTGTGTTTCATTAACATAGCAATGTTATATGTAAAAGTTTAATTTAAAATATTTCTCAGTTTAATTAAAAGTACATCTCAGGGGATGGCCTGGTGGCATAGTGGTTAAGTTCGGGTGCTCTGCTTCAGCAGCCCGGGGTTTGCAGGTTTGGATCCCAGGCACGGACCTATACATCACTCATCAAGGCATGCTATGGTGGCATCCCATATGCAAAATAGAGGAAGACGGGCACAGATGTTAGCTCAGGGCTGATCTTCCTAACCAAAAAAAAAAAAAAAAAAAAACTATGTCTCAGTTTCAGATGTATCTTGAGACTGTTTTTAAGGTGTGTGTGAGTGTTGTATAACTGGAAAGTGGCGGGGAGGGTAAAAACCAACCGTTATGCAATGTCTACTGTGCCAGCTAACGTGCTAAGTGCTTTTCAGATATTGTTTCATTTAAGCCTCCCAATATGCAGTCAAGAAGAGCTTTACTATTTCCACTTTGCAGATGGGGAAAGTAAGGCTAAGAAAAAATAAGGAACTTTTCCAATCTCACATGTTGGGCAAAAGAAGCCAGACACAAGAGAGTCAATACCATGATTTCATTTCTATAAAAGTAAGATGTTTATATTAAAATATAAAAACATTTTCTAAGGATAAACTAGTCTGTGGTGTTAGAAATTAGGATCGTAGTAGGCCGGCCCTGTGGCTTAGCGGTTAAGTGCGCGCGCTCCGCTGTTGGCGGCCCGGGGTTCGGATCCCAGGCGCGCGCACCAACGCACTGCCTCTCCGGCCATGCTGAGGCCGCGTCCCACATGCAGCAACTAGAAGGATGTGCAACTATGACATACAACTATCTACTGGGGCTTTGGGGAAGAAAAAAACGAGGAGGATTGGCAATAGATGTTAGCTCAGAGCCGGTCTTCCTCAGCAAAAAGAGGAGGACTAGCATGGATGTTAGCTCAGGGCTGATCTCCCTCACAAAAAAAACAAAAAAAAAAGAAATTAGGATCGTAGTTATGTGGGGTAGTGACTTGGCGTGATGGGGTTCTGGAGTGCTGGTAATGTGCTGCCTCTTGATAAAGCTGCTCGTTACATGTGTCTGTTCACTTTGTGAAAATTCATTATGCTGTGCACTTGTGATTGGTCCACCGTTTTGTATGTATGTTATATGTCAATACAATTTACAAAAACGTGCAGCGAGGTCTTTGAAACTTCTCTGTTAAAGAAAGTCTTTAAAATCGTTGGTTAACTCTGACATTGTTTCTTTATTAGGAGAAGTGAACTGAATTCTGAAATCTTGCAGCACTTATAATACACAAACATCATGAGGCTTTATGTGTTATTTGAAATGATTAGTCTCAAAAATTTTCTATAAAATAGTAGTTTTCTATTTACAGAAAAAGCCCATTTGCTAGCATTTTTGTAAGAAGCATTTTGTAAGAACCATATGAGTTTTTGTAGCCTGAAACTGCTTTTACATTATATCTGCTTCTTTAGAACAAAACCGTTTGCTGTTTTGTTAAGGAACTCAGAGAAATCAGTTTCTGAAGGCCAATAGCTGATTATTTCTAATCCATCAGTTTGCTAATACAGTCGTATGTCACTTAACAATGGGGGTACATTCTGAGAAATGCACTCTTAGGCAATTTTGTTGTGCGAACATCATAGAGTGCACTTACACAAACCTAGATGGTATACCCCACTACACACCTAGGCTTATGATACTAATCTTATGGGACCACCATTGTATATGTGGTCTGTCATTGGCCGAAATGTTGTTATGCAACACATGATTGTAAAATAAAACACAAGAAAGCGAAAAATTCCTGGCATCAGAGTGAAATTATAATACAAAATTTCTTAAAACCGCCAGTAAACGGATATCAGTGCCACCCTGGGCCTAGAGAAGCAAAAACACAGTTTGGCATTCATACCAGTGTAAGGTGCATCACAGCTGCTCAAAGGGAGCTGTGACTATAATGTAATACAGGATTAGTAATGCTTTAAATTCAAACTCTGCCAATATACTGTGGCGTGATTAAAATCAATATGGTAAGTGTTGAGCCGGCCCTGTGGCTTAGCGGTTAAGTGTGTGTGCTCCGCTGTTGGCGGCCCGGGTTCGGATCCCGGGCACGCACCGACGCACCGCTACTCCGGCCATGCTGAGGCCACGTCCCACATACAGCAACTAGAAGGCTGTGCAACTATGACATACAGCTATCTACTGGGGCTTTGGGGAAAACAATAAATAAATAAAAATTTAAATATGGTAAGTGTTAAGTGAACAGTGGCCAAATGCTATGATAATAGCCCTCAATCCAACCCATTACAATGCTCCTCCTTTCCCACCAAGTTGAACGGTGAATCTGTTTTCAGGAGCTGATTTATTTCTTCCCAGCCCCTACACTTACATCCCCCTCCTTGGTTATTTTGTTGAGTAGAGAAGTCAACTTAAATCGCAAGGTCCCAAGCCAACTTTTCAAAAGGTGTCCCCTTGTAGCCTGATGTTTCCAGAAGTACCCTCAGCATTTCCTTCTTCTATAGGGCCTCATATAATACTAATAGTAGCAGTAGCAGCAGTAATAGTAATGGTATCAATAACAACAACAATAATAACAACAGCTAACATTTATATAATATTTTCTGTGTAGTAGGATCTTGTTTTAGTCAGTTCGGGCTGCCATAACAGAATATCATAGACTGAGTGGCTTAAACAACAAACATTGATTTCTCACAGTTCTAGAGTCTGGGAAGTCAAGATCAAGGTGCTGGTGTGTCTGGTGTCTGGTGAGAGCCCACTTCCTCGTCTGCAGATGGCTGACTTCTCATGTTGTATCCTCACATGGTGGAAAGAGGAGAGAAGGCAAGCTCTCATGTCTCTTCTTATAAGGGCACTAATCCCATTCATGAGGGCTCCACTCTCATGACCTAATCACCTCCCAAAGGCCACCCTCCTCCTAATATCATCACCTTGGGGATTAGGATTTCAACATGAATTTTGGGGGGACACAAACATTCAGATATTAAACCATTTAATCCTGCCAACAACTCAGTGAGGCAACTATTAAACTATCATCCTCTTTGTTCCATTATATAGGGGAGAAAACTGAGGCACAGAGAGATGAGGGGATTTGTCTGAGGTCATGTAGCTAGTAGGGGAAGGAGTCAGGATTCTGGCTCTGGGCACCGATTCCCAACCTTGATTGCACTTTGGATTCACCTGGAGAGCTTTTTAGACTCTGGTGCCTGGGTTTCACCCGCAGTGCCCCCCACCCCCACCCCCACCCCTAATTCCGGATTCTAATTTAATTGGTCAGGGATTTTTTTAATGATCCTTGGGCAATTCTAATGAGCTGCCAGTTTTGGTGCCTCTGGTCTGGGGCCTGGCATCTTGGCATGATAATATGCAGTCCGTGAGAAGCCCTTGAGCAGACACTATATCTTGGTTCCTATGACTTTCCCCATACTGGTTAAAGGAACAGTCAATGGAAGAAGTCTTGTTCATGAAGTAATGACAACTCCCCGGCTTTTCTTTTACCTAGCCACTGGGTCTTAGGCAAGTTCCTCAGGAGTTCCTGCAGTTTTTTCATCTGCAAAGCAAAGGGTTTGAATTGAATGATTTCCTGGTTCCTTCCAGTGCTATGAGTCTACGAAATCAATATATATCCATGAGTGGATGATCCACAGAAAATGTTTAATCTGAGGACTAGCTTCCTTCAGTCAACCTTCTTATCAATTGGTGTATGCCCAAGGAATGCACATCAATTTTATTTTTGGCCCAAGCAGAACATAATGAGGAAGGAAAGAGCCATGTGTTTGCATGTGTACATGTGAAAATCATTCAAAAGATAAATTAAATGATTTGGAGGGATTATCTGCTGTTTTGGATTATCCACATCACTGCTCCCTCCAATAGCGTTGATAATTGAAAGTTGCCTGTAGTCTGATTGCTGACAGCTGAAGGATCCATGTTGCCAAGGAAGCTATGGCTGTATGCCAAGTAACGACCTGATTAATTATCCTTTTCTCTGTGCTGTCCCAGCACTCCATACTCTTCCCTCACCAGAGCGGTGTCCAGTTGCAGGAGCATGGAAGAGAACAGTAAGTCCTCAAAATGAACAGTCCCTATTTTCTGAGGTAGAAAATACATTGGAGTGACTTTTCATCCCTCCTCAGGTCCTTTGCTCATGGACTACTTGTAGTCTACTTGTAGCCTATACCTAAGACAATAATTATATCAAGGCGGGTCTGCATAGTCACACTGGCTTTCTATATGGAGGGTTCTGGCAAAATGCTCTCTCTTCTTCAATCTGATGCATATGGAGGTTGCCCAAAATAGTTTCTCAGAGGCTCCAAGATCAGACAAATCACCATGGCCAAGAGACTAAACCTTATTCCCCGTGGCTTTACGGGGACTGAGCTTAAATGAATAATTATCCTCAGCACATAGTTAATTTGGAGTGTCAGTCATATAGAATTCTGACAGCCATTTCTAAAACCAGTTTTAAACACTTGGCTTTCACCAGGGTAGTAAGCGGGCATTGAACTTATGACTTCAGGGCAGATGCACTGATGGCGGACGGCATGATCTCTGGACCACACCACCTGAAGGAGTGCCCGCCAATGGAAAAGAGCCCACTCGGATTTCTCCATGGCCTGGGCTAATATCAGGGCTAAGGGATACTTCGTGCCATGGCAATTTGTGGACTTCAAAGGCTTTCTCTGTCCTCGACTCAGTCAGTGGCCTCAGCACAGAGTCCCACAGTCCCTGAGAGGCCACGTTCTGATTTTTATTGGGTGTGCCCACCAGAGGCCAGCTCTGCACTGGTCTGCTGGGGCTTTCAGTGCTGGGACTCCAGGGCTCACCTCCGGGTTGTGTCCCCTCAACTCTGGGAAAAACCCCAAGGACAAGGGTGGCTCTACTCACCACCAGAACTGTCCTGGCTCGCAGGTTAGGCATTCCCTGTGCTAGAGTCAGCCAGACCTCAGGCACCTGCGCCATCTGAGAGGCCTGGCGTCCGCTCAGTAATGGTGATTATTTCACTGAGAACCAGTCTGATTTTTACATAAATTTCAAACAAATCTTTTAAGAGTAGAGTCCTATCCTGGAGGCAGCCGGAGGGGGAGAAATTCCCTCTTAGAACATGAGCTTTGAAGTCGATTCCGACAGCTATCTTGCTCTGAGCTTTTCATGAATACAGTTGTAAATTGATTTGGGAGTTTGTCCTAA